>NC_072790.1:7856551-8457979 GCF_028583425.1 Eublepharis macularius
GGTCTTCAGAGGACAGTGACGCCTAAAGGGGAGAGCCATGGATCATGCCTTTCCCGGGGTGCAATCCCTCTGAAACTGGGGGGGGGGGTCTTCAGTGAGGACTAAAGGGGGAGAGCCATGGATCATGCCTTTCCGGGGTGCAATCCTCTGAAACTGGGGGGGGGTGGGGTGTGTCTTCAGAGGACAGTGAGGACTAAAGGGGAGAGCCATGGATCATGCCTTTCCCGGGGTGCAATCCCTCTGAAACTGGGGTGGTGGGGGTCTTCAGAGGACAGTGAGGACTAAAGGGGAGAGGCCATGGATCATGCCTTTCCCAGGGTGTAATCCCTCTGAAACTGGGGTGGGGGGGGGTCTTCAGAGGACAGTGAGGACTAAAGGGGAGAGCCATGGATCATGCCTTTCCCAGGGGTGCAATCCCTCTGAAACTGGGGGGGGGGGGTCTTCAGAGGACAGTGAGGACTAAAGGGGAGAGCCATGGATCATGCCTTTCCCAGGGTGCAATCCCTCTGAAACTGGGGTGGGGGGGGGTCTTCAGAGGACAGTGAGGACTAAAGGGGAGAGCCATGGATCATGCCTTTCCCAGGGTGCAATCCCTCTGAAACTGGGGGGGGGGGGTCTTCAGAGGACAGTGAGGACTAAAGGGGAGAGCCATGGATCATGCCTTTCCCAGGGTGCAATCCCTCTGAAACTGGGGTGGGGGGGGGTCTTCAGAGGACAGTGAGGACTAAAGGGGAGAGCCATGGATCATGCCTTCCCAGGGTGCAATCCCTCTGAAACCTGGGGGGGGGGGTCTTCAGAGGACAGTGAGGACTAAAGGGGAGAGCCATGGATCATGCCTTTCCCAGGGTGCAATCCCTCAGAAACTGGGGGGGGGGGTCTTCAGAGGACAGTGAGGACTAAAGGGGGAGAGCCATGGATCATGCCTTTCCCAGGGTGCAATCCCTCTGAAACTGGGGGGGGGGGGTCTTCAGAGGACAGTGAGGAATAAAGGGGAGAGCCATGGATCATGCCTTTCCCAGGGTGCAATCCCTCTGAAACTGGGGTGGGGTGGGGGTCTTCAGAGGACAGTGAGGACTAAAGGGGAGAGCCTTGGATCATGACTTTCCCGGGGTGCAATCCCTCTGAAACTGGGGTGGGGGGGGGTCTTCAGAGGACAGTGAGGACTAAAGGGGAGAGCCATGGATCATGCCTTTCCCAGGGTACAATCCCTCTGAAACTGGGGGGGGGGTCTTCAGAGACCAGTGAGGACTAAAGCGGAGAGCCATGGATCATGTCTTTCCCGGGGTGCAATCCCTCTGAAACTGGGGGGGGGGGTGTCTTCAGAGGACAGTGAGGACTAAAGGGGAGAGCCATGGATCATGCCTTTCCCGGGGTGCAATCCCTCTGAAACTGGGGTGGGGTGGGGGTCTTCAGAGGACAATGAGGACTAAAGGGGATGGCCATGGATCATGCCTTTCCAGGGTGCAATCCCTCTGAAACTGGGGTGGGGTGGGGGTCTTCAGAGGACAGTGAGGACTAAAGGGGAGAGCCATGGATCATGTCTTTCCCGGGGTGCAATCCCTCTGAACTGGGGGGGGGGGTGTCTTCAGAGGACAGTGAGGACTAAAGGGGAGAGCCATGGATCATGCCTTTCCCAGGGTGCAATCCCCGTGAAACTGGGGGTGGGGGGGGGGTCTTCAGAGGACAGTGAGGACTAAAGGGGAGAGCCATGGATCATGCCTTTCCCGGGGTGCAATCCCTCTGAAACTGGGGGGGGGGGTCTTCAGAGGACAGTGAGGACTAAAGGGGAGAGCCATGGATCATGCCTTTCCCGGGGTGCAATCCCTCTGAAACTGGGGGGGGGGTCTTCAGAGGACAGTGAGGACTAAAGGGGAGAGCCATGGATCATGCCTTTCCCGGGGTGCAATCCCTCTGAAACTGGGGGTGGGGGGGGGTCTTCAGAGGACAGTGACGCCTAAAGGGGAGAGCCATGGATCATGCCTTTCCGGGGTGCAATCCCTCTGAAACTGGGGGGGGGGGGTCTTCAGTGAGGACTAAAGGGGAGAGCCATGGATCATGCCTTTCCCGGGGTGCAATCCCTCTGAAACTGGGGTGGTGGGGGTCTTCAGAGGACAGTGAGGACTAAAGGGGAGAGCCATGGATCATGCCTTTCCCAGGGTGTAATCCCTCTGAAACTGGGGTGGGGGGGGGGTCTTCAGAGGACAGTGAGGACTAAAGGGGAGAGCCATGGATCATGCCTTTCCCAGGGTGCAATCCCTCTGAAACTGGGGGGGGGGTCTTCAGAGGACAGTGAGGACTAAAGGGGAGAGCCATGGATCATGCTTTTCCCGGGGTGCAATCCCTCTGAAACTGGGGGGGGGGGGATCTTCAGAGGACAGTGAGGACTAAAGGGGAGAGCCATGGATCATGCCTTTCCCAGGGTGCAATCCCTCTGAAACTGGGGTGGGGGGGGGGTCTTCAGAGGACAGTGAGGACTAAAGGGGAGAGCCATGGATCATGCCTTTCCCAGGGTGCAATCCCTCTGAAACTGGGGGGGGGGGTCTTCAGAGGACAGTGAGGACTAAAGGGGAGAGCCATGGATCATGCCTTTCCCGGGGTGCAATCCCTCTGAAACTGGGGTGGGGGGGTCTTCAGAGGACAGTGACGCCTAAAGGGGAGAGCCATGGATCATGCTTTCCCGGGGTGCAATCCCTCTGAAAACTGGGGGGGGGGTCTTCAGTGAGGACTAAAGGGGAGAGCCATGGATCATGCCTTTCCCGGGGTGCAATCCCTCTGAAACTGGGGTGGTGGGGGTCTTCAGAGGACAGTGAGGACTAAAGGGGAGAGCCATGGATCATGCCTTTCCCAGGGTGTAATCCCTCTGAAACTGGGGTGGGGGGGGGGGTCTTCAGAGGACAGTGAGGACTAAAGGGGAGAGCCATGGATCATGCCTTTCCCAGGGTGCAATCCCTCTGAAACTGGGGGGGGGGGGTCTTCAGAGGACAGTGAGGACTAAAGGGGAGAGCCATGGATCATGCTTTTCCCGGGGTGCAATCCCTCTGAAACTGGGGGGGGGGGATCTTCAGAGGACAGTGAGGACTAAAGGGGAGAGCCATGGATCATGCCTTTCCCAGGGTGCAATCCCTCTGAAACTGGGGTGGGGGGGGGTCTTCAGAGGACAGTGAGGACTAAAGGGGAGAGCCATGGATCATGCCTTTCCCAGGGTGCAATCCCTCTGAAACTGGGGGGGGGGTCTTCAGAGGACAGTGAGGACTAAAGGGGAGAGCCATGGATCATGCCTTTCCCAGGGTGCAATCCCTCTGAAACTGGGGGTGGGGTGGGGTGGGGGTCTTCAGAGGACAGTGTGGACTAAAGGGGAGAGCCATGGATCATGCCTTTCCCGGGGTGCAATCCCTCTGAAACTGGGGGGGGGTCTTCAGAGGACAGTGAGGACTAAAGGGGAGAGCCATGGATCATGCCTTTCCCGAGGTGCAATCCCTCTGAAACTGGGGGGGGGGGTCTTCAGAGGACAGTGAGGACTAAAGGGGAGAGCCATGGATCATGCCTTTCCCGGGGTGCAATCCCTCTGAAACTGGGTGGGGGGGGGGGTCTTCAGAGGACAGTGAGGACTAAAGGGGAGAGCCATGGATCATGCCTTTCCCAGGGTGCAATCCCTCTGAAACTGGGGTGGGGGGGGTCTTCAGAGGACAGTGAGGACTAAAGGGGAGAGCCATGGATCATGCTTTTCCAGGGGTGCAATCCCTCTGAAACTGGGGGGGGGGGGTCTTCAGAGGACAGTGAGGACTAAAGGGGAGAGCCATGGATCATGCCTTTCCCAGGGTGCAATCCCTCTGAAACTGGGGTGGGGGGGGTCTTAAGAGGACAGTGAGGACTAAAGGGGAGAGCCATGGATCATGCCTTTCCCAGGGTGCAATCCCTCTGAAACTGGGGTGGGGGGGGGTCTTCAGAGGACAGTGAGGACTAAAGGGGAGAGCCATGGATCATGCCTTTCCCAGGGTGCAATCCCTCTGAAACTGGGGGGGGGGTCTTCAGAGGACAGTGAGGACTAAAGGGGAGAGCCATGGATCATGCCTTTCCCGGGGTGCAATCCCTCTGAAACTGGGGGGGGGGGTGTCTTCAGAGGACAGTGAGGACTAAAGGGGAGAGCCATGGATCATGCCTTTCCCCAGGGTACAATCCCTCTGAAACTGGGGGGGGGGGGTCTTCAGAGACCAGTGAGGACTAAAGCGGAGAGCCATGGATCATGTCTTTCCCGGGGTGCAATCCCTCTGAAACTGGGGGGGGGGGGTGTCTTCAGAGGACAGTGAGGACTAAAGGGGAGAGCCATGGATCATGCCTTTCCCGGGGTGCAATCCCTCTGAAACTGGGGTGGGGTGGGGGTCTTGAGAGGACAATGAGGACTAAAGGGGATGGCCATGGATCATGCCTTTCCCAGGGTGCAATCCCTCTGAAACTGGGGTGGGGTGGGGGTCTTCAGAGGACAGTGAGGACTAAAGGGAGAGCCATGGATCATGTCTTTCCCGGGGTGCAATCCCTCTGAAACTGGGGGGGGGGTGTCTTCAGAGGACAGTGAGGACTAAAGGGGAGAGCCATGGATCATGCCTTTCCCAGGGTGCAATCCCCGTGAAACTGGGGGGTGGGGGGGGGGGGGGGTCTTCAGAGGACAGTGAGGACTAAAGGGGAGAGCCATGGATCATGCCTTTCCCGGGGTGCAATCCCTCTGAAACTGGGGGGGGGGTCTTCAGAGGACAGTGAGGACTAAAGGGGAGAGCCATGGATCATGCCTTTCCCGGGGTGCAATCCCTCTGAAACTGGGGGGGGGTCTTCAGAGGACAGTGAGGACTAAAGGGGAGAGCCATGGATCATGCCTTTCCCGGGGTGCAATCCCTCTGAAACTGGGGTGGGGGGGTCTTCAGAGGACAGTGACGCCTAAAGGGGAGAGCCATGGATCATGCCTTTCCCGGGGTGCAATCCCTCTGAAACTGGGGGGGGGTCTTCAGTGAGGACTAAAGGGGAGAGCCATGGATCATGCCTTTCCCGGGGTGCAATCCCTCTGAAACTGGGGGGGCTGTGTCTTCAGAGAACAGTGAGGACTAAAGGGGAGAGCCATGGATCATGCCTTTCCCGGGGTGCAATCCCTCTGAAACTGGGGTGGTGGGGGTCTTCAGAGGACAGTGAGGACTAAAGGGGAGAGCCATGGATCATGCCTTTCCCAGGGTGTAATCCATCTGAAACTGGGGTGGGGGGGGGTCTTCAGAGGACAGTGAGGACTAAAGGGGAGAGCCATGGATCATGCCTTTCCCAGGGTGCAATCCCTCTGAAACTGGGGGGGGGGGTCTTCAGAGGACAGTGAGGACTAAAGGGGAGAGCCATGGATCATGCTTTTCCCGGGGTGCAATCCCTCTGAAACTGGGGGGGGGGGATCTTCAGAGGACAGTGAGGACTAAAGGGGAGAGCCATGGATCATGCCTTTCCCAGGGTGCAATCCCTCTGAAACTGGGGTGGGGGGGGGTCTTCAGAGGACAGTGAGGACTAAAGGGGAGAGCCATGGATCATGCCTTTCCCAGGGTGCAATCCCTCTGAAACTGGGGTGGGGGGGGGTCTTCAGAGGACAGTGAGGACTAAAGGGGAGAGCCATGGATCATGCCTTTCCCAGGGTGCAATCCCTCTGAAACTGGGGGTGGGGTGGGGTGGGGGTCTTCAGAGGACAGTGTGGACTAAAGGGGAGAGCCATGGATCATGCCTTTCCGGGGTGCAATCCCTCTGAAACTGGGGGGGGGGGGTCTTCAGAGGACAGTGAGGACTAAAGGGGAGAGCCATGGATCATGCCTTTCCCGAGGTGCAATCCCTCTGAAACTGGGGGGGGGGGGTCTTCAGAGGACAGTGAGGACTAAAGGGGAGAGCCATGGATCATGCCTTTCCCGGGGTGCAATCCCTCTGAATCTGGGGTGGGGGGGGGTCTTCAGAGGACAGTGAGGACTAAAGGGGAGAGCCATGGATCATGCCTTTCCCAGGGTGCAATCCCTCTGAAACTGGGGTGGGGGGGGTGCTTCAGAGGACAGTGAGGACTAAAGGGGAGAGCCATGGATCATGCTTTTCCAGGGGTGCAATCCCTCTGAAACTGGGGGGGGGGTCTTCAGAGGACAGTGAGGACTAAAGGGGAGAGCCATGGATCATGCCTTTCCCAGGGTGCAATCCCTCTGAAACTGGGGTGGGGGGGTCTTAAGAGGACAGTGAGGACTAAAGGGGAGAGCCATGGATCATGCCTTTCCCAGGGTGCAATCCCTCTGAAACTGGGGTGGGGGGGGTCTTCAGAGGACAGTGAGGACTAAAGGGGAGAGCCATGGATCATGCCTTTCCCAGGGTGCAATCCCTCTGAAACTGGGGGGGGGGGTCTTCAGAGGACAGTGAGGACTAAAGGGGAGAGCCATGGATCATGCCTTTCCCGGGGTGCAATCCCTCTGAAACTGGGGGGGGGGGTGTCTTCAGAGGACAGTGAGGGACTAAAGGGGAGAGCCATGGATCATGCCTTTCCCGGGGTGCAATCCCTCTGAAACTGGGGGGGGGGTCTTCAGAGGACAGTGAGGACTAAAGGGGGAGAGCCATGGATCATGCCTTTCCCGGGGTGCAATCCCTCTGAAACTGGGGGGGGGGGTCTTCAGAGGACAGTGAGGACTAAAGGGGAGAGCCATGGATCATGCCTTTCCCGGGGTGCAATCCCTCTGAAACTGGGGTGGGGGGGGGTCTTCAGAGGACATTGAGGACTAAAGGGGAGAGCCATGGATCATGCCTTTCCCAGGGTGCAATCCCTCTGAAACTGGGGGGGGGGGTCTTCAGAGGACAGTGAGGACTAAAGGGGAGAGCCATGGATCATGCTTTTCCCGGGGTGCAATCCCTCTGAAACTGGGGGGAGGGTCTTCAGAGGACAGTGAGGACTAAAGGGGAGAGCCATGGATCATGCCTTTCCAGGGTGCAATCCCTCTGAAACTGGGGTGGGGGGGGTCTTCAGAGGACAGTGAGGACTAAAGGGGAGAGCCATGGATCATGCCTTTCCCAGGGTGCAATCCCTCTGAAACTGGGGTGGGGGGGGGGTCTTCAGAGGACAGTGATGACTAAAGGGGAGAGCCATGGATCATGCCTTTCCCAGGGTGCAATCCCTCTGAAACTGGGGGGGGGGGGGGGTGGGTCTTCAGAGGACAGTGAGGACTAAAGGGGAGAGCCATGGATCATGCCTTTCCCAGGGTGCAATCCCTCTGAAACTGGGGTGGGGGGGGGTCTTCAGAGGACAGTGAGGACTAAAGGGGAGAGCCATGGATCATGCCTTTCCGGGGTGCAATCCCTCTGAAACTGGGGTGGGGGGGGGGTCTTCAGAGGACAGTGAGGACTAAAGGGGAGAGCCATGGATCATGCCTTTCCAGGGTGCAATTCCCTCTGAAACTGGGGGGGGGGTCTTCAGAGGACAGTGAGGACTAAAGGGGAGAGCCATGGATCATGCTTTTCCCGGGTGCAATCCCTCTGAAACTGGGGGGAGGGTCTTCAGAGGACAGTGAGGACTAAAGGGGAGAGCCATGGATCATGCCTTTCCCAGGGTGCAATCCCTCTGAAACTGGGGTGGGGGGGGTCTTCAGAGGACAGTGAGGACTAAAGGGGAGAGCCATGGATCATGCCTTTCCCAGCGTGCAATCCCTCTGAAACTGGGGGGGGGGTCTTCAGAGGACAGTGAGGACTAAAGGGAAGAGCCATGGATCATGCCTTTCCCGGGGTGCAATCCCTTTGAAACTGGGGGGGGGGTGTCTTCAGAGGACAGTGAGGACTAAAGGGGAGAGCCATGGATCATGCCTTTCCCAGGGTGCAATCCCTGTGAAACTGGGGGTGGGGTGGGGGTGGGTCTTCAGAGGACAGTGAGGACTAAAGGGGAGAGCCATGGATCATGCCTTTCCCAGGGTGCAATCCCTCTGAAACTGGGGTGGGGGGGGGTCTTCAGAGGACAGTGACGACTAAAGGGGAGAGCCATGGATAATGTCTTTCCCGGGGTGCAATCCCTCTGAAACTGGGGGGGGTGTGTCTTCAGAGGACAGTGAGGACTAAAGGGGAGATCCATGGATCATGCCTTTCCCAGGGTGCAATCCCTGTGAAACTGGGGGTGGGGTGGGGGGTCTACAGAGGACAGTGAGGACTAACGGGGGAGAGCCATGGATCATGCCTTTCCCGGGGTGCAATCCCTCTGAAACTGGGGGGTGGTCTTCAGAGGACAGTGAGGACTAAAGGGGAGAGCCATGGATCATGCCTTTCCGGGTGCAATCCCTCTGAAACTGGGGTGGGGGGGGTCTTCAGAGGGACAGTGAGGACTAAAGGGGAGATCCATGGATCATGCCTTTCCCGGGGTGCAATCCCTCTGAAACTGGGGGGGGGGGTCTTCAGAGGACAGTGAGGACTAAAGGGGAGAGCCATGGATCATGCCTTTCCCAGGGTGCAATCCCTCTGAAACTGGGGGGGGGGGGTCAGAGGACAGTGAGGACTAAAGGGGAGAGCCATGGATCATGCCTTTCCCAGGGTGCAATCCCTCTGAAACTGGGGTGGGGTGGGGGGTCTTCAGAGGACAGTGAGGACTAAAGGGGAGAGCCATGGATCATGCCTTTCCCAGGGTGCAATCCCTCTGAAACTGGGGGGGGGGGGTCTTCAGAGGACAGTGAGGACTAAAGGGGAGAGCCATGGATCATGCCTTTCCCAGGGTGCAATCCCTCTGAAACTGGGGTGGGGGGGGGGTCTTCAGAGGACAGTGAGGACTAAAGGGGAGAGCCATGGATCATGCCTTTCCCAGGGTGCAATCCCTCTGAAACTGGGGGGGGGGGGGCCTTCAGAGGACAGTGAGGACTAAAGGGGAGAGCCATGGATCATGCCTTTCCCAGGGTGCAATCCCTCTGAAACTGGGGGGGGGGGTCTTCAGAGGACAGTGAGGACTAAAGGGGAGAGCCATGGATCATGCCTTTCCCGGGGTGCAATCCCTCTGAAACTGGGGGGGGGGGGGTCTTCAGAGGACAGTGAGGACTAAAGGGGAGAGCCATGGATCATGCCTTTCCCAGGGTGCAATCCGTCTGAAACTGGGGTGGGGGGGGTCTTCAGAGGACAGTGAGGACTAAAGGGGAGAGCCATGGATCATGCCTTTCCCGGGGTGCAATCCCTCTGAAACTGGGGTGGGGGGGGTCTTCAGAGGACAGTGAGGACTAAAGGGGAGAGCCATGGATCATGCCTTTCCCAGGGTGCAATCCCTCTGAAACTGGGGTGGGGGGGGTCTTCAGAGGACAGTGAGGACTAAAGGGGAGAGCCATGGATCATGCCTTTCCCGGAGTGCAATCCCTCTGAAACTGGGGGGGGGGGTCTTCAGAGACCAGTGAGGACTAAAGCGGAGAGCCATGGATCATGTCTTTCCCGGGGTGCAATCCCTCTGAAACTGGGGGGGGGGGGTGTCTTCAGAGGACAGTGAGGACTAAAGGGGAGAGCCATGGATCATGCCTTTCCCGGGGTGCAATCCCTCTGAAACTGGGGGGGGGGTGTCTTCAGAGGACAGTGAGGACTAAAGGGGAGAGCCATGGATCATGCCTTTCCCGGGGTGCAATCCCTCTGAAACTGGGGGGGGGGTCTTCAGAGGACAGTGAGGACTAAAGGGAAGAGCCATGGATCATGCCTTTCCCGGGGTGCAATCCCTCTGAAACTGGGGGGGGGTGTCTTCAGAGGACAGTGAGGACTAAAGGGGAGAGCCATGGATCATGCCTTTCCCAGGGTGCAATCCCTGTGAAACTGGGGGTGGGGTGGGGGTGGGTCTTCAGAGGACAGTGAGGACTAAAGGGGAGAGCCATGGATCATGCCTTTCCCAGGGTGCAATCCGTCTGAAACTGGGGGGGGGGGGGTCTTCAGAGACCAGTGAGGACTTTAGCGGAGAGCCATGGATCATGTCTTTCCCGGGGTGCAATCCCTCTGAACTGGGGGGGGGGGTGTCTTCAGAGGACAGTGAGGACTAAAGGGGAGAGCCATGGATCATGCCTTTCCCGGGGTGCAATCCTTCTGAAACTGGGGTGGGGGGGTCTTCAGAGGACAGTGAGGACTAAAGGGGAGAGCCATGGATCATGTCTTTCCCGGGGTGCAATCCCTCTGAAACTGGGGGGGGGGGGTGTCTTCAGAGGACAGTGAGGACTAAAGGAGAGAGCCATGGATCATGCCTTTCCCAGGGTGCAATCCCTCTGAAACTGGGGGGTGGGGTGGGGGGGATTCTTCAGAGGACAGTGAGGACTAAAGGGGAGAGCCATGGATCATGCCTTTCCCGGGGTGCAATCCCTCTGAAACTGGGGGGGGGGGTCTTCAGAGGACAGTGAGGACTAAAGGGGAGAGCCATGGATCATGCCTTTCCCGGGGTGCAATCCCTCTGAAACTGGGGTGGGGGGGGTCTTCAGAGGACAGTGACGCCTAAAGGGGAGAGCCATGGATCATGCCTTTCCCGGGGTGCAATCCCTCTGAAACTGGGGGGGGGGGTCTTCAGTGAGGACTAAAGGGGAGAGCCATGGATCATGCCTTTCCCGGGGTGCAATCCCTCTGAAACTGGGGTGTGTGTGTGTCTTCAGAGGACAGTGAGGACTAAAGGGGAGAGCCATGGATCATGCCTTTCCCGGGGTGCAATCCCTCTGAAACTGGGGTGGTGGGGGTCTTCAGAGGACAGTGAGGACTAAAGGGGAGAGGCATGGATCATGCCTTTCCCAGGGTGTAATCCCTCTGAAACTGGGGTGGGGGGGGGTCTTCAGAGGACAGTGAGGGACTAAAGGGGGAGAGCCATGGATCATGCCTTTCCCAGGGTGCAATCCCTCTGAAACTGGGGGGGGGGGGGTCTTCAGAGGACAGTGAGGACTAAAGGGGAGAGCCATGGATCATGCCTTTCCCAGGGTGCAATCCCTCTGAAACTGGGGTGGGGGGGGGGTCTTCAGAGGACAGTGAGGACTAAAGGGGAGAGCCATGGATCATGCCTTTCCCAGGGTGCAATCCCTCTGAAACTGGGGGGGGGGGGGTCTTCAGAGGACAGTGAGGACTAAAGGGGAGAGCCATGGATCATGCCTTTCCCAGGGTGCAATCCCTCTGAAACTGGGGTGGGGGGGGGGGTCTTCAGAGGACAGTGAGGACTAAAGGGGAGAGCCATGGATCATGCCTTTCCCAGGGTGCAATCCCTCTGAAACTGGGGGGGGGGGGTCTTCAGAGGACAGTGAGGACTAAAGGGGAGAGCCATGGATCATGCCTTTCCCAGGGTGCAATCCCTCAGAAACTGGGGGGGGGGGTCTTCAGAGGACAGTGAGGACTAAAGGGGAGAGCCATGGATCATGCCTTTCCCAGGGTGCAATCCCTCTGAAACTGGGGGGGGGGGGGTCTTCAGAGGACAGTGAGGAATAAAGGGGAGAGCCATGGATCATGCCTTTCCCAGGGTGCAATCCGTCTGAAACTGGGGTGGGGGGGGGGTCTTCAGAGGACAGTGAGGACTAAAGGGGATAGCCATGGATCATGCCTTTCCCGGGGTGCAATCCCTCTGAAACTGGGGTGGGGTGGGGGTCTTCAGAGGACAGTGAGGACTAAAGGGGAGAGCCTTGGATCATGACTTTCCCGGGGTGCAATCCCTCTGAAACTGGGGTGGGGGGGGGTCTTCAGAGGACAGTGAGGACTAAAGGGGAGAGCCATGGATCATGCCTTTCCCAGGGTACAATCCCTCTGAAACTGGGGGGGGGGGTCTTCAGAGACCAGTGAGGACTAAAGCGGAGAGCCATGGATCATGTCTTTCCCGGGGTGCAATCCCTCTGAAACTGGGGGGGGGGGGGGGTGTCTTCAGAGGACAGTGAGGACTAAAGGGGAGAGCCATGGATCATGCCTTTCCCGGGGTGCAATCCCTCTGAAACTGGGGTGGGGTGGGGGTCTTCAGAGGACAATGAGGACTAAAGGGGATGGCCATGGATCATGCCTTTCCCAGGGTGCAATCCCTCTGAAACTGGGGTGGGGTGGGGGTCTTCAGAGGACAGTGAGGACTAAAGGGGAGAGCCATGGATCATGTCTTTCCCGGGGTGCAATCCCTCTGAAACTGGGGGGGGGGTGTCTTCAGAGGACAGTGAGGACTAAAGGGGAGAGCCATGGATCATGCCTTTCCAGGGTGCAATCCCCGTGAAACTGGGGGTGGGGGGGGGGTCTTCAGAGGACAGTGAGGACTAAAGGGGAGAGCCATGGATCATGCCTTTCCGGGGTGCAATCCCTCTGAAACTGGGGGGGGGGTCTTCAGAGGACAGTGAGGACTAAAGGGGAGAGCCATGGATCATGCCTTTCCCGGGGTGCAATCCCTCTGAAACTGGGGGGGGGGTCTTCAGAGGACAGTGAGGACTAAAGGGGAGAGCCATGGATCATGCCTTTCCCGGGGTGCAATCCCTCTGAAACTGGGGTGGGGGGGTCTTCAGAGGACAGTGACGCCTAAAGGGGAGAGCCATGGATCATGCCTTTCCCGGGGTGCAATCCCTCTGAAACTGGGGGGGGGGGGGTCTTCAGTGAGGACTAAAGGGGAGAGCCATGGATCATGCCTTTCCCGGGGTGCAATCCCTCTGAAACTGGGGTGGTGGGGGTCTTCAGAGGACAGTGAGGACTAAAGGGGAGAGCCATGGATCATGCCTTTCCCAGGGTGTAATCCCTCTGAAACTGGGGTGGGGGGGGGGTCTTCAGAGGACAGTGAGGACTAAAGGGGAGAGCCATGGATCATGCCTTTCCCAGGGTGCAATCCCTCTGAAACTGGGGGGGGGGGTCTTCAGAGGACAGTGAGGACTAAAGGGGAGAGCCATGGATCATGCTTTTCCCGGGGTGCAATCCCTCTGAAACTGGGGGGGGGGGATCTTCAGAGGACAGTGAGGACTAAAGGGGAGAGCCATGGATCATGCCTTTCCCAGGGTGCAATCCCTCTGAAACTGGGGTGGGGGGGGGGTCTTCAGAGGACAGTGAGGACTAAAGGGGAGAGCCATGGATCATGCCTTTCCCAGGGTGCAATCCCTCTGAAACTGGGGTGGGGGGGGGGTCTTCAGAGGACAGTGAGGACTAAAGGGGAGAGCCATGGATCATGCCCTTTCCCAGGGTGCAATCCCTCTGAAACTGGGGGTGGGGTGGGGTGGGGGGTCTTCAGAGGACAGTGTGGACTAAAGGGGAGAGCCATGGATCATGCCTTTCCCGGGGTGCAATCCCTCTGAAACTGGGGGGGGGGTCTTCAGAGGACAGTGAGGACTAAAGGGGAGAGCCATGGATCATGCCTTTCCCGAGGTGCAATCCCTCTGAAACTGGGGGGGGGGGTCTTCAGAGGACAGTGAGGACTAAAGGGGATAGCCATGGATCATGCCTTTCCCGGGGTGCAATCCCTCTGAAACTGGGGTGGGGGGGGGGGTCTTCAGAGGACAGTGAGGGACTAAAGGGGAGAGCCATGGATCATGCCTTTCCCAGGGTGCAATCCCTCTGAAACTGGGGTGGGGGGGGGTCTTCAGAGGACAGTGAGGACTAAAGGGGAGAGCCATGGATCATGCTTTTCCAGGGGTGCAATCCCTCTGAAACTGGGGGGGGGGGTCTTCAGAGGACAGTGAGGACTAAAGGGGAGAGCCATGGATCATGCCTTTCCCAGGGTGCAATCCCTCTGAAACTGGGGTGGGGGGGGGTCTTAAGAGGACAGTGAGGACTAAAGGGGAGAGCCATGGATCATGCCTTTCCCAGGGTGCAATCCCTCTGAAACTGGGGTGGGGGGGGTCTTCAGAGGACAGTGAGGACTAAAGGGGAGAGCCATGGATCATGCCTTTCCCAGGGTGCAATCCCTCTGAAACTGGGGGGGGGGTCTTCAGAGGACAGTGAGGACTAAAGGGGAGAGCCATGGATCATGCCTTTCCCGGGGTGCAATCCCTCTGAAACTGGGGGGGGGGTGTCTTCAGAGGACAGTGAGGACTAAAGGGGAGAGCCATGGATCATGCCTTTCCCAGGGTACAATCCCTCTGAAACTGGGGGGGGGGGGTCTTCAGAGACCAGTGAGGACTAAAGCGGAGAGCCATGGATCATGTCTTTCCCGGGGTGCAATCCCTCTGAAACTGGGGGGGGGGTGTCTTCAGAGGACAGTGAGGACTAAAGGGGAGAGCCATGGATCATGCCTTTCCCGGGGTGCAATCCCTCTGAAACTGGGGTGGGGTGGGGGTCTTCAGAGGACAATGAGGACTAAAGGGGATGGCCATGGATCATGCCTTTCCCAGGGTGCAATCCCTCTGAAACTGGGGTGGGGTGGGGGTCTTCAGAGGACAGTGAGGACTAAAGGGGGAGAGCCATGGATCATGTCTTTCCCGGGGTGCAATCCCTCTGAAACTGGGGGGCGGGTGTCTTCAGAGGACAGTGAGGACTAAAGGGGAGAGCCATGGATCATGCCTTTCCCAGGGTGCAATCCCCGTGAAACTGGGGGTGGGGGGGGGGTCTTCAGAGGACAGTGAGGACTAAAGGGGAGAGCCATGGATCATGCCTTTCCGGGGTGCAATCCCTCTGAAACTGGGGGGGGGGGTCTTCAGAGGACAGTGAGGACTAAAGGGGGAGAGCCATGGATCATGCCTTTCCCGGGGTGCAATCCCTCTGAAACTGGGGGGGGGGTCTTCAGAGGACAGTGAGGACTAAAGGGGAGAGCCCATGGATCATGCCTTTCCCGGGGTGCAATCCCTCTGAAACTGGGGTGGGGGGGTCTTCAGAGGACAGTGACGCCTAAAGGGGAGAGCCATGGATCATGCCTTTCCCGGGGTGCAATCCCTCTGAAACTGGGGGGGGGGGGTCTTCAGTGAGGGACTAAAGGGGAGAGCCATGGATCATGCCTTTCCCGGGGTGCAATCCCTCTGAAACTGGGGGGGGCTGTGTCTTCAGAGAACAGTGAGGACTAAAGGGGAGAGCCATGGATCATGCCTTTCCCGGGGTGCAATCCCTCTGAAACGGGGGTGGTGGGGGGTCTTCAGAGGACAGTGAGGACTAAAGGGGAGAGCCATGGATCATGCCTTTCCCAGGGTGTAATCCCTCTGAAACTGGGGTGGGGGGGGGGGTCTTCAGAGGACAGTGAGGACTAAAGGGGAGAGCCATGGATCATGCCTTTCCCAGGGTGCAATCCCTCTGAAACTGGGGGGGGGGTCTTCAGAGGACAGTGAGGACTAAAGGGGAGAGCCATGGATCATGCTTTTCCCGGGGTGCAATCCCTCTGAAACTGGGGGGGGGGGGGGATCTTCAGAGGACAGTGAGGACTAAAGGGGAGAGCCATGGATCATGCCTTTCCCAGGGTGCAATCCCTCTGAAACTGGGGTGGGGGGGGGTCTTCAGAGGACAGTGAGGACTAAAGGGGAGAGCCATGGATCATGCCTTTCCCAGGGTGCAATCCCTCTGAAACTGGGGTGGGGGGGGGTCTTCAGAGGACAGTGAGGACTAAAGGGGAGAGCCATGGATCATGCCTTTCCCAGGGTGCAATCCCTCTGAAACTGGGGGTGGGGTGGGGTGGGGGTCTTCAGAGGACAGTGTGGACTAAAGGGGAGAGCCATGGATCATGCCTTTCCCGGGGTGCAATCCCTCTGAAACTGGGGGGGGGGGTCTTCAGAGGACAGTGAGGACTAAAGGGGAGAGCCATGGATCATGCCTTTCCCGAGGTGCAATCCCTCTGAAACTGGGGGGGGGGTCTTCAGAGGACAGTGAGGACTAAAGGGGAGAGCCATGGATCATGCCTTTCCCGGGGTGCAATCCCTCTGAAACTGGGGGTGGGGGGGGGTCTTCAGAGGACAGTGAGGACTAAAGGGGAGAGCCATGGATCATGCCTTTCCCAGGGTGCAATCCCTCTGAAACTGGGGTGGGGGGGGTCTTCAGAGGACAGTGAGGACTAAAGGGGAGAGCCATGGATCATGCTTTTCCAGGGGTGCAATCCCTCTGAAACTGGGGGGGGGGGTCTTCAGAGGACAGTGAGGACTAAAGGGGAGAGCCATGGATCATGCCTTTCCCAGGGTGCAATCCCTCTGAAACTGGGGGGGGGGGGTCTTAAGAGGACAGTGAGGACTAAAGGGGGAGAGCCATGGATCATGCCTTTCCCAGGGTGCAATCCCTCTGAAACTGGGGTGGGGGGGTCTTCAGAGGACAGTGAGGACTAAAGGGGAGAGCCATGGATCATGCCTTTCCCAGGGTGCAATCCCTCTGAAACTGGGGGGGGGGGTCTTCAGAGGACAGTGAGGACTAAAGGGGAGAGCCATGGATCATGCCTTTCCGGGGTGCAATCCCTCTGAAACTGGGGGGGGGGGTGTCTTCAGAGGACAGTGAGGACTAAAGGGGAGAGCCATGGATCATGCCTTTCCCGGGGTGCAATCCCACTGAAACTGGGGGGGGGGTCTTCAGAGGACAGTGAGGACTAAAGGGGAGAGCCATGGATCATGCCTTTCCCGGGGTGCAATCCCTCTGAAACTGGGGGGGGGGGGTCTTCAGAGGACAGTGAGGACTAATGGGGAGAGCCATGGATCATGCCTTTCCCGGGGTGCAATCCCTCTGAAACTGGGGTGGGGGGGGGTCTTCAGAGGACATTGAGGACTAAAGGGGAGAGCCATGGATCATGCCTTTCCCAGGGTGCAATCCCTCTGAAACTGGGGGGGGGGGGTCTTCAGAGGACAGTGAGGACTAAAGGGGGAGAGCCATGGATCATGCTTTTCCCGGGGTGCAATCCCTCTGAAACTGGGGGGAGGGTCTTCAGAGGACAGTGAGGACTAAAGGGGAGAGCCATGGATCATGCCTTTCCAGGGTGCAATCCCTCTGAAACTGGGGGTGGGGGGGGTCTTCAGAGGACAGTGAGGACTAAAGGGGAGAGCCATGGATCAGCCTTTCCCAGGGTGCAATCCCTCTGAAACTGGGGTGGGGGGGGTCTTCAGAGGACAGTGATGACTAAAGGGGAGAGCCATGGATCATGCCTTTCCCAGGGTGCAATCCCTCTGAAACTGGGGGGGGGGTGGGTCTTCAGAGGACAGTGAGGACTAAAGGGGAGAGCCATGGATCATGCCTTTCCCAGGGTGCAATCCCTCTGAAACTGGGGTGGGGGGGGGTCTTCAGAGGACAGTGAGGACTAAAGGGGAGAGCCATGGATCATGCCTTTCCCGGGGTGCAATCCCTCTGAAACTGGGGTGGGGGGGGTCTTCAGAGGACAGTGAGGACTAAAGGGGAGAGCCATGGATCATGCCTTTCCCAGGGTGCAATCCCTCTGAAACTGGGGGGGGGGGGTCTTCAGAGGACAGTGAGGACTAAAGGGGAGAGCCATGGATCATGCTTTTCCCGGGTGCAATCCCTCTGAAACTGGGGGGAGGGTCTTCAGAGGACAGTGAGGACTAAAGGGGAGAGCCATGGATCATGCCTTTCCCAGGGTGCAATCCCTCTGAAACTGGGGTGGGGGGGGTCTTCAGGAGGACAGTGAGGACTAAAGGGGAGAGCCATGGATCATGCCTTTCCCAGCGTGCAATCCCTCTGAAACTGGGGTGGGGGGGGGTCTTCAGAGGACAGTGATGACTAAAGGGGAGAGCCATGGATCATGCCTTTCCCAGGGTGCAATCCCTCTGAAACTGGGGGGGGGGTGGGTCTTCAGAGGACAGTGAGGACTAAAGGGGAGAGCCATGGATCATGCCTTTCCCAGGGTGCAATCCCTCTGAAACTGGGGTGGGGGGGGGGTCTTCAGAGGACAGTGAGGACTAAAGGGGAGAGCCATGGATCATGCCTTTCCCAGGGTGCAATCCCTCTGAAACTGGGGGGGGGGGTCTTCAGAGGACAGTGAGGACTAAAGGGGAGAGCCATGGATCATGCCTTTCCCAGGGTGCAATCCCTCTGAAAACTGGGGGGGGGGGTCTTCAGAGGACAGTGAGGACTAAAGGGGAGAGCCAAGGATCATGCCTTTCCCAGGGTGCAATCCCTCTGAAACTGGGGGGAGGTCTTCAGAGGACAGTGAGGACTAAAGGGGAGAGCCATGGATCCTGACTTTCCCAGGGTGCAATCCCTCTGAAACTGGGGGTGGGGGGGGGTCTTCAGAGGACAGTGAGGACTAAAGGGGAGAGCCATGGATCATGCCTTTCCCAGGGTGCAATCCGTCTGAAACTGGGGGGGGGGGGTCTTCAGAGGACAGTGAGGACTAAAGGGGAGAGCCATTGATCATGCTTTTCCTGGGGTGCAATCCCTCTGAACCTGGGGGGAGGGGTCTTCAGAGGACAGTGAGGACTAAAGGGGGAGAGCCATGGATCATGCCTTTCCCAGGGTGCAATCCGACTGAAACTGGGGTGGGGGTGGGGGTCTTCAGAGACAGTGAGGACTAAAGGGGAGAGCCATGGATCATGCCTTTCCCGGGGTGCAATCCCTCTGAAACTGGGGTGGGGTGGGGGTCTTCAGAGGACAGTGAGGACTAAAGGGGAGAGCCTTGGATCATGCCTTTCCCGGGGTGCAATCCCTCTGAAACTGGGGGTGGGGTGGGGTGGGGGTCTTCAGAGGACAGTGTGGACTAAAGGGGAGAGCCATGGATCATGCCTTTCCCGGGGTGCAATCCCTCTGAAACTGGGGGGGGGGGTCTTCAGAGGACAGTGAGGACTAAAGGGGAGAGCCATGGATCATGCCTTTCCCAGGGTGCAATCCCTCTGAAACTGGGGGGGGGGGGGTGTCTTCAGAGGACAGTGAGGACTAAAGGGGAGAGCCATGGATCATGCCTTTCCCGGGGTGCAATCCCTCTGAAACTGGGGGGGGGGGTCTTCAGAGGACAGTGAGGACTAAAGGGGAGAGCCATGGATCATGCCTTTCCCGAGGTGCAATCCCTCTGAAACTGGGGGGGGGGGTCTTCAGAGGACAGTGAGGACTAAAGGGGGAGAGCCATGGATCATGCCTTTCCCGGGGTGCAATCCCTCTGAAACTGGGGTGGGGGTGGGTCTTCAGAGGACAGTGAGGACTAAAGGGGAGAGCCATGGATCATGCCTTTCCCAGGGTGCAATCCCTCTGAAACTGGGGTGGGGGGGGTCTTCAGAGGACAGTGAGGACTAAAGGGGAGAGCCATGGATCATGCTTTTCCAGGGGTGCAATCCCTCTGAAACTGGGGGGGGGGTCTTCAGAGGACAGTGAGGACTAAAGGGGAGAGCCATGGATCATGCCTTTCCCCAGGGTGCAATCCCTCTGAAACTGGGGTGGGGGGGGGTCTTAAGAGGACAGTGAGGACTAAAGGGGAGAGCCATGGATCATGCCTTTCCCAGGGTGCAATCCCTCTGAAACTGGGGTGGGGGGGGGGTCTTCAGAGGACAGTGAGGACTAAAGGGGAGAGCCATGGATCATGCCTTTCCCAGGGTGCAATCCCTCTGAAACTGGGGGGGGGGGTCTTCAGAGGACAGTGAGGGACTAAAGGGGGAAGCCATGGATCATGCCTTTCCCGGGGTGCAATCCCTCTGAAACTGGGGGGGGGGGTGTCTTCAGAGGGACAGTGAGGACTAAAGGGGAGAACCATGGATCATGCCTTTCCCGGGGTGCAATCCCTCTGAAACTGGGGGGGGGGGGTCTTCAGAGGTCAGTGAGGACTAAAGGGGAGAGCCATGGATCATGCCTTTCCCAGGGTGCAATCCCTCTGAAACTGGGGTGGGGGGGGTCTTCAGAGGACAGTGAGGACTAAAGGGGAGAGCCATGGATCATGCCTTTCCCGGGGTGCAATCCCTCTGAAACTGGGGTGGAGTGGGGGTCTTCAGAGGACAGTGAGGACTAAAGGGGAGAGCCATGGACCATGCCTTTCCCGGGGTGCAATCTCTCTGGAACTGGGGGGGGGGGTCTTCAGAGACCAGTGAGGGACTAAAGCTGAGAGCCATGGATCATGTCTTTCCCGGGGTGCAATCCCTCTGAAACTGGGGGGGGGGGGGTGTCTTCAGAGGACAGTGAGGACTAAAGGGGAGAGCCATGTATCATGCCTTTCCCGGGGTGCAATCCCTCTGAAACTGGGGGGGGGGGGTCTTCAGAGGACAGTGAGGACTAAAAGGGAGAGCCATGGATCATGTCTTTCCGGGGTGCAATCCCTCTGAAACTGGGGGGGGGGTGTCTTCAGAGGACAGTGAGGACTAAAGGGGAGAGCCATGGATCATGCCTTTCCCAGGGTGCAATCCCTGTGAAACTGGGGGTGGGGGGGGGTCTTCAGAGGACAGTGAGGACTAAAGGGGAGAGCCATGGATCA
This sequence comes from Eublepharis macularius, assembly GCF_028583425.1. NCBI lineage: Eukaryota > Metazoa > Chordata > Lepidosauria > Squamata > Eublepharidae > Eublepharis > Eublepharis macularius. The sequence goes on from NC_072790.1 coordinate 7,876,803, forward strand.
TGCCTTTCCCGGGGTGCAATCCCTCTGAAACTGGGGGGGGGGGGTCTTCAGAGGACAGTGAGGACTAAAGGGGAGAGCCATGGATCATGCCTTTCCCGGGGTGCAATCCCTCTGAAACTGGGGGGGGGGTGTCTTCAGAGGACAGTGAGGACTAAAGGGGAGAGCCATGGATCATGCCTTTCCCAGGGTGCAATCCCTCTGAAACTGGGGTGGGGGGGGTCTTCAGAGGACAGTGAGGACTAAAGGGGAGAGCCATGGATCATGCTTTTCTCGGGGTGCAATCCCTCTGAAACTGGGGGGGGGGGGTCCTTCAGAGGACAGTGTGGACTAAAGGGGAGAGCCATGGATCATGCCTTTCCCAGGGTGCAATCCCTCTGAAACTGGGGTGGGGGGGGTCTTCAGAGGACAGTGAGGACTAAAGGGGAGAGCCATGCATCATGCCTTTCCCAGGGTGCAATCCCTCTGAAACTGGGGTGGGGGGGGGGGTCTTCAGAGGACAGTGAGGACTAAAGGGGAGAGCCATGGATCATGCCTTTCCCAGGGTGCAATCCCTCTGAAACTGGGGTGGGGGTGGGGGTCTTAGAGGACAGTGAGGACTAAAGGGGAGAGCCATGGATCATGTCTTTCCCGGGGTGCATCCCTCTGAAACTGGGGGGGGGGTGTCTTCAGAGGACAGTGAGGACTAAAGGGGAGAGCCATGGATCATGCCTTTCCCAGGGTGCAATCCCTCTGAAACTGGGGGGGGGGTCTTCAGAGGACAGTGAGGACTAAAGGGGAGAGCCATGGATCATGCCTTTCCCGGAGTGCAATCCCTCTGAAACTGGGGTGGGGGGTGGGGTCTTCAGAGGATAGTGAGGACTAAAGGGGAGAGCCATGGATCATGCCTTTCCCAGGGTGCAATCCCTCTGAAACTGGGGTGGGGGGGGGGTCTTCAGAGGACAGTGAGGACTAAAGGGGAGAGCCATGGATCATGCCTTTCCCAGGGTGCAATCCCTCTGAAACTGGGGGGGGGGGTGTCTTCAGAGGACAGTGAGGACTAAAAGGGAGAGCCATGGATCATGTCTTTCCGGGGTGCAATCCCTCTGAAACTGGGGGGGGGGGGTGTCTTCAGAGGACAGTGAGGACTAAAGGGGAGAGCCATGGATCATGCCTTTCCCAGGGTGCAATCCCTGTGAAACTGGGGGTGGGGGGGGGGGGTCTTCAGAGGACAGTGAGGACTAAAGGGGAGAGCCATGGATCATGCCTTTCCCGGGGTGCAATCCCTCTGAAACTGGGGGGGGGGGGTCTTCAGAGGACAGTGAGGACTAAAGGGGAGAGCCATGGATCATGCCTTTCCCGGGGGTGCAATCCCTCTGAAACTGGGGGGGGGGGTGTCTTCAGAGGACAGTGAGGACTAAAGGGGAGAGCCATGGATCATGCCTTTCCAGGGTGCAATCCCTCTGAAACTGGGGTGGGGGGGGTCTTCAGAGGACAGTGAGGACTAAAGGGGAGAGCCATGGATCATGCTTTTCTCGGGGTGCAATCCCTCTGAAACTGGGGGGGGGGGTCTTCAGAGGACAGTGTGGACTAAAGGGGAGAGCCATGGATCATGCCTTTCCCAGGGTGCAATCCCTCTGAAACTGGGGTGGGGGGGGGGTCTTCAGAGGACAGTGAGGACTAAAGGGGAGAGCCATGCATCATGCCTTTCCCAGGGTGCAATCCCTCTGAAACTGGGGTGGGGGGGGTCTTCAGAGGACAGTGAGGACTAAAGGGGAGAGCCATGGATCATGCCTTTCCCAGGGTGCAATCCCTCTGAAACTGGGGTGGGGGTGGGGGTCTTTAGAGGACAGTGAGGACTAAAGGGGAGAGCCATGGATCATGTCTTTCCCGGGGTGCAATCCCTCTGAAACTGGGGGGGGGGGGTGTCTTCAGAGGACAGTGAGGACTAAAGGGGAGAGCCATGGATCATGCCTTTCCCAGGGTGCAATCCCTCTGAAACTGGGGGGGGGGGGTCTTCAGAGGACAGTGAGGACTAAAGGGGAGAGCCATGGATCATGCCTTTCCCGGAGTGCAATCCCTCTGAAACTGGGGTGGGGGTGGGGTTCTTCAGAGGATAGTGAGGACTAAAGGGGAGAGCCATGGATCATGCCTTTCCCAGGGTGCAATCCCTCTGAAACTGGGGTGGGGGGGGGTCTTCAGAGGACAGTGAGGACTAAAGGGGGAGAGCCATGGATCATGCCTTTCCCAGGGTGCAATCCCTCTGAAACTGGGGGGGGGGGGTCTTCAGAGGACAGTGAGGACAAAAGGGGAGAGCCATGGATCATGCTTTTCCCGGGGTGCAATCCCTCTGAAACTGGGGGGGGGTCTTCAGAGGACAGTGAGGACTAAAGGGGAGAGCCATGGATCATGCCTTTCCCAGGGTGCAATCCCTCTGAAACTGGGGGGGGGGGGTCTTCAGAGGACAGTGAGGACTAAAGGGGAGAGCCATGGATCATGCCTTTCCCAGGGTGCAATCCCTCTGAAACTGGGGTGGGGGGGGGGTCTTCAGAGGACAGTGAGGACTAAAGGGGAGAGCCATGGATCATGCCTTTCCCAGGGTGCAATCCCTCTGAAACTGGGGGGGGGGGTCTTCAGAGGACAGTGAGGGACTAAAGGGGAGAGCCATGGATCATGCCTTTCCCAGGGTGCAATCCCTCTGAAACTGGGGTGGGGTGGGGTCTTCAGAGGACAGTGAGGACTAAAGGGGAGAGCCATGGATCATGCCTTTCCCGGGGTGCAATCCCTCTGAAACTGGGGGGGGGGGTCTTCAGAGGACAGTGAGGACTAAAGGGGAGAGCCATGGATCATTCCTTTCCCAGGTCGCAATCCCTCTGAAACTGGGGGGGGGGGGTCTTCAGAGGACAGTGAGGACTAAAGGGGAGAGCCATGGATCATGGCTCTCTCCCTTTAGTCCTCACTGTCCTCTGAAGACACCCCCCCCCCCAGTTTCAGAGGGATTGCACCCCGGAAAGACATGATCCATGCTCTCAGCTTTAGTCCTCACTGGTCTCTGAAGACCCCCCCCCCAGTTTCAGAGGGATTGCACCCGGGAAAGGCATGATCCATGGCTCTCCCCCTTTAGTCCTCACTGTCCTCTGAAGACCCCCCCCACCCCAGTTTCAGAGGGATTGCACCCTGGGAAAGGCATGATCCATGGCTCTCCCCTTTAGTCCTCACTGTCCTCTGAAGACCCCCCACCCACCCCAGTTTCAGAGGGATTGCACCCCGGGAAAGGCATGATCCAAGGCTCTCCCCTTTAGTCCTCACTGTCCTCTGAAGACCCCCACTCCGTCTGAACTGGGGTGGGGGGGGGTCTTCAGAGGACAGTGAGGACTAAAGGGGAGAGCCATGGATCATGCCTTTCCCGGGGTGCAATCCCTCTGAAACTGGGGTGGAGTGGGGGTCTTCAGAGGACAGTGAGGACTAAAGGGGAGAGCCATGGATCATGCCTTTCCCGGGGTGCAATCTCTCTGAAACTGGGGGGGGGGGGTCTTCAGAGACCAGTGAGTACTAAAGCTGAGAGCCATGGATCATGTCTTTCCCGGGGTGCAATCCCTCTGAAACTGGGGGGGGGGGTGTCTTCAGAGGACAGTGAGGACTAAAGGGGAGAGCCATGTATCATGCCTTTCCGGGGTGCAATCCCTCTGAAACTGGGGGGGGGGGTGTCTTCAGAGGACAGTGAGGACTAAAAAGGGAGAGCCATGGATCATGTCTTTCCCGGGGTGCAATCCCTCTGAAACTGGGGGGGGGGTGTCTTCAGAGGACAGTGAGGACTAAAGGGGAGAGCCATGGATCATGCCTTTCCCAGGGTGCAATCCCTGTGAAACTGGGGGTGGGGTGGGGGGGGGTCTTCAGAGGACAGTGAGGACTAAAGGGGAGAGCCATGGATCATGCCTTTCCCGGGGTGCAATCCCTCTGAAACTGGGGGGGGTCTTCAGAGGACAGTGAGGACTAAAGGGGAGAGCCATGGATCATGCCTTTCCCGGGGTGCAATCCCTCTGAAACTGGGGTGGGGGGGGTTCTTCAGAGGACAGTGAGGACTAAAGGGGAGAGCCATGGATCATGCCTTTCCCAGGGTGCAATCCCTCTGAAACTGGGGGGGGGGTCTTCAGAGGACAGTGAGGACTAAAGGGGAGAGCCATGGATCATGCTTTTCCCGGGGTGCAATCCCTCTGAAACTGGGGGGGGGGTCTTCAGAGGACAGTGAGGACTAAAGGGGAGAGCCATGGATCATGCCTTTCCCAGGGTGCAATCCCTCTGAAACTGGGGTGGGGGGGTCTTCAGAGGACAGTGAGGACTAAAGGGGAGAGCCATGGATCATGCCTTTCCCAGGGTGCAATCCCTCTGAAACTGGGGTGGGGGGGGGGTCTTCAGAGGACAGTGAGGACTAAAGGGGAGAGCCATGGATCATGCCTTTCCCAGGGTGCAATCCCTCTGAAACTGGGGGGGGGGGTCTTCAGAGGACAGTGAGGACTAAAGGGGAGAGCCATGGATCATGCCTTTCCCGGGGTGCAATCCCTCTGAAACTGGGGTGGTGGTGGGGTCTTCAGAGGACAGTGAGGACTAAAGGGGGAGAGCCATGGATCATGCCTTTCCCGGGGTGCAATCCCTCTGAAACTGGGGTGGGGGGGGGTCTTCAGAGGACAGTGAGGACTAAAGGGGGAGAGCCATGGATCATGCCTTTCCCAGGGTGCAATCCCCTCTGAAACTGGGGGTGGTGGTGGGGGTCTTTAGAGGACAGTGAGGACTAAAGGGGAGAGCCATGGATCATGTCTTTCCCGGGGTGCAATCCCTCTGAAACTGGGGGGGGGGGGTGTCTTCAGAGGACAGTGAGGACTAAAGGGGAGATCCATGGACCATGCCTTTCCCAGGGTGCAATCCCTCTGAAACTGGGGGGGGGGGTCTTCAGAGGACAGTGAGGACTAAAGGGGAGAGCCATGGATCATGCCTTTCCCGGGGTTGCAATCCCTCTGAAACTGGGGGGGGGGGGTTCTTCAGAGGACAGTGAGGACTAAAGGGGAGAGCCATGGATCATGCCTTTCCCAGGGTGCAATCCCTCTGAAACTGGGGTGGGGGGGGGGTCTTCAGAGGACAGTGAGGACTAAAGGGGGAGAGCCATGGATCATGCCTTTCCCAGGGTGCAATCCCTCTGAAACTGGGGTGGGGGGGGGTCTTCAGAGGACAGTGAGGACTAAAGGGGAGAGCCATGGATCATGCCTTTCCCGGGGTGCAATCCCTCTGAAACTGGGGTGGGGGGGGTTCTTCAGAGGACAGTGAGGACTAAAGGGGAGAGCCATGGATCATGCCTTTCCCAGGGTGCAATCCCTCTGAAACTGGGGGGGGGGGGTCTTCAGAGGACAGTGAGGACTAAAGGGGAGAGCCATGGATCATGCCTTTCCCAGGGTGCAATCCCTCTGAAACTGGGGGGGGGGGTCTTCAGAGGACAGTGAGGACTAAAGGGGAGAGCCATGGATCATGCCTTTCCGGGGTGCAATCCCTCTGAAACTGGGGGGGGGGTCTTCAGAGGACAGTGAGGACTAAAGGGGAGAGCCATGGATCATGCCTTCCCAGGGTGCAATCCCTCTGAAACTGGGGTGGGGGGGGGGTCTTCAGAGGACAGTGAGGACTAAAGGGGAGAGCCATGGATCATGCCTTTCCCAGGGTGCAATCCCTCTGAAACTGGGGTGGGGGGGGGTCTTCAGAGGACAGTGAGGACTAAAGGGGAGAACCATGGATCATGCCTTTCCCGGGGTGCAATCCCTCTGAAACTGGGGTGGGGGGGGTTCTTCAGAGGACAGTGAGGACTAAAGGGGAGAGCCATGGATCATGCCTTTCCCAGGGTGCAATCCCTCTGAAACTGGGGGGGGGGTCTTCAGAGGACAGTGAGGGACTAAAGGGGAGAGCCATGGATCATGCTTTTCCCGGGGTGCAATCCCTCTGAAACTGGGGGGGGGGGGTCTTCAGAGGACAGTGATGGACTAAAGGGGGAGAGCCATGGATCATGCCTTTCCCAGGGTGCAATCCCTCTGAAACTGGGGTGGGGGGGGTCTTCAGAGGACAGTGAGGACTAAAGGGGAGAGCCATGGATCATGCCTTTCCCAGGGTGCAATCCCTCTGAAACTGGGGTGGGGGGGGGTCTTCAGAGGACAGTGAGGACTAAAGGGGAGAGCCATGGATCATGCCTTTCCCAGGGTGCAATCCCTCTGAAACTGGGGGGGGGGGGTCCTTCAGAGGACAGTGAGGACTAAAGGGGGAGAGCCATGGATCATGCCTTTCCCGGGGTGCAATCCCTCTGAAACTGGGGTGGGGGGGTTCTTCAGAGGACAGTGAGGACTAAAGGGGAGAGCCATGGATCATGCCTTTCCCGGGGTGCAATCCCTCTGAAACTGGGGTGGGGGGGGGTCTTCAGAGGACAGTGAGGACTAAAGGGGAGAGCCATGGATCATGCCTTTCCCAGGGTGCAATCTCTCTGAAACTGGGGGGGGGTCTTCAGAGGACAGTGCCGACTATATCCCCTGCAAATTTGGTGGGTATTAGACATTGGGAAGATTCTCCTGGGTGCAGGAGGGATGGGGAGAATCTCCCCACATCTCTCACACTGGGCAGGCAGCCTGGCTGTCGGACTGCTCTCCCGGCCCTTTAAAGTATCAGCTGGCAGTCAGCAGGGGGAATTCCCCCTGCTTCCTTCCAGCTGATAGTTTAAATGGATCTTTAAAGGGCCAGGTAGGTGGGTTTGAGGGGAGGGGGGGCAAAGTGTGGGAGTTTGGGGTGGTTCTTTCCCCCCACAAACAACAAACAACATGTTCGGGAACAGATCACGTTCGTCCATGTTTGTCGTTCGTTGTTCATGGATGGCAACGAACCACGAACAGGGTGTTTCGGGTTTTTTTCTGTTCGTGCCCATGTCTAATCACCACTAGTCTCTCCGCATTTACATGCAGCATTCCATTCATGCCGAGGTCTCCCGGGCGGGGCTTTAGCAACTGCTAGCTGGAATTCCTCTGTTTGCAGGCCAAACTGCCATTTTTAATCTAGGGGTCTTGTGATGTTATATTACAGGTAGCCATATTCAATGGCTATTAAAGATGGCGGAGGCCGGGCTGACTGCTTACAGCCCCATCTTGAGCTTTGCCCATGGCCCCAGAGTCATGAAGACCACCCTTATGCCCTTCAAAGTCTGTTACAGTTAATGGGCTTGTAGAGCAATTCTAAGAAGTGTTAGCCCAGTGTAAGCCCATTGAAATCTATGGGCTTAGACTAGAGAAACTTTGCACAGAATTGCACTGTTAGAAAGGTGCAACCCTACTTCTGGTTGCGCTGTCAAAGTAGGAATTGCCCATCCTCCCCAAGACTGAATTCTTTCTTAAGTCAACCAAAGACTTTTATTCAGCCCTTCAGAAATAATGTAACGGAGCTGAATGCAGCAGCTGCTTCTTGCATAAGTGGCAGTAATTTTGTTGGCTATGAGTGTTCCAATAAATAAAAATACGTATGTCTGTATTAAGAGATGGGAGATACATCCCCCGCCCCCAGCTAGAATACCAGGTGCGCAGAATTAGAACCATTATCCGTGCTGCACATGTATTTTGTGACTGCAATTAGACATTTAATGAATGATGGGTTTGGAGGTAAAAGAAATGTAAGAAAAGCTGAGAGCCTACCTTTCCAGAAAGTTGGCAGCTCATGTGCATTTTGAAATGGAGCGAATACTTGGCTTCTGTTCTTGGGATGGAATAGCAATCGCCTTGGTAAGATGACAGCATCTGCAGGGGCTCATTACTCTCCGTGTGGCTTCCAAAGAGCTAATGGAGAAATAAGCAAACTGATAAAAAGCTGTGAAAATGCAATTTACGTATAAAATTTGAAACTTTACAGCCCATCTAAATAGTACTTAATGCAGCAGCGGCAGCATCAAAAAGGTATAGTGATGTTATTTCGATGTCTGCGGCCGCTTGACTCCCAAGGACACATCCAGCACTGAGTTCCCAGACCTGCACTCACTGGCAGGACGCAGTTTAGGAATGTGCAGCATTGCAAACTCTGCTTGTCATTTGGATAGATTAGATTCTATTGAAGTGTGCCTCACCACTGGTGCGAAGGTCTCATCGTAGACTTCAGCGTATTTCTGAGTGTAGCCTTTGGCAACCAGTCTCGCCTTGTATCTTTGCACTTTGCCTTTTGCGTCGCATTTGGTCTTGAAGATCCACTTGCACCCAACTGTTCTCTTCCCTGGAGGCAGTTCTTCAAGGGTCCATGTCTGATGTTTGATGAGAGATCTCTTCCTCTGCAGCCCTCCTCCACTTCTCTGCTTCTCTGGCAGGCATTTTTGTTAAGTCTTCTCATGTGGAGGGTTCAGGCACAACTTCTGTCTTTGCCAAATAGGAAAGTCATTTTGGTGGTATGTTCTTGTTTACTCGCTCTGATCGCCTGAGTCTTGGCTCTTCAACCCCTTCTGGCTCTGCGGCCCGTTCTGGCTCTGTGGGTTCTGCTGCTGTGTCATGTGTGCAGTCCATGATGGGTAGTTGTACTGCTCTTTGTTGCTGTTCTTTATTTTCTCCTGTTGGTGCACTTTCACCAATGTCTGCTATCTTCCTTTCATTAACACAGACAATCTTGCAGATTTTTATAGTTTCAGTCTTTGGGTTAAGGATTCAATATCCTCTACATCCTTGTGCATACCCCACAACAATTCCTTCTTCTGCTCGGAGATCCAACTTAGACCTTTTTTCTTTAGGAACATAGTTTCAGGCTTTTGATCCAAAAAACCTTTAGGTGATTCACACTTGGTTTGTACCCATACCATAGTTCATATGGGGTGCTGCTTGCACCTTTGGTGGGCAGTCTGTTTTGCAGGTAGGTAGCAGTGTTAATTGCTTCTCCCCAGAATTTCTCAAGTAGCCCTGCTTCAAGGAGCACGCAACGACTCATTTCAGTGAGAGAGCTTTTCTTTCTCTCTGCCACTCCTTTCTGCTCTCGTGTGTATGGCACTGTGACTTGATGCTGAATCCCCTGCTCGGTCATGTAATTTTTCATTTCATGTCCTACATAGTCACCTCCATTGTCAGTGTGGACTGCCAATGGTCCTCTCTGGAATCTCTTACTGACCATTGTTATATAAGCTTTAAATTTTTCCAGCACTTGATTTTTCTCCCTAATCATGTATGTTACAGTATACTTGAAGAATGCATCGATGATGGTGAGAATATATTTGTTGCCACTTGGTGTCACTATTCTCATTGGACTGCATAGGTCACTATGTATTAAATCTAATGGCCTCATTTTCCTCAGCTCCTTTCCCTTTAAAGTTGGGTCTGTTTCAAGCTACCACAAATGAGACCTGTAATCTCAGTGGAGGCTTTGATGGTATGGGGGCCTGCCAAGCCCTGCTTATTGGCCAGGTGAAGTCCTGCTTCTTCCATCACCTCCCTTTCTTCTTATGGCTCCCACTCTTTGGGTTGGATCCTGCTAGCCTTTTCATTCACACTTATCTAATTCTCCTCCTTATGCCAGGCCTTGTTGCACATGCCTTTCTTCCATGCTGGCCCCATGATCCTTTGCGTAGGGGGGTGCATTTGAAGTACAGCGCTCAGCATACCCTTGGAAAATGCACCCTGAGATGTTCCAAGGTGCCGAAGCATTGGAAACATCATCTGCATTGGTTGCCAGTGGAGTATCAGATCAGATCCAAGGTTCTGGTATTGACCTATAAGGCCCTGTGCAGACTGGGACCAGCATATCTACGGGACAGTCTCTCCCCATATAGTCCCCGGAGGACACTCCAATCAGGGGACAAACAGCTGCTGTTGGTTCCTGGCCCCAAGGAGGCCTGCCTAGCCTCAACTACAGCCAGGGCCTTTTCAGTCCTGGCTCCCACCTGGTGGAATGCTTTGTCTGCTGAGATCAGGGCCCAGCGGGACCTACTATCCTTCCGCTGGGCCTGCAAGACATAGTTGTTCTGCCAGGCACATGGCTGAGGCTGGGCCTCCTCTTTCTTGAAAAAAGGGGTGTATAAAATCTTAACTTTCCCTGTGAAGGCTGTCCACCATCCTGTTTTAAATGTGTATTAATAGAAATACACTGCTGTTTTAATGATGTTTTAATGTAGATGAATTTTTATTGTATTTTAATATGTTGCTATCTGCCCTGAGCCTGCTCGCGGAGAGGGCGGAATAGAAATTTGGAATAAAATAAATAAATAAATAAATATATCTTTGTGCTGGAGATAATGGGGTGGAGGTAGGATTGCCAGTAAGGATGTGCGCGTTGGGGTTCCAGTCTGAGGTAAACACCCAAGTAGGACCCAATTCGTAAAGATTCAGGATTCCTGAATCATCCCCAGCATTGCTGAGCCCATTCAGGAGAGGAATCCCAAAGCAACACTTCCCAAAGCGATTTGCATTGCTTCGGGAAGCTTCAGGCAAAGCAGCAGCAGCAGCTGCTCCCGCAGGACTTTTCTAGATGTTTACATTGCAGACCGCAAGAAAAGTGCTGCTTGCTTTCAAACTTCTCACCCTGCGGCTTTTTTCCCCCTTGGGAGGGGGAGGAGAACTTCTTCATGCTGCTTGCAAGCGTCGTGAAAAGGGGCACTTCTGAACATCACGCTGCTTGCTTCTCCCATTGCTTTGGGATTTGGGTTATCCCGGATTGTTTTCCCACCGTGGCGATCATAGCCATCAGTGATGCTAACATCATAGAGTTTTCAGCCATTCCTAGAGAGGACTGATATTACTTCCAGGAAAAACTTCTGGGTTTTCCCAGAAAGGACATCATGACAACCCTAGGTGGCAGAGAATGACTCTCTTCTCCAAAGGCCACTGGCAGAAGCAGGGCCCCTTCTGTGCAGTAAATGCATCAGGTGGAGAAGATGGAGACCAGGAGTGGAGGCACATTGAGGGGATGAGAGAGAAGGCTGGAAGAGGAGAAGGAGGGAACATCAGCCAATGAATGCATGGAATGTGTCTGTGTGCCATTTTTCCATTTAGTTTTCAACACATTGTAACAGAACAAAAAAAAAGGAACAAGGCTTTGGGGGTTCACTGCCCCCCTTCATACACAACCAGACTGTTTAATTCTAGCAATTGGCGATTCAATCCTAAACAGAGTCACAGCCTTCTAAATTCAGTGACTTTATTGAACTTAGAAAGGTGTCTCTCTGGTTAGGACTGCAGTGCACATTGGCCACCAGGAATAAGTGTTTAAAAGTCCCTTCTAGCAAAGTAAGACTTTTTTCTCCACTTCCTCTGATTGTATCCACATGCAATGGTTTTTCCATCAGCCATTTCCCTCAGCTGTCTGTGAAAAAGGCTTATGGAGTCTTTAACCCACAGCCCCATGATTGCCAGGGGCTTATACCTGGCAGGAACTGCAAAACGCAGCCCTTCGGAACACGTTTCCTATCTGTCTTGTTATTCTTCCGACTGTTCCACTTTGTCTCTTGGTTCTTGCCAGACGAGCAACTTGGTTTAATAACATTTCTTTATCCTTCACAGAACCTGACTTCAGTGGGATAAAAAAAAAATTATAATGGCTTAGTACTTTCCCCAAACGTTTGAAACCTGAGGCTTATGGGTTCTCTGTGTTGACAAGCATCAAGGTGGCTGTCGAAAGAATGAAAAGGATTATCGTGGAGATGGAGATGCTGAAGGGTGATAGAAGCATGGCTGAAAAATCTTCCTGCCCAGTAAGGTGTCCAAATCTCCAGGCTCAATATTCTTCAGGCAATGTTAGAAAGTCTTATCTCATTAGTGTTCAAGGCCGTGAAATTCCTACTCAGGCGGGTAAGCTGATTCCTGATCCTCTTCTGCCTCTGGTAGGGCATCTTGTTTACACAGGTGTTGAGGCTCGTCTGGGTGAGTAAGCCATGCTGTATCAGTTCCACTGCTGGTTGAACAATGAGACTAGGTGAGGTGGTGGCCTCAGGACATGGATTTGGGGAGGTGGAGGTCTCTACTACCACTGCCTTGCCTTCACTGCCACACTGCCCACCCGCTGCCCAGGAACCAAAGTATTGTTCCCCAGAGGTCTCCTATCCAAGTACCAACCGAGGCTGGTCTTGCTTAGCTTCTGAGATCTGACAATATCAGACTAGCCTGGGCTTTCCAGGTCAGGGCTACGTGCCCCATAGGGCTTCTACATGATGCAAGTGTTTGCCCCGGAAGGTTGGACCAGAACCAACAGATTGAAATTAAATCAAAAGAGCTTTTGGCTAAACATTAGGTAGAACTTCCTGACAGAGTGGTCCCTCAGTGGAACAGGCTTCCTCGGGAGGTGGTGGGCTCTCTTTCTTTGGAGGTTTTTAAGCAGAGGCTAGCTGGCCATCTGACAGCAATGCTGGTTCTGTGAACCTGGGCAGATCATGAGAGGGAGGGCAGGAAGGGTTACATCAGTGCTTAGCTCTTGTGGCCCCTTCTTACATACCCAGGGTAAGGCCAATCCCCACTTTAGGGTCAGGTAGCAATTTTCCCCAGGCCAGTTTGTCTAGGGATCCTGATGGTGTCTTGACATCTTCTGGGCATGGAGGAGGGGCCACTGGGTGTGTGTGTGGAGGGGAGGGGTAGTTGTGAATTTCCTGCATTGTGCAGGGGGTTGGACTAGATGACCCTGGAGGTCCCAACCTCATATGATTCTATGAAAGCTCTATTGGGCATGTGCGACTTGCTATGCTGTTTTTAATAATGAGGTGGGAAGGAGCATTAGCTGTTCTGGCTCTTGGCTGGAGCAGAGATGGTAAAATGCAGTAAGGCAGGGGCGGGGGCGGGGTGGAGGTGATGAGAGGTGGGGGTGACCTCAGGTAATACCTCTGGGGAAGAGTGAAGGGCTTGGCCAGGGAGTGAGGGGTGGTAGTTCTATGCAGCTGTCTCACCCAGAGGCCACATTGGCTTGGTGTTGGCTCCTCTGCAACAATAAACTCTCTATCCAAAGTCTGTTTCCTGAATAGGAGGTGAACAATCCGTTCTTAAAATAAAAAGCAGCGACAGAAAGCTTCTTAAAATAGATTTTTAAATTGCTGTTGGGACAGCCCCTGCTTCACAATTAGGAACTGATTTCACAAATGGGCTGCTGTTTACAGCCTGGGAATTCCCCAGAACCAGCATGGATTCTGCACCCTCCACAGGGAGACAGAAGATTAATTCAGAAATCATTAATTCAGTCGATGTGGTTTTTCTTCCTCAGCTGTTCCTGACAACTGGTTTCGGCTGTATGGCAGGAAGCCGTGGAGAACAAGACTTCAGAGGCCGACATTTTATTGTGTCTCGTTAGATTTGTATCCCTTCCTTGCTGAAAGGGGCTCAGTCAGTGAGGCAGCCTCGGCGCTCTCTCTTTCCTGCCAGTCCATTTGTCTTCACCATAACCCTGCAAGAATAGATAGAGCAAACAAAAACTGGCTGCTATCCTCTTTAACAGAGAAGTTAATAGGTCTGGTTTTGCTTCTGCCGAACTTTACAGGGCCAGAATGTCCAACGTGACTCTGGGCATTCTGTCAATGAAATCCCAAGCAGGTCCCCCCCCCCTTCTAATGCAGGCATGTAGGGCGCCAAAGCACATCAGAATCACAATAGCCCCGTGATCACGAATTCCAGTGAACAGGCGTAAAATCCATGTACACTGAACAGTTGATTTTACTTTATACACTCATTGAGTAATTCTCATGTTACATTTTATACATGTACAGCTCAAGGTGTGATTTAAATTCCACATTTATCTAGGTATTGGTTCCCAATTTCATATGTAAACTGAACATGTGTTGTCTCTTTCTTACAGATATATGCACATATGTGCGGGATGTATCTGCGCTCACTGTAACATGAACAGGGCTAACACGGCTATATACCTAATTCCAGACCAATCCATAGTGTATAATTAACCCATCTGCAAAATAGAGCTGAGGACAAGATGGGGGAATTTCTTTACAAAGCTGAAGGAATTCTCAAGTTTGGAGAAAATTCTAGGAAAAAAATCGGTGGATTAAAACTCCCCCAAGTAATAGAAACAATGCTTGTAGCTTTACGACCAGCCACCTCACAGGGTGATTGTCCTGAGGATAATAATAAGGCAATGATTGTTGTGGATTTTCCGGGCTGTATTGCCGTGGTCTTGGCACTGTAGTTCCTGACGTTTCACCAGCAGCTGTGGCTGGCATCTTCAGAGGTGTAGCACCAAAAGACAGAGATCTCTCAGTGTCACAGTGTGGAGAAGATGTTGGCAGGTAATTTATATCTACTCAGGAAGGTGGGTTTGGGCTGAGTCATCCTGTAAGAGTTTCCCAGGGTGTGGAATGCTAATGGCGGGAGGCTTCACTGTATCCTGAGGAGGTTCTTTTGCATATGGATTGGTGCTTGATATGCTAATCTTCTCTTCAGGGCTATTGTAGGGTGTAGAGTATTTTGTTAGCCTGGTGTTTTTCAGGACTGGAAACCATGCTCTATTCATTCTTAAGGTCTCTTCTTTCCTGTTGAAATTGTGCTTATGGTTATAAATTTCAATTGCTTCCCTGTGCAATCTGACGAAGTAGTTGGAAGTGTTGTCAAGTATTTTAGTGTCCTGGAAAACACTAAATCTGGAAAAATCAGCAGTGGCTGAACATAGCCTAACCCAAACAGGACACAGTATCCTATTCCAGGACACCAAAATACTGGACAACACTTACAACTACTTTGTCAGATTGCAAGGGAGAAGACAGTTAATTTTAAAAAATACACTAGGAAAGAGGAATGGCAGAGAATAAAACCGGCACTGTGGTGGCCACCATGACATTTTATCTGCATAGCCAATTGGATCTCCAGTGGCTAACCAGAAGCCCTGCTGGGCAAGAGCTTTATAAGACACGTGGCGAGTTCCAGGAGAAGTGTTGGCAAGCAACATGGCACTAGGGTTCCTAGGTACCTGGCAGTTTGCCCCAATCGTTGGTGGGAGGTGGCAGACCCCTTGGCAATTGCCTGCTGCTGGCAGGCAACCCAGGCAAATGCACTGCACACAGGGGCCCAGCCAAGTGTGGCGGTGGCACTTCCAGAAGCGGCGCTATTGTGTTGCCCACAGGGGTGCTGCTGCACTTTATGCAGGACCAATTTCAGCCCCTAAACCAGCACCCCCCCCCCAAGCCAGGGCAAAGAATTCACTTCTGGAAAGGGCATCATTGCGCACCATCTGGGAGCATGCTCACTCTTCACACATTTACAAAGACCAGTAAGTACCCCCCCCTTCCCACTGGTTGCCAGTGAGACCTGATGATAACTCACCCGTGGAGACTACACTGGGGACCCCTGGGCTACTCAGTCATAATACTTACAACCAGGGCTTTTTTTCTGGGAAAAGGGGTGGTGGAACTCAGTGGGTTGCCCTCGGAGAAAATGGTCACATGGCCGGTGGCCCCGCCCCCTGATCTCCAGACAGAGGGGCGTTGAGATGGCCCTCTGCGCTGCTCAGCTGGAGATCAGGGGGTGGGGCCACCAGCCATCTGACCATTTTCAAGAGGTTCCAGAACTCCGTTCCACCTGAAAAAAAGCCCTACTTACAATACACAATCCTGATTGACTAGGAATGTACCATGGAAAAAGTCCTTTAACTTAAAAAAAACCACAGAAATTGGGTTGCAGGTTCAGGGAGACAATGGCTGTGAATGGGCAGAGGAAAACACACAGGGGAATAGTAGAAAATGGGTTTGGCGAAAGCCAAATTGGCAAGTTTTACATCAAAAATGAAACCTCATGAAAATTAGGCATGGCATTAATTGTAACATTTGACTTCTCGCTTTCTAAAAAAACAAGCAAAGACAACTGACATTTGCCCGTGCCTTTGTATGCTTTTTGGTGGTTGCCATACATGCTGGACTTTTTGCAATTTATCCAAGCAGCTTAATTGAGCATGATCACAGGTCACTGGCAAAAACAACAACAACAACAATGCACTTTAATCAAGGTTGGGAGAAAATGTAGCTTCCCCCAATTTCACGCCATAACAGATAAGCAAGCTGGGCTCAAGTGAAGCAGTGAAGAAATGTTTTTATCAACTTGCACAGCATTTGTTTAAAATGAAAGGAAATGTCATTTCACCCTTTAGTCCTCTTTGGCAGCACCACATAGCATCAAGTAGTTTACAATAAGGGAATTCAGCTCAGCATTATTAACTTTGCCTATCTTCTTGTGAATTTCACTGCGGTGAAAACGAATCCATAAGCTGTACTCAACACGGCTTGTGCTGATAAACAGATGCTTGATTTCTTCAACGTTTCCTCTTATTCATGCACTGCCTTAAAACACTTTTTACTGGGCAGGAAATGCATTCATCAGTAGACCGCTGAGGAGGGATTTCCCTTATTGTATTGATTTATACCTCACTTTTCCTACCAAAGACTTAAAACATTGTTCTCTCTCCTTCTAGTTTATCCTCACAGCCACAACCTTGTGGGAGAGGTAAGCCAGAGAGAGAGAGAGAGAATGACCAGCCAGCAGAGGGTTTCCAGGGCAGGGCTGCTTTGCAGTTGGGTGCCCCAGATCCTAGTCCAGAGCTCTAACTACAGCACCACTCAGGGACACAGCAGCTTCCATGGTTTGGTATACATTGTTATTACATGCACACAACACTTATAGGTGAATGTTGCACACTTGATGTGCATAGAATGTCACTATTCTTTCTCGTAAAGAGTCCAGTAGCACCTTTTAGACTGACCAACTTTATTGTAGCACAAGCTTTTGAGAGCCACAGCTCTCTTCATCAGATGCATCTGACAAAGAGAGCTGTGATTCTCAAAAGCTTGTGCTACAATAAAGTTGGTTAGTCTTAAAAGGTGCTACTGGACTCTTTACTGTTTTGCGACTACAGACTAACACGGCTGACTCTTCTGGACTATCTTTTCTGTGAATTTCTCTGAGGATTTTCCTACCTGGGACTCCCAGTGGCATTCACACCAGCACAGGGTTGCCTGGTGCTGTACCTGGTGGTATCAGAGGGGATACGGGGATTCATCACCACAATCAAAGGTTTTAGGAATTAATCAGCCCTGCCTGCATCATTCCTAGATCAAGCTGGCATGATGTGTGATCTATCAAACTGAACTCAGGTTAATATTCACATCTGATAACTTACCAGAAGAAATGAAAATGTCTCCAGTCCCACAAAACAGATAGAGCTCCCAGTAGGTTGCCTGAGGGCTGTGTTGCATTGGATGGGTCATAGCTGTAGTTCTAGCTAGACAACTAGCTGTAGCTAGTTCTATCTATCATTCAATTTGCATTGTTGTTAGCATGGCGAGCTGCAACTGGCATCCGTCCTGGAGAAACTGCGGGATGGGGAACAATCTCGCTGACAGTGTGGTGATGTGCAACGTGACTTCTAGTGCAAAACTGGAAGTGATGTCATTGCGTTGCGTGATGTGCTAGGATTAAGCCATAGAGTTTGGGGTGAATCCTAGAGCTTTGCCCCAACATCATGATGTCACTTTTGGTTTTGTGCCAGAACTAACTTTGCTCATCAGCACAATGCCAAAGCTCCCCCCTCCATTTCCCCCTCCAGCCTGTGAAGCAGCAGCAAGGAATGGGGTGGGGGGCAATGCTGGGATGATATAGCGGAAGACCTGCCCCCCACACTAAATTGTTGAGGCTCAAGTATCCATGGACTGCTAGCGTAGAATGAGGAACACTCATAGGGCTGAGGCTGGCCGGGTGTTCATCCGACAAGCCTCCCTACAGGTCTCCTGTTAAGGGGGGGTTGCCTAGCTACCTCACCCCCCACCCCCCATGAGAAGATCTGACCAGAACAGCGGAAACCCCTCCTCTGCACGGGTTCGGGTAGGGATGAACAGAATGAGCCGCAATTTGGGGGGCACCGTAGTTTGATATAGTTTTATTGGTTTTATTGCTGCAAATGTATTTATATTTATACTTGCTGCTTTATCCCTGTTGTGACCCACCCTGAGCCTACTTGCAGGGCGGGCGGGCTAGAAGTTGAATTAATAAATAAAACTAAATAAGTAAAGAATGAATTGCTACTTGCCAGTGTTGTATAGTGGGAGGCCCGGGTTCAAATCCCCTCCATGGCATTAAGGTACCTGGATAACCTGTATCTCAGCAAAACCTACCTCACTATGTTGTTGTGATGGTAAAATGGTAAAGGGAGAAATAGGTATGCTGGGCTGAGCGCTTTGAAAGAAGGGTGGGATAGTAATGTACTTGAGTGGCAGCATGGTGTAGTGGTTAGACTTTCAGACCAGAATCTGGAACACCCGGGTTCGGATTCCTATGCCACGGAGGCTTCCTCGGTGACCTTGGGACAGCCACACACCCTCAGGCTAAGCTACCTCACTGGGTTACTGTGAAAATAAAATGGAGGAGAGGAGATGTTGCTAACTGTTTTGTGTCTCTATCGATAGGGTTGCCAGGTACCCTAACCCTCCCAGTGGGAGGAAGCGGACCTGGTAATCACTGGTGTGGTCATCTTCATGCTCCTGGGCTAATGCAATGATGTTAACTCAGGGCCAAGCTACACGTGACGAATGACACTGGAACGGCAAGTGAACAGACTCGCGTGTATTCCTCCCTGCTCACTTGCCCTCCACTTGCACTCCACTCGATCACGTAGAGTGGAGGGAGAGTGGAGGGCAAGTGAGCAGGGGGGAATACACGCGAGTCTGTTCACTTTCCAGGCAAGTGTCGTTCGTCACTTCTAGCTTGGCCCTCAGGAAGTGACATCATCGTGCCTCATCAGGAGCACTCCTGCTATGCACTTGCTCAGGCTGCCTGTCCATGGTGGGCAATCACTGGGCAGCTTGTGATCTACAGCTGGGCAGTGGAGCGAACTGCTAGGAGTCTGCCCACCACCAGCGAGCACCTGGGAAGCCATTGGGGGAGAAAAGTGAGTACAAATATCTAAATAAAATAGTTCCAGGGCCTGCTCAGGGTTCCTTGCATTTCTCACAAATTTCTTCTTTCCTCACAGTTCTAGTCACTCATATCGCCGTATATTTCCATATTAGAATTGTATATCACAGTACTGAACGTTCTTGTTTGAATTTTCTACATTTTGATAAATTCGCCAGATGCCCCCTTATTGTTTTCCTCATTGTTAACAAATATCGAACTCTTGAGCAATATGGCCTGTGTGTCTGTTACTGAGCTCCGTATAGGATTCCTGCCCAGGTCTGATAATAGGCAGGAGGCATCCTGTGGTGGCAGAGGGGCCGGAGTTGTGTTGGGCAGTGCAGCGTCGCTTCCCGCTGAAAACCAGGAATGACATCACCGTGTTGCAGTGACGTCACAGTTTTGGCAAGAAATGACTGCTTGGTGATGGCTTTCGACCTGCCTTTTCATCCCCGCCACTGAATGGCAGCCAATGGGTTGTGGTGATGGGTAATTGTCCATTGCCAGTTGAGGAAATGGTACCAATCAATCTGCAACCAGGGAGCAAAAAGCCATGGAGCCAGGGTTGCCTGCTCATGGTTGGGAAATTCCTGGAAATGTGGGGCTGGAGCCGAGGGAGGGCACGGTCTGGGGAGGAGATGCTCCTCAGTAGGGCATAATGTCACCCTCCAAGGCAGCCACAGAACTGATCTCTGCAATCTGGAGATCAGCTGTAATGCCGGGAGATCTCTAGGCCCCACCTGAAAGTTGGCAACCATACATGACGGGGCATGAGCAGTCACTCAAGTTGCTCTTGTATTGTCAGTGGCAAAGACGTGGCCTCCTGAGGCAGTCCGGCCAGCAGCAGTGGAGAGAAGGCTCAGCTCCAGGGAACTGTTAACATCTTTGCAGGTGTGTGGTGGGCATGGAAGAGTGGCACATCGGCATCTCTTCTTTGAGGAACTTGTATCCAAGGAGGGCTTTTCCAAGTTGCAAAGAGTGCCTTAACTCTCCGCATCTCAAGTCAGTCTGGCCAGCTTGACTGGAAGGCACTGCTCATTTCTTTGTAGACCCAAGACAAGGAAAAAGCATGCCACCCAGCAGTGAGCAGCGGCCAGAGTGGAAGGGAGGCCCGCCATGTTCTAAAATGCATACTTTGGGCTTGCTTGGCTTTACTGGGCACCACCTGGCAGAAGCCCCTTCTGTTCTGAGCAGGGGTGCCTGGTCCTTTGCCACAGCCTCCCAGCAACCCCTCCCATTGCCTGCCAGCAGCTCCAAGGGATGGAATTGGGGAGGGGAGCGGGGAGGGGCATGCCTGCTGGCATTGTGCAGGTGCAGAACATCACTTCTGGCAAAAACCAGAAGCAACATCATTTCCTTTCCTTTAACCTGATTAAAGTTCCTTGATGAACACTGAAAGCCTAAGCAGACTTCGACTGGAGTAACTCTTCTTGGGATTTCACTGTAAAAGACTTGAGCAGTCAAACCTCGTCTGCTAAATAGCATCATCCAGACATACAATTAAACAAGTAGAAAAATCTCACAACAGCAAGGGTAAAATTTGGAGATCTACCCGATAAAAGGAGTAAGACTAAGTTATGAAAAGACAAAGATGAAAAATTATCTAGGTTCTTAAGACTAACATAAAGAGGACACTTTATATTAGTACTAATTTCTCCCTGAGAACAGCCACAGAGACAGTCAGAGAAAGGAATCTTTCTTAGCCATCCCTTCATAACAGGAGCAGTAGGGTTGCCAGGTACCCCTCACCTCCTGTCGGGAGAGTGGAGTACCGGACACTTACCTTGTACAGAGCATGAGGTGTTCTTTCACACACACTTTGTGCGCGCGCCCTGGAGCTGACGTGATGACGTCACTTCCAGAAATCTCCATGCCGGCCACGCAAGCACTCCTGCGCTCTGCATGGGGCCGATTCAGCCCATTTGGGGCCCAAATCGCCCCCAAACCAAGTGTGAAAATGCTCCCACGGGCGGCTGGACGACATCACTTCTGGCAGTGACGTTGCCGCACCGATTGGGAGCGTGCGTGCGGCACACACTCCTGAGGTGGCTCCCAGTGGCAGGCAATCTCCAGGGGCGTATCCCTCCCCACTGATTGCTGGGTGATCAGCGTAGGAGGGGGCAAATCCCTGAGAGTTTGCCCGCTACCAGCAGGCACCTTGGAAGCCTAAGGAGCGGGCTGTGCATTCAAACAAGTTAATAATAATAATAATAATGAAATAATAAATTAACTTGAGTGTGACTTGACTGCCTTTGGAATCACACACAGAAGCTTAAGCCTGGATACTTTGGTTGGTCCACAGGGCGTTCCCCTCCCTTTGTCTGCTTCGTCTGTTGTCAGGGCCCTCCCCACCCCCACCCCCACCCCTACCCCCACCCCCCTGATACAACCTTGTTTGCGCGCTGTAGTGAAGTGATGCATGTTTTTGGTATCCGGTGAAGACCTTTAGAAGGAATTAATGAGGTAATTCTTTTCTATTTGGATGTAATTAGAAACCACCATTAGAGAAAGTTGATAAATGTGTCAGAGGGAAACGGAGATGTAAGTTTGCTTGAAAACAGGCCTACCACGCAGTGGTGATAGCACTTTCAGCTAAGTTAAGTAGGTCTTTCCATCCCACATGCAGCGTCCGAGTGGATGTTCTCGTCCACACGGCGTTTTTGTCCACATGATCACATCTCACCTTTGAGCCTGAGGATGGACCTTTTAGGGGTCCAGACTTGGAAGCTAGACGGCACGTTGCCTTCAGCAGGCATGATTGACCTGCCCAGCCAGCGAGGGACCGAAGAAGCAGAGCTGGCCAGAGTTGCCAGAGCAATTTAAAGTGCTTCTCTCTCTGGCTCTCTGTTTCTCTCTCTCTCTCGTGCAGCTGGAGTAGAGAAATGATAGATTCCACAGCCCTGGAGGACAAAGCAGGGCCTGGTGAAGTCACATTGAAGAGGAGTACAAGTTGTAATAGTTCCGTGCTCCACTAGGGAATGTGGTATCTGTGGATATGTTTATATTCACAATCATGCGGCTCAGAAAACTTGCCCAAAAAAGTTACAAATGGGAAATTAACAGCAAGTGTCAGATGATCACAAACCTTCTGTAATCGATACATGCAGCAGCTACCCCAATTAGACGCAGAAGCTGTCTAGAGAAGTTTATGGGGCAATTGTTATGGGGAAAGTACGGGGGGGGGGAGTCAAGGCTCGACATGAATTTCCTTATAGGCTCTTAGTGCAATTCACACTGAGCCTTGACCCCTTCCCGCCACCTGCCCCATAAAAATGCTCTAGTATGATGTTCCATCACACAGCTATCTAAGTGGACTGTGACCCATGAAATCTCATATTGAAATAAGCGTTGTTAGTCTTTAAGGTGCCACTAGATTATGCAAAAAGGCTTTTTACTTGGGTAGGAGGGCTGTATTGTAGGCAGGGGAGTCTCAAACACTTTGCTAATGAGTTAGGGACCATAGACTTCTTCAGTTTGTTGCCTTACCTACTATCTGTTGCTTTAAGTATGTGCTCCTATGAGCTACCTATGCTTCATGTTGTCTAATATCAGTCCTAAAATTGCTTATGTTCTGTTTCAGCATTTCTTCAACTCTGTATTGGATTCTTGCTAATGCTATGTCTTTTTAAACTTGTATCTATTTACCCTATGGCATTGTTTATGGAAATGTCCTTAATACTGACTGTTCTAATCTCACACTGTGTAATCCACCTTGAGTCTCAGTGAGTAAGGTGGACTATAAATGAGATAAATAAATAGATTATTGTTTTATTTTGCAATTATAGACTAGCACAGCTACCCTTTGGCAATCGTCTTGGGCTAACTGGGTGCCCTGGAGACTTCATCTTGCCACCTGGAGAGAAACTTTTCACACATCATGAGGGTCTCCATCTTGTGTCCTTGTCGATTCTTCTCAATTCCTGTGCATACCATGCTTGATTTTGACCTCAATTGGAGCATGCCTGGAGAAAGACTTTCAGCCTCCTCCCCAAGCACAATTTTTCTGACCTGAAATATGTGACTGATGCTGAACCTGCAGTTAACTGGTGTACCTCGTAATGTGCAGAGAAGATACTGGAATATTTGAGCATCGAGCGTGTTTTCTCCTGGGGAGAATCTGATATCTTTGAAGAGGATTTTTCAGGGCAGATTCATTACAGGTGTAAACTCTCAAGTTATGCCTGCTTAGGGAGCACCATGCAGAGTTTTATTATGCCAGGCATTCTGTTTCTTCTGCTTAGAGGGTATATCGTTATTGAAAAGATAGTGTGCGCCATTGCTCAGCAGAATGCCTCATATCATGAATAACGTTAGCAATTAGATGCTAAAGTTATTATCAAAAGCATTCCCAGCTTGGTAAGAACCTGCTGGCTCTATCCCAGAAAATGTACATGTGCTCATTAGATACACCTCTCTGAAGCTGTGAGGAATAAAAACGGAGATAATCAGTGGTTGTTGTGGGTTTTCCGGGCTGTATTGCCGTGGTCTTGGCATTGTAGTTCCTGACGTTTCGCCAGCAGCTGTGGCTGGCATCCTCAGAGGTGTAGCACCAAAAGACAGAGATCTCTCAGTGTCACAGTGTGGAAAAGATGTAGGTCATTTGTATCTACTCAGGAGGGGTGGGGTTGAGCTGAGTCATTCTGTAAGGGTTTCCCAGGGTGTGGAATGCTAATGGCGGGAGGCTTCACTGAATCCTGAGGAGGTTCTTTTGCATATGGATTGGTGCTTGATGTGCTAATCTTCTCTGCAGGGCTATTGTCGGGTGTGGAGTGTTTTGTTGGCCTGGTGTTTTTCAGAACTGGAGCCCATGCTCTGTTCATTCTTAAGGTTTCTTCTTTCCTGTTGAAGTTTTGCTTATGCTTGTGAATTTCAATGGCTTCCCTGTGCAGTCTGACAAAGTAGTTGGAAGTGTTGTCCAGTATTTTGGTGTCCTGGAATAAGATACTGTGCCCTGTTTGAGTTAGGAGATAATCAGGTTTTTAAGGGTAAAAAAAAAGATTGACAGGTTCATATTATAAGACAGTGGTACAACGTAGTGGTAGTGGGGAATCCAGTTCTGAGTGGCTTTGCAGTCATAAATCATTTTTGTGTGGCTTGTGGCAAAACAACAAAATGTGTCAAATCACTGAAACTCTGCCTTACCTGTAAAAATAAGACAGTTGGGGAAGGCCAAAACGTGACTACAACCCTCTCCCTAAATCTTGTTGCCTAAATGAAACCACGGTGTCCAATGTCCATTCCTGAGAGTGTCTAATTCCCTCCCCATCCTTTAAATATATATATATATAAAATTACCAAACATACGCATAACATTTATGTATACAGATTAAGTGCCAGAAAAAGGCAAGAGTAAAAGTATTGTAATATGTGTACTCGAGGCCTACATGTTAGTCCGTATATCTAGACACACAACAATATTTCAATATTTCATAGACTTTTGGGGTGGTCAGCAGACATCTCCCCTCCCTTTTTATGAATTGAAAAGCTGGTTGGCTCCAACTCCAACGTCTCCATGGATTAGGCAGTAGGATTTTATTACAGGACCCTTTTTGTCTCCTACCAAACAAAGCCACATTCCCAGTTTTAGACTAAACTGGAGAGCTTAGACCAGGCAATCTAAACTCTAAAAGGGAGCAGGGATCCTTTTACTGCACTAAAAAGTAGACACGGGCATGAACCAAAAAAATTTAATGAACCAGTGGTTCGTGGTTCGGTGCCGCCGCCGATCCCGAAGTCACGAACCACAATGAACATTTTCTGTTGCTGAACTGGTTTGCAGTTCACAGTTCGTGGGGCGCGGAATGGCCCCCGTGGCACTTAGAGAGCCCATATTCCTGGGGAGTCTTTTGCAGGCTCTCCTACAGCCATCACCCAAGTTTGGACAAGATTGCAAAAGGGATCTTGGCGTTATACCCTCTCCAATCCAAGGCCCCCAGGAAACTCCCACAAAAAATCCAAGCTCAATTATACTCTCAGGGCCAAGCTACACATGACGAATGACACTTGAACGGCAAGTGGATTGAGTGGAGGGCAAGTGAACAGGGAGAAATACACTTGCCGTTCAAGTGTCATTCGTCATGTGTAGCTTGGCCCATAGTCTCTCTCCCCAAAGGCTAGCAAGTGGCAAGCTCTGTCCCACTCCACTGCTCACTGAAAGTGAAACCCAGCCTGGAAGCCCACGGCTATTTATAAGCACAGGTCCCATTGAGCAATGCAGGAGGTCTGTGTTTGGCCATCAGAGCTGCCTATCAGGGTTTGCAGGGATGACATTGGAGTGCCCATGGCTACAGAACACCCCCTTCCCCCTCCCCCCCTGGGTGTCTTCTCCCAACTTGTAACCGCTTTGCAGCTCCGTGGTTGGAAGGAAGACCTGCCGATCAAGGTAAGCTGGGCTTCCATACTCGTTTCTAGAGCGACAGAAGGAGTGCAGACAGAGTTCAGGCATCCCCCTGGCTCCATTGCCAGGGGAATTGATTGCTGGCGCCTGACTGTCTGGCTTCCCGAACCATGGCCGAACACACCGAACCAGGCCTCTTTCGAACGCTGGTTCATTGGCCGTGGACAATCACGAACCACTGGATCGTGATCACACGATCACCAATTTCATGGGGTTTTGAAGTTCGTAATGTGGTTCGTGCCCATCTCTACTAGAAAGTACTACCTTTAACATGGACATAGAAATAAAATATAAAATATGGCATATTACACAAGGATTTGGACGATGGTTTATATTTCATTTCTGGTAATCTTTTTCTCACATGTAACCCCATTCAATGCTATGGATTCTGATCACAGAAGCATCCATTCAAAAGAAAATGGCTCCGGTGACTTTTTAAAGGAAAGTGACAAAGCAAAATTGAGACTGAGCCAGACTTTGCACGTGTCACTTTAATATAAAGAAAACGACCAAATGCTTATTGTCTTTGTAGGCCCCCACCTTCTGCTGCACTGTTATCATCTGTATCTCTCTTCTTTAGATAAACCCATTACTTCCTGTCCTTAGGGCCGAAAATGATGAATCTTTCACAAGCAATACCATCACTGTGGAACATCATGCAGGAGGAATGGATCATAGTCAGCCTTATTGTGTGGGATGTTATGGAGAAAGCAATTATCTGATTCCCACCCACCCCCCCGTTACAATCTCCTACTCACAAGACATTTAGTTTTATTAAAGTGCTCATAGATAGATCAAGATGGGTAGCAGTGTTACTCTCTCTCTAGCAATAGAAAAGAGCAAGAGTCCGGTAGCATTTATAAGACTAACAAAATTTGTGGTAGGGTATGAGCTTTTGTGAGCCACAGCTCACTTCTTCAGATGCAGCTGGGACGTGACTCTATCTGTCATTCTATCTTGGAGAGTGGAGTGATTACTAGGGATGTGCGTTTCGGCATTCAGAATGCCGAAAGAATGCCGAAACAAAAGTGTTTCGGCATTCTTCAAGAATCCCGAAACGTTTCGGGGAATGCCGAAACGTTTCGGGATTGCCGAAAGAAAAACCCGAAACGTTTCGGGATTCTTTCGGCATTCTTTCGGCATTCGAGAATCGCCATTTTGTTTTTGCTAGCCGTTTGCCTTAGCAAGCGGCTAGCAAAATCCTGCTGGAAGCAAAGGCTTCCTGCAGGCTCTTAGAAGAGGGGAGGGGGGGAGAAGGAGTGAATCACTCACTCCTTCTGTCACCCCCCACCCCTCTTGCAAAGGAGGATAGGGAATCCTGCTTTGCCTTGCAAATGCAAGGTGCAAGCATTGCATTGCACTTTGCATTTGCAAAGCAGCAGAGATTCCCGCCAAAACTAACAGGTAGGGGAGGGGGAGCAGGAGGAGGGTGGCTCTTGGAGTGTGGGTGGGGAAAGGCAGGGGACTGGGGACTTTAGGAGTCACCAATCCCACTGCTGCATTCTCATGCCAGCCAATAGATTTAAATCTTTGGCTGAGGCTGCAGCAGGGGATTTAAATTTGGAGCAAGACTGTCTGGAACACTTCTGTTGCTGCTGCTGCTGAGCTGTGACCGAGAGAGGAGAAGAAGAGAGACTGCACCTGGAGCCTGGAGGACATCTGCCTGGAGGATCAACTGTGCTGGACATCCTGAGAGGACACCTGGTAGGCCTTTTTAAAATTTTTGTAAATTTTTTTGATGCTGGGCAATGTGCTGCTGTGGCCTGCCTCTGCAAAAAGGTGTTGCAGTTTATTCTTGGCATGGCCTGGGGGACAGGTTGGGCAGACAATGTTTGATGGTGGGGTGGGGGTTTTAAGCTTGATCCACTGTTTTAAGATTAAAACAAGAGTGTGCCAGCTTTGGGCCTACACAGGCCAGAAGCCTTTCTTCTGGCTGGCTCTCACAGTTGTGCTTCACAATCTGGAATGGTGTGGCTTGCTTTTCTGTGTCTGGTCCCCTGCTTGCAAGGATTCCCAACAGGCTCCGTCCTGATCAACTGTGCCAGCCTGTGGGCCACACACAGGTATGGCCTGGGGGACAGGTTGGGCAGACAATGTTTGATGGTGGGGGGGGGGGGTTCAGCGTTGGTTGTTGTGCTTGCCTTCTTTAAGCTTGATCCACTGTTTTAAGATTAAAACCAGAGTGTGCCAGCTTTGGGCCTACACAGGCCAGAAGCCTTTCTTCTGGCTGGCTCTCACAGTTGTGCTTCACAATCTGGAATGGTGTGGCTTGCTTTTCTGTGTCTGGTCCCCTGCTTGCAAGGATTCCCAACAGGCTCCGTCCTGATCAACTGTGCCAGCCTGTGGGCCACACACAGGTATGGCCTGGGGGACAGGTTGGGCAGACAATGTTTGATGGTGGGGGGGGGGTTCAGCATTGGTTGTTGTGCTTGCCTTCTTAAAGCTTGATCCACTGTTTTAAGATTAAAACAAGAGTGTGCCAGCTTTGGGCCTACACAGGCCAGAAGCCTTTCTTCTGGCTGGCTCTCACAGTTGTGCTCCACAATCTGGAATGGTGTGGCTTGCTTTTCTGTGTCTGGTCCCCTGCTTGCAAGGATTCCCAACAGGCTCCGTCCTGATCAACTGTGCCAGCCTGTGGGCCACACACAGGTATGGCCTGGGGGACAGGTTGGGCAGACAATGTTTGATGGTGGGGGGGGGGGGGTTCAGCATTGGTTGTTGTGCTTGCCTTCTTTAAGCTTGATCCACTGTTTTAAGATTAAAACCAGAGTGTGCCAGCTTTGGGCCTACACAGGCCAGAAGCCTTTCTTCTGGCTGGCTCTCACAGTTGTGCTTCACAATCTGGAATGGTGTGGCTTGCCTTTCTGTGTCTGGTCCCCTGCTTGCAAGGATTCCCAACAGGCTCCGTCCTGATCAACTGTGCCAGCCTGTGGGCCACACACAGGTATGGCCTGGGGGACAGGTTGGGCAGACAATGTTTGATGGTGGGGGGGGGGGGGGTTCAGCGTTGGTTGTTGTGCTTGCCTTCTTTAAGCTTGATCCACTGTTTTAAGATTAAAACCAGAGTGTGCCAGCTTTGGGCCTACACAGGCCAGAAGCCTCTCTTCTGGCTGGCTCTCACAGTTGTGCTTCACAATCTGGAATGGTGTGGCTTGCTTTTCTGTGTCTGGTCCCCTGCTTGCAAGGATTCCCAACAGGCTCCGTCCTGATCAACTGTGCCAGCCTGTGGGCCACACACAGGTATGGCCTGGGGGACAGGTTGGGCAGACAATGTTTGATGGTGGCGGGGGGGTTCAGCATTGGTTGTTGTGCTTGCCTTCTTTAAGCTTGATCCACTGTTTTAAGATTAAAACAAGAGTGTGCCAGCTTTGGGCCTACACTGGCCAGAAGCCTTTCTTCTGGCTGGCTCTCACAGTTGTGCTTCACAATCTGGAATGGTGTGGCTTGCGTTTCTGTGTCTGGTCCCCTGCTTGCAAGGATTCCCAACAGGCTCCGTCCTGATCAACTGTGCCAGCCTTCGGCCCACACACAGGCCTGCTGCTCCGGCTTTGGTAACCCTTCCCGTTTGCTGGCCTGGCACTCACTGTTTTGCTTCACATTCAGGTTGTTTATCGTTGGTGGACCTCTTCTGGACTGGACTGCACTTGGTGGACATCGGCCTGCAGATCTCTGCGTGGAGGATCAACATTGCTGGACATCTGCACTGGTGGACTGGTAGGGTTGTTGTTAAATTTGGTTTTTGAGCTTATGTCTGCTGCTGTGCCTACCTGCGAGCATATGCTTTGGCTCTGTCTTTATGGCTTGGGCCGGGGGGGGGGGCATTTTCTGGTTGGGCAAGAGGATATTGTTTGGGGGTTAGGGGGGCCAGCATTGATCGCAGTGCCTGCTTTCTTTCATGTTTCATTTTTCAAGTTTGAGTGTGGGGTGGGCATGAACTGCTGTTTCACAGGACTAAAAAATGAGTGTGCCAGCTTTTGGCCTGCACAGGCCAGAAGCTCTGCTGGGTGGATGTGTTTTGTTTTGCTGCTGGTTGGCCCTAGCCTTTAAGGGGGGGGGGGCTGACTTGGCTTGTGCAACGGGGCCTTGAATTTTGGGGGTTGCGTGTGCGGCGTGTGGTGTTGACTCTGCTAACATTTCCAATTTTCTTGACAGCATCGTGGAGGAGAGGAGGACCAGCTGCAAGACCGCCTGAACATCGCTGGACTGCAGGACTGGTGTTACTGTGAGCGAGTCCGGGTTCACATTTGGGTGGCCTTGGGGGTGGGTTCTTGCTAGCTTGGGAGGGGGGAGGCTCATCTTCAAAACACCACATCCACACCCCACACCGACATACCACAGATACATCGGTCCCGCTAAATAGTGTCTCTTAGGTAGGTAGGCCAGTTGGTAGGTGATCAGTGGATAATTGCCCTCAACATAATTATTAGGGAAACCGAGCCTAGTTTTTTTTAAAAAACTAAATAGGGACTCAGCAGGGAAAGCATTAGTGAGTGAGTGTTAGGTTTGAATTCTATATATATATATATATATATATAAAAATTTGTAATAGCTGTCAATAGGCTTCCCATTAGTGCCCCCATAACTAGGGTTCCACTGCCCATCTCTGGCACCCGTGGTGGTGCCAGGCCGGCCCGGGCATACTAGTGTGTGAGTGTTTAAGGCTTTGTCACCTGTTATTGGGGTTTAGGGCCAGCTCAATTCCAGAGGAATTCAGCTGATTGGCAGGCTCAGGTTCCCTGACATAAATAGGGTTGCTTAAAAAGGCACTTGATTGTTCATCTCCAAGTCACAGAGCCACTAGAAGCACAGATTTAGAGCAGGTTAGTTAGGTCTTGAAAACAAAGTTGACCTTTGTTTTCTAAATCTTTTCTGATTAGTTAGGGTTGAATTTGGGAGGGGAAAGTATGTCGGAGAGGAAAGCAGAGAGGGGCCCCGGGGGAAAGGCTAGGGAGAAATCTAGAGGGGAGGAGGGGAGGGGGAGGGGGACTGCTGCGGCAGCCCCTCCATCTGAGCGGAGGAGGCCCTCCCCTGCGCTGCTGCCGTTCACCAGCCTGGCTTCTGGTGACAGGAAGAGGGTTCGCAAGACTCTCTTTCCTGAGGCAGCTGCTGGAGGGCCACCCCCAACCCGGGTGCGTGAGGCAGGGGCTGGCACTGGGCAGGGGCCTGCTGCTGAGGCTCCTCCTCCTCCAGTGGTTGCGAGCCAGCTGCTGGAGGAGGGGCAGCATGTGGTGTCTCCTGGGATGGGCGCGGAGCACATGACTTTCCCTGTGCTCCCGCTCACCCCAGGAACCCGGAGGATGTTGGAGGAACTGCCCGTGAGACCCCCCCTGGGGCGGTCCACCCCAGTTTCCTCTGAGGCCAGCAGCAGGCCTCTCGCGGCTGTGCAGGAGGAGAGGACGCGGGAGGAAGAGGCAGAGACTGTGGTGGAAGAGCCCACATCTCTGCCCCTTCAGCCTCGTCCATCCCCACCTGCCCGGCCGAGAGTGGGACACGGTGTGTCCGGCCAGAGCACCTCACAGGAGGTGCCGCAGGGTGGTCCCGAACGCGCTTCTCCTGGGAAGCGTGGGATGCCCTTTTCCTCCGAAATCTGGAAGCACTTCCAGACAACGGAGGATCCCCGAGCAGCCCTGTGCCTGCATTGTAGGCAGCGCGTCAGCCGTGGCAAAGATGTGTGGCATCTCTCCACGTCTGGGATGAGGTACCATATGAAGAGGCACCACCAGGCGGTGCTTCTTCGGGAGGAGGGTTCGAGTGGCGCCGCACGGCCGCCAGCTAGCCAGAAGGAGGCAGGCTCCTCTGGTGCTCTCCCCCCAAGGGTACCTGCAGGAAAGGGACGCCAAGCCTCTCTCCCGGAGATGCTTGGTATGCAGGGCGCTAGTGTGCCCAGAGAGGGGATCCGGAGGGCGAGCAGGCGCATCACGCGCCACATCGTCAACATGATAGCAGTGGATGGGCAACCGTATTCCGTAGTTGAAGACTTCGGCTTCTCAGGGCTGCTCCAAGATTGCTTTCCCTGGTACGCCGTCCCTGCTCGCACGTCGTTGAGCAGATCGGTGGTGCCCTCGTTTTACAGGGCTGC
Organism: Eublepharis macularius; assembly: GCF_028583425.1. NCBI lineage: Eukaryota > Metazoa > Chordata > Lepidosauria > Squamata > Eublepharidae > Eublepharis > Eublepharis macularius. Next base: position 7,908,148 of record NC_072790.1, read on the forward strand.
CAGGGATCATGTGAAGGCACAGCTGTCCCGGGTTGCCGGGAGAACTGTGCACTTCACATCGGACATCTGGACCTGCCCAAGTGTGCAGCAAGCGTACCTCTCGCTTACTGCTCACTGGTGGGAACCCGAGTCGGTTCTGGGTGGGGGCCGGGGGGAGGTGCCTAGCACAGCTAGACAGGGAAGGATGCGAGACCGCCAGGCCGGCTACTGCAAGGCCTTGCTTCACGCCGAGGTGCTCGACGTGTCCCACACGGCGGAGAACATCGCTGCCACCTTAAGGAGACAGTTGGACGAGTGGATAGGCCAGGGACCCGCCACCGTGGGATGCATGGTGACGGACGGTGGCAAGAACATGAGGGCAGCGGCGCATCTAGTGAGCCGAGAGAGCGTCTACTGTGCCGCTCACAAGCTTCACCTAGTGGTGAGAGATGCGCTGGGGTTGGGCTCCTCGAAGGAACCCGTGGATACCCGGACCCGTGAACTCCAGTTACTTGTCCAGAAATGTCGGAGGCTCACGGGTCACTTCTCGCGCAGCGTGAAGGCCACGCACGAACTGCGTCAGACACAGGTCAGGACAGGTGTGCCAGAGCACGCTCTGATCACTGACGTCAGCACTCGCTGGAACTCCACCTGCGCCATGCTTGAGCGCTTGGTGGAGCAGCAGGCCGCACTCCACGCGTGGCTCTCCGAGCACCGCGGTGCGAGTCAGGTGGGTGAGTTCAACCGGGAGGATTGGCTCACCATCACCCAGACAGTGGAGGTCCTGAAGCCCTTCAAGGACTTCACTGTGGCGGTCTCGTCAGACACGGCGACCCTCGGTCTGGTCATTCCCCTGGTGCACACGCTCCAGAGGAATCTGGCCACCCTTGCAGACCGGGTCGCGCCCCGTGCTGACCTTGTTCCAGCGGTGCGCGCATTAGTGAGAAGGCTGCAGCAGGGCATAGCTGCCAGGCTAACTCCTCTCACTAAGGAAGAGTCATACATGTTGGCGACCATGTGTGACCCGCGCATAAAGGGCACTTTCGCCGAGCGGGACGGGAACCTCACCCAAGCCAGAGACGGGCTCTGCTCTTGGGTGAGGCGCAGGCAGGCCAAGAGGGGACGCCTGTCGACAGGGGGGACGCAAGAGGGGCCCTGCCGTGCGGGTCCCTCTGACGCCCCCTCTGCGCAGGCCCCCCCTGAGGCCACCACCGGAGTGCCGATGGAGATGGAGATGCTCCGGTGGGCCCTCGTCCCCTCTGGGGTCGTGAGGACCGTGAGAGAGGATCCGGCGGAGGCGATGGTCAGGGACTACCTCGCGGAGCCCTGCGAGTCGCTCTCCACCGATCCGCTCAGCTACTGGGCCAGGAAGGAGTCGGTCTGGCCGGACCTCTCCCTCGAGGCGCAGCGGCTGCTCTCATGCCCTCCGACGAGCGTGGAGAGCGAGCGCGTCTTTTCACATGCGGGCGACATTGTCGGCCCACATCGCACTCGCCTTCTCCCATGGAGAGTCGAGCAGTTGACCTTCCTGAAGGTCAACTCTCGCCTCTTCGATTTCTCAGGACTGGACTTCCAGAGTGACTGAGGTGAGCCCAACTTGTGGCCTGCATCCTCTATGAGTCCAATCCTTTGGAATCGCGCTCTCCCCTGTATAAAACCCTGTATATACAGTTAAAACCGGCCAGTAGAGGGAGGGTGGTTAGGAACCAGTGGCAAAGGGAAAACACCCAGCAATTTGAAAGCCCCCCCCCCAGGGTATTCAAAACATCTCCCATCACTGAGACATACCCTGTGGGACCAAATTTATTATGAAAAATAATGCCCCAGAAACATGGATTGCTACTGGAGGGAGAAACAGGTTAGATAGGGATTGCTTAGGTGTTTTTATCAGATGAAATCCTTGTAAAAAAAAATTGTAGAAGAATTGTTGTACTGTTTTTTGAAAGTTGATGTTCCGTTCATGTAAAAAAAAGGAAAAAAAACCAAAAAAAAATGTTGTGATTATGTTTTTTAAAAGTTGATTGAATGTTCATGTAAAAAAAAAAAAAACCCAAAAAAATGTTGTGATTATGTTTTTTAAAAGTTGATGTTCTGTTCATGTAAAAAAAAGGAAAAAAAACCAAAAAAAAATGTTGTGATTATGTTTTTTAAAAGTTGATTGAATGTTCATGTTTAAAAAAAAAAAAATTTGATGTTAATGTTGGGTTTGCATGGTTGGGGGATGCGGGTAGAGTGGTGGATGGGCACCGGCCAATGATGATCTCTCACAGATGTTCCCAGGTAAATTCTGAGGCTGGTGTGGGGGTGGGGGGAGACCTCTGCAGAACTGCTCCAGAAATACCATTGTCCAGTGCCTTGGAAGTGCCCAGTTCAGCTTTGTGTGTCTGAACTGAAAGCACAGCCACAGGAAATGACATAGGTTCTGCTGGACCCTGTTGCAGTGGTTCCCCCCCATTTAGTCATGTTATGGAGGGAGAGTTGTATTAGGCTGGTAGTTATGATCATCTTCTGTTTCCATGCCCTGTTGTGCCCGCTCACTATGTAACCTGCTGTAATGTTCAAAACTTTACTGTTTGTCCATTTCAAAAAAAAAATTGTGTTTAAGATTCTCTGATGTGTAGTTAATTGTGTTGTGTTGTGCTATGAGGGACAATAAGTGTAATATGTTGTGATTTGTTGACCACTTGTAATTTGAAAATGAGAAAATAAAGGTTTTTTAAACTTAATGATTGTGTGTCTGTGTTCCCTTCTTTGATGGGAGGTTGGTTCCCAGCATAGGGAACAATGGGGCAGGCTGGCCAGCCTGTTCCTGGGGTACTGGGTGTGGGGCAGCTGAGGGTGGTTTTGGTTCTGAGAGGGGCTGAGTGGAGGATTTGGGTCTGTGTGTGGCAGCTGGGGTGGGGGAACTGGGTTTGTGTGGGGCTGTAAGGAGTGGACTATGGGGGATGAGAGCACTGGTTGTCCCTTGTGCCCAAGTAGGCCCCTGCCACTGTCCTGGTGTGGGCTTCCATGCCTCTATCAGTTGCTGGCCCTCCTTTGCCATCTTTTTCTGAAATTTTCCTAGGGCTGCCAAACTCCTGGTTGGGCTTGAGTTCAGGTTAGTGAGAGTAGTTCCCTACAGAGAAACTGGCTGCTTCCAAGGGCAATCTCTTTAGAGGGCAAATGCGGACCATGGATTCTGGGGGAGATCCCTACTCAGATTTTCCTTTCCACAAGTCCCACCCCCAAATTGCCAGTAACTTCCAAGGCCAGAGTTTGCCACCCCAGAGAGATCCCGTTCCCACCCTCTTAGCCTTGGCATGAAAGTTGTAGCCCCCATGGAACGCTTCCAGGTTCCTGATTCCAAGCCCAATGACACCAATGTAAGACAATCCAGACCTCCATCAAAAATGGATTTTAAGTAGCAGTGGGATTGGGCTGCATTTCAGTCATTCACATATCTGGTTGTGTTCCCAAACATTTAGCTTATGTTTTTTTAAATCAGCGTATGGCACTTAAGGACACTTTTAAATGGTTCTAAAAACATATTTTTATTATGAAGTATTTAATGTGGCATTGATCAAGGGCAGGCCTTTTGGCCAAATGAGCAGTATCAGTACAGTAAAATTTAGACAAAGCTCATAGGAGGAAAAAGCATTCACACTGTGAAGTGGGAAGAAAGTTTCAATTTACATGTACCATGGACTCCGAAAAAGACATGTAAGTGGCATCCAGACCAAATCAGGCCAGCTTTCTCCCTTGAAGATATCAATTGATGATAGTGCTTATGTCACATCATGAGAAGACAAGGTTCACTAGAAAAGACAATAATGCTAAGAAAAATTGAAGGCAGTAGGGAAAAGAAGAATACCCTAGATGTGGTAGATTGACTTCGGTTTGCAATACATGGACAAGGTTTTTGGGATACTGTGGAGCTCAATATAATTCTAAAGTACACCACAAGTGATTTGAATGCATAAAACATACAGACACATACACATAAAATGTATATACCCCCTCCCCACCAAATTAAAGGTTTATCTTATGCCCCGGTTTTCTCCCCCATGGGAACCTAGAGTGGTTTACACATTGCTGTTCTCCCTTGATTTGTTTCACCCTCATCACAACCAGGCTAACAATAGACAGCTGCTCCATGCCTCACATTGGAGTGACTCCACCGATGGCCTTCTTAGTTGTATGAGGGGGTGGAGGGGGGGGAGGAAGGAAACAACGCACTCCTGCCCACTCTATCTGGGGCCTAGGTGACCAAATTGCTTGGCCTTGGCAAGGAGCCAGTGGTGGGGCGGCACTGGTTCTGGGGCCCCGTCCAGAACATTTGTCCAGGGCCCCAAAATCACCTAGACTGCCTCTGGAAAACACAACACAATTGTTTACTTAGGCTGAGCCAAGAACATCCATCAAGCCTACAAGGCACAGAATCAGAGTCTGCCAGATTCTAGACCAACTCTCTAGCCATTGCACTACAGTGGATATCTAAAAATTGTTCATACCCCCACCAGCAACTTGAACATTTTTCTCCAAAAGGCACACAACTTGGCTGGGTCTCAAAAAGGACTATGATGCATGGGCCTGTCAATGCATACTGGTACTAAGGCTCTGGCCGGGGGGAGGGGGGCATTGTGCCAATGCCACCCTGGCTTTGGAAGGGGACAGTAAAATAGAAGAAATAATCTAGGTTCAGTGCCTCCCCCCCTTCTCTGTCTCTCTCTCTCTCTATAATGTGAGTGAAAACATTACTATACCATCACTGAAGCCTACAGGATACTTAGGGTCTGTTCACACACGCATGATCATTTCATGGCAATGCTCTGGCATGATGATGTCTGTTCTAGGAAGTGATGTGATCATCACACAAGGCTGGGGAGCACGCACAATTCACAGCAGGCAGATTTGGGCCACAAGGGATCCTGCTTTGGCATGTAGGGCCCAAATCAGCCCACTGCAAAGCACAGGCATACTCTCAGGGCAGCCAGATGACATCAGTGACATCACGGCAGCAGCCCCTGGAGCGTACCTTGAAGGCTCATTCACTGACTTTCCCCCTTCGGGGTGATAGGTGAGAGTGGGGGATCCCCCACCAAGGGGAAACGGATCCCTAATTGTGTCTGAGGTTGTGGAAATCAAATGGGTCATTACCTCCATATTGCTTCTGTCTTTGAGGGACTTACATGCACATTATATTTAACTCCAGATTTCTTGATTGTCAAGGAATGCATGTGGTGGGGGGTGGGGGGAAGGGTGGGAGAAGGGCACCTGAGGGTGAGGGTGGCATTTGGCATGCAAAATGCCACCCCTGGCAAGACAAGCCTCTCCCAGCTGTCAGTGGTAGAGATGAGAGCAGAGCACCCACTTGGGGAGGCCATGAAATGGCCCCCCCAAGTGGGAGCAGGCTGAGCCTTGGTGGGGGGATGGGAGGAAGGGTGGGAGAAGGGCCCCAGAGGGTTGGGGGGGGGGATTTTGTTGCAGTGGTTCCCCCCCATTAAGTCATGTTATGGAGGGAGAGTTGTATTAGGCTGGTAGTTATTATGATCATCTTCTGTTTCCATGCCCTGTTGTGCCCGCTCACTATGTGACCTGTTGTAATGTTCAAAACTTTACTGTTTGTCCATTTCAAAAAAAAAATTGTGTTTAAGATTCTCTGATGTGTAGTTAATTGTGTTGTGTTGTGCTATGAGGGACAATAAGTGTAATATGTTGTGATTTGTTGACCACTTGTAATTTGAAAATGAGAAAATAAAGGTTTTTTTAAACTTAATGATTGTGTGTCTGTGTTCCCTTCTTTGATGGGAGGTTGGTTCCCAGCATAGGGAACAATGGGGCAGGCTGGCCAGCCTTCTCTGCGGGTGGTGGGGGGGTCAGGGGGGTGGTTGTCTGTGTGCCAGGGCAGGTGCTCTTTCCCAGGGACGATTTGGCACTGCCACCATTGTGGCACCCCTTGTCTGTGCAGAACTGCCCTGGGAAAGAGAGTTTAGGGGTTCCCAAAAGGGGAGGGCAGGCCAGCCTGTTCCTGGGGTTATGGTGGGTGTGGGGCAGGTGGGGGTTGATTTGGGTCTGTGAGGGGCTACTGGGGGGATTTGGGTCTGTGTGTGGCAGCTGGGGTGGGGGAACTGGGTTTGTGTGGGGCTGTGAGGGGTGGACTTTAGGGGCTGAGAGCACCTACTTGGGGAGGCCATGAAATGGCCCCCCCCAAGTGGGAGCAGGCTGAGCCTTGGTGGGGGGTGGGAGGAGGGGTGGGAGAAGGGCCCCAGAGGGTTGGGGGGCATTTTGCATGCAAAATGCCACCCCTGGCAACACAAGCCTCCCCCAGCTGTCAGTGGTAGAGATTAGAGCACCTACTTGGGGAGGCCATGAAATGCCCCCCCCAAGTGGGAGCAGGCTGAGCCTTGGTGGGGGGTGGGAGGAGGGGTGGGAGAAGGGCCCCTGAGGGCTGGGGGGCATTTTGCATGCAAAATGCCACCCCTGGCAAAGGAAGCCTGCCTCTTCATTTTTCCCCCATAGGAAATAATGAAGAAAGATCAGCAGCAGCATGCTAACAATATGCTGCTCCTTCGCTTTCTTATGGGAGGATGGGGGGACCTGCTTTGGGGGGCCATAACATGGCCCCCCAAAGTCCAATCTGTCTGAAACTTGGGTAGTTGTTAGAGAAGGGTTAGAGGAAGGTCCCCACCAATTTTGGGCTTATTTGGTGGGAAAATGCCTCCTCCAGGCGTCCTGAAAGACGGAGGCATTTTCCCAAAAAAAAAACCCGAAAGAATGCCGAAAGAATGCCGAAATAATGCCGAATCCCGAATCCCGAAAGAGATTCTTGTTTCGGCTTTCGGCTAATGACGGTAGAGAATCTTGTTTCGGGTAATCCCGAAACAAGAAAGCCGAAAGTTTTTTCCTTGCACACCCCTAGTGATTACAGAAGCCAAATGATAATAGCTGGTGAATGACAACGGCAGCCGTGATTGAATAGGGTGGGGTATGCAGAGGGATGGTGGGTGTGGATGGCAATAACTTTGAGATTATCTGGGACCAATTATAGATATTTGCTTTGCTGTTCCATAAAGTCCAAAAAAGCCCACCAACCACAAGTTTTGTTAATCTTATAGGTGCTACTGGGCTCTTGCTCTTTTTTACTGCCATAGAAAAATCCATCTAGGATAAGTTGAGAGGTATGACACAATCAGGTCATTTTGTGGCCCAAGGAAAAGCAAATGAGAAAACAGTAGGAAAAAAATGTAGAATTTGCCTGTAAAAGAGGAGTCAATAACTCGAGGCCTGTGGGCTAATCTGGTTCCTCAAGAAAGATCAAGCATATGCTGTCCAAACGACCCCTGTTCACAAATACAATGAATGCACATACAATCTGTGCACACTTGATTTTTCTTTATGCAAGTGTTGAGTAGTTTTCATGTTACATTAACACCCATACATATATGATTGAAACCACACATTTATCCAGATATTGGTCCCTGGTTTTATTTGTAAACTGTGTAACTTCTCTTTGTGTGGGTTCTATGGGACTTGGGAAGCAAACTTTCACACAAATGTAAGTTAAGGGAAAAAATTGAAACCTTTTCATACAATACAACTATTTTCTTCTTTTCTTTAAACAAACTTAAAAGTGCAACCAAAACCAGAAACTTTCACCAACAATGGCCGTTTTCACACAATTCTGTTTTCATGGCTCGATGATTTCGGAAATTGTGCCATGAAGATGGCCTCGTTCCATGAGTTTGGTGCAATGTAAAGATGTGTGAAAATGACGATGTCTTTGAAAACTACTCAAGGCGAACAGTTCAACTTGTCGGTTTCCACCAGTTGATTGAGTCCTTTGCCGCAGTCCTTCCAATCTGAAGCAATTGGAACCCAGGCTTCTGCCCTCTTCTCGGGAAATTACAGCCCTACAAGAACACTACAATTCCAGTAACAACACCAACCAAACACAAAACACACGCACCACTTTTAGTTATATTGTTCACATACAACATTTCTGATTATCTTATTCATGGTGATAAGAGCATATTAATTGTTACCAAGCTCCAGCAACCAGCTTCTTCCTCAGCCACTTGGCTCTGGCTACTGACTTCATCCTACTGGGCTAAACCAATCAGCTCACAGGGGTTACAACTGCACATCAGTTCTTTCTGACAAACAGATGTGCGTGTATTCAGAGTATCATGGGAACAGGGCAGTACATACGTTCACTGTAACTTGTGATAAGGGCTTTAGAGACAGCTGTACAGGATATTTTAGTTGCTCGTTAAAGTTATTTTAAGCCATTCTTCATTTTGTTCCTTTATCTGTGGACCAGGAATGTGACACCAAAAGCAGCTGATGTGGTGGGGGGGCAGGGGGGTCATATGAACCACTGGCAAAGCATAAACAGCACGTGGCCATGCTTTCGCGCCATCAGATTTATAGCATGCACCAACCAGTCTTGGCTGATTCCATCCATTGTACCTTTCCACTTATTTTTGCAGCCGCATCTAGTAGGCAGATCAGGTGGAGATCTTTAGATTCCCCAAACACAACTGGAAACCAAGGAATTTATGTTGTTTACTCTAATACTTCTATCTCTATGCTTGTTGTGCCCTGACCTGAATTGCTTGAGCAAGCCTGCTCTCATTAGATCTCAGAAGCCAAAAAGGATCAGCCTTGGTTTGTTGTTGGATGGGAGGCCTCCAACAAAGGCCAGGGTTGCAGAGGCAGGCAACGGCAAACCCCCTCTGCTAGTCTCTTGCCTAGAAAACCCCAGCAGGGGTAGTCATCAGTCAGCTATGACTTAATGGCACTCTTTGCCACTAACCCCATGCTCGTTCTTTGCATCCAAGCCCTGCCCTGAACCCCAAAGCTATCTTTGATTGGTGGTAGCCCAGTCTGTAGGTGTGAACTTTAGCACCACCTCCTCGGGAATTACATGTCCCGTGTTTCCCAAACTCTTGGACATTTCATGATCTATCTTGGCTCTGAATTGCAATGTTGCCCTCTAAATGTAATGCTCTGATTTTCCCCAGTTGCGTTTGTCCTTACCCTTATCTGCATTTTTAAAAACCGCAGCTGTCAAGAAATATGCTTTGAATTCCTGGGAAATGTTTTAGGAAGCTTCTGAAATTTGCTGTCAGCCTTTTCCTGGAAATGTACAATCAAGACAAAAATTGAAGTGATATGCATAATAATGAGAGCAGAATGAGGGCTGCTTGTTGTAAGGGAAATGAATGGCACGGCACCTGGTAAATTAATTTATCTGCGCTTTCAATGCCGATCTGGTTGGAAGAATTCACTGTTTTGCTTCGAGGGAGGGAGGTTGCTTGGGACTGGGACTTTCTTTTCCTGTTAAGTTCACTTTCTATACAGCTGGGGCTGAAAATCCAAATGTTCTCTTGTGTTAAAAGCTGCATGATCAAAGTTCGGTCCACGTTCTCCCTCACCAGCACTTGAGATGTTTGTATAGCTTCTCAAAAGCTACTGTTGAATAAGGGATTAATTTGAGTCACATCTTACCCCAGAATTAGTTTTTGATGCCGGTATTCAACATGTACACTGGTAATAATGAAAATCCTCTTTTCTGAGTGTATTTAGATGCTGAGAGAATTCCACACACTTAACCTTATGCAGGATTGGAGGGCAGAGAAGAGCCAATTAGACAGACAGACACCGATAGCTACACTCCAGTCAGTGTAAACTTTACATTAGCATTACAGATGTGAGAAATGCAAACATTAACATTTAACATTGGATTTATATACTGCCCTTCAGGACAACATGATGCCCACTCAGAGTGGTTTACAAAGTATGTTATTATTATCCGCACAACAACAATCACCCTGTGAGGTAGGAGGGGCTGAGAGAGCTCAGAGAGCTGTGAGTCACCCAAGGTGACCCAGCTGGCTTCGAGCAGAGGAGTGGGGAATCGAACCCGGCTCTCCAGATTAGAGTCCTGCTTCTCTTAACCACTACGCCAAACATGCAAAATTGGCTTCAGTGACCACTGTGAGAAGCACCTGCATGAGTGTGGAGCACATTCCACAAACCACATTGTACTTCGATATTAGAATTTCTGCTTGAGGTATGGCCTTAGGATTTCCTTTCTAAGCCTCAGACTCTGCGCTTGTGCTGCCAAATGGCCGTTTGTTTGGATGCAACCAGCTTTTCTGCAGGTGAAAAAGGAAAAAAGGGATCTCCTTTGACTGTCAAAATGGCTATATTTGGAATCAAGGGCCCTGCATGGACAAAAGGCATGTGGGACGGGGCCTTTAGCAAGGAGGAGAATGAAGTGAGAGTGAGTGAAAAAGCTGGCTGGACCCGGCCCCTTGTGTGTACTATCATCACTGCCACATTTCATGCCTCTGGACTGTAAAAAGTCAATCATGTTCCCACCCAGAAGCATTGGTCAGTGATGAGAGCACACATCAGAGGCTGGATTCAGCCAGCTGAACAGTCAGGGATCCACAGACTTTAAAGATTGCCTCTTCTGGTGTAAACCCGTGCAGCATCTTCAGTCTTCCTAGAGGCATCCTTCTACGTGGCACGTAAAGTCTCGCGCGTCCCGTCTCAAGCTTTCTCTGCGGTGGCCCTGCTGATGTCTTCCCGAGACAGTCAGAAAAGTGCAACGATCCTCCTAGTTTTAAGAACAAACTCTACAAAGCTAAGCTAAGGATTGGGGATAAGGTGCTTTAAATATCGTTTTAAAATTTATTTTTATTTATTGTTTTCCTGTTTCGTTATTTTTAGTTCTGTGATTATATAAGTTTTTAAAGGGAAGGGCTGTGGCTCGGTGGCAGAGCATCTGCATGGCACGAAGGTCTCGGGCCTAATTCCCGGAATCTCCAGTGGAGAGAATGATGATGATGAGGATGATGATGATGATGAAATAGCCTGAGACCCTGGAGAGCTGCTAAGAGTAGATAATACTGATCTTGATAGACCAAGGGTCTTACCCAGTATGACAGCTTTGTGAGCTCACGTGGGTTTGTTGTATCTTAGATTATTGTTACTCACCTTGGGTCCTGAGTTGGCTGGGAGGAAGGCAGGTGTAGAAATGAATGAATGAATGAATGAATGAATGTGTCACTGAAGAATGTGGAGGCATTATGCTTACTGTTCAAAGAACTCTGGAGACAGATCATAAGTTATTTCAGAGAACTGACTGCGGGAGACAAAATCATTTCAAAGAACTGACTGCGGGAGACACACACAAAAGAATGACATTTCTTTTGTCAGGGAGTTTTGGATCAGAGGTAATGATGAGAGGGGTATATGCACCACAGGCAATGGTGCCTCTTTCAGTGCACCAAAATAATGATTTATTGTCGAAGGCTTTCACGGCCGGAGAACGATGGTTGTTGTGGGTTTTCCGGGTTGTATTGCCGTGGTCTTGGCATTGTAGTTCCATCCTGATGTTTCGCCAGCAGCTGTGACTGGCATCTTCAGAGGTGTTGCACCAAAAGACAGAGATCTCTCAGTGTCACAGTGTGGAAAAGATGTAGGTCATTTGTATCTACTCAGGAGGGGTGGGGTTGAGCTGAGTCATCCTGTAAGATTTTCCCAGGGTGTGGAATGTTAATGGCGGGAGGCTTCACTGTATCCTGAGGAGGTTCTTCTGCATATGGATTGGTGCTTGATATGCTAATTTTCTCTGCAGGGCTATTGTAGGGTGTTATGATCTTCACTTTCTTTGGGGTAGATTTTTCTTTTAATCTTCCCCTTACACCCTTTGGGTAGTTTGCTGCCACCAGGAATGTATTATTCCAAAATATTTTATTCAAATTTCCCCTTTGGTAATGTGTTTAAGCATCAGGCTCCTTCGTGGTTCTATGTGGCCCTGAGGATATGAATGGGATATAGCAATGACAGCTACACTGGGATATAATAAAACAAAATAAATGTTTATTTTTCAAGAAGCGTATTGGTTTCATAAAAGTAGTTCTTAGTTCTTAAAGTTACTTAATTTACTCTCATTCACAGAGCTGGCCTCTCTTTCCCTGACTGAGTGTCCTTTCACAAACATGCTCAGTTCAGGTTCCACACAGGTTATATTTCTCTCATAAACACCCCAACATATTCAGGCAGCACACAGCCAGCCAGCTTTCTTCTGACTCTCAATTCTTTCTCTCTCAGGCGCACCCACAGTTTGCCTGCTTCAAAGAGAATGAATATATAGTCTCCCAGACACACTCAGTTCAGGCTTCCCCTCGGGTTGCCTTTCCCTCACAAATATATGAACACCCCCAGGCTGCACACGGCTCGCCTCTCTTGCCCTAACTGAATCTTTTTCTCTCCCTCAGTAACTGTCTTGTACAGAGCCTCGGGTATACGGAAGCCGGCTTCTCACAGATGTCGTGAATGATCTCCACCAAGCCTTCGGTGAATGGAAAAGCAATGGTAGGAGGGTTCCCAGATTGGACATATTGTAGAATTTTATCCTTCGGCTTAGGAACTAAAGCCGATATCTCGATGTCGAGCGAGCGGGCCATCCTTGTAACGAGTCAGTTCCCGTGTCTAAAACCAAGTTTCAACTTGCCAAGAGAAAGATGGATCTCTCTCCGGGGAAGCAGAAAGCAGTTAGTCTTTAGACCTGTCAAACAGATAAGTTCTTTGAACCAGCTGTTTATCAGTACATTTATTTATATAGGGTTCAATATTGCTTTGCAACTCCTTATCAAACACACAGACACCAATCTAGAGTTTATTTCACTTTATTGAAAATATACCCTAGTTTTTTAATGAAGCAAGCAATCAAAATATAAATGGCTATTAATATGAATCCTATAACAATAGAACATAGAAAGGCAATAAGAAATAAGTTCACTAACATTTCTCAATAAATCCTAAGTTTAACATTGCTCAAAGTTTCCATGAAATACATAGGTAGAAATAGTTTCTCACCTAGATTCTCTCAAGAGATTTCTTCCATCAGTACCCTGCTTATTTTTTCTGTGTTTGCAATTATATACCTAATCATATGTAAATATTTAGGGTCTATTCACATGATAGCACAAACAAATATTGATTGGTTTGACACTTCACTGAATATTCATAATTTCATAGTACAGCCTTCCAATTAGTTAAAAAATTATGTCATAATCTGTACTGCACAACAAAACTACAAATCTCCAACAAGTGTCAGGAAAAGTTAAGTTGGGCGATCACCATTGGTTGAATCTCTGATAGAGGAACATCAATCTCGGTAGAGTCCACTATTTTAATTAATTGTCAAAGGATGAAAGCACACCTGCTGAATTACCTTATACATAGATAAAATACACTGAAAGTTCATGCAAAGTTTAAAAGTTCATCTAGAGTATAGAAGCTAGGCCTAGTATTGTTCAGTATTGATTATTGGCATATGATCTTAATCTATATTGGCATAACACCCTCCCCTGATCGGAAAACTTAACTATTTCAGTAAATATAAAAATGGTGCAAAAATATAAATGCTTAGCATAATGTGTGAATATGTATATTTGTAAGTTATAAAAAAACTTTATTAGACTACAAAAATCGCAAAGCACGATCATTGGAAAAAATCTTTCATTGTGAGCGAAGCTTCTACTTCCGCTGTGAGGCCGTAGTTAAAAAACAAAACTGCATGCTGCTGCTTTGCAGAGACGCCATAAATCAGACAGAGTGTGGATTCCCTCGAGGTTCAATTCCATTTTGGCCAGATGGCCCAGGAAGGACACGGGGCTGAATCACAGCTTCTCTGCCATCAGGTTGAGGCTCTGCACGATTCGGAGCAAATAGCGCTTCCAGGAGATGCCGCCCAGATTGCACACACATAGGCTCCTCGAAGGTGATGCTTTCCAGCCAGGGCAGGAAACGAAGCGAACAGCAGACATCGAGGTGAGCTCTGATTAACGACATGCAGGCAGACCGCATCTGGGTTCCAAAGGCATCTCCAGCTAGAGAGACATCTCTGAGAAAAATTCTCTCGTTGCAAGTAAAGCATTTGAAGACAGGCGTCACCCTTCCATGGTCTTGTTGAAAGAAAAAACGACCAAATGGGTGTAGCTTTGCAAGGTTGTCACATCCCAAAAGACAAACAAGATTAGCTCTGTATCTGGAAAGGCTCCATCTTTCACGTAGCATCAGGGAGGACATCTTTTACAGACAAAAATCAAAATTAACACAGCAGCTAGAAGGAGAAACGGCCAAAAATAATGCAGAGTTCCAGTAAAAAAGCCAAAAATTCCAGTTCCCAAATTCAGGATCTGTGAGGCTAAATACGCTGGAAGAGAGAGAAAGTTGCTCAAAACTGGTCCAAAAGCAGAAAAATTACTGTGTTGGAATATAGAGTTCAACAAGTTAAAGTCAGTAGTTATTGCAGCAGACAGGAGCTGGGAAAGCCGGTAGACTGCAGAGTCAAAGCTTTCTGAAGGCTGCAACAAAATCACTTTCATATCTTTCAAAGCAGAAATGATTGCACCTAAAAGTGGATATTTCAATTTTAATGAGTGCAGAAATGCATAACTCACATTAGTTGTTTGCTGAGAAAGAGGAGGATAGAAGACAAAATCATTACATACTGTCTTTACAGGTGTGGTTAAAATTAAAGTTCTACCCTTTGGCATTGAACAAAAACTATCAGTGGATAATAAAGCATAAGATCCGTTAGGTAAACGCAACAGATTAGTCACATTATTGGAAACCTTAACTGCTTTGACAGCAAAGTCAGTAAAATTCACAAGATTAGAATAAGGAGAGTGATAGACTTCCTCACAAAAAACAACTGGATACTGAGTACATTTTGCAACTTGAATAAGTTCAAACTGATAAGCTTCATTCATGCACAGTGTGTATTTCATATCTAGAGAGATATGTAAGGTTACATTATCTTGAGTTTGAAAATGTCCCCAGTTTAAGATCTCTTGACAAGATGTATATATCTTCCCATAAATTGGAACCTTGTAAAGAGTCTTAACAATCCATTTATTTCTTGGATAGATCCAAGGAAAATAATTAGTCTTTTTGCCATTTAAATCATAGACAGCTATAATACTCACTTGAGCATTCTGTTTTAAAGCAATCCTTTGCAATTGAGTTAAGTTCAATAACTTAAAAATCTCATTCCAATTAATATGTTCCCATACAGGTTTTCCACTCAATAAGATGTCAATTTCTCTTTGCACAGATTGGATCACTTCATGAGCAAAGAATTCAGTCTGAATCTCAGATAGATCACTTGTGATTATTTGCAAAGCAGCTATTAGCGGATCTCTGAGCTGATAAATAGCTTGCTTTGTGACCTGAAAATTACGCTGAGTGAATGCAAAACCAGTATTTATCCCTAGTAAGAACCGTAAAACTTCAGACCATGTAAAATGTTCCATGAAAGCATTTGCTTGTCTAGTTTTTCTAACCTTTTTGACAGGGAACAAATTCAAAAGGTCTGTCTCATTGGCATTATAAGTTTGATACCAATTATTGACAGGAATCCATTTACTTAAATGATCCTGTACTTGCTGAAATGAATAACCATTTCTTAACCAATTGATACAATGTTTTCCCAAAGAGTATAGGATAACTTTTTTCTTAGCAGTATGTTTAGTATACAATTTAAGTGGTCCAGTAGCTGAACCAAAAAACCTTTTATTACACAGATTTCTCTGAATATCCCATTGAATTCTTTCACCTGTCTTATGTCCAGGTCTTAAAGTACCATTAGCTAAAAGTTCCTTTCTCAAGGTTTCATTAACCTGCATTACATTTGCATGTAAAGATTTCCAAGGTTCACCAAATTCTTCATAATTGGAACCAAAACATGTAACTTCCCATATAGTTTCATTCAAAAATAAAAGTATTTCAAGATACCAACATGCTAACTGCATGGAATCCTTATTTCCAACTTTCCATATTTTATTTCCAGTATCCATCCCTCGCCATGGAGCAGAGATAGGAATTGCTCTGTTCCATGCCTGAAAACCTGCATCCCCGTGAGAAAAAGCTGAATTCCACCACTGAGGATTATAGAGGGATGTGCCCTCAAAAATCAAAAGATTCCTCGGTTTAATAGTGGAAAAATTACACGCTCCGGGATACTTGAGGATTCTGAAGGACCAGATTGGGAAACTCTGTTGCCTGGAAACAGAATCTTCAGGAAAGGGTGCTGAGCAATGCTCCCAATGGACATAGCTCGGGTAGGGGCGAACTGGATCAAGGCTCACCGCATAAAGGTGACCAAAATGCAAAAAACATGTCTGTTCCTGCCATAAAAGTGAAGAGACAGGAGCATCTGACAAGACTGAAAAAGAAGTCAGTGGCAGAGGAGTTGAAAAAATTGTAGCTAGAGTCTTAACAGCTGACTGCATAGCTGGAATGAGGAAACAAAGTTTGTGTGTCATACACAAAAGTAACTGGAATTTCCAAAAAAGTGGCATTAGCAACAAAAAGGTATGGCCGGTTTAAAAGTAAGAGGCCACTAGGAACGACCAAGTAAGTGAAGTTAAGTGCCTGCCGAATTTCTCTCCTGTCTCGGCCGAGAGAGCGGCTGGGCGAATTTACAACCTGAGTGTCAGGGTTGATGTGAGCAGGAGGGAGAAAAATGCCTTTGAAGACAAAAAAGAGAAAAATAGTGAAAAAAATAAAAAACAAAAAAGTCAATGTTAGAATAAAGTAAAAAATCTTCTTATCAAGGGAAGTAATAGGAAAAGAAAAACATTGTTTAAGCCTATTACTCCAAACAGAAAAAGAAAAAGAGAGTTTGGAGCCCTGTTCTGCAGAATTTTGCAGATCAGGAACAGGCTGCGAGTCAGGATTTTGACAAAACCTGGTTTCTTGTACAGCTGTCTCCTGTGAAAAAGAAGAGGTCAGCATAGGATTCCTAGTCTGAAGGAACATTGTAAAAACGAGAAACAGGCTTTACATTGTCTACTGAAATAAATCTGGAGGATTGATCAGTTCCCAAGCCAGGAACTTCAATTACTCTGGAGGAAGGCACAGATAAAATCGGAGCAGGAGGTCTGAACCTGGGTCCTAAGGAAGCAGAATCAGGAATGCGTTCCAGAACGTAGTCCCCTGCTTGTGGCTGCCATCCAGAGGAGAGTTCTGTGGAAGGAATCTCAATGAGAGTGTTTAATGGCAAATGCATAGATTGCAATTCAGCCAGAATTTCATCACGTGTCCGTTCATTAAGACATACAGTCAAATCAGTGTGCATTGGAATACCAAACAGCATTTCATAGGAACTTTTCTGCAAAGGAGCCTTTAACATATTATTAATACCTCTCTGAACTATAGGAAGGACCTTGAACCAAGAGAGGGTGGTGGAGAGCAAGAGCTTAGAGATACCGTTCTTTATTACTTGAACGTGCCTCTCAACACAACCATTTGACCTGGGAGAGTTGGGGCAAGAGTGCATAACCTGGAAGCCTAACTGATCACCTAAGCTCCGGAAATTCTGCTGAGGCAAAACTTGGGCCGTGATCTGTGTAGACCATCACAGGAGCGTACGCTGCAGCAAATGGAGAAAACAGAATAACTAAAGCACGTGCTGTCAACTCCCTCTGAGGGTAGATCCATGTAAATTTAGTTAGAGAGTCCACAATGACTAAAGCGTATTTAAAGCCATGTGATGGAGGTAAAGGACCGATGTGATCCAGGTAAAGGATCTGAAAAGGCTGTGAGCCTCTTGGAATGGGCCTTTTAGGAGGTTTGGAAATGTTAGCTGGATTAACTAATAAACAGGGCTCACAATTTGCCACATAGTGAGCAGCCTGTCTAGCAAGGGCTGGCCACCAAAATTTAGCTTGTAGAGCCTGTGTTGTGCCTTTACGGCCAAGGTGTAGGAATCCCAATCCTTCATGCGCTTCTTTTAGCAAAGACTGACGCATGGCGACTGGAGGAAGAATTTTTTCCCCAGCTTTGGGTAAAATTACATGACACCAACCATCTTTTAGAAGATAGGTGTACGTTTGAGGATAGCCAGTAGGATTTGTCTTAGTAGAATCTAGACAAGTCTTAAGGTCATCATCCAAATGGGTTTGAGACCGTGTGGTAACACCTACAAATGATTTTAATCTTGCTTCTTTGGCAGCAAGGTCTGCTGCTGAATTTCCAGAGGCATGTAAACCAGTGGATTGATGTGCCCTGACATGAGCAATATAAAGTAGCTTCCTATCATAGAGGGCAGCTAACTGTTCCCAGAGACGTTTGGCTTTAATTGGCTTGCCTTTGGAATCACGGAAGCCATTCTGCTTCCAATAGGGAAGATCAATAGTCAATCCCCTGTAGACATAAAAACTGTCTGTATAAATTATCACAGGGCCGGTGGCATCTGCAGCCTTAGCGGCTGAAAGAACTCCAAAAAGTTCTGCTAGTTGAGCCGTCATATCACCTGCAGGGAAGATTTGTTTTTCTTGTAAAACAAATTCTTCTGTATGAGAAAAAAAACCTCTCACATAAGCATATCCTGCAGAGTATTTGTGCTTTGTTCCTATAGCCTGAACAGAGCTGGCATCTGTATAAAATACTTGTTTATACTGCCATAAAGGAAAAGGAATGGTGTCAATCTCTGGCTCTCCCGTAAGAAAAACTTCTGGAGAGTTTTGGAGAGAGGACAGAGCAGGGTCATATAAAAAAAGAAGATCCGGGTCAGAAATATGAGAAGACCACAAAATCCAGCGGCTATGGAGCGCTTTATGTGATTGGTCTCCTGAGCGAGTAGAAGACTCCAAAGAGGGAATTGAAGTGATGAAAGTAATTTGTTGACCAGCAGCTAAAGGTCTAAACTTAATCAAGGCATAATTTATAGCTGTGAGAGTTTGTTCGTCTCTACTAAATTTTTGTTCCGCACAAGAAAAAGTGTGGGAGACAAAAAGAATGGGTTGTTTTTCCCCAGTGTTGTGGAGTTTCAAAGTGAAACCACCTGAAAGAAGAATAACATAAATTGTCAACCCTAAAGAATTATTTCTGTGAGTAAGATTCTCAGCGGAATTAATCTCCTGTATGAGCTGATGCATTTTATGAGTGTGTTCGTCAGTCCAAGCCGAAGGAGTAAATTTACCTCCTTTCAGTAAATCATAGAAAGGACGGACTTTCAGTGCAAAGTCAGGAAGATAATTCCGAGCAAAATTAAAAATGCCTAAAAGACTTTGAAGCTGTCTCAAAGTTTTAGGTGGTTGAAGCAATAGGAGCTTTTCCAAAAAGGAATGCCTGAACTATGCAGATTTTGAACAGCTAAAGTCTTAACCTGGTTGTTCAATGCTCTTAAATCCTGTACCAGACGGTAAGACCCATCCTTTTTAGGAACAGCAAGAATAGGAGAATTCATAGAACTTTCAATAGAAGTTAGGATGCCTTGTGCTTCTAATCTGGAAATCATTTCAGCTAGGAAGGGAATGGAATCTCTCCGAATAGGATATTGTTTTTGTGGCTTAGGGGGGGCAAGGAGTGGAATGACATGGGGGGGGGGCTTGAAAGTCTCTCCCCGCATGTTCTGGAAAGCGTCTACAAATACCCATCTTTTCCCATTTGTCACTAAGACACTGTGCCTCAGAAAGAACTTCTGGGCAGAAGGCTTGCTGTATTATGGGCAGTGAAGGGGGACAATCCCTAACAAAGAGTGGAGGAAAATCATGATAAGCTAAGATGATATCATAATTGGTATTAGAAATGTCTAAAAAGACTGCTTTCACTGTTTGACGCCAAAATGCTTCAAAAAATAACTGAACTTTATAAATTTTCAAAGATGGTAAAGAAGTATTTGCCACCAAGTGAATATCTGTTACAGAATTGGTAAGAATGGCTTCAAAATGAGAACGGAGGGTCTCATTAATTATTGTTTGTTCCGCTCCCGTGTCCCACAGGGCTGTGAGCCAAACATTCTTCGACAGAATTCGGATCTGTGGCAGGGTCATTTCCTTTTAAGTTGGAATGAACGGCTGCCTTTTTAAACGTAGAAAAAACTTTTTGCTGACCTTCACGAGGAGGCTGAGGCTGGGCAGAAGAAGCGGAGGGGGGGTGTTCCGCTTGTAACTGAGAAGAGTCTCTATGCTTAAGCTGAAGCTTGTCTCTGTAAAAGCGTTTGTCCCTGAAAGTAGAGGGAGAAGGAGCTTCAGAACGGGGAAAACTCTTAGAATGGAATTCCGGCTTTGATGTTTTATCTGAGCTCTCAAAAAACTGTCTGGACTTCTCTCTCTGAGAAGAAAAATCCTTAGACTTTTTTTTGCTCTGAGAGTGTTGCTTGTCAGAATTATCTTTGGAAGATTTCTGACCTAATTTTTGTCCTGTGACATCTCTGCCTAGGGTGGAATAGACTTCTTTTACGATTACGGAAAAACGGGCCGCTCTTTCAGCATCAGATTGCAAGGCATCTAGCCGAGTCTGAATAGCAAATTTAGAAGTGTCTCCTTTAATATAAGACTTAAGAATCTCCCAAACAACAGGAAAATTATTCAAGATTCTCAGACCCAAAGCCATTGCTGGGGCTGGACCTTGATCTCTGGAAATTCTCTGAAGAGTGTCATTTAGGGAAGCTATTGATGGAGTCCCAAAAACTGCACTATAGAGATAGGCAAATATTGCATCCCAGCTGGAACACTCATGCTGTGGAGGGATAAGCCCTTCAGGCAACAAGAGAGCTAAAATCTTATGCCTCTGTGCATCATCACAATCTGGGAGAAAGGCCTGGAATGCTTGAATTTTAGAAGCAAACCAGAATGGAATTTTCTCCTTGTCTAGAGGAATTGGTCCTGCTACCGCTTTAATATTCTGAGGTGTAGATACCACAGATGTGGCCGTTGGGGCTGACATAGGAGTAGAACCAGTCAATGCTGCAAACATAATTGCATGACTACGAAGTCTTAGATAATGACTCCTAAGAATCCTCATCTCAGTTCGAACATCAGCTAAAGGAAAAGCAGCAATTTGAGTTCCCGTGGGAGGGAAATAAGACAGGCCTTGGGGCCAAGAGAAACTGTCCGGAGCTCCTAACGGGCCATATCTAGAAACACCTGTAGGAATGTGTATATTACCTCCCAGCCAAGCTTGAATCTGAGCTTGGGTGAGTGGAATTTCTGTTTCTCTAAAAGCGTCATAATGAATGTTTGGACGAAAAGTCATACTTTCTATCTGTTGTTGAGCATTTAAAGCATCTAAGGTATAAAAAGAATAATGAATGCCACTGGCATCATCTGCAACATTAATCAAAAAGGTAACATGTGCACCGGCTCTGGCTCCATAATGAGTAACATGATCCAAAAAGGCTTGTCTGGCAGGCGGCAAGATAGCCGTTTGCTGAGCCATTTTTAGCCAACAATGAGTGGGAACTTTTAAATCTCTTTTAAACTGAAGGCCTTCAAGAACTTTTGACTCGGGGTCAAAAGAGAGAAATAAATTAGGAGTTCTGTATGTTAAAAGGGAGGCAAGCAAGAAAACCACGTGGGCGCCATTTGTAACGAGTCAGTTCCCGTGTCTAAAACCAAGTTTCAACTTGCCAAGAGAAAGATGGATCTCTCTCCGGGGAAGCAGAAAGCAGTTAGTCTTTAGACCTGTCAAACAGATAAGTTCTTTGAACCAGCTGTTTATCAGTACATTTATTTATATAGGGTTCAATATTGCTTTGCAACTCCTTATCAAACACACAGACACCAATCTAGAGTTTATTTCACTTTATTGAAAATATACCCTAGTTTTTTAATGAAGCAAGCAATCAAAATATAAATGGCTATTAATATGAATCCTATAACAATAGAACATAGAAAGGCAATAAGAAATAAGTTCACTAACATTTCTCAATAAATCCTAAGTTTAACATTGCTCAAAGTTTCTATGAAATACATAGGTAGAAATAGTTTCTCACCTAGATTCTCCCAAGATATCTCTTCCATCAGTACCCTGCTTATTCTATCTGTGTTTGCAATTATATACCTAATCATATGTAAATATTCAGGGTCTATTCACATGATAGCACAAACAAATATTGATTGGTTTGACACTTCACTGAATATTCATAATTTCATAGTACAGCCTTCCAATTAGTTAAAAAATTATGTCATAATCTGTACTGCACAACAAAACTACAAATCTCCAACAAGTGTCAGGAAAAGTTAAGTTGGACGATCACCATTGGTTGAATCTCTGATAGAGGAACATCAATCTCGGTAGAGTCCACTATTTTAATTAATTGTCAAAGGATGAAAGCACACCTGCTGAATTACCTTATACATAGATAAAATACACTGAAAGTTCATGCAAAGTTTAAAAGTTCATCTAGAGTATAGAAGCTAGGCCTAGTATTGTTCAGTATTGATTATTGGCATATGATCTTAATCTATATTGGCATAACATCCTGACCATCTGCCTCCAGCCCATCAGTCATGCCAGGGAGACGGGCAGGCGATGAGGCAGGCAGTCCTGTTAGGTGATGATGTCACAATCAACCAGACATCTAACAGAGCAAGCTTCACAGGCCTAACTCACACTGCTTCGGACGGTTGGCCTGCCAAGATGGCTTCCAGCACCCTCTTCAAACGGGTGGTACTTCTAGGGGTGGAGCCAGCTGCACGGCCAGTCTTCAACCCTCGGTCTCAGGCCTCAGTCTCACTTCGGTCCTCGGGGAAACGCTCCCGTTCTGACGCCGCTGAGGGTGGCCTGGACCCGACAGCCTGCATCAAAGTGGACCCTGCAGTTGCAGCCCAGCATGGGCAAAGAGATGCCAGCCTGGAGGCTCCAGGCTACCACAAACTACTGTGGGCTGCTTTGGGGATCATGGTGTTCATCATCGAAACAGGTTTCAAGTACTTCATCAACCTTCTGGGTAGGTGGTGGGCAGCCAGACCTGGTTCTGCAAGAAACATCATCCTGGGCAGAAAGGAGGAGGCATTAACAGCTGAAGAAGGAACCAGCTCTGGCTTGAAGAACATATGTTGCCTCTGTGTAAGTCCTTGCTGACCAAGACAGGTACCATGCAGAAAATGAAAAAAGGACAGTGAGACATCTTCGGGGGAGGAGAAACCTCCAGGCAAGAAAACCTCTTCAGGAACGTCATCTAGCACACCCATTGAAGCTCAGCCTGCCTCTGGGGATGCACTACCACCACCACTGCCAGCACTTGATCAAAAGTCCAGTTTGAAGCAGGGTCCAGGCACAGAAGGGGAAACTGCAGAAGATGCCAGTTGAAAAGCAGGATCTCAAGAAGCACATGAGGACACGGAGGGAGGGGAAAGAGGAAGACTGGAGTGAACGATGGGTCAGGATTGGTCTATGTCAGTCAACAGGCTAGTTCTACCTCTGTTTCTAGGGAACATTCCTGCATGGTGTTACCTTATTGTCTTCTAATAAAGCAGCCAAGGCTCTGTCGTTTTTCTTTCATCTCCCACCTGATGGGCTGATGGGCTTGTGACACTGGCAGAAGCTGGTTCTCAGGGGAGATGTCCAGAGAGACTGTTACAATGGACCCAACACCTTGCACCAAAGTGGACACTGCAGTTGCAGCCCAGCATGGGCAAAGAGACACCAGCCTGGAGGCTCCAGGCTACCACAAACTACTGTGGGCTGCTTTGGGGATCATGGTGGTCATCATCAAAATAGCTTTCAAGTACTTCATCAACCTTCTGGGTAGGCGGTGGGCAGCCAGACCTGGTTCTACAAGAAACATCATGCTGGGCAGAAAGGAGGAGGCATTAACAGCTGAAGAAGGAACCAGCTCTGGGATGAAGAACATATGTTGCCTCTGTGTAAGTCCTTGCTGCCAAGACAGGTACCATGCAGAAAATGAAAAGGACAGTGAGACATCTTCGGGGGAGGAGAAACCTCCAGGCAAGAAAACCTCTTCAGGAACGTCATCTAGCACACCCATTGAAGCTCAGCCTGCCTCTGGGGATGCACTACCACCACCACTGCCAGCACTTGATCAAAAGTCCAGTTTGAAGCAGGGTCCAGGCACAGAAGGGGAAACTGCAGAAGATGCCAGTTGAAAAGCAGGATCTCAAGAAGCACATGAGGACACGGAGGGAGGGGAAAGAGGAAGACTGGAGTGAACGATGGGTCAGGATTGGTCTATGTCAGTCAACAGGCTAGTTCTACCTCTGTTTCTAGGGAACATTCCTGCTGTGTCCATGGTGTTACCTTATTGTCTTCTAATAAAGCAGCCAAGGCTCTGTCGTTTTTCTTTTATCTCCCGCCTGATGGGCTGATGGGCTTGTGACACTGGCAGAAGCTGGTTCTCAGGGGAGATGTCCAGAGAGACTGAGGCGATGAGGCTGGCAGTCCTGTTAGGTGATGATGTCACAATCAACCAGAAATCTAACGGAGCAGCTTCACGGGACTGGCTCACACTGCTTTGGACGGTTGGCCTGCCAAGATTGCTTCCAGCGCCCTCTTCAAACTGGTGGTCCTTCTAGGCGTGGAGGCAGCTGCATGGCCAGTCTTCAACCCTCGGTCTCAGCCCTCGGTCTCACTTCGGTCCACTGGGAAACACTCCCTTTCTGACACTGCTGAGGGTGGCCTTGATCCGACAGCCTGCATCAAAGTGGACCCTGCAGTTGCAGCCCAGCATGGGCAAAGAGACGCCAGCCTGGAGGCTCCAGGCTACCACAAACTACTGTGGGCTGCTTTGGGGATCATGGTGGTCATCATCAAAACAGCTTTCAAGTACTTCATCAACCTTCTGGGTAGGCGGTGGGCAGCCAGACCTGGTTCTGCAAGAAACATCATCCTGGGCAGAAAGGAGGAGGCATTAACAGCTGAAGAAGGAACCAGCTCTGGGATGAAGAACATATGTTGCCTGTGTGTAAGTCCTTGCTGCCAAGACAGGTACCATGCAGAAAATGAAAAGGACAGTGAGACATCTTCGGGGGAGGAGAAACCTCCAGGCAAGAAAACCTCTTCAGGAACGTCATCTAGCACACCCACTGAAGCTCAGCCTGCCTCTGGGGATGCACTACCACCACCACTGCCAGCACTTGATCAAAAGTCCAGTTTGAAGCAGGGTCCAGGCACAGAAGGGGAAACTGCAGAAGATGCCAGTTGAAAAGCAGGATCTCAAGAGGCAGATGAGGACACGGAGGGAGGGGAAAGAGGAAGACTGGAGTGAACGATGGGTCAGGATTGGTCTATGTCAGTCAACAGGCTAGTTCTACCTCTGTTTCTAGGGAACATTCCTGCTGGGTCCATGGTGTTACCTTATTGTCTTCTAATAAAGCAGCCAAGGCTCTGTCGTTTTTCTTTTATCTCCCGCCTGATGGGCTGATGGGCTTGTGACACTGGCAGAAGCTGGTTCTCAGGGGAGATGTCCAGAGAGACTGAGGCGATGAGGCTGGCAGTCCTGTTAGGTGATGATGTCACAATCAACCAGAAATCTAACGGAGCAGCTTCACGGGACTGGCTCTCACTGCTTTGGACGGTTGGCCTGCCAAGATTGCTTCCAGCGCCCTCTTCAAACTGGTGGTCCTTCTAGGCGTGGAGGCAGCTGCATGGCCAGTCTTCAACCCTCGGTCTCGGCCCGCG
This sequence comes from Eublepharis macularius, assembly GCF_028583425.1. Lineage (NCBI taxonomy): Eukaryota > Metazoa > Chordata > Lepidosauria > Squamata > Eublepharidae > Eublepharis > Eublepharis macularius. Next base: position 7,933,558 of record NC_072790.1, read on the forward strand.
GTCTCACTTCGGTCCACTGGGAAACACTCCCTTTCTGACACTGCTGAGGGTGGCCTTGATCCGACAGCCTGCATCAAAGTGGACCCTGCAGTTGCAGCCCAGCATGGGCAAAGAGACGCCAGCCTGGAGGCTCCAGGCTACCACAAACTACTGTGGGCTGTTTTGGGGATCATGGTGGTCATCATCAAAACAGCTTTCAAGTACTTCATCAACCTTCTGGGTAGGCGGTGGGCAGCCAGACCTGGTTCTACAAGAAACATCATCCTGGGCAGAAAGGAGGAGGCATTAACAGCTGAAGAAGGAACCAGCTCTGGGATGAAGAACATATGTTGCCTCTGTGTAAGTCCTTGCTGCCAAGACAGGTACCATGCAGAAAATGAAAAGGACAGTGAGACATCTTCGGGGGAGGGGAAACCTCCAGGCAAGAAAACCTCTTCAGGAACGTCATCTAGCACACCCATTGAAGCTCAGCCTGCCTCTGGGGATGCACTACCACCACCACTGCCAGCACTTGATCAAAAGTCCACTTTGAAGCAGGGTCCAGGCACAGAAGGGGAAACTGCAGAAGATGCCAGTTGAAAAGCAGGATCTCAAGAGGCAGATGAGGACACGGTAGGAGGGGAAAGAGGAAGACTGGAGTGAACGATGGGTCAGGATTGGTCTATGTCAGTCAACAGGCTAGTTCTACCTCTGTTTCTAGGGAACATTCCTGCTGTGTCCATGGTGTTACCTTATTGTCTTCTAATAAAGCAGCCAAGGCTCTGTCGTTTTTCTTTTATCTCCCGCCTGATGGGCTGATGGGCTTGTGACACTGGCAGAAGCTGGTTCTCAGGGGAGATGTCCAGAGAGACTGAGGCGATGAGGCTGGCAGTCCCGTTAGGTGATGATGTCACAATCAACCAGACATCTAACGGAGCAGCTTCACAGGACTGGCTCACACTGCTTTGGACGGTTGGCCTGCCAAGATTGCTTCCAGCGCCCTCTTCAAACTGGTGGTCCTTCTAGGCGTGGAGGCAGCTGCATGGCCAGTCTTCAACCCCTGTCTCAGCCCTCGGTCTCACTTCGGTCCTCAGGGAAACGTTCCATTTCTGATGCTGCTGAGGGTGGCCAGGACTTGGCACCCTCCATCAAACGGGACAGTGATGAGAATGACTTGACAAACTCTGTGCCAGTTGCAGCCCAGAATGTGCAACTAGGTTGCCAGGGAGACGGGCAGGCTATGAGGTTGGCAGTCCTGTTAGGTGATGATGTCACAATCAACCAGAAATCTAACGGAGCAGCTTCACGGGACTGGCTCACACTGCTTTGGACGGTTGGCCTGCCAAGATTGCTTCCAGCGCCCTCTTCAAACTGGTGGTCCTTCTAGGGGTGGAGGCAGCTGCATGGCCAGTCTTCAACCCTCGGTCTCAGCACTCGGTCTCACTTCGGTCCTCTGGGAAACACTCCCTTTCTGACACTGCTGAGGGTGGCCTGGACCCGACAGCCTGCATCAAAGTGGACCCTGCAGTTGCAGCCCAGCCTGGGCAAAGAGACACCAGCCTGGAGGCTCCAGGCTACCACAAACTACTGTCGGCTGCTTTGGGGATCATGGTGGTCATCATCAAAACAGCTTTCAAGTACTTCATCAACCTTCTGGGTAGGCGGTGGGCAGCCAGACCTGGTTCTGCAAGAAACATCATCCTGGGCAGAAAGGAGGAGGCATTAACAGCTGAAGAAGGAACCAGCTCTGGGATGAAGAACATATGTTGCCTCTGTGTAAGTCCTTGCTGCCAAGAAAGGTACCATGCAGAAAATGAAAAGGACATTGAGACATCTTCGGGGGAGGAGAAACCTCCAGGCAAGAAAACCTCTTCAGGAACGTCATCTAGCACACCCATTGAAGCTCAGCCTGCCTCTGGGGATGCACTACCACCACCACTGCCAGCACTTGATCAAAAGTCCACTTTGAAGCAGGGTCCAGGCACAGAAGGGGAAACTGCAGAAGATGCCAGTTGAAAAGCAGGATCTCAAGAAGCAGATGAGGACACGGAGGGAGGGGAAAGAGGAAGACTGGAGTGAATGATGGGTCAGGATTGGTCTATGTCAGTCAACAGGCTAGTTCTACCTCTGTTTCTAGGGAACATTCCTGCTGTGTCCATGGTGTTACCTTATTGTCTTCTAATAAAGCAGCCAAGGCTCTGTCGTTTTTCTTTTATCTCCCGCCTGATGGGCTGATGGGCTTGTGACACTGGCAGAAGCTGGTTCTCAGGGGAGATGTCCAGAGAGACTGAGGCGATGAGGCTGGCAGTCCTGTTAGGTGATGATGTCATAATCAACCAGAAATCTAACGGAGCAGCTTCACGGGACTGGCTCACACTGCTTTGGACGGTTGGCCTGCCAAGATTGCTTCCAGCGCCCTCTTCAAACTGGTGGTCCTTCTAGGGGTGGAGGCAGCTGCATGGCCAGTCTTCAACCCTCGGTCTCAGCCCTCGGTCTCACTTCGGTCCTCTGGGAAACACTCCCTTTTTGACACTGCTGAGGGTGGCCTTGATCCGACAGCCTGCATCAAAGTGGACCCTGCAGTTGCAGCCCAGCATGGGCAAAGAGACGCCAGCCTGGAGGCTCCAGGCTACCACAAACTACTGTGGGCTGCTTTGGGGATCATGGTGGTCATCATCAAAACAGCTTTCAAGTACTTCATCAACCTTCTGGGTAGGCGGTGGGCAGCCAGACCTGGTTCTGCAAGAAACATCATCCTGGGCAGAAAGGAGGAGGCATTAACAGCTGAAGAAGGAACCAGCTCTGGGATGAAGAACATATGTTGCCTCTGTGTAAGTCCTTGCTGCCAAGACAGGTACCATGCAGAAAATGAAAAGGACAGTGAGACATCTTCGGGGGAGGAGAAACCTCCAGGCAAGAAAACCTCTTCAGGAACGTCATCTAGCACACCCATTGAAGCTCAGCCTGCCTCTGGGGATGCACTACCACCACCACTGCCAGCACTTGATCAAAAGTCCACTTTGAAGCAGGGTCCAGGCACAGAAGGGGAAACTGCAGAAGATGCCAGTTGAAAAGCAGGATGTCAAGAAGCAGATGAGGACACGGAGGGAGGGAAAAGAGGAAGACTGGAGTGAACGATGGGTCAGGATTGGTCTATGTCAGTCAACAGGCTAGTTCTACCTCTGTTTCTAGGGAACATTCCTGCTGGGTCCATGGTGTTACCTTATTGTCTTCTAATAAAGCAGCCAAGGCTCTGTCGTTTTTCTTTTATCTCCCGCCTGATGGGCTGATGGGCTTGTGACACTGGCAGAAGCTGGTTCTCAGGGGAGATGTCCAGAGAGACTGAGGCGATGAGGCTGGCAGTCCTGTTAGGTGATGATGTCACAATCAACCAGAAATCTAACGGAGCAGCTTCATGGGACTGGCTCACACTGCTTTGGACGGTTGGCCTGCCAAGATTGCTTCCAGCGCCCTCTTCAAACTGGTGGTCCTTCTAGGCGTGGAGGCAGCTGCATGGCCAGTCTTCAACCCTCGGTCTCAGCCCTCGGTCTCACTTCGGTCCTCTGGGAAGCACTCCCTTTCTGACACTGCTGAGGGTGGCCTGGACCCGATAGCCTGCATCAAAGTGGACCCTGCAGTTGCAGCCCAGCATGGGCAAAGAGACGCCAGCCTGGAGGCTCCAGGCTACCACAAACTACTGTGGGCTGCTTTGGGGATCATGGTGGTCATCATCAAAACAGCTTTCAAGTACTTCATCAACCTTCTGGGTAGGCGGTGGGCAGCCAGACCTGGTTCTGCAAGAAACATCATCCTGGGCAGAAAGGAGGAGGCATTAACAGCTGAAGAAGGAACCAGCTCTGGCTTGAAGAACATATGTTGCCTCTGTGTAAGTCCTTGCTGCCAAGACAGGTACCATGCAGAAAATGAAAAGGACAGTGAGACGTCTTCGGGGGAGGAGAAACCTCCAGGCAAGAAAACCTCTTCAGGAACGTCATCTAGCACACCCATTGAAGCTCAGCCTGCCTCTAGGGATGCACTACCACCACCACTGCCAGCACTTGATCAAAAGTCCACTTTGAAGCAGGGTCCAGGCACAGAAGGGGAAACTGCAGAAGATGCCAGTTGAAAAGCAGGATCTCAAGAAGCAGATGAGGGACTTCCGGTTTGGGATCCATGGAGGTCTAACGCAGCTCCAGTTGCGGAGCTGACCGGACTGCCGTTTTAAGCAGCCGGCGGGGTGAAAATAGCCCGCGGCCGACTGCTCTCAGGCGGAGAGCAGGCAAAGAACGCTCAAGACCCTAGGGTGAGTTAGATCTCGGACGAGGGGGGGCTCTACATAACGGGTCCCCTCCCGATCCTTGAGGTCCCACCTTGCGACGGGTCGGCTTCAATCTCTGCGGCAGTTTTGGGGCCAATTCGGCTGGCATAAGACCTACATACCCAAGCTTCGATTGGGGGAAGAAGTGGAAAGGAGAACTTGAAATCGAAACAGCGATTACAACCCGAGGAAAGTGAAGGGAAGGTAAAGATCACTATCTTCCGATACGGGACAGATTGATAAAAACAGAGAGGAAAAAAAAGTAGACTTTTAAACTGCAACAGACTAGCGAAAAGGAGGGGAAGCTCCGGCAGGAGTTGTATTAGAAAAAAGACTAAGCTTAAAGAAGTTATTAAAGAAATCGGACTATTGTTTTGAATACCTGTGGCTTTGGAGCTGTGAGAAAAAGACACCATCGCGAGATCTGCTGTGGGAAGACGGGAGACAGGAAGTGCGTAACAACAATAGAGCGGCTGGAGAGAAGCGGCCCTTGCTGGAGGGCAGGAAGAAGGGAATCGCCATCTTTGAGAGGGGAAGGGTCGCGGCTTCAGCGGAAAAGGAAGTAGGCCATATTGGATTATAAAATCATAGAGAGACCATAGAGAAAAGACGCCCGACATTTTGGACCCTTTGAAATTAATTTATGCAAGAAGACCGGGACATTTGAAATAAAAAAGGTACTAAATTTAACGCCACGGAGCTAAGGAAGAGAGCGGACTCGTGGGAGCGAGCCAAAGCAAGCCCCACGATGTCGAAGAAAGAGTGGCAATCGGCAATAGAAAACCTGGATAAAAAACTTTTGGAGGTGATTAAAGAATTTAAAGACATGAAATTGGAGCTGATTAAAGAGGTTAAACAGACAGTAAAATCGGAGCTGTCAGAAGTAAAATCGGAGCTGTCAGAAGTGAAGAAAGGTATGGAAACAATACAAAGTGAATTACAAGGGACGCAGCAAAGAGTTAAAACAGTAGAAGGAGCGATGGAGAACTTAGCAGATACGCAACAAACAGAGATGAGGCTAATGAGGGGAAGGATGGCGGTTGCGGAAAGTAGACATATGGAGAAGCAGCTGAGATTTCGCGGCCTGCCGGAAATGGAAGGAAAGACAGCGCAAGAGCAGATGACGGAGGTGTTAGCTGAATACCTGGGGAAGGAGGAGGAGGATGTTGTGGCTACCCTAGATGTGGCATATCGTGTGAACTCGAGAATTGCAACCCAGAGGAAAGTACCAAGAGATGTGATTGTACAATTTACAACAAGAAACATGAAAGAGAAGATTGTGACTAAACAGTTTCAAGATCCATTGGAGATCGATGGCAAGACAATCATTATAATGAAGGAACTACCCAGATCAGTGTTACTAGATCGGAAAAAATATAAAGCGCTAATCCAGATGCTGAAGGACATGAAAATCAGGTATAGATGGGAGCTCCCAGAGGGTTTGTCCTTCGAATTTGGAGGTGCCAAAAAGCGTATCAGATCTGAGCGGGAGATGGAGCGATTTATAAGGGACAATGAAAAAGACTTACCAACAAGATTATGAATATGGAGTGTAAAGTATTATCTTGGAATGTAAAGGGACTAAATTCACCGAATAAGAGAAAAAATATTTTTCACTGGCTACTAAAACAAAAATGTGATATTGTTTGTTTGCAAGAGACTCATATTCGAAAACAGGATGTAAAATATTTAAAATTGGGAAAATTGGGCAAGGACTTTGTAGCGGCCTCAAGTAAGAAAAAAAGAGGAGTGGTGCTTTATGTAAAAGAGGAGCTACAACCAAAATTTATAATGAAAGATGTGGAAGCCAGATTTGTAGCAGTGGGATGTACTTGGAACCTAAAGAGAGTGTTGGTAGTCGGAATTTACGCACCTAATGGTGCAAAAGAGAGCTTCTTTGAGGAGTTGAGGAAGCATTTAGACGATCTTTCATATGATCAGATAATTCTTGCTGGAGACTTCAATGGAGTGACAGACTTGGAACCGGATAAAAAGACTACAATGTCACAAAAGAAAAGAGGACTATTACCAAAGCTCTTTTTTGAGCTGACTCAACAAGAGACTCTTGAAGATGTATGGAGGAGAGAATATCCTAAAAGCAGACAGTTTACCTTTTACTCTGCAAGGCACTCCACATTATCAAGAATTGACATGATTTGGGCCTCAAAAGATTTGGTGTTATGGACTAAAGATGTAGAAATAATGCCGATGGTAGGCTCAGATCATAACCCAATTATGTGGAAATTAGGGAAAAGGAGAAAGCGGAAAGCATGGAGAATAAATGAGGACTTGCTACAGGAAAAAGAGAATTTGGAAATATTGAGAAGAGAGACAAAGTTTTTCATACAATATAATGTGAATAAAGAAGTACCAACTGATAAAGTTTGGGATGCTTACAAGGCGGTTATAAGGGGTATACTAATGGACTTAAATGGTAGAGCAAGAAAGAAGAAAGAGGAGAAGAGACAAGAGATTGAGGAGAAAATAAAAGCTAAGGAAATACAGTTAAAAAAGAGACCAGGGAAAAAGAAATTATACCAGGAAATTAAAATATTGCAAGAACAGCTAACAGCAATGAGTAATAAAGAATTGGAGTGGAACCTCAAAAGGCTGAACCAGAAAGAATTTGAGGGTGCAAATAAACCTGGGAAGTACCTGGCATGGCAACTGAAGAAGAGAAGGGAAAAGAAAACAATAAATAAAATTTGTGAAGATGACAAAACGTATTTGGAACAGACTACCATTAGTAGAGCCTTTTATAAATTTTACGCTAAACTGTACAACAAGAAAGAAGTAAATAAAGACTCAATAGCGTCATATCTGGAGAAAATGACGCTACCAGAAATCTCGGACGCTTGGAGAAATAAACTGAATAGTGAAGTAACGGATGAGGAAATAAGTAAGGCAATACAATCTGCAAATCTAGGAAAGGCGCCAGGGCCAGATGGACTTACAGCTAAATTTTATAAGACTATGGCCAATGAGCTGGCACCATTCCTAAAGGAGGTGATCAATGGAGTTCTAAGGGATCAAAAGATTCCAGACACTTGGTCTGAAGCGAACATATCATTGATCCCAAAAGAGAGCCAAGATTTGACTAATGTGAAAAATTACAGACCTATATCGTTACTCAACAACGACTATAAAATTTTTGCGAAGATACTGGCGGAGAGACTGAAAGGGTGGCTTTCGGAAGTTATAGAGGAGGAGCAAGCAGGCTTTTTGCCAGACAGACAAATAAGAGACAATTTAAGGACAGTGATTGATGCTATTGAATATTATGACAAGCGGTGTGATAAAGAGGTTGGTTTCTTCTTTGTTGACGCTGAAAAGGCATTTGACAATTTAAACTGGGACTTTATGTTTGCCACTATGGAAAAGCTACAATTAGGAGAAAGATTCATCAGAGCAATTAAGGAAATTTACAGAGACCAGACTGCAGCAATTGTGGTGAACGATGAATTGACTAAGAAACTGAGTATAAGTAAAGGAACAAGACAAGGTTGCCCGTTGTCTCCACTGTTGTTCATTTTAGTATTGGAGATCCTGATGATACAAATACGACAAGACGAGGAAATTCGAGGAATAAAAATAAAGGACTACTCATACAAGGTCAGAGCATTTGCGGATGATATAATGTTAATCGTAGAGGACCCATTGGAGAACATGCCAAAAGTGATAGACAAGATCAAGGAGTTTGGAGATTTGGCAGGTTTCTATATCAACAAAAAGAAGTCAAAGATATTATGCAAAAATATGACTAAGCAGAAACAACAACTGTTAGTGGAAACAACGGACTGTGAAGTAACAAGTAAGGTGAAATATTTGGGAATTGAACTGACTGCAAAGAATATAGATTTATTCAAGAATAATTATGAAAAACTATGGACTCAGATTGAGAGAGACTTGATTAAATGGAATAGGCTTAACCTGTCATGGTTGGGTAGGATTGCAGCAGTTAAAATGAATGTGTTACCAAGAGTGATGTTTTTGCTACAGACAATACCAATCATCAGAGACTCTAAACAATTTGAAAAATGGCAGAGGAAAATATCAGACTTTGTATGGGCAGGCAAGAAGCCTCGAGTGAAAATGAAAGTTTTACAAGATGCAAAGGAAAGAGGCGGAATGCAACTGCCCAACCTGAGACTTTACCATGATGCAATCTGCCTAGTTTGGTTGAAAGAGTGGATGACATTAAAGAATAAGAAACTATTAGCCCTAGAGGGATACAAAAAAATATTTGGATGGCACGCATACCTATGGCACGACAAAGTAAAGGTCAACTCGATGTTCCTGCACCATTTTGTACGGAGAAGTCTATACACAACCTGGAAGAAGTACAGAATTTATCTACAAGAAGGAACTCCTTGGTGGGTGGTTCCATATGAGGTGATAGACCCGAGAGCTGTTGATAATGAACGACAATGTTTAACATACAAAGAAATAACTAAAGTAGAAGCATCTAAACTTAGAATAAAGACGCAAGAGGAACTATCACCTAATTACGATTGGTTCCAGTACAGACAGATTAGAGATTTGTACAACTCGGACTCTGTAAAAGGAGGTATACGAATAGAGAATTCGGAACTAGAGCAGACCCTTTTTAAAGAGGACAAGAAAAGAATATCCAAGGTATACCAAGTACTGTTGAAATGGTATACTGAGGATGAGACAGTTAAAACACAAATGGTGAAATGGGCTATAAATTTTAACAAAGAAATAACAATGGAGGCATGGGAATACTTGTGGAAGACTACAATGAAGATAACGACATGTACAAATATCAAAGAGAACATTTACAAAATGATATATCGTTGGTACATGACACCAAAGAAGATTGCGCTAGGGAATTTGAACACTTCTAATAAATGCTGGAAATGTAGGAAGCATGAGGGCTCCCTCTATCATATGTGGTGGTCGTGTGAGGTAGCCAGGCAGTACTGGGGGGTAATAATAAGAGAAATGAGTGAAATTTTACAATTCCAAATTAATAAGAACCCAGAACTCCTGCTACTGAACTTGGGAATGGAGGGAATTCCAGCCCATTATAGGACGCTGATATTTTATATGACGGCAGCAGCTAGACTATTGTATGCGCAAAAATGGAAAGTACAGGAAGTGCCAACTATCGAAGATTGGATCTACAAATTGCTGTACATGGCTGAAATGGACAAGATGACAAGAAAATTGAGAAATCTGGACTCAGGGCAGTTTAACACAGACTGGGAGAAGCTGAAACAATATTTGGAGAAGAAATGGGAGGTGGGAGGAAAACTGTGGCAGTTTGAGAACTACTGAAGTATAATAAAATGTAGAGGGGGGTGACTTTACCGGGGGGAGAAGAGATAAATGAATTTATAAGCAGTTAGATTAACAGATTGATATATATATAGATATATATAGGTTAATAAATAGAATATTGATAGAAAATAATTAATTATAAGGATTAAATATAAGGATTGAGTAACCAACAATTTTTTCTTTCTTTGATAAGATTTGTATAATGCACCAAACTGAATGTCTGAAGGTATAGATGAGTCAAATTGATTGACTATGTGATGAGAGTTATATAGAATTACCATAAAAAGATAGAATGAGTAATATATAGAAAATAAGTCAAATTGTTTGATTTTAATGTGTAAGATTTTTATGGTTTATGATATATAGGTTTATGATATATAGAAATATTTAAAATTGGAAAATGGGATGAATTGTTTATCCAAGATGGAAACAAAGACTTACAGTTTGGGTATATAATAAGAAAAATAGTTAAGGATGTACTGCTTAGTATAATGGAGAATATATATTTGTTTTAGATAGAGGAATTTAACAGAACTAAGGGAAAAGAGACAAAGGGTTGGAAAACTGTTGGAAGTCAACAAAAGGGGGGGAAAGGGAGGGGGTTAGAAATGAAAAATTTGGGGGAAATTGAATGTAAATGTAAAAATAATGGATTCTAACCCAATAAAATTTTTTCAAAAAAAAAAAAAGAAGCAGATGAGGACACGGAGGGAGAGGAAAGAGGAAGACTGGAGTGAACGATGGGTCAGGATTGGTCTATGTCAGTCAACAGGCTAGTTCTACCTCTGTTTCTAGGGAACATTCCTGCTGTGTCCATGGTGTTACCTTATTGTCTTCTAATAAAGCAGCCAAGGCTCTGTCGTTTTTCTTTTATCTCCCGCCTGATGGGCTGATGGGCTTGTGACACTGGCAGAAGCTGGTTCTCAGGGCAGATGTCCAGAGAGACTGAGGCGATGAGGCTGGCAGTCCTGTTAGGTGATGATGTCACAATCAACCAGAAATCTAACGGAGCAGCTTCACGGGACTGGCTCTCACTGCTTTGGACGGATGGCCTGCCAAGATTGCTTCCAGTGCTCTCTTCAAACTGGTGGTCCTTCTAGGCGTGGAGGCAGCTGCATGGCCAGTCTTCAACCCTCGGTCTCAGCCCTCGGTCTCACTTCGGTCCTCTGGGAAACACTCCCTTTCTGACACTGCTGAGGGTGGCCTGGACCCGACAGCCTGCATCAAAGTGGACCCTGCAGTTGCAGCCCAGCATGGGCAAAGAGACGCCAGCCTGGAGGCTCCAGGCTACCACAAACTACTGTGGGCTGCTTTGGGGGTCATGGTGGTCATCATCAAAACAGCTTTCAAGTACTTCATCAACCTTCTGGGTAGGCGGTGGGCAGCCAGACCTGGTTCTGCAAGAAACATCATCCTGGGCAGAAAGGAGGAGGCATTAACAGCTGAAGAAGGAACCAGCTCTGGCTTGAAGAACATATGTTGCCTCTGTGTAAGTCCTTGCTGCCAAGACAGGTACCATGCAGAAAATGAAAAGGACAGTGAGACATCTTCGGGGGAGGAGAAACCTCCAGGCAAGAAAACCTCTTCAGGAACGTCATCTACCACACCCATTGAAGCTCAGCCTGCCTCTGGGGATGCACTACCATCACCACTGCCAGCACTTGATCAAAAGTCCACTTTGAAGCAGGGTCCAGGCACAGAAGGGGAAACTGCAGAAGATGCCAGTTGAAAAGCAGGATCTCAAGAAGCAGATGAGGACACGGAGAGAGGGGAAAGAGGAAGACTGGAGTGAACGATGGGTCAGGATTGGTCTATGTCAGTCAACAGGCTAGTTCTACCTCTGTTTCTAGGGAACATTCCTGCTGTCTCTATGGTGTTACCTTATGGTCGTCTTATAAAGCAGCCAAGGCTCTGTCGTTTTTCTTTTATCTCCCACCTGATGGGCTGATGGGCTTGTGACACTGGCAGAAGCTGGTTCTCAGGGCAGATGTCCAGAGAGACTGAGGCGATGAGGCTGGCAGTCCTGTTAGGTGATGATGTCACAATCAACCAGAAATCTAACGGAGCAGCTTCACGGGACTGGCTCTCACTGCTTTGGACGGTTGGCCTGCCAAAATTGCTTCCAGTGCTCTCTTCAAACTGGTGGTCCTTCTAGGGGTGGAGGCAGCTGCATGGCCAGTCTTCAACCCTCGGTCTCAGCCCTCGGTCTCACTTCGGTCCACTGGGAAACACTCCCTTTCTGACACTGCTGAGGGTGGCCTTGATCCGACAGCCTGCATCAAAGTGGACCCTGCAGTTGAAGCCCAGCATGGGCAAAGAGACGCCAGCCTGGAGGCTCCAGGCTACCACAAACTACTGTGGGCTGCTTTGGGGATCATGGTGGTCATCATCAAAACAGCTTTCAAGTACTTCATCAACCTTCTGGGTAGGCGGTGGGCAGCCAGACCTGGTTCTGCAAGAAACATCATCCTGGGCAGAAAGGAGGAGGCATTAACAGCTGAAGAAGGAACCAGCTCTGGCTTGAAGAACATATGTTGCCTCTGTGTAAGTCCTTGCTGCCAAGACAGGTACCATGCAGAAAACGAAAAGGACAGTGAGACATCTTCGGGGGAGGAGAAACCTCCAGGCAAGAAAACCTCTTCAGGAACGTCATCTACCACACCCATTGAAGCTCAGCCTGCCTCTGGGGATGCACTACCACCACCACTGCCAGCACTTGATCAAAAGTCCTGTTTGAAGCAGGGTCCAGGCACAGAAGGGGAAACTGCAGAAGATGCCAGTTGAAAAGCAGGATCTCAAGAAGCAGGTGAGGACACGGAGGGAGGGGAAAGAGGAAGACTGGAGTGAACGATGGGTCAGGATTGGTCTATGTCAGTCAACAGGCTAGTTCTACCTCTGTTTCTAGGGAACATTCCTGCTGTGTCCATGGTGTTAACTTATTGTCTTCTAATAAAGCAGCCAAGGCTCTGTCGTTTTTCTTTTATCTCCCGCCTGATGGGCTGATGGGCTTGTGACACTGGCAGAAGCTGGTTCTCAGGGCAGATGTCCAGAGAGACTGAGGCGATGAGGCTGGCAGTCCTGTTAGGTGATGATGTCACAATCAACCAGAAATCTAACGGAGCAGCTTCACGGGACTGGCTCACACTGCTTTGGACGGTTGGCCTGCCAAGATTGCTTCCAGCGCCCTCTTCAAACTGGTGGTCCTTCTAGGCGTGGAGGCAGCTGCATGGCCAGTCTTTAACCCTCGGTCTCAGCCCTCCGTCTCACTTCGGTCCACTGGGAAACACTCCCTTTCTGACACTGCTGAGGGTGGCCTTGATCCGACAGCCTGCATCAAAGTGGACCCTGCAGTTGCAGCCCAGCATGGGCAAAGAGACGCCAGCCTGGAGGCTCCAGGCTACCACAAACTACTGTGGGCTGCTTTGGGGATCATGGTGGTCATCATCAAAACAGCTTTCAAGTACTTCATCAACCTTCTGGGTAGGCGGTGGGCAGCCAGACCTGGTTCTGCAAGAAACATCATCCTGGGCAGAAAGGAGGAGGCATTAACAGCTGAAGAAGGAACCAGCTCTGGCTTGAAGAACATATGTTGCCTCTGTGTAAGTCCTTGCTGCCAAGACAGGTACCATGCAGAAAATGAAAAGGACAGTGAGACATCTTCGGGGGAGGAGAAACCTCCAGGCAAGAAAACCTCTTCAGGAACGTCATCTACCACACCCATTGAAGCTCAGCCTGCCTCTGGGGATGCACTACCACCACCACTGCCAGCACTTGATCAAAAGTCCACTTTGAAGCAGGGTCCAGGCACAGAAGGGGAAACTGCAGAAGATGCCAGTTGAAAAGCAGGATCTCAAGAAGCAGATGAGGACACGGAGGGAGGGGAAAGAGGAAGACTGGAGTGAACGATGGGTCAGGATTGGTCTATGTCAGTCAACAGGCTAGTTCTACCTCTGTTTCTAGGGAACATTCCTGCTGTGTCCATGGTGTTACCTTATTGTCTTCTAATAAAGCAGCCAAGGCTCTGTCGTTTTTCTTTTATCTCCCGCCTGATGGGCTGATGGGCTTGTGACACTGGCAGAAGCTGGTTCTCAGGGGAGATGTCCAGAGAGACTGAGGCGATGAGGCTGGCAGTCCTGTTAGGTGATGATGTCACAATCAACCAGAAATCTAACGGAGCAGCTTCACGGGACTGGCTCTCACTGCTTTGGACGGTTGGCCTGCCAAGATTGCTTCCAGCGCCCTCTTCAAACTGGTGGTCCTTCTAGGCGTGGAGGCAGCTGCATGGCCAGTCTTCAACCCTCGGTCTCAGCCCTCGGTTTTACTTCGGACCACTGGGAAACACTCCCTTTCTGACACTGCTGAGGGTGGCCTTGATCCGACAGCCTGCATCAAAGTGGACCCTGCAGTTGCAGCCCAGCATGGGCCAAGAGACGCCAGCCTGGAGGCTCCAGGCTACCACAAACTACTGTGGGCTGTTTTGGGGATCATGGTGGTCGTCATCAAAACAGTTTTCAAGTACTTCATCAACCTTCTGGGTAGGCGGTGGGCAGCCAGACCTGGTTCTACAAGAAACATCATCCTGGGCAGAAAGGAGGAGGCATTAACAGCTGAAGAAGGAACCAGCTCTGGGATGAAGAACATATGTTGCCTCTGTGTAAGTCCTTGCTGCCAAGACAGGTACCATGCAGAAAATGAAAAGGACAGTGAGACATCTTCGGGGGAGGAGAAACCTCCAGGCAAGAAAAACTCTTCAGGAACGTCATCTAGCACACCCATTGAAGCTCAGCCTGCCTCTGGGGATGCACTACCACCACCACTGCCAGCACTTGATCAAAAGTCCACTTTGAAGCAGGGTCCAGGCACAGAAGGGGAAACTGCAGAAGATGCCAGTTGAAAAGCAGGATCTCGAGAACAGATGAGGACACGGAGGGAGGGGAAAGAGGAAGACTGGAGTGAACGATGGGTCAGGATTGGTCTATGTCAGTCAACAGGCTAGTTCTACCTCTGTTTCTAGGGAACATTCCTGCTGTGTCCATGGTGTTACCTTATTGTCTTCTTATAAAGCAGCCAAGGCTCTGTCGTTTTTCTTTTATCTCCTGCCTGATGGGCTGATGGGCTTGTGACACTGGCAGAAGCTGGTTCTCAGGGCAGATGTCCAGAGAGACTGAGGCGATGAGGCTGGCAGTCCTGTTAGGTGATGATGTCACAATCAACCAGAAATCTAACGGAGCAGCTTCACGGGACTGGCTCTCACTGCTTTGGACGGTTGGCCTGCCAAGATTGCTTCCAGTGCTCTCTTCAAACTGTTGGTCCTTCTAGGGGTGGAGGCAGCTGCATGGCCAGTCTTCAACCCTCGGTCTCAGCCCTCGGTCTCACTTCGGTCCTCTGGGAAACACTCCCTTTCTGACACTGCTGAGGGTGGCCTGGACCCGACAGCCTGCATCAAAGTGGACCCTGCAGTTGCAGCCCAGCATGGGCAAAGAGACGCCAGCCTGGAGGCTCCAGGCTACCACAAACTACTGTGGGCTGCTTTGGGGATCATGGTGGTCATCATCAAAACAGCTTTCAAGTACTTCATCAACCTTCTGGGTAGGCGGTGGGCAGCCAGACCTGGTTCTGCTAGAAACATCATCCTGGGCAGAAAGGAGGAGGCATTAACAGCTGAAGAAGGAACCAGCTCTGGGATGAAGAACTTATGTTGCCTCTGTGTAAGTCCTTGCTGCCAAGACAGGTACCATGCAGAAAACGAAAAGGACAGTGAGACATCTTCGGGGGAGGAGAAACCTCCAGGCAAGAAAACCTCTTCAGGAACGTCATCTAGCACACCCATTGAAGCTCAGCCTGCCTCTGGGGATGCACTACCACCACCACTGCCAGCACTTGATCAAAAGTCCAGTTTGAAGCAGGGTCCAGGCACAGAAGGGGAAACTGCAGAAGATGCCAGTTGAAAAGCAGGATCTCAAGAAGCAGATGAGGACACGGAGAGAGGGGAAAGAGGAAGACTGGAGTGAACGATGGGTCAGGATTGGTCTATGTCAGTCAACAGGCTAGTTCTACCTCTGTTTCTAGGGAACATTCCTGCTGTCTCTATGGTGTTACCTTATGGTCGTCTTATAAAGCAGCCAAGGCTCTGTCGTTTTTCTTTTATCTCCCACCTGATGGGCTGATGGGCTTGTGACACTGGCAGAAGCTGGTTCTCAGGGCAGATGTCCAGAGAGACTGAGGCGATGAGGCTGGCAGTCCTGTTAGGTGATGATGTCACAATCAACCAGAAATCTAACGGAGCAGCTTCACGGGACTGGCTCTCACTGCTTTGGACGGTTGGCCTGCCAAAATTGCTTCCAGTGCTCTCTTCAAACTGGTGGTCCTTCTAGGGGTGGAGGCAGCTGCATGGCCAGTCTTCAACCCTCGGTCTCAGCCCTCGGTCTCACTTCGGTCCACTGGGAAACACTCCCTTTCTGACACTGCTGAGGGTGGCCTTGATCCGACAGCCTGCATCAAAGTGGACCCTGCAGTTGAAGCCCAGCATGGGCAAAGAGACGCCAGCCTGGAGGCTCCAGGCTACCACAAACTACTGTGGGCTGCTTTGGGGATCATGGTGGTCATCATCAAAACAGCTTTCAAGTACTTCATCAACCTTCTGGGTAGGCGGTGGGCAGCCAGACCTGGTTCTGCAAGAAACATCATCCTGGGCAGAAAGGAGGAGGCATTAACAGCTGAAGAAGGAACCAGCTCTGGCTTGAAGAACATATGTTGCCTCTGTGTAAGTCCTTGCTGCCAAGACAGGTACCATGCAGAAAACGAAAAGGACAGTGAGACATCTTCGGGGGAGGAGAAACCTCCAGGCAAGAAAACCTCTTCAGGAACGTCATCTACCACACCCATTGAAGCTCAGCCTGCCTCTGGGGATGCACTACCACCACCACTGCCAGCACTTGATCAAAAGTCCTGTTTGAAGCAGGGTCCAGGCACAGAAGGGGAAACTGCAGAAGATGCCAGTTGAAAAGCAGGATCTCAAGAAGCAGGTGAGGACACGGAGGGAGGGGAAAGAGGAAGACTGGAGTGAACGATGGGTCAGGATTGGTCTATGTCAGTCAACAGGCTAGTTCTACCTCTGTTTCTAGGGAACATTCCTGCTGTGTCCATGGTGTTACCTTATTGTCTTCTTATAAAGCAGCCAAGGCTCTGTCGTTTTTCTTTTATCTCCTGCCTGATGGGCTGATGGGCTTGTGACACTGGCAGAAGCTGGTTCTCAGGGCAGATGTCCAGAGAGACTGAGGCGATGAGGCTGGCAGTCCTGTTAGGTGATGATGTCACAATCAACCAGAAATCTAACGGAGCAGCTTCACGGGACTGGCTCTCACTGCTTTGGACGGTTGGCCTGCCAAGATTGCTTCCAGTGCTCTCTTCAAACTGTTGGTCCTTCTAGGGGTGGAGGCAGCTGCATGGCCAGTCTTCAACCCTCGGTCTCAGCCCTCGGTCTCACTTCGGTCCTCTGGGAAACACTCCCTTTCTGACACTGCTGAGGGTGGCCTGGACCCGACAGCCTGCATCAAAGTGGACCCTGCAGTTGCAGCCCAGCATGGGCAAAGAGACGCCAGCCTGGAGGCTCCAGGCTACCACAAACTACTGTGGGCTGCTTTGGGGATCATGGTGGTCATCATCAAAACAGCTTTCAAGTACTTCATCAACCTTCTGGGTAGGCGGTGGGCAGCCAGACCTGGTTCTGCTAGAAACATCATCCTGGGCAGAAAGGAGGAGGCATTAACAGCTGAAGAAGGAACCAGCTCTGGGATGAAGAACTTATGTTGCCTCTGTGTAAGTCCTTGCTGCCAAGACAGGTACCATGCAGAAAACGAAAAGGACAGTGAGACATCTTCGGGGGAGGAGAAACCTCCAGGCAAGAAAACCTCTTCAGGAACGTCATCTAGCACACCCATTGAAGCTCAGCCTGCCTCTGGGGATGCACTACCACCACCACTGCCAGCACTTGATCAAAAGTCCAGTTTGAAGCAGGGTCCAGGCACAGAAGGGGAAACTGCAGAAGATGCCAGTTGAAAAGCAGGATCTCAAGAAGCAGATGAGGACACGGAGAGAGGGGAAAGAGGAAGACTGGAGTGAACGATGGGTCAGGATTGGTCTATGTCAGTCAACAGGCTAGTTCTACCTCTGTTTCTAGGGAACATTCCTGCTGTCTCTATGGTGTTACCTTATGGTCGTCTTATAAAGCAGCCAAGGCTCTGTCGTTTTTCTTTTATCTCCCACCTGATGGGCTGATGGGCTTGTGACACTGGCAGAAGCTGGTTCTCAGGGCAGATGTCCAGAGAGACTGAGGCGATGAGGCTGGCAGTCCTGTTAGGTGATGATGTCACAATCAACCAGAAATCTAACGGAGCAGCTTCACGGGACTGGCTCTCACTGCTTTGGACGGTTGGCCTGCCAAAATTGCTTCCAGTGCTCTCTTCAAACTGGTGGTCCTTCTAGGGGTGGAGGCAGCTGCATGGCCAGTCTTCAACCCTCGGTCTCAGCCCTCGGTCTCACTTCGGTCCACTGGGAAACACTCCCTTTCTGACACTGCTGAGGGTGGCCTTGATCCGACAGCCTGCATCAAAGTGGACCCTGCAGTTGAAGCCCAGCATGGGCAAAGAGACGCCAGCCTGGAGGCTCCAGGCTACCACAAACTACTGTGGGCTGCTTTGGGGATCATGGTGGTCATCATCAAAACAGCTTTCAAGTACTTCATCAACCTTCTGGGTAGGCGGTGGGCAGCCAGACCTGGTTCTGCAAGAAACATCATCCTGGGCAGAAAGGAGGAGGCATTAACAGCTGAAGAAGGAACCAGCTCTGGCTTGAAGAACATATGTTGCCTCTGTGTAAGTCCTTGCTGCCAAGACAGGTACCATGCAGAAAACGAAAAGGACAGTGAGACATCTTCGGGGGAGGAGAAACCTCCAGGCAAGAAAACCTCTTCAGGAACGTCATCTACCACACCCATTGAAGCTCAGCCTGCCTCTGGGGATGCACTACCACCACCACTGCCAGCACTTGATCAAAAGTCCTGTTTGAAGCAGGGTCCAGGCACAGAAGGGGAAACTGCAGAAGATGCCAGTTGAAAAGCAGGATCTCAAGAAGCAGGTGAGGACACGGAGGGAGGGGAAAGAGGAAGACTGGAGTGAACGATGGGTCAGGATTGGTCTATGTCAGTCAACAGGCTAGTTCTACCTCTGTTTCTAGGGAACATTCCTGCTGTGTCCATGGTGTTAACTTATTGTCTTCTAATAAAGCAGCCAAGGCTCTGTCGTTTTTCTTTTATCTCCCGCCTGATGGGCTGATGGGCTTGTGACACTGGCAGAAGCTGGTTCTCAGGGCAGATGTCCAGAGAGACTGAGGCGATGAGGCTGGCAGTCCTGTTAGGTGATGATGTCACAATCAACCAGAAATCTAACGGAGCAGCTTCACGGGACTGGCTCACACTGCTTTGGACGGTTGGCCTGCCAAGATTGCTTCCAGCGCCCTCTTCAAACTGGTGGTCCTTCTAGGCGTGGAGGCAGCTGCATGGCCAGTCTTTAACCCTCGGTCTCAGCCCTCCGTCTCACTTCGGTCCACTGGGAAACACTCCCTTTCTGACACTGCTGAGGGTGGCCTTGATCCGACAGCCTGCATCAAAGTGGACCCTGCAGTTGCAGCCCAGCATGGGCAAAGAGACGCCAGCCTGGAGGCTCCAGGCTACCACAAACTACTGTGGGCTGCTTTGGGGATCATGGTGGTCATCATCAAAACAGCTTTCAAGTACTTCATCAACCTTCTGGGTAGGCGGTGGGCAGCCAGACCTGGTTCTGCAAGAAACATCATCCTGGGCAGAAAGGAGGAGGCATTAACAGCTGAAGAAGGAACCAGCTCTGGCTTGAAGAACATATGTTGCCTCTGTGTAAGTCCTTGCTGCCAAGACAGGTACCATGCAGAAAATGAAAAGGACAGTGAGACATCTTCGGGGGAGGAGAAACCTCCAGGCAAGAAAACCTCTTCAGGAACGTCATCTACCACACCCATTGAAGCTCAGCCTGCCTCTGGGGATGCACTACCACCACCACTGCCAGCACTTGATCAAAAGTCCACTTTGAAGCAGGGTCCAGGCACAGAAGGGGAAACTGCAGAAGATGCCAGTTGAAAAGCAGGATCTCAAGAAGCAGATGAGGACACGGAGGGAGGGGAAAGAGGAAGACTGGAGTGAACGATGGGTCAGGATTGGTCTATGTCAGTCAACAGGCTAGTTCTACCTCTGTTTCTAGGGAACATTCCTGCTGTGTCCATGGTGTTACCTTATTGTCTTCTAATAAAGCAGCCAAGGCTCTGTCGTTTTTCTTTTATCTCCCGCCTGATGGGCTGATGGGCTTGTGACACTGGCAGAAGCTGGTTCTCAGGGGAGATGTCCAGAGAGACTGAGGCGATGAGGCTGGCAGTCCTGTTAGGTGATGATGTCACAATCAACCAGAAATCTAACGGAGCAGCTTCACGGGACTGGCTCTCACTGCTTTGGACGGTTGGCCTGCCAAGATTGCTTCCAGCGCCCTCTTCAAACTGGTGGTCCTTCTAGGCGTGGAGGCAGCTGCATGGCCAGTCTTCAACCCTCGGTCTCAGCCCTCGGTTTTACTTCGGACCACTGGGAAACACTCCCTTTCTGACACTGCTGAGGGTGGCCTTGATCCGACAGCCTGCATCAAAGTGGACCCTGCAGTTGCAGCCCAGCATGGGCCAAGAGACGCCAGCCTGGAGGCTCCAGGCTACCACAAACTACTGTGGGCTGTTTTGGGGATCATGGTGGTCGTCATCAAAACAGTTTTCAAGTACTTCATCAACCTTCTGGGTAGGCGGTGGGCAGCCAGACCTGGTTCTACAAGAAACATCATCCTGGGCAGAAAGGAGGAGGCATTAACAGCTGAAGAAGGAACCAGCTCTGGGATGAAGAACATATGTTGCCTCTGTGTAAGTCCTTGCTGCCAAGACAGGTACCATGCAGAAAATGAAAAGGACAGTGAGACATCTTCGGGGGAGGAGAAACCTCCAGGCAAGAAAACCTCTTCAGGAACGTCATCTAGCACACCCATTGAAGCTCAGCCTGCCTCTGGGGATGCACTACCACCACCACTGCCAGCACTTGATCAAAAGTCCACTTTGAAGCAGGGTCCAGGCACAGAAGGGGAAACTGCAGAAGATGCCAGTTGAAAAGCAGGATCTCGAGAACAGATGAGGACACGGAGGGAGGGGAAAGAGGAAGACTGGAGTGAACGATGGGTCAGGATTGGTCTATGTCAGTCAACAGGCTAGTTCTACCTCTGTTTCTAGGGAACATTCCTGCTGTGTCCATGGTGTTACCTTATTGTCTTCTTATAAAGCAGCCAAGGCTCTGTCGTTTTTCTTTTATCTCCTGCCTGATGGGCTGATGGGCTTGTGACACTGGCAGAAGCTGGTTCTCAGGGCAGATGTCCAGAGAGACTGAGGCGATGAGGCTGGCAGTCCTGTTAGGTGATGATGTCACAATCAACCAGAAATCTAACGGAGCAGCTTCACGGGACTGGCTCTCACTGCTTTGGACGGTTGGCCTGCCAAGATTGCTTCCAGTGCTCTCTTCAAACTGTTGGTCCTTCTAGGGGTGGAGGCAGCTGCATGGCCAGTCTTCAACCCTCGGTCTCAGCCCTCGGTCTCACTTCGGTCCTCTGGGAAACACTCCCTTTCTGACACTGCTGAGGGTGGCCTGGACCCGACAGCCTGCATCAAAGTGGACCCTGCAGTTGCAGCCCAGCATGGGCAAAGAGACGCCAGCCTGGAGGCTCCAGGCTACCACAAACTACTGTGGGCTGCTTTGGGGATCATGGTGGTCATCATCAAAACAGCTTTCAAGTACTTCATCAACCTTCTGGGTAGGCGGTGGGCAGCCAGACCTGGTTCTGCTAGAAACATCATCCTGGGCAGAAAGGAGGAGGCATTAACAGCTGAAGAAGGAACCAGCTCTGGGATGAAGAACTTATGTTGCCTCTGTGTAAGTCCTTGCTGCCAAGACAGGTACCATGCAGAAAACGAAAAGGACAGTGAGACATCTTCGGGGGAGGAGAAACCTCCAGGCAAGAAAACCTCTTCAGGAACGTCATCTAGCACACCCATTGAAGCTCAGCCTGCCTCTGGGGATGCACTACCACCACCACTGCCAGCACTTGATCAAAAGTCCAGTTTGAAGCAGGGTCCAGGCACAGAAGGGGAAACTGCAGAAGATGCCAGTTGAAAAGCAGGATCTCAAGAAGCAGATGAGGACACGGAGGGAGGGGAAAGAGGAAGACTGGAGTGAACGATGGGTCAGGATTGGTCTATGTCAGTCAACAGGCTAGTTCTACCTCTGTTTCTAGGGAACATTCCTGCTGTGTCCATGGTGTTACCTTATTATCTTCTTATAAAGCAGCCAAGGCTCTGTCGTTTTTCTTTTATCTCCCGCCTGATGGGCTGATGGGCTTGTGACACTGGCAGAAGCTGGTTCTCAGGGGAGATGTCCAGAGAGACTGAGGCGATGAGGTTGGCAGTCCTGTTAGGTGATGATGTCACAATCAACCAGAAATCTAACGGAGCAGCTTCACAGGACTGGCTCTCACTGCTTTGGGCGGTTGGCCTGCCAAGATTGCTTCCAGCGCCCTCTTCAAACTGGTGGTCCTTCTAGGCGTGGAGGCAGCTGCATGGCCAGTCTTCAACACTCGGTCTCAGCACTCGGTCTCACTTCGGTCCTCTGGGAAACACTCCCTTTCTGACACTGCTGAGGGTGGCCTGGACCCGACAGCCTGCATCAAAGTGGACCCTGCAGTTGCAGCCCAACATGGGAAAAGAGACGCCAGCCTGGAGGCTCCAGGCTACCACAAACTACTGTGGGCTGCGTTGGGGATCATGGTGGTTATCATCAAAACAGGTTTCAAGTACTTCATCAACCTTCTGGGTAGGCGGTGGGCAGCCAGACCTGGTTCTACAAGAAACATCATCCTGGGCAGAAAGGAGGAGGCATTAACAGCTGAAGAAGGAACCAGCTCTGGCTTGAAGAACATATGTTGCCTCTGTGTAAGTCCTTGCTGCCAAGACAGGTACCATGCAGAAAACAAAAAGGACAGTGAGACATCTTCGGGGGAGGAGAAACCTCCAGGCAAGAAAACCTCTTCAGTAACGTCATCTACCACACCCATTGAAGCTCAGCCTGCCTCTGGGGATGCACTACCACCACCACTGCCAGCACTTGATCAAAAGTCCAGTTTGAAGCAGGGTCCAGGCACAGAAGGGGAAACTGCAGAAGATGCCAGTTGAAAAGCAGGATCTCAAGAAGCAGGTGAGGACACGGAGGGAGGGGAAAGAGGAAGACTGGAGTGAACGATGGGTCAGGATTGGTCTATGTCAGTCAACAGGCTTGTTCTACCTCTGTTTCTAGGGAACATTCCTGCTGTGTCCATGGTGTTAACTTATTGTCTTCTAATAAAGCAGCCAAGGCTCTGTCGTTTTTCTTTTATCTCCCGCCTGATGGGCTGATGGGCTTGTGACACTGGCAGAAGCTGGTTCTCAGGGCAGATGTCCAGAGAGACTGAGGCGATGAGGCTGGCAGTCCTGTTAGGTGATGATGTCACAATCAACCAGAAATCTAACGGAGCAGCTTCACGGGACTGGCTCACACTGCTTTGGACGGTTGGCCTGCCAAGATTGCTTCCAGCGCCCTCTTCAAACTGGTGATCCTTCTAGGGGTGGAGGCAGCTGCATGGCCAGTCTTCAACCCTCGGTCTCAGCCCTCGGTCTCACTTCGGTCCACGGGGAAACACTCCCTTTCTGACACTGCTGAGGGTGGCCTTGATCCGACAGCCTGCATCAAAGTGGACCCTGCAGTTGCAGCCCAGCATGGGCAAAGAGACGCCAGCCTGGAGGCTCCAGGCTACCACAAACTACTGTGGGCTGCTTTGGGGATCATGGTGGTCATCATCAAAACAGCTTTCAAGTACTTCATCAACCTTCTGGGTAGGCGGTGGGCAGCCAGACCTGGTTCTGCAAGAAACATCATCCTGGGCAGAAAGGAGGAGGCATTAACAGCTGAAGAAGGAACCAGCTCTGGCTTGAAGAACATATGTTGCCTCTGTGTAAGTCCTTGCTGCCAAGACAGGTACCATGCAGAAAATGAAAAGGACAGTGAGACATCTTCGGGGGAGGAGAAACCTCCAGGCAAGAAAACCTCTTCAGGAACGTCATCTAGCACACCCATTGAAGCTCAGCCTGCCTCTGGGGATGCACTACCACCACCACTGCCAGCACTTGATCAAAAGTCCACTTTGAAGCAGGGTCCAGGCACAGAAGGGGAAACTGCAGAAGATGCCAGTTGAAAAGCAGGATCTCAAGAAGCAGATGAGGACACGGAGGGAGGGGAAAGAGGAAGACTGGAGTGAACGATGGGTCAGGATTGGTCTATGTCAGTCAACAGGCTAGTTCTACCTCTGTTTCTAGGGAACATTCCTGCTGTGTCCATGGTGTTACCTTATTGTCTTCTTATAAAGCAGCCAAGGCTCTGTCGTTTTTCTTTTATCTCCCGCCTGATGGGCTGATGGGCTTGTGACACTGGCAGAAGCTGGTTCTCAGGGCAGATGTCCAGAGAGACTGAGGCGATGAGGCTGGCAGTCCTGTTAGGTGATGATGTCACAATCAACCAGAAATCTAACGGAGCAGCTTCACGGGACTGGCTCTCACTGCTTTGGACGGTTGGCCTGCCAAGATTGCTTCCAGCGCCCTCTTCAAATTGGTGGTCCTTCTAGGCGTGGAGGCAGCTGCATGGCCAGTCTTCAACCCTCGGTCTCAGCCCTCGGTCTCACTTCGGTCCTCTGGGAAACACTCCCTTTCTGACACTGCTGAGGGTGGCCTGGACCCGACAGCCTGCATCAAAGTGGACCCTGCAGTTGCAGCCCAGCCTGGGCAAAGAGACGCCAGCCTGGAGGCTCCAGGCTACCACAAACTACTGTGGGCTGCTTTGGGGATCATGGTGGTCATCATCAAAACAGCTTTCAAGTACTTCATCAACCTCCTGGGTAGGCGGTGGGCAGCCAGACCTGGTTCTGCTAGAAACATCATCCTGGGCAGAAAGGAGGAGGCATTAACAGCTGAAGAAGGAACCAGCTCTGGGATGAAGAACATATGTTGCCTCTGTGTAAGTCCTTGCTGCCAAGACAGGTACCATGCAGAAAATGAAAAGGACAGTGAGACATCTTCGGGGGAGGAGAAACCTCCAGGCAAGAAAACCTCTTCAGGAACGTCATCTAGCACACCCATTGAAGCTCAGCCTGCCTCTAGGGATGCACTACCACCACCACTGCCAGCACTTGATCAAAAGTCCACTTTGAAGCAGGGTCCAGGCACAGAAGGGGAAACTGCAGAAGTTGCCAGTTGAAAAGCAGGATCTCAAGAAGCAGATGAGGACACGGAGGGAGGGGAAAGAGGAAGACTGGAGTGAACGATGGGTCAGGATTGGTCTATGTCAGTCAACAGGCTAGTTCTACCTCTGTTTCTAGGGAACATTCCTGCTGTCTCTATGGTGTTACCTTATTGTCTTCTTATAAAGCAGCCAAGGCTCTGTCGTTTTTCTTTTATCTCCCGCCTGATGGGCTGATGGGCTTGTGACACTGGCAGAAGCTGGTTCTCAGGGGAGATGTCCAGAGAGACTGAGGCGATGAGGCTGGCAGTCCTGTTAGGTGATGATGTCACAATCAACCAGAAATCTAACGGAGCAGCTTCACGGGACTGGCTCTCACTGCTATGGACGGTTGGCCTGCCAAGATTGCTTCCAGTGCTCTCTTCAAACTGGTGGTCCTTCTAGGGGTGGAGGCAGCTGCATGGCCAGTCTTCAACACTCGGTCTCAGCCCTCGGTCTCACTTCGGTCCTCTGGGAAACACTCCCTTTCTGACACTGCTGAGGGTGGCCTGGACCCGACAGCCTGCATCAAAGTGGACCCTGCAGTTGCAGCCCAGCATGGGCAAAGAGACGCCAGCCTGGAGGCTCCAGGCTACCACAAACTAATGTGGGCTGCTTTGGGGATCATGGTGGTCATCATCAAAACAGCTTTCAAGTACTTCATCAACCTTCTGGGTAGGCGGTGGGCAGCCAGACCTGGTTCTGCTAGAAACATCATCCTGGGCAGAAAGGAGGAGGCATTAACAGCTGAAGAAGGAACCAGCTCTGGGATGAAGAACATATGTTGCCTCTGTGTAAGTCCTTGCTGCCAAGACAGGTACCATGCAGAAAATGAAAAGGACAGTGACACATGTTCGGGGGAGGAGAAACCTCCAGGCAAGAAAACCTCTTCAGGAACGTCATCTAGCACACCCATTGAAGCTCAGCCTGCCTCTGGGGATGCACTACCACCACCACTGCCAGCACTTGATCAAAAGTCCACTTTGAAGCAGGGTCCAGGCACAGAAGGGGAAACTGCAGAAGATGCCAGTTGAAAAGCAGGATCTCAAGAAGCAGATGAGGACACGGAGGGAGGGGAAAGAGGAAGACTGGAGTGAACGATGGGTCAGGATTGGTCTATGTCAGTCAACAGGCTAGTTCTACCTCTGTTTCTAGGGAACATTCCTGCTGTGTCCATGGTGTTAACTTATTGTCTTCTAATAAAGCAGCCAAGGCTCTGTCGTTTTTCTTTTATCTCCCGCCTGATGGGCTGATGGGCTTGTGACACTGGCAGAAGCTGGTTCTCAGGGGAGATGTCCAGAGAGACTGAGGCGATGAGGCTGGCAGTCCTGTTAGGTGATGATGTCACAATCAACCAGAAATCTAACGGAGCAGCTTCACGGGACTGGCTTTCACTGCTTTGGACGTGTTGGCCTGCCAAGATTGCTTCCAGCGCCCTCTTCAAATTGGTGGTCCTTCTAGGCGTGGAGGCAGCTGCATGGCCAGTCTTCAACCCTCGGTCTCAGCCCTCGGTCTCACTTCGGTCCTCTGGGAAACACTCCCTTTCTGACACTGCTGAGGGTGGCCTGGACCCGACAGCCTGCATCAAAGTGGACCCTGCAGTTGCAGCCCAGCATGGGCAAAGAGACGCCAGCCTGGAGGCTCCAGGCTACCACAAACTACTGTGGGCTGCTTTGGGGATCATGGTGGTCATCATCAAAACAGCTTTCAAGTACTTCATCAACCTTCTGGGTAGGCGGTGGGCAGCCAGACCTGGTTCTGCAAGAAACATCATCCTGGGCAGAAAGGAGGAGGCATTAACAGCTGAGAAAGGAACCAGCTCTGGGATGAAGAACATATGTTGCCTCTGTGTAAGTCCTTGCTGCCAAGACAGGTACCATGCAGAAAACGAAAAGGACAGTGAGACATCTTCGGGGGAGGAGAAACCTCCAGGCAAGAAAACCTCTTCAGGAACGTCATCTACCACACCCATTGAAGCTCAGCCTGCCTCTGGGGATGCACTACCACCACCACTGCCAGCACTTGATCAAAAGTCCACTTTGAAGCAGGGTCCAGGCACAGAAGGGGAAACTGCAGAAGATGCCAGTTGCAGAGCAGGATCTCAAGAAGCAGATGAGGACACGGAGGGAGGGGAAAGAGGAAGACTGGAGTGAACGATGGGTCAGGATTGGTCAATGTCAGTCAACAGGCTAGTTCTACCTCTGTTTCTAGGGAACATTCCTGCTGTGTCCATGGTGTTAACTTATTGTCTTCTAATAAAGCAGCCAAGGCTCTGTCGTTTTTCTTTTATCTCCCGCCTGATGGGCTGATGGGCTTGTGACACTGGCAGAAGCTGGTTCTCAGGGCAGATGTCTAGAGAGACTGAGGCGATGAGGCTGGCAGTCCTGTTAGGTGATGATGTCACAATCAACCAGAAATCTAACGGAGCAGCTTCACGGGACTGGCTCACACTGCTTTGGACGGTTGGCCTGCCAAGATTGCTTCCAGCGCCCTCTTCAAACTGGTGATCCTTCTAGGGGTGGAGGCAGCTGCATGGCCAGTCTTCAACCCTCGGTCTCAGCCCTCGGTCTCACTTCGGTCCACTGGGAAACACTCCCTTTCTGACACTGCTGAGGGTGGCCTTGATCCGACAGCCTGCATCAAAGTGGACCCTGCAGTTGCAGCCCAGCATGGGCAAAGAGACGCCAGCCTGGAGGCTCCAGGCTACCACAAACTACTGTGGGCTGCTTTGGGGATCATGGTGGTCATCATCAAAACAGCTTTCAAGTACTTCATCAACCTTCTGGGTAGGCGGTGGGCAGCCAGACCTGGTTCTGCAAGAAACATCATCCTGGGCAGAAAGGAGGAGGCATTAACAGCTGAAGAAGGAACCAGGTCTGGGATGAAGAACATATGTTTCCTCTGTGTAAGTCCTTGCTGCCAAGACAGGTACCATGCAGAAAATGAAAAGGACAGTGAGACATGTTCGGGGGAGGAGAAACCTCCAGGCAAGAAAACCTCTTCAGGAACGTCATCTAGCACACCCATTGAAGCTCAGCCTGCCTCTGGGGATGCACTACCACCACCACTGCCAGCACTTGATCAAAAGTCCACTTTGAAGCAGGGTCCAGGCACAGAAGGGGAAACTGCAGAAGATGCCAGTTGAAAAGCAGGATCTCAAGAAGCAGATGAGGACACGGAGGGAGGGGAAAGAGGAAGACTGGAGTGAACGATGGGTCAGGATTGGTCTATGTCAGTCAACAGGCTAGTTCTACCTCTGTTTCTAGGGAACATTCCTGCTGTGTCCATGGTGTTAACTTATTGTCTTCTAATAAAGCAGCCAAGGCTCTGTCGTTTTTCTTTTATCTCCCGCCTGATGGGCTGATGGGTTTGTGACACTGGCAGAAGCTGGTTCTCAGGGCAGATGTCCAGAGAGACTGAGGCGATGAGGCTGGCAGTCCTGTTAGGTGATGATGTCACAATCAACCAGAAATCTAACGGAGCAGCTTCACGGGACTGGCTCTCACTGCTTTGGACGGTTGGCCTGCCAAGATTGCTTCCAGCGCCCTCTTCAAACTGGTGGTCCTTCTAGGCGTGGAGGAAGCTGCATGGCCAATCTTCAACCCTCGGTCTCAGCCCTCAGTCTCACTTCGGTCCTCTGGGAAACACTCCCTTTCTGACACTGCTGAGGGTGGCCTGGACCCGACAGCCTGCATCAAAGTGGACCCTGCAGTTGCAGCCCAGCCTGGGCAAAGAGACGCCAGCCTGGAGGTTCCAGGCTACCACAAACTACTGTGGGCTGCTTTGGGGATCATGGTGGTCATCATCAAAACAGCTTTCAAGTACTTCATCAACCTTCTGGGTAGGCGGTGGGCAGCCAGACCTGGTTCTGCAAGAAACATCATCCTGGGCAGAAAGGAGGAGGCATTAACAGCTGAAGAAGGAACCAGCTCTGGGATGAAGAACATATGTTGCCTCTGTGTAAGTCCTTGCTGCCAAGACAGGTACCATGCAGAAAATGAAAAGGACAGTGAGACATCTTCGGGGGAGGAGAAACCTCCAGGCAAGAAAACCTCTTCAGGAACGTCATCTAGCACACCCATTGAAGCTCAGCCTGCCTCTGGGGATGCACTACCACCACCACTGCCAGCACTTGATCAAAAGTCCACTTTGAAGCAGGGTCCAGGCACAGAAGGGGAAACTGCAGAAGATGCCAGTTGAAAAGCAGGATCTCAAGAAGCAGATGAGGACACGGAGGGAGGGGAAAGAGGAAGACTGGAGTGAACGATGGGTCAGGATTGGTCTATGTCAGTCAACAGGCTAGTTCTACCTCTGTTTCTAGGGAACATTCTTGCTGTGTCCATGGTGTTACCTTATTGTCTTCTAATAAAGCAGCCAAGGCTCTGTCGTTTTTCTTTTATCTCCCGCCTGATGGGCTGATGGGCTTGTGACACTGGCAGAAGCTGGTTCTCAGGGGAGATGTCCAGAGAGACTGAGGCGATGAGGCTGGCAGTCCCGTTAGGTGATGATGTCACAATCAACCAGACATCTAACGGAGCAGCTTCACAGGACTGGCTCACACTGCTTTGGACGGTTGGCCTGCCAAGATTGCTTCCAGCGCCCTCTTCAAACTGGTGGTCCTTCTAGGCGTGGAGGCAGCTGCATGGCCAGTCTTCAACCCCTTTCTCAGCCCTCGGTCTCACTTCGGTCCTCGGGGAAACGTTCCATTTCTGATGCTGCTGAGGGTGGCCAGGACTTGGCACCCTCCATCAAACGGGACAGTGATGAGAATGACTTGACAAACTCTGTGCCAGTTGCAGCCCAGAATGTGCAACTAGGTTGCCAGGGAGACGGGCAGGCTATGAGGTTGGCAGTCCTGTTAGGTGATGATGTCACAATCAACCAGAAATCTAACGGAGCAGCTTCACGGGACTGGCTCACACTGCTTTGGACGGTTGGCCTGCCAAGATTGCTTCCAGCGCCCTCTTCAAACTGGTGGTCCTTCTAGGGGTGGAGGCAGCTGCATGGCCAGTCTTCAACCCTCGGTCTCAGCCCTCGGTCTCTCTTCGGTCCTCTGGGAAACACTCCCTTTCTGACACTGCTGAGGGTGGCCTGGACCCGACAGCCTGCATCAAAGTGGACCCTGCAGTTGCAGCCCAGCCTGGGCAAAGAGACACCAGCCTGGAGGCTCCAGGCTACCACAAACTACTGTGGGCTGCTTTGGGGATCATGGTGGTCATCATCAAAACAGCTTTCAAGTACTTCATCAACCTTCTGGGTAGGCGGTGGGCAGCCAGACCTGGTTCTGCTAGCAACGTCATCCTGGGCAGAAAGGAGGAGGCATTAACAGCTGAAGAAGGAACCAGCTCTGGGATGAAGAACATATGTTGCCTCTGTGTAAGTCCATGCTGCAAAGACAGGTACCATGCAGAAAATGAAAAGGACAGTGAGACATCTTCGGGGGAGGAGAAACCTCCAGGCAAGAAAACCTCTTCAGGAACGTCATCTAGCACACCCATTGAAGCTCAGCCTGCCTCTGGGGATGCACTACCACCACCACTGCCAGCACTTGATCAAAAGTCCACTTTGAAGCAGGGTCCAGGCACAGAAGGGGAAACTGCAGAAGATGCCAGTTGAAAAGCAGGATCTCAAGAAGCAGATGAGGACACGGAGGGAGGGGAAAGAGGAAAACTGGAGTGAACGATGGGTCAGGATTGGTCTATGTCAGTCAACAGGCTAGTTCTACCTCTGTTTCTAGGGAACATTCCTGCTGTGTCCATGGTGTTACCTTATTGTCTTCTTATAAAGCAGCCAAGGCTCTGTCGTTTTTCTTTTATCTCCCGCCTGATGGGCTGATGGGCTTGTGACACTGGCAGAAGCTGGTTCTCAGGGCAGATGTCCAGAGAGACTGAGGCGATGAGGCTGGCAGTCCTGTTAGGTGATGATGTCACAATCAACCAGAAATCTAACGGAGCAGCTTCACCGGACTGGCTCTCACTGCTTTGGACGGATGGCCTGCCAAGATTGCTTCCAGCGCCCTCTTCAAACTGGTGGTCCTTCTAGGCGTGGAGGCAGCTGTATGGCCAGTCTTCAACCCCGGTCTCAGCCCTCGGTCTCACTTCGGTCCTCGGGGAAACGCTCCCTTTCTGATGCTGCTGAGGGTGGCCAGGACCTGGCACCCTCCATCAAACGGGACAGTGATGAGAATGACTTGACAAACTCTGTGCCAGTTGCAGCCCAGAATGTGCAACTAGGTTGCCAGGGAGACGGGCAGGCTATGAGGTTGGCAGTCCTGTTAGGTGATGATGTCACAATCAACCAGAAATCTAACGGAGCAGCTTCACGGGACTGGCTCACACTGCATCGGACGGTTGGTCTGCCAAGATTGCTTCCAGCGCCCTCTTCAAACTGGTGGTCCTTCTAGGGGTGGAGGCAGCTGCATGGCCAGTCTTCAACCCTCGGTCTGAGCCCTCGGTCTCTCTTCGGTCCTCTGGGAAACACTCCCTTTCTGACACTGCTGAGGGTGGCCTGGACCCGACAGCCTGCATCAAAGTGGATCCTGCAGTTGCAGCCCAGCATGGGCAAAGAGACGCCAGCCTGGAGGCTCCAGGCTACCACAAACTACTGTGGGCTGCTTTGGGGATCATGGTGGTCATCATCAAAACAGCTTTCAAGTACTTCATCAACCTTCTGGGTAGGCGGTGGGCAGCCAGACCTGGTTCTGCTAGCAACGTCATCCTGGGCAGAAAGGAGGAGGCATTAACAGCTGAAGAAGGAACCAGCTCTGGGATGAAGAACATATGTTGCCTCTGTGTAAGTCCTTGCTGCCAAGACAGGTACCATGCAGAAAACGAAAAGGACAGTGAGACATCTTCGGGGGAGGAGAAACCTCCAGGCAAGAAAACCTCTTCAGGAACGTCATCTAGCACACCCATTGAAGCTCAGCCTGCCTCTGGGGATGCACTACCACCACCACTGCCAGCACTTGATCAAAAGTCCACTTTGAAGCAGGGTCCAGGCACAGAAGGGGAAACTGCAGAAGATGCCAGTTGAAAAGCAGGATCTCAAGAAGCAGATGAGGACACGGAGGGAGGGGAAAGAGGAAGACTGGAGTGAACGATGGGTCAGGATTGGTCTATGTCAGTCAACAGGCTAGTTCTACCTCTGTTTCTAGGGAACATTCCTGCTGTGTCCATGGTGTTACCTTATTGTCTTCTTATAAAGCAGCCAAGGCTCTGTCGTTTTTCTTTTATCTCCCGCCTGATGGACTGATGGGCTTGTGACACTGGCAGAAGCTGGTTCTCAGGGCAGATGTCCAGAGAGACTGAGGCGATGAGGCTGGCAGTCCTGTTAGGTGATGATGTCACAATCAACCAGAAATCTAACGGAGCAGCTTCACGGGACTGGCTCTCACTGCTTTGGACGGTTGGCCTGCCAAGGTTGCTTCCAGCGCCCTCTTCAAACTGGTGGTCCTTCTAGGCGTGGAGGCAGCTGCATGGCCAGTCTTCAACCCTCGGTCTCAGCCCTCGGTCTCACTTCGGTCCTCTGGGAAACACTCCCTTTCTGACACTGCTGAGGGTGGCCTGGACCCGACAGCCTGCATCAAAGTGGACCCTGCAGTTGCAGCCCAGCATGGGCAAAGAGACGCCAGCCTGGAGGCTCCAGGCTACCACAAACTACTGTGGGCTGCTTTGGGGATCATGGTGGTCATCATCAAAACAGCTTTCAAGTACTTCATCAACCTTCTGGGTAGGCGGTGGGCAGCCAGACCTGGTTCTGCTAGCAACGTCATCCTGGGCAGAAAGGAGGAGGCATTAACAGCTGAAGAAGGAACCAGCTCTGGGATGAAGAACATATGTTTCCTCTGTGTAAGTCCTTGCTG
The DNA here is from genome assembly GCF_028583425.1 of Eublepharis macularius. Taxonomy (NCBI): domain Eukaryota; kingdom Metazoa; phylum Chordata; class Lepidosauria; order Squamata; family Eublepharidae; genus Eublepharis; species Eublepharis macularius. The sequence goes on from NC_072790.1 coordinate 7,966,483, forward strand.
CCAAGACAGGTACCATGCAGAAAATGAAAAGGACAGTGAGACATCTTCGGGGGAGGAGAAACCTCCAGGCAAGAAAACCTCTTCAGGAACGTCATCTAGCACACCCATTGAAGCTCAGCCTGCCTCTCGGGATGCACTACCACCACCATTGCCAGCACTTGATAAAAAGTCCACTTTGAAGCAGGGTCCAGGCACAGAAGGGGAAACTGCAGAAGATGCCAGTTGAAAAGCAGGATCTCAAGAAGCAGGTGAGGACACGGAGGGAGGGGAAAGAGGAAGACTGGAGTGAACGATGGGTCAGGATTGGTCTATGTCAGTCAACAGGCTAGTTCTACCTCTGTTTCTAGGGAACATTCCTGCTGTGTCCATGGTGTTACCTTATTGTCTTCTAATAAAGCAGCCAAGGCTCTGCCGTTTTTCTTTTATCTCCCACCTGATGGGCTGATGGGCTTGTGACACTGGCAGAAGCTGGTTCTCAGGGGAGATGTCCAGAGAGACTGAGGCGATGAGGCTGGCAGTCCTGTTAGGTGATGATGTCACAATCAACCAGACATCTAACGGAGCAGCTTCACGGGACTGGCTCTCACTGCTATGGACGGTTGGCCTGCCAAGATTGCTTCCAGTGCTCTCTTCAAACTGGTGGTCCTTCTAGGGGTGGAGGCAGCTGCATGGCCAGTCTTCAACCCTCGGTCTCAGCCCTCGGTCTCACTTCGGTCCTCTGGGAAACACTCCCTTTCTGACACTGCTGAGGGTGGCCTGGACCCAACAGCCTGCATCAAAGTGGACCCTGCAGTTGCAGCCCAGAATGGGCAAAGAGACGCCAGCCTGGAGGCTCCAGGCTACCACAAACTACTGTGGGCTGCTTTGGGGATCATGGTGGTCATCATCAAAACAGCTTTCAAGTACTTCATCAACCTTCTGGGTAGGCGGTGGGCAGCCAGACCTGGTTCTGCTAGCAACGTCATCCTGGGCAGAAAGGAGGAGGCATTAACAGCTGAAGAAGGAACCAGCTCTGGGATGAAGAACATATGTTGCCTCTGTGTAAGTCCTTGCTGCCAAGACAGGTACCATACAGAAAATGAAAAGGACAGTGAGAAATCTTCGGGGGAGGAGAAACCTCCAGGCAAGAAAACCTCTTCAGGAACGTCATCTAGCACACCCATTGAAGCTCAGCCTGCCTCTCGGGATGCACTACCACCACCACTGCCAGCACTTGATCAAAAGTCCAGTTTGAAGCAGGGTCCAGGCACAGAAGGGGAAACTGCAGAAGATGCCAGTTGCAGAGCAGGATCTCAAGAAGCAGATGAGGACACAGAGGGAGGGGAACGAGGAAGACTGGAGTGAACGATGGGTCAGGATTGGTCTATGTCAGTCAACAGGCTAGTTCTACCTCTGTTTCTAGGGAACATTCTTGCTGTGTCCATGGTGTTACCTTATTGTCTTCTTATAAAGCAGCCAAGGCTCTGTCGTTTTTCTTTTATCTCCCGCCTGATGGGCTGATGGGCTTGTGACACTGGCAGAAGCTAGTTCTCAGGGCAGATGTCCAGAGAGACTGAGGCGATGAGGCTGGCAGTCCCGTTAGGTGATGATGTCACAATCAACCAGAAATCTAACGGAGCAGCTTCACGGGACTGGCTCTCACTGCTTTGGACGGTTGGCCTGCCAAGATTGCTTCCAGCGCCCTCTTCAAACTGGTGGTCCTTCTAGGCGTGGAGGCAGCTGCATGGCCAGTCTTCAACCCCGGTCTCAGCCCTCGGTCTCACTTCGGTCCTCGGGGAAACGCTCCCTTTCTGATGCTGCTGAGGGTGGCCAGGACCTGGCACCCTCCATCAAACGGGACAGTGATGAGAATGACTTGACAAACTCTGTGCCAGTTGCAGCCCAGAATGTGCAACTAGGTTGCCAGGGAGATGGGCAGGCTATGAGGTTGGCAGTCCTGTTAGGTGATGATGTCACAATCAACCAGACATCTAACGGAGCAGCTTCACGGGACTGGCTCACACTGCTTTGGACGGTTGGCCTGCCAAGATTGCTTCCAGCGCCCTCTTCAAACTGGTGGTCCTTCTAGGGGTGGAGGCAGCTGCATGGCCAGTCTTCAACCCTCGGTCTCAGCCCTCGGTCTCACTTCGGTCCTCTGGGAAACACTCCCTTTCTGACACTGCTGAGGGTGGCCTGGACCCGACAGCCTGTATCAAAGTGGACCCTGCAGTTGCAGCCCAGCAGGGGCAAAGAGACGCCAGCCTGGAGGCTCCAGGCTACCACAAACTACTGTGGGCTGCTTTGGGGATCATGGTGTTCATCATCGAAACAGGTTTCAAGTACTTCATCAACCTTCTGGGTAGGCGGAGAGCAGCCAGACCTGGTTTTGCAAGAAACATCATCCTGGGCAGAAAGGAGGAGGCATTAACAGCTGAAGAAGGAACCAGCTCTGGGATGAAGAACATATGTTGCCTCTGTGTAAGTCCTTGCTGCCAAGACAGGTACCATGCAGAAAATGAAAAGGACAGTGAGACATCTTTGGGGGAGGAGAAACCTCCAGGCAAGAAAACCTCTTCAGGATCGTCATCTAGCACACCCATTGAAGCTCAGCCTGCCTCTGGGGATTCACTACCACCACCACTGCCAGCACTTGATCAAAAGTCCAGTTTGAAGCAGGGTCCAGGCACAGAAGGGGAAACTGCAGAAGATGCCAGTTGAAAAGCAGGATCTCAAGAAGCAGGTGAGGACACGGAGGGAGGGGAAAGAGGAAGACTGGAGTGAACGATGGGTCAGGATTGGTCTATGTCAGTCAACAGGCTAGTTCTACCTCTGTTTCTAGGGAACATTCCTGCTGTGTCCATGGTGTTACCTTATTGTCTTCTAATAAAGCAGCCAAGGCTCTGCCGTTTTTCTTTTATCTCCCACCTGATGGGCTGATGGGCTTGTGACACTGGCAGAAGCTGGTTCTCAGGGGAGATGTCCAGAGAGACTGAGGCGATGAGGCTGGCAGTCCTGTTAGGTGATGATGTCACAATCAACCAGACATCTAACGGAGCAGCTTCACGGGACTGGCTCACACTGCTTTGGACGGTTGGCCTGCCAAGATTGCTTCCAGCGCCCTCTTCAAACTGGTGGTCCTTCTAGGCATGGAGGCAGCTGCATGGCCAGTCTTCAACCCTCGGTCTCAGCCCTCGGTCTCACTTCGGTCCTCTGGGAAACACTCCCTTTCTGACACTGCTGAGGGTGGCCTGGACCCGACAGCCTGCATCAAAGTGGACCCTGCAGTTGCAGCCCAGCATGGGCAAAGAGACGCCAGCCTGGAGGCTCCAGGCTACCACAAACTACTGTGGGCTGCTTTGGGGATCATGGTGTTCATCATCAAAACAGGTTTCAAGTACTTCATCAACCTTCTGGGTAGGCGGTGGGCAGCCAGACCTGGTTCTGCAAGAAACATCATCCTGGGCAGAAAGGAGGAGGCATTAACAGCTGAAGAAGGAACCAGCTCTGGGATGAAGAACATATGTTGCCTCTGTGTAAGTCCTTGCTGCCAAGACAGGTACCATACACAAAATGAAAAGGACAGTGAGACATCTTCGGGGGAGGAGAAACCTCCAGGCAAGAAAACCTCTTCAGGAACGTCATCTAGCACACCCATTGAAGCTCAGCCTGCCTCTGGGGATGCACTACCACCACCACTGCCAGCACTTGATCAAAAGTCCAGTTTGAAGCAGGGTCCAGGCACAGAAGGGGAAACTGCAGAAGATGCCAGTTGAAAAGCAGGATCTCAAGAAGCAGGTGAGGACACGGAGGGAGGGGAAAGAGGAAGACTGGAGTGAACGATGGGTCAGGATTGGTCTATGTCAGTCAACAGGCTAGTTCTACCTCTGTTTCTAGGGAACATTCCTGCTGTGTCCATGGTGTTACCTTATTGTCTTCTAATAAAGCAGCCAAGGCTCTGCCGTTTTTCTTTTATCTCCCACCTGATGGGCTGATGGGCTTGTGACACTGGCAGAAGCTGGTTCTCAGGGGAGATGTCCAGAGAGACTGAGGCGATGAGGCTGGCAGTCCTGTTAGGTGATGATGTCACAATCAACCAGACATCTAACGGAGCAGCTTCACGGGACTGGCTCACACTGCTTTGGACGGTTGGCCTGCCAAGATTGCTTCCAGCGCCCTCTTCAAACTGGTGGTCCTTCTAGGGGTGGAGGCAGCTGCATGGCCAGTCTTCAACCCTCGGTCTCAGCCCTCGGTCTCACTTCGGTCCTCTGGGAAACACTCCCTTTCTGACACTGCTGAGGGTGGCCTGGACCCGACAGCCTGCATCAAAGTGGACCCTGCAGTTGCAGCCCAGCAGGGGCAAAGAGATGCCAGCCTGGAGGCTCCAGGCTACCACAAACTACTGTGGGCTGCTTTGGGGATCATGGTGTTCATCATCAAAACAGGTTTCAAGTACTTCATCAACCTTCTGGGTAGGCGGTGGGCAGCCAGACCTGGTTCTGCAAGAAACATCATCCTGGGCAGAAAGGAGGAGGCATTAACAGCTGAAGAAGGAACCAGCTCTGGGATGAAGAACATATGTTGCCTCTGTGTAAGTCCTTGCTGCCAAGACAGGTACCATGCAGAAAATGAAAAGCACAGTGAGACATCTTCGGGGGAGGAGAAACCTCCAGGCAAGAAAACCTCTTCAGGAACGTCATCTAGCACACCCATTGAAGCTCAGCCTGCCTCTGGGGATGCACTACCACCACCACTGCCAGCACTTGATCAAAAGTCCACTTTGAAGCAGGGTCCAGGCACAGAAGGGGAAACTGCAGAAGATGCCAGTTGAAAAGCAGGATCTCAAGAAGCAGATGAGGACACGGAGGGAGGGGAAAGAGGAAGACTGGAGTGAACGATGGGTCAGGATTGGTCTATGTCAGTCAACAGGCTAGTTCTACCTCTGTTTCTAGGGAACATTCCTGCTGTGTCCATGGTGTTACCTTATTGTCTTCTTATAAAGCAGCCAAGGCTCTGTCGTTTTTCTTTTATCTCCCGCCTGATGGACTGATGGGCTTGTGACACTGGCAGAAGCTGGTTCTCAGGGCAGATGTCCAGAGAGACTGAGGCGATGAGGCTGGCAGTCCTGTTAGGTGATGATGTCACAATCAACCAGAAATCTAACGGAGCAGCTTCACGGGACTGGCTCTCACTGCTTTGGACGGTTGGCCTGCCAAGGTTGCTTCCAGCGCCCTCTTCAAACTGGTGGTCCTTCTAGGCGTGGAGGCAGCTGCATGGCCAGTCTTCAACCCTCGGTCTCAGCCCTCGGTCTCACTTCGGTCCTCTGGGAAACACTCCCTTTCTGACACTGCTGAGGGTGGCCTGGACCCGACAGCCTGCATCAAAGTGGATCCTGCAGTTGCAGCCCAGCATGGGCAAAGAGACGCCAGCCTGGAGGCTCCAGGCTACCACAAACTACTGTGGGCTGCTTTGGGGATCATGGTGGTCATCATCAAAACAGCTTTCAAGTACTTCATCAACCTTCTGGGTAGGCGGTGGGCAGCCAGACCTGGTTCTGCTAGCAACGTCATCCTGGGCAGAAAGGAGGAGGCATTAACAGCTGAAGAAGGAACCAGCTCTGGGATGAAGAACATATGTTTCCTCTGTGTAAGTCCTTGCTGCCAAGACAGGTACCATGCAGAAAATGAAAAGGACAGTGAGACATCTTCGGGGGAGGAGAAACCTCCAGGCAAGAAAACCTCTTCAGGAACGTCATCTAGCACACCCATTGAAGCTCAGCCTGCCTCTCGGGATGCACTACCACCACCATTGCCAGCACTTGATCAAAAGTCCACTTTGAAGCAGGGTCCAGGCACAGAAGGGGAAACTGCAGAAGATGCCAGTTGAAAAGCAGGATCTCAAGAAGCAGGTGAGGACACGGAGGGAGGGGAAAGAGGAAGACTGGAGTGAACGATGGGTCAGGATTGGTCTATGTCAGTCAACAGGCTAGTTCTACCTCTGTTTCTAGGGAACATTCCTGCTGTGTCCATGGTGTTACCTTATTGTCTTCTAATAAAGCAGCCAAGGCTCTGCCGTTTTTCTTTTATCTCCCACCTGATGGGCTGATGGGCTTGTGACACTGGCAGAAGCTGGTTCTCAGGGGAGATGTCCAGAGAGACTGAGGCGATGAGGCTGGCAGTCCTGTTAGGTGATGATGTCACAATCAACCAGACATCTAACGGAGCAGCTTCACGGGACTGGCTCTCACTGCTATGGACGGTTGGCCTGCCAAGATTGCTTCCAGTGCTCTCTTCAAACTGGTGGTCCTTCTAGGGGTGGAGGCAGCTGCATGGCCAGTCTTCAACCCTCGGTCTCAGCCCTCGGTCTCACTTCGGTCCTCTGGGAAACACTCCCTTTCTGACACTGCTGAGGGTGGCCTGGACCCAACAGCCTGCATCAAAGTGGACCCTGCAGTTGCAGCCCAGAATGGGCAAAGAGACGCCAGCCTGGAGGCTCCAGGCTACCACAAACTACTGTGGGCTGCTTTGGGGATCATGGTGTTCATCATCAAAACAGCTTTCAAGTACTTCATCAACCTTCTGGGTAGGCGGTGGGCAGCCAGACCTGGTTCTGCTAGCAACGTCATCCTGGGCAGAAAGGAGGAGGCATTAACAGCTGAAGAAGGAACCAGCTCTGGGATGAAGAACATATGTTGCCTCTGTGTAAGTCCTTGCTGCCAAGACAGGTACCATACAGAAAATGAAAAGGACAGTGAGACATCTTCGGGGGAGGAGAAACCTCCAGGCAAGAAAACCTCTTCAGGAACGTCATCTAGCACACCCATTGAAGCTCAGCCTGCCTCTCGGGATGCACTACCACCACCACTGCCAGCACTTGATCAAAAGTCCAGTTTGAAGCAGGGTCCAGGCACAGAAGGGGAAACTGCAGAAGATGCCAGTTGCAGAGCAGGATCTCAAGAAGCAGATGAGGACACAGAGGGAGGGGAACGAGGAAGACTGGAGTGAACGATGGGTCAGGATTGGTCTATGTCAGTCAACAGGCTAGTTCTACCTCTGTTTCTAGGGAACATTCTTGCTGTGTCCATGGTGTTACCTTATTGTCTTCTTATAAAGCAGCCAAGGCTCTGTCGTTTTTCTTTTATCTCCCGCCTGATGGGCTGATGGGCTTGTGACACTGGCAGAAGCTGGTTCTCAGGGGAGATGTCCAGAGAGACTGAGGCGATGAGGCTGGCAGTCCCGTTAGGTGATGATGTCACAATCAACCAGACATCTAACGGAGCAGCTTCACGGGACTGGCTCTCACTGCTTTGGACGGTTGGCCTGCCAAGATTGCTTCCAGCGCCCTCTTCAAACTGGTGTTCCTTCTAGGCGTGGAGGCAGCTGCATGGCCAGTCTTCAACCCCGGTCTCAGCCCTCGGTCTCACTTCGGTCCTCGGGGAAACGCTCCCTTTCTGATGCTGCTGAGGGTGGCCAGGACCTGGCACCCTCCATCAAACGGGACAGTGATGAGAATGACTTGACAAACTCTGTGCCAGTTGCAGCCCAGAATGTGCAACTAGGTTGCCAGGGAGACGGGCAGGCTATGAGGTTGGCAGTCCTGTTAGGTGATGATGTCACAATCAACCAGACATCTAACGGAGCAGCTTCACGGGACTGGCTCACACTGCTTTGGACGGTTGGCCTGCCAAGATTGCTTCCAGCGCCCTCTTCAAACTGGTGGTCCTTCTAGGGGTGGAGGCAGCTGCATGGCCAGTCTTCAACCCTCGGTCTCAGCCCTCGGTCTCACTTCGGTCCTCTGGGAAACACTCCCTTTCTGACACTGCTGAGGGTGGCCTGGACCAGACAGCCTGTATCAAAGTGGACCCTGCAGTTGCAGCCCAGCAGGGGCAAAGAGACGCCAGCCTGGAGGCTCCAGGCTACCACAAACTACTGTGGGCTGCTTTGGGGATCATGGTGTTCATCATCGAAACAGGTTTCAAGTACTTCATCAACCTTCTGGGTAGGCGGAGAGCAGCCAGACCTGGTTTTGCAAGAAACATCATCCTGGGCAGAAAGGAGGAGGCATTAACAGCTGAAGAAGGAACCAGCTCTGGGATGAAGAACATATGTTGCCTCTGTGTAAGTCCTTGCTGCCAAGACAGGTACCATGCAGAAAATGAAAAGGACAGTGAGACATCTTTGGGGGAGGAGAAACCTCCAGGCAAGAAAACCTCTTCAGGATCGTCATCTAGCACACCCATTGAAGCTCAGCCTGCCTCTGGGGATTCACTACCACCACCACTGCCAGCACTTGATCAAAAGTCCAGTTTGAAGCAGGGTCCAGGCACAGAAGGGGAAACTGCAGAAGATGCCAGTTGAAAAGCAGGATCTCAAGAAGCAGGTGAGGACACGGAGGGAGGGGAAAGAGGAAGACTGGAGTGAACGATGGGTCAGGATTGGTCTATGTCAGTCAACAGGCTAGTTCTACCTCTGTTTCTAGGGAACATTCTTGCTGTGTCCATGGTGTTACCTTATTGTCTTCTAATAAAGCAGCCAAGGCTCTGTCGTTTTTCTTTTATCTCCCGCCTGATGGGCTGATGGGCTTGTGACACTGGCAGAAGCTGGTTCTCAGGGGAGATGTCCAGAGAGACTGAGGCGATGAGGCTGGCAGTCCCGTTAGGTGATGATGTCACAATCAACCAGACATCTAACGGAGCAGCTTCACGGGACTGGCTCTCACTGCTTTGGACGGTTGGCCTGCCAAGATTGCTTCCAGCGCCCTCTTCAAACTGGTGGTCCTTCTAGGCGTGGAGGCAGCTGCATGGCCAGTCTTCAACCCCGGTCTCAGCCCTCGGTCTCACTTCGGTCCTCGGGGAAACGCTCCCTTTCTGATGCTGCTGAGGGTGGCCAGGACCTGGCACCCTCCATCAAACGGGACAGTGATGAGAATGACTTGACAAACTCTGTGCCAGTTGCAGCCCAGAATGTGCAACTAGGTTGCCAGGGAGACGGGCAGGCTATGAGGTTGGCAGTCCTGTTAGGTGATGATGTCACAATCAACCAGACATCTAACGGAGCAGCTTCACGGGACTGGCTCACACTGCTTTGGACGGTTGGCCTGCCAAGATTGCTTCCAGCGCCCTCTTCAAACTGGTGGTCCTTCTAGGGGTGGAGGCAGCTGCATGGCCAGTCTTCAACCCTCGGTCTCAGCCCTCGGTCTCACTTCGGTCCTCTGGGAAACACTCCCTTTCTGACACTGCTGAGGGTGGCCTGGACCCGACAGCCTGTATCAAAGTGGACCCTGCAGTTGCAGCCCAGCAGGGGCAAAGAGACGCCAGCCTGGAGGCTCCAGGCTACCACAAACTACTGTGGGCTGCTTTGGGGATCATGGTGTTCATCATCGAAACAGGTTTCAAGTACTTCATCAACCTTCTGGGTAGGCGGAGAGCAGCCAGACCTGGTTTTGCAAGAAACATCATCCTGGGCAGAAAGGAGGAGGCATTAACAGCTGAAGAAGGAACCAGCTCTGGGATGAAGAACATATGTTGCCTCTGTGTAAGTCCTTGCTGCCAAGACAGGTACCATGCAGAAAATGAAAAGGACAGTGAGACATCTTTGGGGGAGGAGAAACCTCCAGGCAAGAAAACCTCTTCAGGATCGTCATCTAGCACACCCATTGAAGCTCAGCCTGCCTCTGGGGATTCACTACCACCACCACTGCCAGCACTTGATCAAAAGTCCAGTTTGAAGCAGGGTCCAGGCACAGAAGGGGAAACTGCAGAAGATGCCAGTTGAAAAGCAGGATCTCAAGAAGCAGGTGAGGACACGGAGGGAGGGGAAAGAGGAAGACTGGAGTGAACGATGGGTCAGGATTGGTCTATGTCAGTCAACAGGCTAGTTCTACCTCTGTTTCTAGGGAACATTCCTGCTGTGTCCATGGTGTTACCTTATTGTCTTCTAATAAAGCAGCCAAGGCTCTGCCGTTTTTCTTTTATCTCCCACCTGATGGGCTGATGGGCTTGTGACACTGGCAGAAGCTGGTTCTCAGGGGAGATGTCCAGAGAGACTGAGGCGATGAGGCTGGCAGTCCTGTTAGGTGATGATGTCACAATCAACCAGACATCTAACGGAGCAGCTTCACGGGACTGGCTCTCACTGCTATGGACGGTTGGCCTGCCAAGATTGCTTCCAGTGCTCTCTTCAAACTGGTGGTCCTTCTAGGGGTGGAGGCAGCTGCATGGCCAGTCTTCAACCCTCGGTCTCAGCCCTCGGTCTCACTTCGGTCCTCTGGGAAACACTCCCTTTCTGACACTGCTGAGGGTGGCCTGGACCCAACAGCCTGCATCAAAGTGGACCCTGCAGTTGCAGCCCAGAATGGGCAAAGAGACGCCAGCCTGGAGGCTCCAGGCTACCACAAACTACTGTGGGCTGCTTTGGGGATCATGGTGTTCATCATCAAAACAGCTTTCAAGTACTTCATCAACCTTCTGGGTAGGCGGTGGGCAGCCAGACCTGGTTCTGCTAGCAACGTCATCCTGGGCAGAAAGGAGGAGGCATTAACAGCTGAAGAAGGAACCAGCTCTGGGATGAAGAACATATGTTGCCTCTGTGTAAGTCCTTGCTGCCAAGACAGGTACCATACAGAAAATGAAAAGGACAGTGAGACATCTTCGGGGGAGGAGAAACCTCCAGGCAAGAAAACCTCTTCAGGAACGTCATCTAGCACACCCATTGAAGCTCAGCCTGCCTCTCGGGATGCACTACCACCACCACTGCCAGCACTTGATCAAAAGTCCAGTTTGAAGCAGGGTCCAGGCACAGAAGGGGAAACTGCAGAAGATGCCAGTTGCAGAGCAGGATCTCAAGAAGCAGATGAGGACACAGAGGGAGGGGAACGAGGAAGACTGGAGTGAACGATGGGTCAGGATTGGTCTATGTCAGTCAACAGGCTAGTTCTACCTCTGTTTCTAGGGAACATTCTTGCTGTGTCCATGGTGTTACCTTATTGTCTTCTTATAAAGCAGCCAAGGCTCTGTCGTTTTTCTTTTATCTCCCGCCTGATGGGCTGATGGGCTTGTGACACTGGCAGAAGCTGGTTCTCAGGGGAGATGTCCAGAGAGACTGAGGCGATGAGGCTGGCAGTCCCGTTAGGTGATGATGTCACAATCAACCAGACATCTAACGGAGCAGCTTCACGGGACTGGCTCTCACTGCTTTGGACGGTTGGCCTGCCAAGATTGCTTCCAGCGCCCTCTTCAAACTGGTGTTCCTTCTAGGCGTGGAGGCAGCTGCATGGCCAGTCTTCAACCCCGGTCTCAGCCCTCGGTCTCACTTCGGTCCTCGGGGAAACGCTCCCTTTCTGATGCTGCTGAGGGTGGCCAGGACCTGGCACCCTCCATCAAACGGGACAGTGATGAGAATGACTTGACAAACTCTGTGCCAGTTGCAGCCCAGAATGTGCAACTAGGTTGCCAGGGAGACGGGCAGGCTATGAGGTTGGCAGTCCTGTTAGGTGATGATGTCACAATCAACCAGACATCTAACGGAGCAGCTTCACGGGACTGGCTCACACTGCTTTGGACGGTTGGCCTGCCAAGATTGCTTCCAGCGCCCTCTTCAAACTGGTGGTCCTTCTAGGGGTGGAGGCAGCTGCATGGCCAGTCTTCAACCCTCGGTCTCAGCCCTCGGTCTCACTTCGGTCCTCTGGGAAACACTCCCTTTCTGACACTGCTGAGGGTGGCCTGGACCCGACAGCCTGCATCAAAGTGGACCCTGCAGTTGCAGCCCAGCAGGGGCAAAGAGATGCCAGCCTGGAGGCTCCAGGCTACCACAAACTACTGTGGGCTGCTTTGGGGATCATGGTGTTCATCATCAAAACAGGTTTCAAGTACTTCATCAACCTTCTGGGTAGGCGGTGGGCAGCCAGACCTGGTTCTGCAAGAAACATCATCCTGGGCAGAAAGGAGGAGGCATTAACAGCTGAAGAAGGAACCAGCTCTGGGATGAAGAACATATGTTGCCTCTGTGTAAGTCCTTGCTGCCAAGACAGGTACCATGCAGAAAATGAAAAGGACAGTGAGACAACTTTGGGGAAGGAGAAACCTCCAGGCAAGAAAACCTCTTCAGGATCGTCATCTAGCACACCCATTGAAGCTCAGCCTGCCTCTGGGGATGCACTACCACCACCACTGCCAGCACTTGATCAAAAGTCCAGTTTGAAGCAGGGTCCAGGCACAGAAGGGGAAACTGCAGAAGATGCCAGTTGAAAAGCAGGATCTCAAGAAGCAGGTGAGGACACAGAGGGAGGGGAAAGAGGAAGACTGGAGTGAACGATGGGTCAGGATTGGTCTATGTCAGTCAACAGGCTAGTTCTACCTCTGTTTCTAGGGAACATTCCTGCTGTGTCCATGGTGTTACCTTATTGTCTTCTAATAAAGCAGCCAAGGCTCTGCCGTTTTTCTTTTATCTCCCACCTGATGGGCTGATGGGCTTGTGACACTGGCAGAAGCTGGTTCTCAGGGGAGATGTCCAGAGAGACTGAGGCGATGAGGCTGGCAGTCCTGTTAGGTGATGATGTCACAATCAACCAGACATCTAACGGAGCAGCTTCACGGGACTGGCTCACACTGCTTTGGACGGTTGGCCTGCCAAGATTGCTTCCAGCGCCCTCTTCAAACTGGTGGTCCTTCTAGGGGTGGAGGCAGCTGCATGGCCAGTCTTCAACCCTCGGTCTCAGCCCTCGGTCTCACTTCGGTCCTCTGGGAAACACTCCCTTTCTGACACTGCTGAGGGTGGCCTGGACCCGACAGCCTGCATCAAAGTGGACCCTGCAGTTGCAGCCCAGCATGGGCAAAGAGACACCAGCCTGGAGGCTCCAGGCTACCACAAACTACTGTGGGCTGCTTTGGGGATCATGGTGGTCATCATCAAAACAGGTTTCAAGTACTTCATCAACCTTCTGGGTAGGCGGTGGGCAGCCAGAGCTGGTTCTGCAAGAAACATCACCCATTGAATCAAATAAAACAATTCTCCATGTTTTGGTTTAGAGTCCAAAATATCTTCACCTTTGTAGTGGGGCTGTCCATCCACCAGGAGAGAGGGGGAACCGTGGCTATTTAGTTCCCACCTAGTCAAAATCATGCTAAGACTATTTACCTAGTTTTCTAGTTGAAATCATTTCTCCCAGATAATATATTTTCTTCCTTCCTGTTCCCAGCAAACCCTTCTGCCCAGGGCTTTTTTTGTGGGAAAAGAGGTGGTAGAACTCAGTGGGTTGCCCTTGAAGAAAATGGTCACATGGCTGGTGGCCCCGCCCCCTGATCTCTAGACAGAGGGGAGTTGAGATTGCCCTCTGCGCTGCTCGGCAGCGTGGAGGGCTGTTATGATCTTCACTTTCTTTAGGGTGGATATTTTCTTTAAATCTCCCCCTTACACCCTCTGGGTAGTTTGCTGCCACCAGGAATATTCTTTTTCTCTCCCTCAGTAACTGAAAACTGCCTTCACTCCGCCCACTCTCAGTCATCAACCAATCATATCACTCACTCATCTCTCTCTTTCACCCCCACTCTTCACCTATCTCACCAAACATTTAAAGACACATGCACCCATTTCTTGAAATCATCGCAAATCCCCCTCCTTCTCCTTTAAGCGGAATACACCTCTTTTCCAGAAGAGTGGTGTGCAGCTTCCTCTGGCTTAGGGAATAGTTTATTGTCTCTGCAGTTCCTGTTAAGTCCATTTCTCACTCTTCTGTGGTTTTTGTTTTAAAGTACTGGGTTTCTTTATGTTGCATTCCTCCTCTGCTGGGGTGTCATCTCGCTCTCTGGGATGCTCCACTGCTGGGCTGAGGTCATCTTGGCTTTGGCCTTTTCTACTAGTTCGTTGTTTGCTTCTTCTGGTTGTTTCTCTATCAAATTTCTGTTCTTTTCCAAACAGTCTATTTCTTCCTTACGAACACAGCTTGAGCTGCTCAGTTCTTTACCTGCTCTCTTCATGTTTGATGCACTGGGTGACTCATTTAGTAGGCTAGCATCCTTCAAGGAGTTTCCTAACTCTTTATTCTGTTTTTTGCACATGCTGAACTTTTCTAGTACTTTACATCTGTCTTCAACCAGTTCAGCAACTGTACTATCAAGTTGTTTCTCTCTTCTTACATAAAGTCTATTTCTAACTGACTGATAGCTCCTGTGCATTAGTAGAAAGACAATTAAAAGGGTAACTATGGCAAAATAAATCAACATTTCTAAATGGTGAATCTTTTTGTTGGTGTTTTCTAGGGCTTTTTGCAGCCTTTGGTTTTCTGTATCCAAACCTTGGTAACTGACTTCTAAATGTTCAGCCTTCTTAAAAGATGTTTTCCTAAGCCTTAGACTTTTCTGAAGCTGTAGGTTCTCCCTTTCCAGTTCCTTGTTTTCAAACTGTAACTGAGCCATCTTGATGTTTATACCTTTCAAAGTTTCAACTGTTTTGAGTTCTAAATTCTCTTCAGTTTGTATATGCTGTTTTTCTAAGGACTCTACCTGAAATCTGAGTTTTTCCAGAGTCTTTTTCAGCTTTCTATTTTCCATATCCAGATTGCAGATTGCAGTTGTACAAAAGGGAAAATTTAAATAAAACATTTTGGAATAATATATTCCTGGTGGCAGCAAACTACCCAGAGGGTGTAAGGGGGAGATTTAAAGCAAAATCCACCCTAAAGAAAGTGAAGATCATAACAAGTGGAGGCATAGCGGTGGGATCCAAACATCCTGAGGAGGAGAAAATATTTTAAGGGGGCTATAATAGCCTGGGAGGAAGGAACATTCTGAGAGAAAGGCATTCTGAGGGGACACAAAGCCAAGGAGACAGAGTGTTCAGTTGAATCCTATGAGGAATATAGAACTGTTATAAAGGAAAGACACAGAAGAACTAGTAGGATTTATAAGAGAGAACATAATCTGGTGAAGTTTAGTACAATTGTAGAAGGAAATAAAAGTAAAAGAGAGAGATGGCAGAGTTTATGGGGATGAAAAAGGAGGCTCTGATTCAGAAGTGCAATGAGTTAAATTTACCTCATGAGGGGAAAAGTGTAGAAGAACTGAGAGTTATACTGATACAAAGCAGTGTGGAGCCAAGTAGAACTGCAGAGGAGAGGAACCCTGAGGGAATGTATAATCCTAGTCCAGAATATTTAGAGTTTCTAAGAGAAAAAAACAAGCTTGAAAGGGAAAAGCTGAAAGCTGAAATAGAAAAAAACAATTTGAGAGGGAAAAGCTGAAAGCTGAAATAGAACAAAAACAAAGGGAAAGGGAAGCTGAATTAGAACAAAAACAATTTGAGAGGGAAAAGTGGAAAGCTGAAATGGAACTTAGAGTTCAAGAGATGGAAAGACAGTTTGGAAGCTGAGAGATTACAATTAGAAAGAGAGAGATTTAAGAATGGGGACAAAAAGGAGGGAAACTCTGAACCCAGAGCTGATTTACCTCGAGTTACCCCAAAAGATTTTATGGTGTATGTGTCAGGAGAAGATCCACAAATTTTCCTGTCCACTTTTGAACGATCTGCTCAGAACTGGGAAATACCAGAGACACAATATATGAAGTATTTACCCAGCTTAATTAGAGGGGAATTGGCTGAGATCTACAACACATTTCCCTCAGATAAGCCTGTTGTTTATGCTGAATACAAAGAGGCAGTATATGACAGATTTAGGCTAGGTGCTGATTACTTCAGAAAGAAGTTTAGAAGCCTAGTGCCTCAGAAAGAGAAATCATTTAAGTCTTTTAGTGCCAAACTGACAGACTATTTTGATAAGTGGATTTCATCTGCCAAAGCTAACTCTAAAGAAGGAATAAGGGATCTAATGGTTTTGGATCAGTTTTTATTTCAACTTCCTTCAGAGATCAGACTTCTGGTTAGAGACAAACTTCCAGAGAATGTCAACCAAGCATCAGAGTGGGCAGATAGATTAACACTTAATAGAGGAGGATGGGATTGCCGTGAAGTGAAAGACTATTCTCATAAACCAGAGTTTAAATCCAGTAAAGGACAAGAGGGAGAAAGGAAAGGAACATATGAGAGAGCTGAGATTATAAAAAGTCAGGATAAAAATATAGAAAGAAACCAAGATGGATACTGGAATGATAAAAGATGTTATGTATGTGGTCTGAAGGGACATTTAGCTTACAAATGTCTAAAGAACCAACCCAAGCAAACAACGCTTGAGCATGTAAGGAGGGTCTCTAGAACTGACTCAGATGATCAGAGTGATGAAGTGCTAGAAAATTCGAAAGCTCAACAAACCCAAATGAAACACCTAGTAAAAACACTGAAGAAACAGTCTACTTGTGTGGGGTAAAGACAGATAAGGTTGCTCAGGGTACTGAACTGAGAGAGGTGGTACAAATAAATGGGAGAGATACTTTAGCCATTCTAGACACAGGAGCCTCAGTAACACTGGTCAGGGAGGATTTTGTTGATAAGAAAAACCTGATTCCAGATAAGCAAATATCCTTGCAAGGTGTGTGGGGAAATTCTAAAAGAGTGCCACTAGCACAGCTAAAAATTAAATGGAGAGGAAAAGAAGAATATTTTCCTGTAGCAGTTATTAAAGAACAGAAAATACCAGTAGTATTGGGAAGAGATGTAATGGGAGCAGGGGCAAGAATTCAAGTATGCACTGACTCCAATGATTTGCTACAAGTTGAAGCCAGGGGAGCAGAAGACAAGCCCCTAGGTATCCTAGCAACAGACACAATTGATACATTGCAGGAGGGAAAGAGAGACAAACTCCTGTTAGTAGTACTGCTGAAATGTCCCAAGAAAAAGCAGGAGGCATAAATAAAAACTCTGAGGAGTTTAAAAGAGAAATTATGAAAGATCTTGAGTTAAATGACATAAAAAAGGAGGCCAGGCCGAATGAGATGAATGCAGAAACAGACATTTTTGCAAGGGAAAATGAGTTGTTACAGAAAAGGGTTACTACTGTAAAGATAACTTGTGGAAAAATAAATTCTTTAGAGCAAGAAAACTGCAATCTGTACATGGAAAATAGAAAGCTGAAAAAGACTCTGGAAAAACTCAGATTTCAGGTAGAGTCCTTAGAAAAACAGCATATACAAACTGAAGAGAATTTAGAACTCAAAACAGTTGAAACTTTGAAAGGTATAAACATCAAGATGGCTCAGTTACAGTTTGAAAACAAGGAACTGGAAAGGGAGAACCTACAGCTTCAGAAAAGTCTAAGGCTTAGGAAAACATCTTTTAAGAAGGCTGAACATTTAGAAGTCAGTTACCAAGGTTTGGATACAGAAAACCAAAGGCTGCAAAAAGCCCTAGAAAACACCAACAAAAAGATTCACCATTTAGAAATGTTGATTTATTTTGCCATAGTTACCCTTTTAATTGTCTTTCTACTAATGCACAGGAGCTATCAGTCAGTTAGAAATAGACTTTATGTAAGAAGAGAGAAACAACTTGATAGTACAGTTGCTGAACTGGTTGAAGACAGATGTAAAGTACTAGAAAAGTTCAGCATGTGCAAAAAACAGAATAAAGAGTTAGGAAACTCCTTGAAGGATGCTAGCCTACTAAATGAGTCACCCAGTGCATCAAACATGAAGAGAGCAGGTAAAGAACTGAGCAGCTCAAGCTGTGTTCATAAGGAAGAAATAGACTGTTTGGAAAAGAACAGAAATTTGATAGAGAAACAACCAGAAGAAGCAAACAACGAACTAGTAGAGAAGGCCAAAGCCGAGATGACCTCAGCCCAGCAGTGGAGCATCCCAGAGAGCGAGATGACACCCCAGCAGAGGAGGAATGCAACATAAAGAAACCCAGTACTTTAAAACAAAAACCACAGAAGAGTGAGAAATGGACTTAACAGCAACTGCAGAGACAATAAACTATTCCCTAAGCCAGAGGAAGCTGCACACCACTCTTCTGGAAAAGAGGTGTATTCCACTTAAAGGAGAAGGGGGGGGATTTGTAATGATTTCAAGAAATGGGTGCATGTGTCTTTAAATGTTTGGTGAGATAGGTGAAGAGTGGGGGTGAAAGAGAGAGATGAGTGAGTGATATGATTGGTTGATGACTGAGAGTGGGCGGAGTGAAGGCAGTTTTCAGTTACTTAGGGAGAGAAAAAGAGATTCAGTCTGGGCAAAGCAGGCAAGCCCTGTGCAGCCTGAGCGTGCACCTATCTCACCAAACATTTAAAGACACATGCACCCATTTCTTGAAATCATTACATAGGGTGTAGAGTATTTTGTTAGCCTGGTGTTTTTCAGGACTTGAAACCATGCTCCATTCATTCTTAAAGTCTCTTCTTTCCTGTTGAATTGTGCTTATGCTTATGCTTATGAATTTCAATGGCTTCCCTGTGCAATCTGATGAAATAGTTGGAAGTGTTGTCCAGTATTTTAGTGTCCTGGAATAGGATACTGTGTCCTGTTTGAGTTAGGCTATGTTCAGCCACTGCTGATTTTTCCGGATGGCCAAGTCTGCAGTGTCTTTCATGTTCTTTTATTCTTGTCTGGATGCTACGCTGTGTGGTCCTGATATAAACTTATCCACAGCTGCAGGGTATGCGGTATACTCCTGCAGAGGTGAGGGGGTCTCTACTGTCTTTTGCTGATCATAGCATCTGTTGTATTTTTCTGGTGGGTCTGAATACTGCTTGAAGATTGTGCTTTTTCATAAGTTTTCCCATCTGATCAGTGATTCCTTTGAAAAATGGCAAAAACACTTTTCCTGTGGGAGACTGTTTTTCCTTATTTGTTTGATTTATCCTTGGTTTAATCGCTCTTCTGATTTCATTTCTGGAGTAGCCATTTGCTTGAAGTGTATGGTTTAGATGATTAGTTTCTTCGTTGAGAAAGTACGGTTCACATATCCATCTTGCACGGTCTACTAATGTTTTTATTATGCCTCTTTTCTGTCGAGGGTGGTGATTGGAGTTTTTGTGTAAGTACTAATCCGTGTGAGTTGGTTTCCTGTAGACCTTGTGACCTAACTGAAAGTTTGCTTTGTGGATGACCAAGGTATCTAGAAATGGAAGTTTTCCCCTGATTTCTTTCTCCATGGTGAATTGTATGTTCATGTGGATATTTTTGAGGTGGTTTAAAAACTCCATCAATTCTTCCTCACTGTGCCTCCAAATGATAAAGGTATCATCCACGAACTGGAACCAGACTGTAGGTTTTTGGGGGTGCTGATTTTAGAGCTATCTTTTCAAAATGTTCCATATAGAAGTTTGCTATAACTGGGCTGAGCGGGCTTCCCATGGCCACCCCATCCATCTGTTCATAGAATTCGTTATACCATTGGAAGTAACTGGTTGTCAGACAATGGTGGAATAAGGCTGTTACATCCTCTGGAAAACTCTGATTAATAAGTGCGATTGTGTCTTTTACCAGAACCTTAGTAAACAGGGATACAACATCAAAACTGACGAGTATGTCCTGTGGATTGAGTTCAGGATACAGTGAACCCTCCCTCCATTAGCATTCCACACCCTGGGAAACTCTTACAGGATGACTCAGCCCAAACACACCTTCCTGAGTAGATATAAATTACCTGCCAACATCTTCTCTTTTTTAAAAATTATTTTTAAATTTTATTATTATAATATATATACATAATCATACATTGAGCCATATACATCTATTTTTACCCCTTCCCTCCCACCCCCCATTATATCTTCATATCTTTAACCATGTGCACAGATTCTTCATACGGGCTTGAATGCTTGGGTACCTGCCAACATCTTCTCCACACTGTGACACTGAGAGATCTCTGTCTTTTGGTGCTACACCTCTGAAGGTGCCAGTCACAGCTGCTGGTGAAACGTCAGGAACTACAATGCCAAGACCACGGCAATACAGCCCGGAAAATCCACAACAACCAAAATAATGATTGTCTGACTGGAGACAGAAAGTCAGAAAGAACATAACCCCCCCCCCACACACACACACACAAACACACTGATTTATCCTTTATGTCTCTTATAATAGCTGAGTATGTCTGTGACGTTTGATAAACAAGGAGGGGCCAGAATGGATATGTCTTTATTAAATATTGAGAATATCCTATTACTGTCAAAGGTCATTTCCCCCCTTAAATCTTTATGTAAAATCCGTGTCAAATCCATTTATGAGTGTGAATTGTGCAGCTGCTAAGGGAACAGAAGAGACTTGAAAGGAAATGTTCCTCACAAACATGCTGAAAACACAAAAGAGCAGCTGGCTGTTCCTTTCTCTGGTCTCAGCTTCGTAGCGAGTGCTCTTTTGTCTTAAACTGCCCTTTCAGCGGCTCTGAATTTTGATGTTTAACTTTGGCAGCATCGAATTTAGCTTAGGTCTTTTCAATAATTTTAGTTACTTCAGGCATCTAAGTAGCACCACCATTTTCCTGTCCTGTGTGGCTGTTGTTGTTATATGGATGACTAGTTATGTCTTATTTTATCCCCAATGAGAACCAAAAGCAGCTTATGTCATTCTCCCCACCTCCATTTTCTTCTCACAACAACCCTTTGAGGTAGGTGAGGCTGAGAACGCAAGACTGGCCCAAGCTCACTCAGTGAGTTTCCGTGGCGGGGGGGGGGAAGGTGCTCTGAGTCTGGATCTCTCACCCTTGACTACTATAACCCACTGGCTCTCAAGGCTTAAATTTAATTACAGGGACAGGGAGCTAATTTTTTTCACTTAACCAAAGCAAGCTTCAGTGGGCTGCAACGCATGGGTTTCCAGATGAGTGCTGCGAAATTCCTGGAGATTTGGGGGTAGAGATGCAGTTTGGAGAGGGACATCTGTGGGGAAAATGGCCTTGAGTCCACCCTGGTGCTGCCGCCACCGAGACGGCCGAGAATGGCCGTAGGCCAGCTGCAACTGCTGTGCCCGCTCTTCCATGCGGCTGGACCCTCGTAGGATGGATGCTCCGCCTATGCTCTTCGTCCCGCCTCCACTCCGTCCGGCCCCAGGTGCCAACCCAGCTTTCTGGTGAGTCAGCAGCTTCCTTTTAAAAAATAAGTAGAGCAAGGAAATGCAGATCTTGATGGGGAAATGTACTTTGAGGTATTTTTAGTATCTCTCTTTATCTGATGTTACCCACTCCGAGCCTGCTTGTGGGGAGAGTGGATTATAAATGTAATAAAATAAATACATAAATAATCTTTTCAGGGTTTGGCTGCTTCTGTTTTTTTGTTTTTTTAAAAAGAATTTTTATTGGATGAGTCAAAATTGGATGGGTTGGCTTTTGGAAGTAAGGGGCAAGGACACCCCATCTTTCCTACAGAGCTCCGTGAATGGCCCATTGCGCTGGGGCCTTTACAACTCCTTAAACATGTTTGTGCTGTGAACCGTGCCTGGTGGCAGGCTGTTAGCATCTGCCGTCTGTCCCAAGGGAGGGGGATGGTGCCGATGGGTTTCTCTCCAAAGGTTAGCTTGCAGTTTCTCTTCAAGGTTGTGCAGCTGGGAGCCTGGCCGAGTGGCCTTGAAGCCTCAGTGCCCAACCCCGCAAAGTGGGATGGGGAACTAGTTATCTCTGAAGCATGTGTGTGACTGGGTTTTACACGTGTCTTATTCCTTACAAAGCCCTCATAATATCACGGCACCAGGTCTTTACAATAAAGCTTCGAAACAACCAACCAGTGGGGTCTTTTGTAAATCCCTTGGCAAGACCCTCACATACGGCAACGTTTCCCATGTACAGATATGCGGCTAGTTCGTACAGAGTGAGGTGAGGCTGCAGTGCCTTTCCCCTTTTTAGTATTGAGGCGGTTAAGTTTTCCTTTGAAAGACCTCCACTCATGGTACGGTTGCAAGTTATTGGGTCATGGAAGAGCTAGACATTAACCATTCTCCAGATGTGGTGACGTGAGACGGTACCACTCAGGGGCACATGTACAACATGGGATCATACCAATGAGATAGGGACGAGGCTAGAGGGGATTCTTCCACCTCTGATAAGGTGATGGGAGGTCACCCCTTGAGGGTAAATGGTGGAGGAAGGGGGGCATTTATTGCTCCCTCTTTGTGTTTTTTTTCTGACATTTTGAATTGGCTCATCATGTGGCTGGGCTCTGTATTTTTGGCTGAAGTCAAATTGCCAAGTGTTCAGAGAACCACAACTGATATTTTAATGGATTTGTTTAGTGTATTTGAGACTTCCTTTTCACCCAATAATCCTAAAGGCAGTTCATAGCAAATTAAAACAGAATTACAAAATCAAACATCTACAATGTAAACTCAATGGGCTGGATCTGGCACAATAACTGGGCAATGTCAGTGCAAGAATCCCCGCTCTTCCTGGCTCTCTCTTCATCTCAGCAGTCATTTCAAACCCTGGGAAAATGTATTCCCAGAGAACAGTAATAACAACAACAACAGCAACCACCACCACCACATTTGATTTATATACTGCCCTTCAGAACAACTTAATGCCCACTCAGAGCACTTTACAAGGTATGTTATAATTATCCTCACAACAAACACCGTGTGAGGTGGGTGGGGCTGAGAGAGCTCTGAGAGAGCTGCGACTGACCCAAGGTCACCCAGCTGGCTTCAAGTGGAGGAGTGGGGAATCAAACCCGGTTCTCCAGATTAGAGTCTTGCCATTTTTAACTAATACACCAAACAGGGATGATGTGAGGGGAGTAATAGCCTTGAAGATTGGGATGCTGCAGTAGAAGGGGCCAAAATTGGTCGCCTTTGCCTCTTCAGTTAGCTGGGCTCCACTCATGCAAGAGGCAAAAGGGAGAGAGTTCACCCCTTTCCCTCTTCCTACTGCAGCCTCCCAATCTGCCTCGCTCCACCCAGGAATAAACTTTCCCAGGGTTGGAAATGGCTGCTGATGAGAGGGAGAGTTGCCAGCCCTCAGCCTGCAGCTCTAGGGGCATTTGGGTGGTGGCAACTGGCATGCTTGTGTCACGCCAGCATGCTAAAGTCACTTCTGGGGAAAACTGGAAATGATGTAGTGGCATCAGATTGGGGGGTGGGTGAGCTTTGGGATTTGCAAAACCTCTGTAGTCCCCCCCCCATTTCTCCCCAGTTTCCTCCTGCTGGCTGGCCACGATCCGGTTCGCCTGGAGGTCTCCTGTTCTTGCCAGGGTAGAGAGGGAGACCGCACAACCCTAGCGGGGAGGGGACATCCAGGAAGACCTGCTGTGACCACAGGTGTTTTCCTCTGACAGACTGCAGGATCCAACCCAATATAGCATATAAAAAGTACAGAGGTGTGAATGTCAGTAAGATATATCCCAATATCAATTGGATTCGAAGGCCTTTCAGAAAAGAAATTTTTTGTTTAATCCAGAAGGCTTGTAGGAAAGGCTCCGAGATCACCTTCAGGAAGAAGGAACTCCACAATTAAGGGGTGTCCGCTGAAAAGTCATCTGTTCCACCCCCGCACCCCACCCTTGGGTTCCAGCCAACCTAACCTTCGCTAGGGACGGTTCCCACAGAACCAGGCAGGCTGGTATGGGAAGACCTTCGAGATCCATGTTGTGTAGGTCTTTAAATTCTACCCTCGCATTTTAAATTGAGCTCCAAAACAAACTGGAAGTCAGCGCAGTTGAAACAGCACTGGCTTTATCCGACTGTTCTGGATTATCCTCGTAAGGTGAAGTGCAACCGCAAGGACTGCACAGAGATGATTGACTCACCTTTCTCTGCCCATTGGGAAAACTTCATGAAATACTCTGATGTCTTTTAGCAACTACATACAAGAGAAACTCCGGTGTAAAGGAACTCAAAGGTTCCACAAACAAACTATAATGTATTTACTGGAGACTGCCGTACCTTTAAATCTGTGATGTTTAAATAGTTAGCTGGTTTGTCCTCTTTACGGCATTGTTCCGTTTGCACTAACTGACTTGGGGATGAGCTAATGTGTAAATTGTGACCAGTAAGTGCTTTTAATATTTGTATCTTTATTATGCATACAGTATAACAGATGAAATGTTTTTTTTAAAAAAAATTAAAATTATTATCCATTAGATGATGTTGCCTGTGAGAAAGTTATAATACGAAACAGGAATTGGAAAGACGCCGGCTAAAACCCGTAGGCTGAAGGAACGCTCAGCTTCAGGTCTCCTGCTGGGTAATGGAGTTGGAGGTCACGGTATTGATACCCGCATGAAATATTGAAATATTGATTAAAGAACTATTCACTGGTGGGACTTTGATAAGTATTGATTGATCCTGATGATATTGACTGCCTATTTATTGTGAAGTGATTTATATTTATATTGTATATAGTTGGATCTGTTGGTTGTTGCACTATATTAGCACTTTGCACTTTTAAAAAAATATATGGAAATACCTAAAAACTTCATTATAGTTTGTTTGTGGAACCTTTGAGTTCCTTTACACTGGAGTTTCTCTTGTATATTGACTGTTTTCTCTGGCGGAGCCCATTTAGGTTTAGTCTTTTAGCAACTGGCAAAGCAGAAGCTGGGGCTATCAATGGCTGAAGATTATCGGGCTGCCGAGCATCTTGGATGTTCATTTACCATTTTCACCCCCACCTTCTAGTGGTTGTTGCTTTCTAGCTGCTGGGTGCAGTGTGTGTCCTTGTCTAAGTAGAATAACTTCCATCCTGGAAGAATGACCCAGCAGAAGCAGATCTGACTGCAAGACCTTCTTCAGGAGACTTGCAGTAGCTGTCATGAAGGGTTGCCAACTCCGGCTTGGGAAATTCCTGGAGATTTTAGAGTGGAATTGGGGAGGGTGGAATTTGGAATGGGAGTACAGCGGGAATGTAGTGCCATAGAGTTTGGCTTCAAGAGCGGCCATTTCCTCCAGGAAAACCAATCTCTGTAGTCTGGAGATCAGTTGTAATTCCAAGAGAACTCCAGCCCACACCTGGAGGTTGGACAACCCAACTGTCAGGACCTGGCAGAACTCTCAGGAACCCTTGGCCGTCAGTGAGAAATACTATAGAGGTTGAAAATGCAACTGTATTGACCCACTCCAAGTGCAGGACAGATAGCTGCTTGTTACAAGCGAGGGTCTGGAGATACCATAATGAACAAGGAATACAAAACTGTATCTGAGGTTTTTTTTATGGTGGCAGGAAGTGGTGGTCCAGAGGTTCAGTAATAAATTAGGAATACAAAAATATATCTAACTTTTTTACAGTAGCTCAGTATAAAATAAAATGATGACTTTAAGCAGTTTTGCAGTATTATTACACTGGTAACCAAGCCCATTTTTTTTAAAAGGGGTCTCTAGAAAATGGAGCATCCTCTGGAGGGCTGGGCCACCTCACCTGGGTTTCCCACCGCAGTGTGCCTTCCAGAGGGACAGGCTGCCTCACCTGAACTTCCCGCCTGTTGCCAAGTAGGCCCCCTCCCCTGCTTTAAGGCCTGCTATGAACTGTGTTAAAGTTTCCTGCATTACTGTTTCATTGCTACACAAAGATTGCTTTGCACGTGTGTGTGTGTTAATACACGTGTCAGTTTCCTGCCTGCGCGTCAATTGCCTTGCTGCTACAATAGACTGTGTAGTTCCCTGTCTCCATGTTTGGATAACTGCACAAAGGACTCTCTTTCTGGGCAGCCCTGCCCTGACCTGTATCTGGAATTCCCAGTGTGTGTTTGGACTGTGTTACAAGTGTGCCCCGTGCCTGCATTGCCATCTACCATGGACCGTGCCTGTTCCCTGCTTTGGACTGTGTTTTGTGTGCTGTTTCCCCTGCCTCCATGGAAGCCTGCCTCATATGGGCCCAAGCCGCTGCTAGCAGCCGGGCGCCTGCCGGGGAAACCTCCAGCGAGCCTGGCTAGGCGCTCCCTGGTCAGCTCCCGCCTGGAGCCTCCCGCGGGCCGGTCGCCAAGCTTGCCCTCGCTACCGGGCAGCCTGCTATCCAGCCCCAGCCATGCCCAGCCGGCATCCATGTTCTCAGGCAGCCAGAAGACCCTGGGAAGAAGACTGCTTTGAGAAGCCATTTCGGCGAAGCGGGCACACCACGTCCGCAGCGAGAGCCCCTCGCCCCGCTCTGCATATCTTAGGAGCCGCCCCGGAGAAGGAACTAAGTGCCGACCATCCCAAGCACTTAGAGAATGCATCTCAAAGAAACCTCCGCATTCCAGAAGCTGATGACATCAGGACAAGCCCTGTCCGCTGGAACAGCCTTTCAGCCCACTTGGATTTCCCCCTCCCTCTTTTGTCCCCTCTTCCTGAGGTGTCACTTATCACAATCTGATTACCAAAGTGGCCCATCCAAGCCATTCAGTAGCCCATTAGACCCTTTGTCTTAATCCGTGAGAACCACCAAGTACAGCACCAGCCCCAGGGTACGTTTTGGGGTATTTAAGCTGGTCTCCCAGACCACTCGGTGCCTCGGCCATTCCCTATCCAGACCTCCTTGCTGTCCGTCTGTGGTTCCAGTGCTGGCATTGGACCACTACCCTCGCTGCTGTGTCTTTGCTTCGCTCCAGGATAAGTGAGTATTCCCCCTATCATCGTTGGGAACCAGCTAATGCGAACGTCTCTGTATTTCATACTCTGTATTTCCTAGATCTTGTGTGTTTCTTGTATGCTTGTGCAAGTTTAGGCTTACGCCACACTAAATACACGTGTTTGAAACTTATTTGTAGTCTGCCTCTTTTTCACTAGAGTGTCTGGGATCGGGACCTCCGTATACATAGGTTATGATCCGCGCTTAATTTTAAAGTTACAGACTGCTACAGCTAATTCCCCATTATAATAAAGAGCAGTTCTGGTAACAGTTTACTGGTGGAGAATGCGGGCATAACCCAGTTCGTGTGAATGCACGTGAGTCGACACGCGTGTCTTCAGCGAACTGACTTAGAGGAAAATTTTCCAGACCTCTGTGTAAAGAGCGCAATTTAGCTCAGGGAATTAAAAGTGTGAGTGTGTGTGGCTCTAGCGAGCATTTCTATCTTGTGGGTTGGCTTTTCCCCCATTTCCTCCTTCAGCCAGCTTTGGACTACTTGCCTTTTGTGGTGCACCGCGAGGCCCTCCAGCCGTTATAACCGGTGTACTGTGGGTGAGGACCTCTGAACTGGTGAAGTTCCTGGCCACCTTCCGGGCCGCCTAAACGCGTCTATGTGGGTGGGATCCCAGAAGTAGGCTCTCTCTATAGATATATATATATCCTGAAGCAGCACATATAAAACTCTCTTCCGCCCTCCCCCGTCTCTCCTAAGTCCGTCCAAACCCCGTTCCTGCCAGCACTTAGGCTTCAATCCCTGCTCCGGAGGAAAACGTGAAGGGATCGTTAGTCCGTTCGTTTCAGTTTAGCTTTGGGAATCTGAAGCCAGGTTCCTGAAGCCCCGCGGCAGTCGGCCGTACCGTGCTTAAGAGTTTTAAGTTAGACTCTTGGGCGCCTTTCCGCTTGCGAGTTTTAAGTCAGACTCGTGGGCGCACCCTGCTTGGGAGTTGTTAGAACTCTTGAGCGCTTTTTCCGCTTGGGAGTACAGTAGATTTACTCCTGAGCACTTTTGCTTGGGGACTTGCAGAGGCAGTCCTTGAGCGCTTTTAGTCTTTTGGTCAAGGCTTGGAGACAGTTTAACCGTTTGTCTCTGAGCACGAGGCCTGGGGACTTTTTGGAGTTTAGTTCTTGGGTAGAGAGCTTGAGAGCATTTTGGCTTCTGAGCAGAGGCTTGGGAGCATTTGCGGCTTCTGAGCAGAGGCTTGGGAGCATTTCTGGTTGCCTGAGCATAGGCTTGGGAGACCCCCTTAATTGCAGTTTCTGAGCAGAGGCTTGGGAACTCTTTCTGGTTTTCTGAGCGCATAGGCTTGGGAGACCCCTGAGCTTTGGCTTCCGAGCAGAGGCTTGGGAGCACTGAGCGTTTTTGGTTCTTGGGCTTAGAGAGCTTGAGAGCACCTTCTGAGCCAGCAAACTTTTCCTGGTCCCGTGGCTTGTAGGCAAGCTTGAAACGGGAATAGGAATTTTCCTTCTCCCCCGGTGGAGAAGAACAGAGTGTAGGACCCTTAAGAATACCCTTGTGAACCTAAAAGTAGGACCTTAAAACCCCCTGGTAAAAACCCTTGAGGACCTGAGGGAAGGATAAACCTCCCAAAAGGAACATAGAGAGGAAGAAGTTGTTAAAACCCCTGAGCAGCTTTAATCGCCCCACCCCTGGTGTCGCTGATCCACTCTTTAACCTCCCCCGAGATCAGCCTTAAACGAAAGTAAAATGTACCGGGCAAACCCCACCGTGCCCCGCCTGGAGAAGTGGCTAGTGAAGAAGGGAGATTGCCCCTGGGAAGCCGGTTCCTTCAAGGGACCCGACCCGCTCCAGATAGTCAGAAGCGCCTTCCAAGATTTTTGTGAGAAGGAGAAACCTAGGTCAAGTAAGAAGGACAGATACGGGGCCTGGGCACTTTTCACTGCCCTACAGGACAGCGTGTCCCTAATTAATAAATTGCAGGTAGCGCAGGAAGATAGTGAGCAGGAAATAGAGAGGCTTAGAATAGCCCAGGACAAAGAGAGGAAGGAGCTAGAGGAAAAAGCAAAGCGAGAACAGGACGCCCTGCATCTAGAAATCCAGAGTCTCAGGGCCAAACTAGCCGAACAGGAAAGAGACCATGAGGAAAAGACAGTTGAGTGGCGCGCTGAACGCGTCAATTTCATATTAGAGAAACAAGGACTAACTACCGCCCTCCAGGACGCTCAGCACAAGGCTGAAGCGGCCACCGCTCGTGCCGATATGGCTGAGCACGCACTAACTGAGGGACAAGAGGAGATTACTAAGCTCACCCATGCCGCCCGGTTCATGGCGGACCACAACCAGTCTAAAACCGCAGCCGCAGATCATTCAGCTTGCAAGAGGGAGCTAGAGGCCCTGAAGCGACACTTGGGGATGCAACAGGCCGTAATTTCCGCCGTGCACCCCTCAGCCCTCTTGGCCCTCCCAGAAGACAGTAAGGATAGCTGGGCATCTCAGTCACCCCAGCCCGAGGAAGCCCCACAGCCCCTCCATCCGATAGCTACTAAGGAAATTGTATCCATGGACGAGGACGGCAGAAAGACAGACCGGGTAGTTAAAGAGACCCGCAACTGGAGGCCCGATGAGCTCCAAGCCATAGCAGATCGTCTGGGACCCCTAAACCGAGACACGGCTATCCAATGGTTCACCCATGTGACCACCTCCCAGCCCTCCGCTAGTGGTTCCGATGTGGCCCAACTGGCCCGCCACTGCGCCAGCCCCGAAATAGTCACAGCCCTTAATGCTTACGTTTCTAATCGAAGGCTAGCCACCCGCAGCCAGTATGGAGCAATTAAAGAACTGTGCGCATTCCTATGGCCCACCAAGAGTTTAAAGGCCCTGTATATCGCAGAGTCCCAAAAGCCCGGAGAGGACCCAGAGGCATACTTGGCTAGGAAGCAGCTTCTCGCTGAACTAGCGGACGAAGTAGATCTAGATGCCAGCGATGTACCCGACTTTGACGAGTTAGAGTTCAGAAGAGCGGTTATAGATGGTTTCAATAGCACCACTCGCCTAGCCCTAGCAGGAGTAGAACCCGGGAGCATCTCATGGGGAGACCTGGAAGCTCGCATCAGGAACATTGCCGGCCTGTTGCGAGAGACCGGCGCCATCCGCCATGTGAAGTCCCCGGCCTCTCGTAGGAAGGAGAGCGAGCCGATAAGTGCAGTCACTTATGCCAACCATGGCCCCCACTCTCAGTACCGACCGCCGGGACGCAACTCGTACTCGGAGGCAAGGGGAGGAATCCTGAGGGGAAGGAGCAGCAGTTTTAACCGGGGAAGAGGGCCAAGGGACTACCGCCCGGGAGTTTCCTTTGCACCCACCCCGAGTTACGGTTCCTCCTCCCAGCAGGGACCCCACGAGCCCCGATCACAGGATGCGCCCCTAGCCCCTTCTCACTTTCGAGCGTCGCACCCGTACAACCATCAGGTCTACCCGCCTCCAGATCAGTCTAACGCTTGGGGAGCATCGCAGGGCGACCACGAGGGCTACCGGGACCGCGGCAGCATGCCCCAGTCCAGGGACCCCCTCCGCTGGGAACTGTGGATGCGCCTCAAAAACATTGGAGCGAACATGGAGCTATTCGATGGAAAGCCCACGTCCATTCTAATGAAGGCGATCATGGAGTGGGAAGACCAGCAGCAGCCCCCAGTACCCCCGTCGGCGCCCCCGTTACCGCCAGACCCTCCCTTCTCGAGCCCACCGATAGCTGCGGTCCGGGAACGCCCGAGCCCCAACAACCCCTTTAGAGGGAGTGCCACTGTCACAGACCAGGGCGCAGGATCAGAATAGGGTTGCCCCGAGTCCCAGTCTCCCTCCGTGGGCATAGTTGCCAAACTAAAGCCGGACACATGGGGGAGACCGACAGTGAAGGCAGGGATCGGGACTCCCGGGGAAAAGAAGAAGCCTGCCACCCTCCTCATAGATACCGGAGCTTCACTTAATATACTCCGGCCCACCTTAGTTACGAAGGGAACTCAGACCCCCACCACCATGCAGCTCGCCGGTTTTGGAGGCGGCATGCAGGAATCCCCGGTCTGGCAGGATATCCCCCTCTCCGTTGGGAACCTGGCCACCCGGATTTCAGCATGCGCAAACCGGGGAGAAGATGATGGACTTTTGGGTATGCCGTTCTTCCGAGCCGAGGGACTGACCATTGACTTAGCGAACGGGCTCCTGTGGCGCATCCCGGGAGGCCCAGACTTTGTTAATGCAGTCCATCGTTGTGCAGCCCTTAAGGCCCCTTTGCCTCTCGCCCCCATCACAGGAGACCCCTGGGTTCAGGACTTCCCCGAAGTTTGGGTGACCGATAAGGCCGAGTGTGGGATAGTGAAGGGCGCCTGCGTCCTGATTGAAGGAAAGGACCCCCCTCCCCAGAGACAGTACAAGTACCCCGCTGAAGCCGAGGCAGGGATAGCCAAGACCATAGAAGGACTCCTTGAGTGGGACGTCATACTCCCGATGCAGTCCATCTGCAACGCCCCATTGTGGCCAGTTCTAAAAGCAGATGGAGTGACCTGGAGAATGACGGTCGACTTCCGGGCCCTGAATGCCACCACCCCTCCAGTTGCCCCGGTTGTGGCCAAGTACAACGAGATCCTGACGGCCATTGCCGCTGGGTCCCGGTTCTACTCGGTCATAGACCTGGCCAACGCATTCCACTCCATCCGATTGCATGAGTCTTGCTGGTACAAGTTCGCGTTCACTTTCCGCGGCCAGCAATACGCATTCAAGCGGACACCCCAGGGATTCCACTCCAGCCCCAGTATTTGTCATGCCCATGTAGTTCAGATGTGGGAACGCCTCCAACCCTCCTCGAGGCCCCACGTACTGAGCTACGTGGATGACATTTTAGTCCACGCCCCTACGGAAGAATTAGCCCGCCAGATCACCAGGGAAGTCCTGGAACTCCTCCGCGAGACTGGGTTCAAGGCAAGCAGGGAAAAGGCCCAATTGGTTCAGACCAGCGTCAAGTACCTGGGTCTGACCCTGGGACCCGAGGGTCGTACCCCGGATGCCCAGCGAATGGAGGTCATTTCCAAGCTGCCTGCACCCACCGATGTCCCCTCCCTCAGAGCCCTTCTAGGAACTTTTAACTTTTCCCGAGACTTCATCGAGTCCTTTGCAGACAAGGCTCGCCCCCTTTATGCTCTCCTCAAGAAGAACACTCCCTGGGAGTGGGGACCGGATCAACAGACAGCCTTAGCCGAACTGAAGCTCAGCCTGGCCGCAGCCCCGGCCCTAGCCCATCCAGATGTCACCCAGCCATTCTTTATTCAGCTAGCCGTGTCAGACAAGAGCATCGGAGCCACGCTCACCCAGCAACAAGCGGGAGCCGCTAGAGTAGTAGCCTATGCCTCTCGCAATCTAACTTCAGTAGAGACCAAGTTCAGCCCATGCGAAAAGACTTGCCTTGCTCTAGTCTGGAGTCTGACCCATTGGGAATTTATCATAGGTGGCTCGCGCACGATAGTCCAGACCACCCACACGCCCCTCAAATATATTCTGTCTGGCAAAATACAAGATGGGCAAGTCTCCAACGCCCGCATAGCACAATGGACCCTGGCGTTGGTCAACCGCGGAGTAGAGTTTAAAAAGGAAACCACTGAGCCACCAGCCCCCTATGGCCTGTTAGTAACCGGGACTGAGCATGAGTGCCCCCTGGACCCGCCACCGCAAGTTGTTTGGCCAGTCACTTGGGGAGTCCCGCTAGAAGAAGCCCGATTGAACGGCTTCACATGCTGGTTCTGCGACGGCTCCTCCTTTCACGTCGGAGGCTCCCCTCGGACAGGCTACGGCGCTGTGCGAATGAGCGACGCCCACACCCTCAAAGGTCCAGCCCGCCCCCATTCCAGCCAAGCGGCTGAGGTGCAAGCGCTTCTGGCAGTGCTTGAGTTTGAGCCCCCAGAAAGCCCACTCGCCATTTACACAGACTCGGATTGGACGGCCAAAGCCGCCACAGTCTGGCTCCCGGTGTGGCAGAATCAGGGGTGGAGAGCTAGTGATGGGAAACCCGTAGCCCACCTACAGCTATGGCAGCAAGTAGCCGCGCTCCTTCAGTCCCGCACAGGTCCAACGCAGGTTACCCATGTTAAAGGACACCAAAAGACAAACTCAGAGACCGCTTACTGGAACGACCAGGCAGACCTTGCAGCCAAGGCAGCCGCCACTGAGAATGCTCCCTTACCGGAACCAGCCACCGATTGTCCCCTCCACCCTGTCACCACCCGGGCACAAGCCCGCAGCCAGGCTCAGGGAACCGCAGGAACACTAGACCTAGCACAACTGCAGATATCTGACTTAGAAGTAGCTGACCTCCTAGCCGCAGGAAGAGATCAGACAGGAAGACTATTGATCCAAGAGGAAGAAGGCATAGTTTGGGCAGTAGATGCAGCCGGTGAACGCCACTGGGTAGTGCCACTGGAAGTCAGGGCCGACCTGATTCAGTTTGTCCACGAGCAGGGACACCGAGGCAAGGATCTGACTCTGGAGAGGGTCAAGGAGGTTGGTTGGTGGCCTAGCATGCGTACCGAAGTAGCGCAATGGGTAGACAACTGTCTGTCTTGTGCTATGGTCAATGCAGACCCAACTGGACCTAGAGCTCCCCTCCAGCATCAGAGAATTGATGGACCCTGAGCTCGTATACAGATTGACTTTATCGGTCCCCTTCCTCCCACTCCCCGCGGCAATCGCTACTGTCTCACTGTCATAGATCCCTTTAGTAAATGGGTCGAGGCATTCCCGTGTAAGCATAACACTGCAGCCACCACGGCCAAACTACTGTTCAATAATGTGTTCTGGAGATGGGGCACTGTGCGAGTCATGGATTCCGATTTAGGCTCACACTTCATCGGAGAAGTAATCCAGGAACTTTGCAAGGCGTTAGGCATTCAACAACGCTTTCACATAGCCGGCCATCCCCAGGCTTCCGGCGCCATAGAAAGAACCAACCGGACCCTCAAGGAGGCTCTCCGCAAGATGGTTCGCTCCTCCGGGAGAGACTGGGATGAAAAACTCCCCATAATTCTAATGGCCATCAGAGGCACCACCGCAGTTCACGGACTCACGCCCCATATGGTCATGACAGGACGGAAAATGCAGCTCCCAGAAGCCTTCTGGCTAGACACGCAGCTCCCTTCTGACATGCAGCCCGTAGTAATTAATGACGCCTGGGTTCAGGACCTCATCTCATCCATACACGCCGTCCACATGCAAGTGGCCCAGAAGTTAGGCACAGCTCAGAAGGATATGGACCGCAAACTAGGATGGGTCAGGAACCCCAGGCAGTGGGAAGAAGGACAGCTCGTTTTATATAGAAAATTCTCACAGAAGACACACTCACTAGCCGCAAAATGGCAAGGCCCCGTCCCAATCACGAAAAGAGTCTCTCCAGCCGTCTATCAGGTAGCCATCCAGAGGAAGACAGGAGGCACTTGGCTAAAATACTTCCATGCCTCTCAATTAAAGGAATGGAAAGGGAAGCCGCTCCAGACCGCCCCACCAGTGTATGACCCTGGGGGAGCCGCCGCCAGCCCAGCCCCCCTCTGCCCAGTGATTCGCCAGACGTCCCTTCACCCTGGGCCAGAGATACCCTGTGTCCCCTTAGACCAGACCTTTGTAGCTCTAGTATAAAAGAAACAGCAGAATATGTAGATGTAGATGTGAATGTCAAAAGTTCTTCCAGTTCTATTCTTTAACTTCATTAGGCGGGCCCCACAGTTGGGACCCTAGGGGGAAACACGGCAATCAAAGCCAAATAGGACCACCACCGAGAGTGATTCTTAATTGGATTGTAAGCCGCATGCTCGGAAAAAATTGCACAGGCAAAAGAGATTTGCTGTGTGTGAAAGTGTTTGGAGAGGCTTTAGCCCAAAAGTGAATGTAGTCTTCTAACGTTGAAACCACCAAAAAAGGTGATTTCTTTGTTTGAAAACATTTCACCCGCCGTGCTGGTGAAGATCCCGCATCTACGTAGATTCGGGGTCTCACCTGCCAGACCCACGCTTTCGCATGATGGTCGGCTTTGGCTTTGAGGGCCGTGCCTCCCCTGGAAAAGGACCCCCAGATAGCCCAACATCCCTCTTTTACTAATGTCCATATTCGTCATGGTGAGTTGCTATACGGCGCCACCATCCAGTACGCTTTAGTGCAAAAGTAAAAGACCCGCCAGTATTTTGTAAATATGTTACCCCTGGAATGTGTTATTGAGGTGCGTTCGCTACGTACAAGGGGCAGCGTACCTCATTTACATAGCCAGGATCCCCCGCGCCAAGATGACCCCCGAATAACCCAGACCCAGTGGCGCCGGCAGATCTCGGCCGCCTCCGCCGCTTTTCGATAAACGCTGCCGAGCACCTTCGGCTCCACTTCGGCCCTTTCCGCCAGCAGCCGCTCGCCCCACGCACTGAAATCTTTTCCCTTGCCCGTACCGTATAAGGGAAAAGAAGGGGGGGAGACATATTGAAGTTATAGTGAAGCCCTGCCAGGCCTTCCAAGTGAGGGCAACCTGAAAGTAACCCACGCCCGTGTGCTTTTGCTTTGTGTGTTTCTTTCTTTTAACATGAAATTGGGGCCTCCCGAGGGAGTCCCTCCAAAAATTGATCCTAGGAAAAAAATGGTCCGCTGAAATACATACATGAGGTCCTGCAAAAAAGCAGAGGGAAAAAGGCAAAGCAAAAGCAAACCATCATAAAACATACCTTCAACCCTAACCTCATCTACTTAAAAATTACTTTAGAAAAATAGAACGAAGGTCTCCTTTAACAGCAACCCTTATAGTTACTGGATACCGCTCTCTAGTTTTTTTCGTTTTGAAACGGCAAGGCCAGGCCGAGCCGGACCGACAGCTCTTAGCCCGCAAAATAAAAGTAGCCCGCCGCCAAGCAAGGGGCACCTGAAGGCCACATAGTCTAGGCACCCAGGGACCCCTGGGGCGAGTTTGCATAATCCCGCCTGATGTACTGCCGACCCTTGCTCGACGTAAAGACGTTACCCTCTGAAATATACATGCTTTAGGAAGAAGCCCCCGCACAGGAGTTCCCCAGAGCAACAAGCTGGAAGGCTCGCTTAGTGCCCCTGGGACTTCTCGTTCGAACCCCGCTTAACATACAGTGCTGGCAGAAATACACCCTCCCTTTTCCCCCCGCTTCACTTCATTTTATTTTGCTGCAATAAACTCAGGGAACCTGTACTTATATCCGCAGGTCTCCCCAGGATACTTTCACTACAGAAAGGAAAAGAAGGCCAGGAGATGAGGCACCTGGCTACTCTGTGTTTGCTCGTGCTGACAGGCACCCTAATAGAGGGACGCCCGTCCAAATTAATGCCCTACCCCCACTGGAGATGTATCAATACCCTAGCAGGAAATGAAATGATGGTCTGCAAGGTTGTGCAGCAGAGTAATATGACCACCCCTACGGATCGCACTAACTTCCGCAGTTGTGAAGAGCAGTGGACCCGACCCCCAGAGCTTGTTATTTTATGTGTGGGAGTCAAAACCATGTCCCAAGAATTAGTATGCTACTTGCCTACTGATACAGTTTCACCACTCGCTCCGATCCCATGTATGTTTCTTCCCCGTATCAGGCCAGCCCCCACCGCAGTCCCGGTGGTAGACAAATATACCACCCCTGCCAACTTCGAAACCTCGCCATTTGTCACTGACGCTTTCGGACCATACTGTGAAGTTATTCTAGTGTCGGCCGCAGTATGGAAGGCAGGAGACCCCTTTAGAATGACCATCCTACTAGGCACTACTACCACTGAGTCTGCATCAGTCATTATCACGCCCCCTTCAGGTGCAGTTCTCTCCTTTGCTATAGAACGCTGGGAGAACCTGACCTGGATTGTAAAAGAGGAAGACCTAGCCAAACACGGCCCACCCGATTGGATACTGGTTCAACAGACGCCCGAATGCCAAACCAAGCCCCTAGTAGAGAAATTTCACCGGCTTGGGCTGCTCTTTGTAAATTTGACTCACGAACCAGGCAATTACTCCCTGCTGATCCGGACCCAGGAGACCCACACCATCCAAATTGACCCTTTGATTGTTAGCAATGAACAATTAAGCCAAGGCGGCACGCATATAGTGGGCTCCCATGTTTTGAAAACTGACATTCGAGAGAGAGTTCTAGTCCGCCCGCAAATGTCTTTAAAAGAGATCCGCATAGACTTAGCTGAGCTAAATATAACCCAGAGGCTGCCGCAGTGCGCTCCCTATCTGGAGGCCGGTAGCAAGGGTTGGAATGCATGGCTACAACTGTGGATCGATCCCCCTCCCTCTCTCTCGCGTGCCAGACGAAGCATTGCCGACTGGACTGCTCCTGCAGCCGGAGGCTTAGCAATCATGGATTCGGTCAATATTGAGACTCTCGCTAATAAGTTTGCCCATGTCACGACTAGCATCTCCGACTTAGGTAAACCGGTGGTGCAGTCCCTAAATTCCATTTCAAATGGGCAACACGAGATCAGCTCCATTTTAGTTAACTGGGAGAGTCAAATTGAAAGAGATTTTTCTCTGCTGCTCAAGGGAACACAATCTTTGGAACGCAACATGTCAATAGCCATGGCATGTATGCAAGCCCAACAATTAAACCAGGCTGTGGCCATGGGGCTAATTCGGCAAGCCACGGACGGGCACTTGCCCCTGGAAATTAAAAGATTGATTATGCCCAAATTGTCACCCATAGAACTGGAGCTTGAATCCTGGTGGTCTCTCGTAAATTCCTCATTCTCACCGACCACCCAGGAGCTTAAATTATTTTTATTAACGGCCAGTGCGCACGAGTCATTCCATGTGTATCCAGTCGTGCCTCTGGGACTCCAAGTCAGCGACACCGAAGTCCTCTACGCCCGCCACCCCGACCATTGGGCCCGCTTCACCCCGACCGGATGGCAGCTCGTCAGCCTCCAAGGGTGCCAGCATCGAGACCAGACCGGCTTCATCTGCCAAGACCAAGCCTTTGCACCTCCTCACCCCTGCGTAGCCCCACAAGTCGACGCCCTCAACGAGTGCCCTTTCGAGGTCGTCCAGGAGAACAGCTCCGCTGTGGTCTACCTTGGGAAAGGATGTGCCTGCGTGCGAACGGCCTGCGACTTTGTGATCCTGAACTCGTTCCAGCTCAAGCCCGTGATCCCGGGAGTCAACCGCTGCTTCTGCAACCTATCGTCGGTGGCAGCCTGCGACTTCACCTACACGGTACCGGTCTGGACCCAAGAAGAGATCCTGGTGGCACCCTCCATCTATCGTTATGTGAAGCCAGTCCCCCTTGGCATCGGTCTGGAATTAATCCACGAGCTCCTGGCCCACCCGCAGCTCCACCGCACCCTCCAGAGTATCCAGAGGGACGGGGATACTACTGCTTTGGTTGTGTCCCACAACGGCAAGGAGATTTTGGATCTTGCCCAACGGATCAAGACCACCGGTGAGCACTCGTGGTGGGAAACCCTCTTTGGCTGGAGCCCCACTGCCACTGGAATTTACAATTTGGCTTTGCACCCGATCATTGTTATTTTGGCCTTCCAAGTTTTGTTATGTGCCTCACTGCTTTATTTGGGCTGTTGGAGCTGCCGACAGCTCCAGCAACTCCAGATGTCACACCGTTTGGATCATTACAATCCAGACCTCCTCTTGCCTTAAGGGTTGTTCTTGGCGCCCTCCTTTAACCCTTGTTTATTTGCTTCTGTTGTTATGAACTATGACTATGTTTTATTATGTGTACGGATCCTGAACCAGCCCCATGGACGCTCTGCTGCCGGACACCGCTCCGAGGCCCTCTTGTGGACTAGGGGGGGACATATTTCTCTGCCTCCCAGCCCACGGCCTGCCTATGAACAACCGCCAGCGGCACTACCTCCATGAGGACTAGAACTGTGTGCCTGAAGCCCTTCTCGCCGCTCACCGACCCTGCTCTGCGGATTGACGCAGACAGCAAGGGTGGGTGGAAGTGTGTTTTGGAACACATGGACTAAGCTTGCTTGTTCTTGTAAATATGCAACCCAGTCTAGCAGCTGTACTGCGGACTGAGCCGCCTGTGATCTTTGTTGCTTTATGGTCTTATGAGTTTCTTGCCATTGCTTTTTATGAATTTTGCTCCCATGAATTTAGCCCCGAACTAGCCCCTCCCTCTATCTATTGCAAGTGCGCCCATGATCTTCCCATGAACTGGGATCTTTTAATCATCCCCTATCCATTTTATTCCTATGAATTTGATTTTAACCTTATGAATTGCCTTTTTAATCGGACTCCCTCCGCCGAGGTAATTCTAGCCTATGTATCATTTTATGAATTTGGTTTTAACTGAGACCCCTCCAGAATGGTCTCTTTTAAAGGTTATTTAATTACTGATTTTAGACTCTATGAATTTGGTTTTAATCTGGCCGCATGAATTGGTCTTTTAATTGCAGAGTTTATTTTCCTGCCCCCATGAGCCCTTCCGCCGCTTACCCCTCATGAATTGTTTCCCCGCACTTGCTTTTACTATTGCTGCTTTTATCTATGAAATTGGTTTTAACTTCCTGAATTATTGTTTTAATCCTATATATGTATTTATGGTTTTAATCACCTATGAATTGTTCCACCCTTGATGAATTGGTCTATGCCTTGCTTGCACATTTCACTTTATCCTGTATGAATTATCACCTATCTATGAATTGCTTGTACTTTTATGAATTATCTTCGCCTTTTAATCCTGTATTCATGAATTGGCTCATGAATTGCCTTTGCTTTTAACCTTATACCCATGAATTTGCCGCTGCATATGAATTACTCATTGCTATGAATTGCTCATTACTGCTTATGTAACTATGAATTGCTATTGCTTATGAATTATTGCTATTTATTCTGACGATTGCACTTAGCACACCCCCTGGTGTGAACCCAGAGACCTGCAGCCCATTGGCTGATCTAAATTGCACTTATTCGGTTAGGTGGTTCTCCAAACTAAATTTTTGAGTGACGCCTCCTCCCCCTTCCCTTCCCACTTCTTTTCCTCTCGAAGCTCGACCACCGGACATTGCCGACCACCTCGCCTTTGAAATCAAGTTCGGAGACCCACGCGCCTGACGTCACGGGGTCTCCGAGGGGGGGGGAATTGTTGCCAAGTAGGCCCCCTCCCCTGCTTTAAGGCCTGCCATGAACTGTGTTAAAGTTTCCTGCGTTACTGTTTCACTGCTGCACAAAGATTGCTTTGCACGTGTGTGCTCTGATACACGTGTCAGTTTCCTGCCTGCGTGTCAATTACCCTGCTGCTGTAATAGAGTGTGGAGTTTACTGACTCCATGTTTGGATAACTGCACAAAGGACTCTCTTTCTGGGCAACCCTGCCCTGACCTGTATCTGGACTTCCTAGTGTGCGTTTGGACTGTGTTACAAGTGTGCCCCGTGCCTGCATTGCCATCTGCCACGGACCGTGCCTGTTCCCCGCTTTGGACTGTGTTTTAAAGTGTTGTTCCCCCTGCCTCCATGGGAGCCTGCCTCATATGGGCCCAAGCCGCTGCTAGCAGCCGGGCGCCTGCCGGGGAAACCTCCAGCGAGCCTGGCTAGGCGCTCCCTGGTCAGTTCCCGCCTGGAGCCTCCCGCGGGCCTGTCCCCGAGCTTGCCCTCGCTACCGGGCAACCTGCAAACCAGCCCCAGCTATGCCCAGCCGGCATCCATGTTCTCAGGCAGCCAGAAGACCCTGAGAGGAAGACTGCTTTGGGAAGCCCTTGCGGCGAAGCGGGCGCACCACGTCCGCAGCGAGAGCACCTCGCCCCGCTCTGCATATCTTAGGAGCCGCCCCGGAGAAGGAACTAAGTGCCGACCATCCCAAGCACTTAGAGAATGCATCTCAAAGAAACCTCCGCATTCCAGAGCTGATGACATCAGGACAAGCCCTGTCCACTGGAACATCCTTTCAGCCCACTTGGATTTCCCCCTCCCTCTTTTGTCCCCTCTTCCTGAGGTGTCACTTATCACAATCTGATTACCAAAGTGGCCCATCCAAGCCATTCAGTAGCCCATTAGACCCTTTGTTTTAATCTGTGAGAACCACCAAGTACAGCACCAGCCCCAGGGTACGTTTTGGGGTATTTAAACCGGCCTCTCAGACCGCATGGTGCGCGTGCCATCCTATCCAGACCTCCTCGCTGTCCGTCCGTGGTTCCAGTGCTGGCATTGGGCCACCCCCCCCTCGCTGTTGTGTCTCTGCTTCGCTTCAGGATAAGTGAGTATTCCCCCTATCATTGTTGGGAACCAGCTAATGCGAACGTCTCTGTATTTCACACTCTGTATTTCTTAGATCTTGTATGTTCTCTTGTATGCTTGTGCAAGTTTAGGCTTACGCCACATTGTTAGACAATACACGTGTTTGAACCTATTTGTTGTCTGCCTCTTTTTCACTAGAGTGTCTGGGATCGGGACCTCCGTATACATAGGTTATGATCCGCGCTTAATTTTAAAAGTTACAGACTGCTACAGCTAATTCCCCATTATAATAAAGAGCAGTTCTGGTAACAGGAGCCTCCAGGCTGGCGTCTCTTTGCCCATGCTGGGCTGCAACTGCAGGGTCCACTTTGATGCAGGCTGTCGGGTCCAGGCCACCCTCAGCAGTGTCAGAAAGGGAGTGTTTCCCAGAGGACCGAAGTGGTGGTGGTAGTGCATCCCCAGAGGCAGGCTGAGCTTCAATGGGTGTGCTAGATGACGTTCCTGAAGAGGTTTTCTTGCCTGGAGGTTTCTCCTCCCCCAAAGATGTCTCACTGTCCTTTTCATTTTCTGTATGGTACCTGTCTTGGCAGCAAGGACTTACACAGAGGCAACATATGTTCTTCATCCCAGAGCTGGTTCTTTCTTCAGCTGTTAATGCCTCCTCCTTTCTGCCCAGGATGATGTTTCTTGCAGAACCAGGTCTGGCTGCCCACCGCCTACCCAGAAGGTTGATGAAGTACTTGAAAGCTGTTTTGATGATGGCCACCATGATCCCCAAAGCAGCCCACAGTAGTTTGTGGTAACCTGGAGCCTCCAGGCTGGCGTCTCTTTGCCCATGCTGGGCTGCAACTGCAGGGTCCACTTTGATGCAGGCTGTCGGGTCCAGGCCACCCTCAGAGGTGTCAGAAAGGGAACGTTTCCCCGAAGACTGAAGTGAGACCAAGGGTTCAAGACTGGTTGTGCAGCTGCCTCCACCCCTAGAAGTACCACCCATTTGAAGAGGGTGCTGGAAACCATCTTGGCAGACCAACCGTCCGATGCAGTGTGAGCCAGTCCTGTGAAGCTGCTCCGTTAGATGTCTGGTTGATTGTGACATCATCACCTAACGGGACTGCCAGCCTCATCGCCTCAGTCTCTCTGGACATCTCGCCTGAGAACCAGCTTCTGCCAGTGTCACAAGCCCATCAGCCCATCAGGTGGGAGATAAAAGAAAAACGACAGAGCCTTGCCTGCTTTATTAGAAGACAATAAGGTAACACCATGGACACAGCAGGAATGTTCCCTAGAAACAGAGGTAGAACTAGCCTGTTGACTGACATAGACCAAGCCTGACCCATCGTTCACTCCAGTCTTCCTCTTTCCCCTCCCTCCGTGTCCTCATCTGCTTCTTGAGATCCTGCTTTTCAAATGGCAACTTCTGCAGTTTCCCCTTCTGTGCCTGGACCCTGCTTCAAACTGGACTTTTGATCAAGTCCTGGCAGTGGTGGTGGTAGTGCATCCCCAGAGGCAGGCTGAGCTTCAATGGGTGTGCTAGATGACGTTCCTGAAGAGGTTTTCTTGCCTGGAGGTTTCTCCTCCCCCAAAGATGTCTCACTGTCCTTTTCATTTTCTGTATGGTACCTGTCTTGGCAGCAAGGACTTACACAGAGGCAACATATGTTCTTCATCCCAGAGCTGGTTCCTTCTTCAGCTGTTAATGCCTCCTCCTTTCTGCCCAGGATGATGTTTCTTGCAGAACCAGGTCTGGCTGCCCACCGCCTACCCAGAAGGTTGATGAAGTACTTGAAAGCTGTTTTGATGATGACCACCATGATCCCCAAAGCAGCCCACAGTAGTTTGTGGTAGGCTGGAGCCTCCAGGCTGGCGTCTCTTTGCCCATGCTGGGCTGCAACTGCAGGGTCCACTTTGATGTAGGCTGTCGGGTCCAGGCCACCCTCAGAGGTGTCAGAAAGGGAACGTTTCCCCGAAGACCGAAGTGAGACCAAGGGTTCAAGACTGGTTGTGCAGCTGCCTCCACCCCTAGAAGTACCACCCATTTGAAGAGGGTGCTGGAAACCATCTTGGCAGACCAACCGTCCGATGCAGTGTGAGCCAGTCCTGTGAAGCTGCTCCGTTAGATGTCTGGTTGATTGTGACATCATCACCTAACAGTACTGCCAGCCTCATCGCCTCAGTCTCTCTGGACATCTCGCCTGAGAACCAGCTTCTGCCAGTGTCACAAGCCCATCAGCCCATCAGGTGGGAGATAAAAGAAAAACGACAGAGCCTTGGCTGCTTTATTAGAAGACAATAAGGTAACACCATGGACCCAGCAGGAATGTTCCCTAGAAACAGAGGTAGAACTAGCCTGTTGACTGACATAGACCAATCCTGACCCATCGTTCACTCCAGTCTTCCTCTTTTCCCTCCCTCCGTGTCCTCATCTGCCTCTTGAGATCCTGCTTTTCAACTGGCATCTTCTGCAGTTTCCCCTTCTGTGCCTGGACCCTGCTTCAAAGTGGACTTTTGATCAAGTGCTGGCAGTGGTGGTGGTAGTGCATCCCCAGAGGCAGGCTGAGCTTCAATGGGTGTGCTAGATGACGTTCCTCAAGAGGTTTTCTTGCCTGGAGGTTTCTCCTCCCCCGAAGATGTCTCACTGTCCTTTTCATTTTCTGCATGGTACCTGTCTTGGCAGCAAGGACTTACACAGAGGCAACATATGTTCTTCATCCCAGAGCTGGTTCCTTCTTCAGCTGTTAATGCCTCCTCCTATGCAAGGTCTATGCCTTGCTTGCACATTTCACTTTTATCTTGTATGAATTGCTTTTAATCCCGCATTCATGAATTGACCCATGAATTGCCTTTGCTTTTAATCCTATGCCTATGAATTAATCCATGTATATGAATTGCTCCTGGTTTTTAGTGCTTTTAACCCATCA
Source organism: Eublepharis macularius (assembly GCF_028583425.1). NCBI lineage: Eukaryota > Metazoa > Chordata > Lepidosauria > Squamata > Eublepharidae > Eublepharis > Eublepharis macularius. Next base: position 8,009,965 of record NC_072790.1, read on the forward strand.
TGAATTACGTATGAAGTATTCCCATGTATGAATTGAACAATGTACACAAATATGAATTATTGCTATTTATATGCATGAATTGCTCATTGCTGCCTATACCACTATGAATTGCTATTGCTTGCTATTTATTCTGACGGTTGCACTTAGCACACCCCCTGGTGTGAACCCAGAGACCTGCAGCCCATTGGCTGATCTAAATTGCACTTATTCGGTTAGGTGGTTCTCCAAACTAAATTTTTGAGTGACGCCTCCCCCTCCTTCCCTTCCCACTCCTTCTTCGCTCGAAGCTCGACCACCGGACATTGCCGACCACCTCGCCTTTGAAGTCAAGTTCGGGGACCGCCGTGCCTGACGTCCCGGAGTCCCGGAGGGGGGGAATTGTTGCCAAGTAGGCCCCCTCTCCTGCTTTAAGGCCTGCTATGAACTGTGTTAAAGTTTCCTGCATTACTGTTTCATTGCTACACAAAGATTGCTTTGCACGTGTGTGTGTGTTAATACACGTGTCAGTTTCCTGCCTGCGCGTCAATTGCCTTGCTGCTACAATAGACTGTGTAGTTCCCTGTCTCCATGTTTGGATAACTGCACAAAGGACTCTCTTTCTGGGCAGCCCTGCCCTGACCTGTATCTGGAATTCCCAGTGTGTGTTTGGACTGTGTTACAAGTGTGCCCCGTGCCTGCATTGCCATCTACCACGGACCGTGCCTGTTCCCTGCTTTGGACTGTGTTTTGTGTGCTGTTTCCCCTGCCTCCATGGAAGCCTGCCTCATATGGGCCCAAGCCGCTGCTAGCAGCCGGGCGCCTGCCGGGGAAACCTCCAGCGAGCCTGGCTAGGCGCTCCCTGGTCAGCTCCCGCCTGGAGCCTCCCGCGGGCCGGTCGCCAAGCTTGCCCTCGCTACCGGGCAGCCTGCTATCCAGCCCCAGCCATGCCCAGCCGGCATCCATGTTCTCAGGCAGCCAGAAGACCCTGGGAAGAAGACTGCTTTGAGAAGCCATTTCGGCGAAGCGGGCACACCACGTCCGCAGCGAGAGCCCCTCGCCCCGCTCTGCATATCTTAGGAGCCGCCCCGGAGAAGGAACTAAGTGCCGACCATCCCAAGCACTTAGAGAATGCATCTCAAAGAAACCTCCGCATTCCAGAAGCTGATGACATCAGGACAAGCCCTGTCCGCTGGAACATCCTTTCAGCCCACTTGGATTTCCCCCTCCCTCTTTTGTCCCCTCTTCCTGAGGTGTCACTTATCACAATCTGATTACCAAAGTGGCCCATCCAAGCCATTCAGTAGCCCATTAGACCCTTTGTCTTAATCCGTGAGAACCACCAAGTACAGCACCAGCCCCAGGGTACGTTTTGGGGTATTTAAGCTGGTCTCCCAGACCACTCGGTGCCTCGGCCATTCCCTATCCAGACCTCCTTGCTGTCCGTCTGTGGTTCCAGTGCTGGCATTGGACCACTACCCTCGCTGCTGTGTCTTTGCTTCGCTCCAGGATAAGTGAGTATTCCCCCTATCATCGTTGGGAACCAGCCAATGCGAACGTCTCTGTATTTCATACTCTGTATTTCCTAGATCTTGTGTGTTTCTTGTATGCTTGTGCAAGTTTAGGCTTACGCCACACTAAATACACGTGTTTGAAACTTATTTGTAGTCTGCCTCTTTTTCACTAGAGTGTCTGGGATCGGGACCTCCGTATACATAGGTTATGATCCGCGCTTAATTTTAAAGTTACAGACTGCTACAGCTAATTCCCCATTATAATAAAGAGCAGTTCTGGTAACACGCCACAGCAGCGCCCTCTGGAGGCACACCAAGATAAAAGGTGAGTCATCACCAATACGGCTTGCCTTTTATGTAATAGGATAGTTAGTTTGGGGTGATGTTAAACAGCAAAACAGGAATTTATGAGAACATTGTTTTACTTTTGAGTGGAAGGAACTCTGCACAAAACAAAGGTCAAAAACATTACCAGTTACTCCTTCTTCTTTCTAATTAAAAAATCAATTTGTCTGTTCAGCAGTCTGTTCAGGAAATATAACGGCTTAACCGAGTGTAGTCCTAAGTGGGTTTACATCCTTCTAAGTCCATTGAAGTCAATGGGCTGAGAAAACTTGGACTCTTCACTGTAAATCAATGAAATCAGCTTACGTACAAGGAAAAAGGAATTCAACACAAAGGCTAACTGGAGAAAAAGTTTTCCTTTTTACATAACCATTGCTGAGGGTGGGATGGCACTTGGATAATCCATTAAGACTGACATTCAAAGGCATATTTATTAATGGACAGTACCGTAAATCTCCTGAAGGCGTCCTTTAATGACTGCTGGGAAAGGCTCTTGAGAATCAAGATGTCAAGTGTTTACCTGTCGTACTCAACAAGACTCTGTGTAATGTTTGTTTCTGCTCTGATGCTCTGATACTATCGGTATAACTAAAGGCTGTAGCTATTTTGTGACCAGGATGTGAAAGTATGCAAAGGGGGGCTTTCTCTCCTGTTATTGGTACGTTCTCCTAGACTCCTCTTGCCTGAGCCTGGGAAGAGATGCTAGCGTGGACACTCAACGACCTTGAAATTTTTTTCTCCAACAGCTCTGCTCTTAACTGCAAGGACTCAAACCAAAAGAGGCTATCAAAGATGCTCAAACTTGCCAAAAAACACAAATGAGCACTGATGCAGTGAACTAAATTCTTCACACAATGTTCACAAAAATAATTTAGTGAATTTGAAAGTAATATACAAAAGTGAATACAACATGTGAAATTCTAAAACATCAAAATCACTATAATATCATCACAATCAATTACACACAGCAAGGTGTTACAACACCGAGTAGCATGTGTATCCTCAGAAAAGGGAAGAATCCCAAGAGTTCCCAAGAGTTCTCTTATGAGCTGTCTTCAGTCAGTACACTGTCTCCGCCCCATAGGTCCCCCTCGGGGGCTCCCGGTTGCTGTTCTCCACCTGCACATTCCATTCTCCTCCCAGTCTTCCAGCTCCTTTCCACTTTTTCCGGAGGGACTTTTCATCTGCCCCCGCAGTTTCAGCGGGAATCCTCAGTGTACTGACTGAAGACAGCTCATAAGAGAACTCTTGGGATTCTTCCCTTTTCTGAGGATACACATGCTACTCGGTGTTGTAACACCTTGCTGTGTGTAATTGATTGTGATGATATTATAGTGATTTTGATGTTTTAGAATTTCACATGTTGTATTCACTTTTGTATATTACTTTCAAATTCACTAAATTATTTTTGTGAACATTGTGTGAAGAATTTAGTTCACTGCATCAGTGCTCATTTGTGTTTTTTGGCTTAACTGCAAGGAGGCTTTAGCTTGAACTCAGTTCACTGTTACTTCAAGGGAGTGGGGAATTTGCCTGCACTTAGAATCCTACATATGCTTTGTGCTTGTAGAGAAACGCCGTTCCTGTCAAGGATGGCGTAGGGTCCTGAACTGGTAGCTTATCAATAAAGACCTTTAACTCACTCAATGACGTCTTTTTGAGAGTCACTTAGCAGATCCTTACACAAGACTCCAAAGAGCAGCAAGTGCGTCATTGAAGAGGCATCTCTCTTTTAATTCTCCTGAATCCTCTTTCTCCAGCTTCTATTTTGCATGCTTGGTCTCAAGCGCCTTGTAGTATTTCTTTGAAAGATGTAACCTCAGAATTATGCCTTTGAATTGATTTAGGTCTTTGTTAACTACTTTAAGCAACCTGTATGGACCCTGTTCAATAACAGACTCTCTCTACATTCCTTCATTGCATGATTTAGAAAAGGTCTTCATAAATAGTTCAGACCTTTCAGAAAAGAGGAAATGTACAGCACCAAGTATATGTATAGCTTATTGGGCAGTATTTATAAAGTCAATACAGTTTTCTTTTGCGTTTCTTATGGGTACCTTTCCATCCTGCTAAATGCTCCATAGTTTACAGAACAATCTTAATGAGATTTAAGTACATAGGCGTTCTTTCTTATTATCCCCACAACAATCACCCTGTGAGGTGGGTGGGCCTGAGAGAGCTCTGAGAGAGCTGAGACTGATCCAAAGTCACCCAGATGGTTTCAAGCGGAGGAGTGGGGAATCAAACCCGGCTCTCCACATTAGAGTCCTGCACTCTTAACCACTGCACCAAACTGGCTCTCAGTAATGTTCCAAATAATCTTCTCGATACCAACCAGGGAACTCTTCAGAATGGGGTATGAACAAGAAGGAGAGGCAATGGTGAGCATTTTAGCATTGAAAGTGTTCTTATTACAAAGTCTTTTTATTGTATTTTAATCTCCCTGGCTAATTTGATCTCTGTGTTCTTATGGGGCTATTTTTACCTCGCTGTTCTGTTAAGATGGTTGCTTCTTGTTCTTAGTAGACTTAATATTTTTAGTGTTTTGTCCATTTTCTTGGATATCTTGTTTGGGGAGAAGGGAAAACAATAGAACTGGCTCGATCAATGTCTACTTTTTGGGAGGGAGGAGTGACTATGAAGCGAATGGGATGGATCCAAGTGTGCCTTTGCCATTACATCAGCAGAGCAGCAGTTCCATTGGCAGAGGAGAGGAGGGCAATTTTCACTGGTGCCTGCCTGTGTGGCCACCAGCAGCTAAATTTCGGGAGGCCCAATGGACTCCACCAGGCCTGATCTGCCAGTTTCAGTCCTCTGAACATTCCTTAGATCCAACTCAATAAAATCCATGCTAACCATGATCAAAACTGGAGGGGAAGATCATCACATCCACTTCTATTGAATTGACAGCTAAAGTATTTGATTTTTAAAAACCCTGTACAGATTTACAGAAAGAAATTTCAGAAACACTGCAAGTCGAAGCCCCAGAACTCTGCACACAGGCGGAGTCCCTGTTTTCAGAAGGCCAATTCGTGATCTGGATCTTCCAGAAGAAGCAGAGTTTTTTTCGGATTAGTCAGCTGAAGAAAGGAAAAAAGCAGAAACAAAAAAAGAGAATCCTTTCCATCACATTTTCCTTGAAAACTAGCTCCTAGCCTCACATTGCATCGGAATAAGGACGGAACCTCAAACGACCTTGATGCCTGAATTTCTGAGTAAACTGTTCACATTGTTTGCATTCTCTTTTCACCCTTAACAGTGCTACATCTATTGCCCCACTATTAGGAATAAGAGCCAGACACAATATTTGGATTATAAAATGGGCCACTTTATTAATAAACAACAACCAGGCAACATTAACTACGGCAAGGGCCTAACTAGCGGTACAGGTCAGGCCCTGGGGTCGCTCCCAACCCCGCCCTGACCTGTCTGGGCGAGACCCGCTGCCCCAGGTGCGAGCCATCACCAAATGGCTGGGACCCGGACTGGCCAGGCGAAGTGGTTCACCCCTGTAAAGCTCCCCCACCCGGCCGTACGGCAGCGGGGGGAGACTGGCTTGTCCAGGGGTTCCCCACCAGGGCGTCTAACTACGCAACTGGGCCGTACGGCAGCCAGCCACATCTGGCAGACCCCATTTCCCCACCAATGGGGAGGTGCCAAGGGTGCTCACCGGCCCGCTACAGATTCTTCCCTAACTAACACCCTGCCACCGCAGAGGCCAAGCCTCTGCTTAGGCCTCAGCACCCCACAAGTGGCTTAATGCCAGGCGCAGCCCTTGCCGCAGGTCGTCCAAAAAAATGGTATTTCCTCTAAAAGATAGGTGTACCCCATCCCCTCTGTAGAGGTCTGCAGACTCGGCCCGTATCTGCGGATGGGGCAAATAGATTCCCAGACCCTCTGTCATTGCTCTAAACAGGGCTCTATTGGCCATCCGCCTCGCCCGTTCAATAGCCCTATGGTCCAATGCCTCCCGCCAAACCCAGCGCGGAAGCATTGCCGACCAAAAAATCAGGACACCAGGCCATCTTCCCATAATCTCACGGAAGTCATCCTGTGCCTGGCACGACAGGGCCACGCCCTTCATCAGACCCAAATCGTTGCCTCCCAAATGGACCACAAGAATGTGTGGGGGAGGGGAACTCTGGCCCTCAAACAACAGCGGCAGCAAACCAGCCCAACGCAGGCCTCTTCTGCCCTGCCACTCCACTGTGGCCCAACGGCTGAGTCCAAGCTGCGACCCGATCCGCGTCCTCTTCGCTTGGTGCGCCGCCCAAAAGACCATACTATGGCCACATATGAGGATGCGTATCCTATCGCGCCACGCCACAGCACCTGAAAGAAAAACAACGTCAGCATGACTGCCCACCAGCCAGGGGCCTCACATAAGACTTGTAAGCGGAGGAGCGCCACCGCCCCACCTTCTGAATCTCGGCTCCAGAATACCCCATCGCTGCGGCCGTGGAAGCCGCACCTATACAAAAAGAATGGGTCCCAAATTTGACCCCTTCTAGCCCCAACTTCGAGAGAGCGCTACCCGTGACGGTCCAGAACTGGTACTTCGTAAGCGGGGAGGTATCCTCATGGCAAAACAGCACCCCAGGCATCGTGCCCCGGGCTCTCAAATACGTCCTCAAAGCCGCCACCGGGCACAAGTCTTTAATTGCGCATTGCCCTATTGACAAATCTACCCCCTTTTGCATCTGGTCGGTCTTAGAACGCCTAATGCGAATCACCACTCGATCTCCCTGAATCTTAACGTCAGAAGCGGAGATGGCACGGCCAGAATCGTCCTTAAGCGACTGGGGAACGAGCTCACTAACTCTGAGAGCTCCAAAAAATGCTATCAAGGAAGCGGCATGGAATAACAGTTCCTCAAAAGGGGAACTGCAGACCAGGGGCCACATGGCCCTCAAACCCTGTAAAATACTAGGGGAAATAGGCTGCCTGGCGTCCCTCATGACGACAGCCTCCCTGGACCAACCCTCCAGCATCTTCCTAATGCGGAAGTCCCCGGTGGGGTCGACCAGGCCCCGGGCCTTCGAAGCAAAACCCAAAGCCGCGAGCTGACTACGAATGTATTTAACCCTGTGCCCCTTACCTTTCTGAGCAACACAAAATTGGGCTGCGTGCTCAACTGGAATTGGCCAAGTCTGCAGCAGACCAGCCTCCTGCCTGAACTCCGCAAAGTACCTCACCACCCTGTCGTAGGCTCTCCTGGTACTAGGGGCCAGAGCTAACTGTATAGCTCTGGATGCCTCGGATTCCCAATCCTCCATAGCTCCAAAGGAACCGGGGCGGGCAGCAAATCCGCCTCTGGGGCAAGCTGTCGAAACCGGTCCATCTGCAGACGAGATAAGGCGTCTGCCACCTCATTATTTAACCCTGGTACATGTCTGGCTAAAAACAGAATGTTTAGGTGGAGACACCTTAAGGTGAAGGCTCGGACCAGCTTCATTACCCTGGGGGATCTAGAAGAGAGGGAATTCACGACCTGCACCACTGCCATATTATCGCACCAAAAGTGCACGGAGTGGTTGGCCATTTCCCCACCCCACAGGTAAACAGCCCCTAGAATCGGGAAAAACTCAAGAAATGTAAGGTCCCTGCACAGGCCAGCTTCCATCCAGCCGGCGGGCCATGGCTCAGCACACCAGTGTCCCCTGAAATAAATTCCCAGACCTATGGAGCCCGCTGCATCAGAGGAAACCTGAAGGTCTCCCTCCAACAACAGCTCCTGTCTCCAAAAAGACACACCATTGAAACTGCCCAAAAATTGGGACCAGACTTCCAAGTCCTGCCTCATACCTGGAGAAATCCGAATCCTATGATGCGGCAGCCGAAGTGACTGCATTGCATCACAAAGGCGCCTCAGGAAAGCTCTACCTGGCGCCACCACCTTGCACGCGAAGTTTAGATGACCTACAACTTGCTGTAGCTCCAATAAAGAGACTTTCCGCTTACCTAAGAGGGTCTGCAACCGAGACCGCAACTCCTGAAGCTTTACCAAGGGCAGCCGTGAAGTCTGCCGCTCGGTATCTAATTCTATCCGCAGGAAGGTCAAAACCGTGGTTGGACCCTCCGTCTTTTCATGTGCTAAGGGCACACCCAATTCGTCAGCTAAGCGTACAAAATCTTCCAATAGGCGGGCACACTGCCCAGTGTGCGGGGGCCCAACCAGGATAAAATCATCCAAATAGTGGGCGGAGTCACGGCAGCGTTGCCTGCGACGTAGTGCCCACTCCAGGAACGTACTAAAACGCTCAAACACTGCACAGGAAACAGAGCAGCCCATGGGAAGGGCTCTAGCCATGTAAAATTTGCCCTCAAAGGCAAACCCCAGCAGTTCAAAGTCGTGGGGGTGAACAGGGAGAAGGTGGAAAGCCGACTTAATGTCGCATTTCGCCATCTCAGCCCCCCGACCACAACGTCTAACCACTTTGACCGCCTGGTCAAAGGATGTATAACGCACCGAGCATAAATGCTCGGGAATTGCGTCATTGACAGAACCACCCCTGGGGTAAGACAGGTGGTGAATAAGCCGGAATTCACCCGCTGCCTTCTTAGGCACTACCCCCAGGGGGGAAACCCGCAAACAAGGGACTGGAGGGGAGGGGAAAGGGCCCCAAACCCTGCCCTCTGTGCATTCCTTTTGAATCTTTGCCCGCACCACATCCTCCATGCCAATAACCGAACGCAAATTAGCTGACATGAAGGCAGTTCTGGGGCCTTGAAAAGGTATACGGAAACCAAACAAAAAACCTTGTAACAAAAACTGGGCATCCACCCTGTTAGGGTAGTCGGCCAGCATGGCCTCAAGTACCCTCACTTTTATTGGGCTGGGGCCCTTTACTAGGCCCCTGTTGCCCAGGGGGGCCACCCCCTTTCTTTCCAAACGGCCGTTGCCTTTTACAGGCATTGAGGGCATGCGGACCACGGCAGGTCGGGCACTCATGGCCAAATCGACAGTTTTTACGGTTGCACACTCCTTTTGAGGTGAACTCAAAGCAAAGCAGCCGGGGCTGAACCGACTGCCCCGCCGAGGCGCGGGAACCGTAAGAACCCTGGGCAAACCCCCCAGAAGCCTGTGATGAACGCTGCACAATATGACCGCTGTCCGATCTGTCCCCAACTGAAGACTTAGCCGGGGTCATAAGCTGCAACCAAAGGTGCTGGTGGACTTGATCCCAAGGCAAAGATGGGTTCAAGGCCGCCCGCATCCGGAATTCTTCGTCATATTGAAGCCAGGCTGCACCTAAGAATTCCGTGTGAGCCCTATAAATAATGTCCATGTACTGGAACAGCGGAGCAGCCCTCCAGGGCTGCGCCCTAGCTATGACTCCCGCGTATATAAGAAAACCTGGGAGCCAATTATGCCATGTTCTATCTATCTTGCGCCTCTTGATGCGCTCCTTGTCGTGGTCCTCAAGATCTTCCTTATCCTTCTTCTCCAGATCTCTGAAGAGAAGGGTAAAGACATCTACATAATCACCGCACAGGATCTTCTCTCTAGTAGCCGGGGTGAGATGATCACCTAAAGGCATGGCTGTGTCCCCCACTGGGAGGGCCCTATAAGGCACGGAACCATAATTGGACCAAGGAACCCCATAATAAGACCCCCATGGTGGAACAAGGCCCATGCCGTGAAATTGTGCTGGAGGGGGCACCCAAGCGGCAGCGCCGGACGGCTGCCCCGGGACAGCCGACTGACTCCAATTACCCCAGTCAGGGAACAAACCGGAACATGAAGGACCCACAGAGGAACCAGATTGTGTACCCGCAGCATGTGGTGCATTTTGCTGCGCCTGACCCCAGGGCCAGGCGCCTGGCTGCTGTGGCCACGAACACTTACCCTCAGCCTCGGGCGGTTGCACCACCAGCGCCACTTGTCCAGCAACCTGGGTCCAGGTCCCCTCCACCTCCGAGGCTGCTGCCTCCGCCCCCTCGTCCTCGACGACATGACTGGCTGCCGAAGTAGATGTAGCCGAAGCAACACCAGAGGATGCCCCCTCTAAAGCCGCTAAACGAGAAAGAATATCGTTAAGTGATGCAGTCTTAGACGCAATCCTGACTGGTCTCCTACTCGCCGGTTCAGCTGACTGGGCAGAAGATGCCCGTGCCTGCTCTAAAGCAGCAATCCTCGCTAAAATCTCACGTCTTGCGGGCACATCTGCCTCCTCATCAGATGATAAGGCAGCAGCAGCGCGCTTAAGCGGGCGCTTGGCAGGCTGCTTGCCCTTAGATGCACCTGAACCCTTCTTGGGTCCCATCCTAAATGAATCACAAAGAAAGAAGCGGTGGCTAAAGACGAAACCCCCAGGGGGCCCCAGAAAACAGCTAACAGCTGGAACAGGGCGGGAGGCTAACAGGCCGCCTACAACACCACAGCACAGTGGTGGGATCTGCACCAGAAAAGAACTGATTCACAGCCAAACCACTTAACCACTGTGCCTCCGCTGCTCTAACAATGGCCCAGACCAGGAAAACAGCAACCGCACTTCCAAAGAGGGAATAACAAGATCCAGGCCAGTAATTGCCGCCCCAGGCTATTCAAAACCCCCAGAGCCCAGAGTGGCTACTTAAAGAACTACCCCCTAAAATGGCCGCCAAGGCTAGGTGCAAAATGGCCGCCGCAACAGCCAGGCGAAGGCCAAAGCCAGCCGTTTATGCAGGCGTGGGAAGCCCTCACCAAACGTGCGCTCGCCCAGCGCCGGGATGGGGGGGTGCCGAAACGGCCCTCAGTCACGGGCCCTGAATGGGGAGCCGCAGCAGCAACGGGAGGGGGCAATCCGCACCCACCCCCTATTCGCCGCAGTCGGGAATGCGGCGGCAAGGAATGAACCGCCCCAAGGGGCTAAACAGGCGCCGCGTGAAGCGCCGCGCCGAAACGCCCGGCCGGATCGCAGCCGCTCAAAACAAACGGCGCCAAGCCGCTCCTCCCCCACGGGCCCGCACTCCGTTCCGATGCGAACCGGAGCAACGGGGGGGGTGGCACGCAGGCTCGCCGGCCGGCCCCCGTGCCACTAGCGACGGGGGAAGGAATCTGCCCACTGCACCAACGCCGCCCGAAGACCAATGAGGGTGGCAGGCGGGCCAAAAACGCCCGATATTCCCCCTCCCCGCACAACCACGAGCCGGGCAGTAAACGGCCGGCCGCCGCTAGAGAAGAGGGGAAGCGCTTTCCACCCGACCGCCCTGGCCAACCCTTCACCCAGCCGGGCAGAAAAACCACGCTGGGTCCTGCTGGTCCTGAAGTCCGAAGGCCTCGTGCCGGGGAGCAAACGGAACGTGTTGCCTCCACCGAGCACGAGGCAAGACTGAAGCCACGGGGGCGGAGCGGCAGAAAACGCTGAGACTCCGCCCCCAAGGCTGACTCCCCGGATGAGGCTGAATCTGTCTGCCTCCATCCCTACAGTGAGGCAAACGGCTGCCACCTGCTCAAAAGGGGGTGCAAGCCCCCCCAGCAGGGTTGGCAGTATTCTTCTTAGGAGGGGCACTTGTACTAGAAACAAAGCGTGTGGAGTGATGGGGGTTTGAAAGCACCCGCGTGGACCAGGTGACTTAAGCTCCCCCCCACTTCCAAGCAAAGCAAGACTGCAGACTTCTTTGCTTCTCCCCCCCCCCCCCCCGCCCCTGTATAATGTTTCTGTTGGAATATAGGTTGCAAGGTCTGACATTCAGTCATTATGGGGTTAATGTGTTTCCCCAGTGTACTCCCTGTTTATATTGACTGGAAGGCAACCTGGCAGGGATGGGAGCGAAAAGTCTTCTCTATCTGAAAGCCCAGGAAACTGAGAAACTACTGTCGGCTAATAGGTCAGGTGTCTTCCTCTCTAAGGGTCAAGAAGAAGCAGATTCTCCTTATTGCTCCTGTGGTCTTTGTAGAGTAAAGATGTAGGAAATAGAGTTCTTTGTTTTGTAGGAATCCCACGGACCCTTTTCCTTTAGAAGTAAATGTTTTCTTAAAAACAAACAAACATCTGACTCTCTGTTGCTCAACATCCATTGCAACTCTGAATATAACTATTTTCAACCCACTTTCCCCCAACAGTTTCTACCTCAAACCGTTCTGCAGCTTTATCTACCATCTCTGAGGTCTCCCAAAGTAGAGCGATATGGAGATCCTGCCCTCTCATTAGCAGAAGATGCCAGGAAATGCTGGACTTGCTGGCAACATGCTGAACAAATTTTCTTTCTTAACTGCTAAAACAGTGGAAAGTATTTTTGAGCAGCTACAACTGGTGCTCTTAAAACTTGACTCCCTAATCCACATAGTAACTAAGATCAACAACATCCTTGAAACCCAGGAGTACTGAGTGGACAACAGTTGGACGCTCCAGGGGGAAGCACTGAAAGTTCATGGGAGCCATTCCGGCTCTTCCCTGTCTGATAGTGGGGGAGATTTTGCACAAGTAGTTCTCCAGCCTCACAAGGTTTGCTTGAACATGAGTCAATTCCATGGCTACGCCTCCCTTTGGAACACAAAACTCCACTCCCAGCAGTACCTTTGTTTGGCAGCAGGATGAGATCTTCTGAGTTGAAATCAGCTGACCTGTTATTTAATCACTCTCAACGGGCTTGTAAAGTATTGGGTAGCCCAGCTGTTCCCTCACTATTAAGCCCGCGTGGGCTTTTATGAACACAGTACCATCTCCGCTCTTCAGCTGGAAAACTCCACACTTCTTTCGCTCTGCAACTGGAGATAAGCACCTGAAGGGAGAACCGGACGGCGTTTCATACCATGACCTAATCACGGTCTGCTCAGAGACCAATGTAGAAACCAACACCGAGAGCGCTCCTCTTAATGATGTTCTGGAGGAGGATTTAATACGTTCTTTTCCAGCTCTCCCAATTTCAGAGCAGAACACAATCACCGACAGATTGGAAGAATTGAGGTTCAGACTTCTGGAAATGAAGGAGGGATGCCCATTACCAATGCCTCAGACCTCCCTCCCCAGAGTGATGCATGCTGAGGAGGTTCTGGTCAAGTCAACTGTAGTCCAACCCTCCCCTTATTCACCTAACCCAATCGGGGCACACCTTGCAGACTGTGTTTCCCCACTCAACGGAGACGTCTATAACCACCCCCCCCCCCATAGAGGTAAAGGAATGGAGGTGATGCCTGACCATTGCCTTGAGGACTCTGTGTTGGGAACGGGGACTGTGGCTCAGATTGCAGTGGTCAAATTCCCTGACCCACATCAGGTTTCTTCCCGCAAAAATGGCTGCATTTTTGTACTCTTCAGGGGGTATGGACAGAATAGAGCGTTCCAATTAACAATCTGTTGTCTTGGGATGGAGGAATGACCTCTGTGACCATGCCTTCTTCTTGTACCAGTGGCAGCTTGGTATACTGTGTCTGCAGGAAACGTGGTCCCAGGTGCCCAACCCCCCACCCTTCAGAGTTACCGTGCCTTTGCAGTACCAGCTGTCAAAACTTGTGTCAAGGGACAAGGGTGTGGGGGTCTGGTAGTATTCATATCTTAATGTTGATGTGCAGGCCTTGGAAGGTGTGTCTCAGGAGGACTATATTGATCCAGGGTCAACATACTGGCTGTCTCCTTTGCATAAATGTCTACGTTCCCTCTAAACTCTTAAAACTCCAAAGCGCTGAAAACTTACAGCTCTTGCAGCTGTAATGGAGGGCTAAGCTGTAAAACCAGGACGCCTACATTTCCCATCAAAACTTGAGGGAAGCTGACAAGTGTCCAACCTGTGTAAGGCATCACTTGTAGCTTGGCTCTCAGTCTTGCGTAAGGAGAATCAAGTGGTCCACAAAGCTACACCCCAGCTTAGCTCAGTCTCTGGTGAAGGACGACCTCTGGTGTCTGTGCCAAGAACTAATGCAGGATGGCTCGGATGCCAGCAAGGATCTTGAAGGCTCCTCAACCCTCTGCTCTCTATTAACAGGCCCCCTAAAATCTCAACTCATCTTGGTGGTTTGACCAGGAATGGAGAACTGCCAGGAGAGAGCTAGTACACTATGCTCAACAGATTCACCATCGGAAGAAAGGAACATCTATCGGCCATCTCATCTCCTTAAGGTCAGCTTATAGGAAGCTCCGTAGGCAGAAGAGGCTTGACGTTGCTAAATTTCAATGGCAGGAACAAGGTCTGGCAGCCCAAGGAAGGAGGGAGTCCTGGGGACTTTTTCCCTTCAGTTTTGGCCGATCCCCCCCGCTCCCTTTATTGAAGGCACAGCAATAGACGGGCATGCTTACCACAGCCAGGTATTTAGCCCCCCCCCCCCATTTTGGGAGAATGGGGCAGTGGGGTTTAGGAAAAGGGGAGGCACTCTGTCTTGATCACTGCTCGACTCTTTACCAGCTGGCTCAGTAAAGCATTCAGGGGCCCACCAAGGCTATGTTTGCAGCATTTGTGGAGCTGACTGCTGCCTTTGACTCAGCAGATTGGAACCAATTGTGGGAGAAAATAGCAGGCACTAATATCGATAAATGCCAATATTCCCAATTCAGAAATTTCATTCCGATACATTTTCTAGAGTTAAGATAGGCCCCATAGGCTCTTTATCAGGGGAGATTCCAATTGCTCTGGGGGCCAAACAGGGTGTGTGTTTTGGCTCACTTGTTCTTCAATCTCTACTTAAATGACATAGTTCCAAACTTGTCAGCCCCTGAGTTCTTTCCACTATCTTGGGGGCCCAGAAAGTATTGATTCTCCTATATGCAGATGACCCTAACTTGTACCAGTTTAAGGAGGACGCTGAACAAACGGCACATTCTGTAAAGACGAGGCCTTAAACATCAGCTTTGCCAAGGCCAAAGTAATGGTCTTTGGGAAGAGACCTCGATGATTTAAATGGCCAATAGATGGCTATTCCAGTGTATGGCCACCCCACAGCTTCTATATGGCGCAGAGATCTGGGGTTGGAATGAACATCTGGCCGTCACCCTGGAAGCGATTCAAAACCTCTTTTTAAAGAGGATTCTAGCTTTGCCTCTTGGCACCCCAGCAGCTTTAGTGTGGGTCGAATTTGGGTTATTTTCTATCAGAGCCCATTTGCACTTGGCCTTCTTTAGATTCTGGAGAAAGCCGAGGAATCGCTCCATGAGTCGGCTCTTAAGGCAAAGCAATGCGCTGTTGCATTCAGACATCGTTTGCTCCCCTGGCTTTAACAATATCCTCCATTGTTCTTCCCTGGTGGATGGCTTTCAGGGCATCCCCTAGCCCGGTCACGATATACGAGACTGGATCTCTAAGATGGATGCTACGTTGGACAGAAGTACGACTCTCTTTCCCAAATTTTCTCCCTCAGCCATTCTAGACGGTCATTACACACACACACCATTTTTTTGCCTTAGAATGAGCTTATATTTCATCCCCATATTTAACAGATTGGATGTTTTGTGTCCATTCAACATATCCCCTCTTTCATTTTGTCATGGCAGTAAACTTGCAGATCACAAAAGAACTTTCCCTCCTTTGAATAGTCACACGGCTATTTATGGATGTTATGGTGACCAGATGAATCATCCTTCCCCAGTCCAGTCCAACCATCATAGATCCTCTGAAAAAACTAAGATCCAAATGGTACGTTTCCCTGTATCTTAGGCATATATTTTGCAGAGTGGATTCTTCAAGGACTATCCCACAGTGCAGGACATTGGATTCATTTTCTCCTCCACTTCCTCACAGAGGGATCCTTTCAGGTACACCCCCAGTGCAGATTGGCATGGGGCTGGGGCTGTGTTAAGATCTTCACAACCAGCCCCACAAGGAAAGGGTTCATCGCCACCCTCGTCTGGGTGGGGTTTCAGTTGCTGGGACTGCCTGTCTTGGCTGCCCAAGGCATTTTCCTGGTTGCAAAACATGAGAACAGTGGCTTCATCTCTCCCAGATGCCAGCCCCCAAGATCCTGCTTGCTCAAAATCTCCCAATATGCATCTTTCTGCCCCATTTATAGGTATCACCCTTTCCCCAACCGGCATGCTGAGATCTCCATCCTCCTCCGGTTTGGTGTCCCTTCATGGGGTCCAAAGTCCGCTCTGCTTCCGAGAGAGGGGCATCCACCCCAGAGATTGGTATAAACATCTCTTAAACCTTCTTCCAAGCAAATGCCCACTCCAGTTGTATAGACAGCTTTGGTAACACACATATACCAATTGACACCTGTTTCTGTATTTGTGGAGCTTCAGTCCTTGAAGACTTTCCCCATTATCTTTTGTGCTGCCCTTTGTATACAGAGCCCAGAAATAAATTTCTTGGGAAAAATCTTTAAAAACATTGAATTTTCCCCTGTAGTGGAAAAATTAACCCTCCTTCTTTCTGACCTGGACCTACACATCTGTTATAGAACAGCACAGTTTTTCTGGCAGCTAAGAAAATCAGAGCTCGAGCTGAGCTTAATGGTTGGTTGAGACTCCTTCACCCATGTATAGCAAAGGTGCTGATGTGTTTTAAAACATTTTATATGTTTTTAGTATGACATTTTATTGTTCAGTGTTTATGTTTTGCTTATGTGTTTTACTTAGTTTCATTCGCTTGATTGTGATGGCCTTTGGCCACACGTAATAAATAAATATTCTCTTCTGTCTCCTAGCCTAATTCAAGGAGATAATTTTATATAAAGTGTGGAAGCCCTAAAGCAAATGCTCAGAATTAAGATAAAAATAGCCAGAGCACCTTTTATCTATAAATGCAGCCCAGATGGTAGAGAACATTCACTAAGAATTGTCACTTTTGCAAAGGAGATAATAAACAAAGGCTGACTCAGTAGTGAATGGAAAAGATATTCTCAACCATAACAACAGTAATAGTAATAAAGACATGTAATAAAATAATTATGTTTCCAGGAATGATCAGCAGTGACTCTTCAGTGTGGTTTGCTGAACTTTGGAATCATAATTCTGATCATTTTATCTTTCAAGGGGCATTGATTTCAACTTCCTTTTGTTATGTTCAACAGGCTACAATCTCTCCATCAAGAGTGCCCTGAGGTCAGGGGCTTGGCATTACCTGTCCTACTCAGCCACGCCTCTGCTGTTATGACTGTAGCCTAATGCTTTACATGCTGGTGAAATGCTGAAGATGTTCTGTGCTTGAACTGCTTGGGTTAATCACACTGCAGCAAGGGAGGTCATTGTTCCTGCTGTTATCTATACACTCCCTAGACTGTGCCGGGAGTTTCTCTTCTTAGCCTGGGAAGAGGCACCTGCATGGCCTTGGGAAACCCCATACATCATTCCTGCAATTTTCCTCGCTTAGATGCTTTCGTGTCAAAATTAGATGACAGTTAGACTGGAGGGAGGAGCTTAGGGGGCGCCCCGCTTTAGAAACCTGTATCTGCGTGATGCTTGCATGTAACCGTTATTCCTGGCAAAGCAGGAGCAAGAGCCTGAAACTGGCAGCTGTTCAATAAAGTGCTTTTACTGATTACAGCGGTGTCTTTTTTGAAGTTGCTTGGCAGATCCTTACACCTGAAGGAGGACTAAAGACTTTTAATTCTTGAAAGGATATGAAAGGTAGAACATTTAATTTATTGTGCTTGGAAGAAATTGGCTTAGTAAAAAAAAATAACCCTCTAGATTAGCACAATTACATAGAGAATTTTGAAGCTCTGTGGAAAATATTGCAAAACATGTTGCCTCCTAGGAATGCATTTTCCTTCGATCAGTCTTAAATTCTCTGTCTGTGTTAACTTGAGAATGACCATGCTGCTCTCGTGAGCCGGAAATTATCTTCCGCTTTACCTCTGGTTTCCAGAAACTGGGAGTGAGCAGGGAGATAGATCACGCTAACAGTGCAGTCCTGTGCAGAATTATTCCGGTCCAAGTCATTTGATTTCACACTGGAGTAACTCTGCCTAGGACTGCATTGTAAACCATGCTTCTTGGCATTTATTAAAGATTTGGTCTTTAGTGACACGAAGGGTGTTCACTGCAAATGGTAGCCAAGTTAGTCTGTAGTAGCAAAAGAAAAGAAAAGTTCAGTGGCCCCTGGCGATGCCAAGAGGACCCATCTCTCTTAGCAGAAGGACATTGGCGGTGATCTGGAGACTTGGAGCAAAGTTTTTATCAGTATTCTAATAATAAATGAAATATTGTTTCATTAGAGTCAAGTGAGACAGCGGATATTTTGAACAAGTATATGGAGGTGATAGTGCATTGGATAAAACCTAGTAATTTAAACTCCGTTCAGAACATTGAATTGCAATGATCATTCCTTCATCTCAAATCACACAAAGTAGCAACCATTCCCTGAATTGATTTTCTAGATTTTTTTAAAGCAAATATTTTTTAAAAGCAGAATCCCAGCATGGTAGCCACTGAGAGCACTGTGTTAGGGTTGCCAACTCCAGACTGGGAAATTCCTGGGGATTTGGGGATGGAGCCTGGTGAAGGTTGAGATTAGAGAATGGAAGGAGATCAGCAGGGGTGTAACATTACAGTGCCCAAGCTCCTCAGCAGTCCGTAGATGAGTCGTAATTCCAGGAGATCTCTGGGCACCACCCGAAGGTTGGCAACTCTAGCATTGGTCAGTATGCCGGACAAGACTTTATTCTGAACAGAGCAGTAATCTGACAAATTATCGTAGTGCTACAGGCTCTTGCTCACCGGATTGTATTTGGAGCCCAGTCCCATATTCTCAGCTGAGATACTGTTTACCTGGAGACTGTCCTAGTGAACTTCATTCTTCATACATTTTCATTCTTTTGACACATTCATTTGGTTTTTGTCAATTGTCATTGTTAGATGTTCTGTCGCTCCCATATGGAGCTTCCAATAAACACCTCCTGTGTTCAATTTTATGTTCATGAAAAAAATGAAAACTAAAGGTGTTCCCAAATTTGAGGGATTACATTAATATCCATGCCATATGCTACGATAGCAAAATGTACTGGAAAATGTATTTGCCTCACAAAATTCTTTTGCTTGTCCCAGAGATAATCCTACTATATAAAAGGCTAACCATGTTCCAGACAACTCCCTACCCTGGGGCACCACCAGAGGGCGCTGTTGTGGAGGGAAGCCCAGAAGAGGCAGCCCATCCCTCTGAGAGCACACTGCGGAGGGAAGCCCAGACCAGGATCGGGTGTGGAGTAGGTGGCAATGCTTGCCCTGCCTTCACCCAGCTGGGATACAACATCAAAACTGACAAGTATGTCTTGTGGATTGAGTTGTATCAATCAGTTGTATTTTGATGTTGTATCCCTGTTTACCAAGGTTCCAGTAAAAGACACTATTGCACTGATTAATCAGATTTTCCCAGAGGATGTAACAGCCTTATTCCATCATTGTCTGACAACCAGTTACTTCCAATGGGACAACGAATTCTATGAACAGATGGATGGGGTGGCCATGGGGAGCCCACTCAGCCCAGTTATAGCAAACTTCTACATGGAACATTTTGAAAAAACAGCTCTAGAATCAGCACCCCACAAACCCAGTGTATGGTTCCGGTTTGTGGATGATACATTCATCATTTGGAGCCATGGGGAGGAAGAATTGAGGGAGTTTTTGAATCATCTCAACAACATCCACCTGAACATACAATTCACAATGGAGAAAGAAAGTGAGGGAAAACTCTCATTCCTGGATACCTTGGTCATCCGCAAAGCAAACTTTCAGTTAGGTCACAAGGTCTACAGGAAACCAACTCACACTGATCGGTACTTACACAAAAACTCCAATCACCACCCCCGACAGAAACGAGGCATAACGAAAACATTAGTGGATCGTGCAAGACGGATATGTGAGCCGCGCTTTCTCAATGAGGAAATTAATCATCTAAACCACGCACTTCAGGCAAATGGCTACTCCAGAAATGAAATCCGAAGAGCAATCAAACCCAGGATGAATCAAACAACCAAGGAAAAACAGTCACCTACAGGAAAAGTGTTTTTGCCATATATCAAAGGAATTACTGATCAGATGGGAAAGCTTATGGAAAAGCATAACCTTCAAGCAGTATTCAGACCCACCCGAAAAATACAACAGATGCTACGATCAGCAAAAGACAGCAGAGACCCCCTCACCTCTGCAGGAGTATACCGTATACCCTGCAGCTGTGGACAAGTTTACATCGGGACCACAAAGCGTAGCATCCAGACAAGAATAAAAGAACATGAAAGACACTGCAGACTTGGACAGCCTGAAAAATCAGCAGTGGCTGAACATAGCCTAACTCAAACAGGGCACAGTATCTTATTCCAGGACACCAAAATACTGGACAACACTTCCAACTACTTTGTCAGACTGCACAGGGAAGCCATTGAAATTCACAAGCATAAGCAAAACTTCAACAGGAAAGAAGAAACCTTAAGAATGAACAGAGCATGGGCTCCAGTTCTGAAAAACACAAGGCCAACAAAACACTCCACACCCGACAATAGCCCTGCAGAGAAGATTAGCACATCAAGCACCAATCCATATGCAAAAGAACCTCCTCAGGATACAGTGAAGCCTCCCGCCATTAGCATTCCACACCCTGGGAAACTCTTACAGAATGACTCAGCTCAACCCCACCCCTCCTGAGTAGATACAAATGACCTACATCTTTTCCACACTGTGACACTGAGAGATCTCTGTCTTTTGGTGCTACACCTCTGAAGATGCCAGCCACAGCTGCTGGCGAAACGTCAGGAACTACAATGCCAAGACCACGGCAATACAGCCCGGAAAACCCCCAACAACCATCGTTCTCCGGCCGTGAAAGCCTTCGACAATACATCTGGTTAGTTGAATAATGTGGCTTGCCAGGAGCCAGAATTCAGGATATTACAGACCGACTGCAGAAACTGATCAGACTAACTGATCAGTACCGATTTGTGCTGGTTCACGCTGGAACAAATGACACGGCCATGAATACCATTGCAAGAATTAAAGAGGACTATGAAGCTCTTGGGAGGCAGCTGAAGACAGAGAGAGCACAGGTGGTATTTTCTATCCTTCCTGTCAAAGGAAGAGGAAGGCAAAGGGAGCAAACCATACTCGAGGTGAATCGTTGGCTGAGGCGGTGGTGCTGGCAGGAGCGCTTTGGGTTCTGGGACCACGGGATAAGTTTCCTTAGAGAAGGCCTTCTAGCACATGATGGGCTTCACCTCTCAAGGTCAGGGAAGAAAATGTTTGGAAAGAACCTGGAGAGCTTCATCAGGAGAGCTTTAAACTGATGCCACAAGGGGAAGGGGATGATCAACAAGGGGATTTTAATGAAGAGGTGATAACAGTGACTTCCGGTTTGGGATTCATGGAGGTCTGACGCAGCTCCAACTGCGGAGCTGACTGGACTGCCGTTTTAAGCGGCCGGCGGGGCAAAATAGCCCGCGGCCGACTGCTCTCAGGCGGAGAGCAGGCAAAGAATGCTCAAGACCTCAGGGTGCGTTGATCTCGGGCGAGGGGGGGGCTCTATGCGATGGGCCCCCTCACGACCCTTGAGGTCCCACCCTGTGACAGGTCGGCAAAGATCTCTGCAGCAGTTTCGGGGCCAATGCGGTTGGCATAAGACCTACGTACCCAAGCTTCAATAGGGGAAAGAGGAGTGGAGGAGAAACGAAGATTGAAACAGTGATTACAACCCATGGAAAGTGAATGGGAAGGTAAAGATCACTATCTTCTGATACGGGACAGATTGTTAAAAGTAAAGAAGATTAAAAGTAGATTTTAAAACTGCAACAGGCTAATTATAAGGAGGAGAAGACTCGGCAAGAGTTGAAATAGAAAAAAGACTAAGTTTAAAGAAGTTATTAAAGAATTTGGACTATTGTTTTGAATACTTCCGGTTATGGAGCTGTGAGAAAATTCTGCCATCGCGAGAGCTACTGCGGGAAGTCAGGAGACAGGAAGTACGTAATAACAATAGAGTTGCTGGAGAGAAGTGGCCCCTGCCGGAGGGCAGGAAGAAGGGAATCGCCATCTTTGAAAGGGGAAAAGCTGCGGCTTCAGCGGAAGAGGAAGTAAGCCATTTTGGATCACAAAAACCATAGAAGAACCATAGAGAAAAGACGCCCGACATTTTGGATTTTCTAAAAGTTTTTTCTTTGCAAAAAGACCAGGACATTTGAATTAAAAATCAAAAAGACACTAAATTTTACGCCACGGAGTTAAGGAAGAGGGCGGACTCGTGGGAGCGAGCTAAGGCAAGCCCCACGATGTCGAAAAAAGAGTGGCAAACGGCAATAGAGAACTTAGACAAAAAACTCTTAGAAGTGATTAAAGACCTTAAGGACATGAAACCGGAGCTGATCAAAGAGGTTAAACAGACAGTGAAAAGTGAGCTGTCAGAAGTAAAGAAAGGTATGGAAATAATGCAAAATGAACTGCAAGGAACACAGCAGAGAGTTAAAGTAGTAGAAGGCGCGGTGGAGAATTTAGCTGACACGCAACAAACAGAGATGAGGCTGATGAGGGGGAGAATGGCGGTTGCGGAAAGTAAACACATGGAGAAGCAGCTAAGATTTCGCGGTTTGCCGGAAGTGGAAGGAAAGACAGCGCAAGAACAGATGACTGAGGTGTTAGCTGAATACCTGGGGAAGGAGGAGGAGGAAGTTGTGGCTATCCTGGACGTGGTATATCGTGTAAATTCAAGAATTGCGACCCAGAGGAAATTACCAAGAGATGTGATTGTGCAATTTACGACCCGAAATATGAAAGAGAAGATTGTGACTAAACAGTTTCAAGATCCATTGGAGATTGACGGCAAGACGATTATCATTATGAAGGAAATACCCAGATCGGTGTTATTGGACCGGAAAAAATATAAGGCGCTAATTCAGATTCTGAAGGACATGAAAATCAGGTACAGATGGGAATTACCAGAAGGAGTGTCCTTTGAATTTGGAGGGGCCAAAAAACGCATCAGATCTGAACGAGAGATGGAGCGATTCATAAGAGACAATGAAAAGGACTTACCAGCAACAAGATTATGATTATGGAGTGTAAAGTTTTATCTTGGAATGTAAATGGGCTTAATTCACCGAATAAGAGAAAAAGCATTTTTCACTGGCTATTAAAACAAAAATGTGATATTGTTTGTTTGCAAGAGACCCATATTCGAAAACAAGATATAAAGTATTTAAAATCCAAAAAATTGGGCAATGATTTTGCAGCGGCCTCTAATAAGAAAAAAAGAGGAGTAGTGCTTTATATTAAAGAGGAGCTGCAGCCAAAGTTTGTAATGAAAGATGTGGAAGCCAGATTTATAGCAGTGGAATGCGTATGGAATTCAAAGAGAGTGCTGGTAGTTGGAATCTATGCACCTAATGGAGCAAAAGAAAGCTTCTTTGAGGACTTAAGGAAGCAACTAGATGAACTTTCATATGACCAGATAATACTTGCTGGAGACTTCAATGGAGTGACAAATTTGGATTTAGACAAAAAATCATCAACTGCACAAAAGAAGAGAGGACTGCTACCAAAGTTGTTTTTTGAATTGATACAACAGGAAACCTTAGAAGATGTATGGAGAAGACAAAACCCGAAAAGCAGACAATTTACGTTCTACTCCGCAAGACACTTTACACTATTGAGAATTGATATGATCTGGGCCTCAAAAGACTTAGCGTTATGGACTAAGGAAGTGGAAATAATGCCGATGGTAGGCTCGGATCATAATCCAATTATGTGGAAATTGGGGAAAAGGAGCAAAAGGAAAGGATGGAGAATAAATGAGGACTTACTTCAAGAGGGAGAGAATATGGAGATGCTGAGAAGAGAGACAAAGTTCTTCATACAATACAACATGAATAAAGAAGTACCAACCAACAAGGTTTGGGACACTTACAAGGCGGTAATTAGGGGCATACTAATGGACCTAAATGGAAGAGCCAGAAAAAAGAAAGAGGAGAAGAGACAGGAGATTATGGAGAAAATAAAAGCCAAAGAAACACAGTTAAAGAAGAGACCAGGGAAAAAGAAAATTTATCAGGACATTAAAATATTACAAGAACAGCTGACAGCAATGAATAATAAAGAATTGGAGTGGAATCTTAAAAGACTGAACCAAAAAGGGTTTGAAGGTGCAAACAAACCTGGGAAATATCTGGCATGGCAATTGAAAAAGAGAAAGGAAAAGAAAACAATAAATAAAATATGTGAAGATAACAAAACGTATTTGGAACAGACATCCATTAGTAGAGCCTTCTATAAATTTTATGCTAAATTGTATAATAAGAAAGAGGTGAATAAAGAATCAATAGCGACATATTTGGAGAAAATGAAGCTCCCAGTAATCTCGGAAGCGTGGAGAGACAGACTGAACAACGAAGTAACGGGTGAGGAAATAAAAACGGCAATACAATCAACAAATTTGGGAAAGGCGCCAGGGCCAGACGGACTTACAGCCAAATTTTATAAGACAATGGCCAATGAACTGGTACCATTCCTAAAAGAAGTGATCAATGGAGTATTAAAGGATCAACGGATTCCAGAAACCTGGAAGGAAGCTAACATTTCATTGATCCCTAAAGAGGGCCAAGATCTGACTAATGTGAAAAATTACAGACCCATATCCTTACTTAATAATGACTATAAAATCTTTGTGAAGATACTGGCAGAGAGAGTGAAGGGATGGCTTTCGGAAGTTATTGAGGAGGAACAAGCAGGTTTTTTACCTGGTAGACAAATCAGAGACAATTTAAGGACAGTGATCAATGCTATTGAGTATTATGATAAGCGTTGTGACAAAGAGGTTGGTTTCTTCTTTGTTGATGCTGAAAAAGCGTTTGACAATTTGAACTGGGACTTTATGTTTGCCACTATGGAAAAGCTACAAATGGGAGAAAGATTCATAAGAGCAGTTAAAGAAATCTACAGAGACCAGAATGCAGCAATTGTGGTGAATGATGAGACTACTAAGAAATTGACTATAAGTAAAGGAACAAGACAAGGTTGCCCGTTATCTCCGCTGTTATTCATTTTGGTATTGGAGATACTGATGATACAAATACGACAAGATGAAGAAATCCGCGGAATAAAAATAAAAGACTTTTCTTATAAGGTCAGAGCATTTGCGGACGATATAATGTTAATTGTGGAAGACCCAATGGAGAATATGCCAAAAGTGATAGAGAAGATCAAGGAGTTCGGAGATTTGGCAGGGTTTTCTATTAACAAAAAGAAGTCAAAGATACTATGCAAAAATATGACTAAGCAAAAACAACAACTGTTAATGGAAATAACGGACTGTGAAGTAACAACTAAGGTGAAATATTTGGGAGTTGAACTGACTGCAAAGAATATAGATCTATTCAAAAATAACTATGAAAAATTATGGACTCAGATTGAGCAAGATTTGATTAAATGGAATAGATTGAATTTGTCATGGTTGGGAAGGATTGCAGCAGTTAAGATGAACGTGTTACCAAGAGTAATGTTTTTGCTACAGACAATACCAATTATCCGAGACTCTAAGCAGTTTGAAAAATGGCAGAGGAAAATATCAGACTTTGTTTGGGCAGGCAAGAAGCCTCGAGTGAAAATGAAAGTTTTACAAGATGCAAAGGAAAGAGGCGGAATGCAACTGCCCAATCTAAGACTTTACTATGATGCAATCTGCCTAGTGTGGCTGAAAGACTGGATGACGCTGAAGAATAAGAAATTATTGGCCCTAGAGGGATATAAAAAATATTTGGATGGCATGCATACCTATGGTACGATAAAGTAAAAGTGAACTCTATGTTCCTACATCATTACATACGGAAAAGCCTATTTGCAACTTGGAAGAAGTACAGAGACTTTCTACAAGAAGGAACCCCCATGTGGGTGGTTCCATATGAAGTAATAGATCCGAGAGCTGTCGATACTGAGCAACAGTGTCTAACATATAAGGAGATAACCCGAATAGAATCTGCTAAACTTAAAATAAAGACACAGGACGAGTTATCACCCAACTATGATTGGTTTCAGTATAGGCAGATCAGAGATCTCTACAACTCGGACTGTGCAAAGGGAGGCATAAGAACAGAGAATTCGGAACTAGAGCAGACACTTTTAAAAGAGGATAAGAAGGAAATTTCCAAGGTATACCAAGTACTGTTGAAATGGTATATTGAAGATGAAATAGTTAAAGTACAAATGGTGAAGTGGGCCATAAATTTTAACAAAGAAATAACAATGGAGGCATGGGAACACTTGTGGAAAAACACAATGAAGACTACAACGTGTACTAATATTAAAGAGAACATTTACAAAATGATCTATCGTTGGTACATGACACCAAAGAAGATTGCGCTAGGGAATTCTAATAAATGCTGGAAATGTAAAAAACATGAGGGCTCTCTGTACCATATGTGGTGGACGTGTGAGGTAGCTAGGCAGTACTGGGGAGAAATAATAAAAGTAATAAGTGAGATTCTACAATTTCAAATCAATAAGAACCCAGAACTCCTGCTACTGAACCTGGGAATGGAGAACATTCCAGCCCAATATAGAACATTGCTATTCTACATGACAGCAGCGGCCAGACTTTTGTATGCGCAAAAATGGAAAGTACAAGAAGTGCCAACTATTGAGGACTGGACTTACAAATTGCTGTATATGGCCGAAATGGACAAAATGACAAGAAAATTGAGAAATCTGGACCCAGGACAGTTCAACACAGACTGGGAGAAGCTGAAGCAATACGTGTTGAAGAAATGGGAGGTGGGAGGAGAACTGTGGCAGTTTGAGAATTATTGAAACATGACAAAATGTAGAGGGGGGTGACTTTACCGGAGGGTAGAGAGAGAAATGAAAATGTCTAAGCAGTTATCTGGTTAGATTGTTATATATAGAAAAATATATAGAATATGGATAGAAAATAACTAACTATAAGGACCGACTAGTTAATATTGTTTCTGGTATAAACGTGTAACATGTTAAACTGAATAAGACTACCTGAAGAAACATATGGATCAAATTGATTGATAACTTTTGATGATAGTTATATAGATGTATAATTAAAGAAAGAGGAAATTAATAATATAATTAAATATAACTAAAGTAGAATGAAGACAAGATATGTAAAAAAAGTAATATACAGAATATAAGTTAAATTGGTTGACTTATATGAATGCATGGATTATATGGTTTATATAGTATATGGTTTATAGAAATATTTGAAACCAGGAAATTATGAAACTATGAAAAAAGGGACAAATTGTTTGTCTAATACGGAAGAAGGGACTTAAAGATAGGGTACAGAGTATTAAAAATAGTTAAAGAATTATTGCTTAGATTAAAGGGAAAGTATATATTTGTTAGATAGATGAATTCAAAATGAGTAAGGGAAAAGGGACAAAGGGTTGGAAAACTGTTGGAAGTCTACAAAAAAAGGGGGGAAAGGGAGGGGGTTAGAAACTGGGAAACGGGAATTGATTGTAATGTGAAATCAAATGATTCTAATTCCAATAAAAATTTTATTAAAAAAAAAAAGAGGTGATAACAGTGGGGGCCCACCTGGGTAGGGCAGATCAAACGAAGGCACAAGGCTACAAGTGCCTATATACCAATGCCCAAAGTATGAGTAATAAGAAGAAAGAGCTTGAGCTTCTCTTGCAAACAGAGGGCTACGATATAGTCGGAATTATTGAGACTTGGTGGGATGATTCCCATGACTGGAATGTGGAAGTGGATGGGTACGAGTTGTTCAAGAAAAACTGGAAGTGTAGAAGAGGAGGCGGAGTGGCATTGTATGTGAGGAGAGGGCTTGATTGTCAGCAAGTCCTGGAGAATGTGGTTGACAGCCCAGTGGAAAGTATACGGGTGGAAATAAGGGGAGGAAGGACAAAGGGTATTGTTGTTGGAGTCTGCTACAGACCGCCTGACCAGGGAGAGGAAATGGATGTTGCCCTCCTTGAACAGATTGGTAGAGTAACCAGACATCAGAACCTTATGATTAGGGGTGACTTCAACTTCCCCAATGTGTGCTGGGAAACAAAGCTCAGCAAAGCGACAAGAATCACGCAACTTCCTGACCTGCCTGGCCGATAATTTCCTTTTTCAAATGGTGGAGGAAGCTACAATGGGCTCGGACATACTAGACTTAATATTAACCAACAGGGAAGAATTCGTAGATGGGGTGAAGGTGAGGGGGACCTTAGGGGGAAGTGACCATGTCCTCCTTGAATTCCAGTTGCTGTGGGGGGCCAAGGAAGTTCACAGCCAGACTTGTAGAATTTCATAGGGCCGATTTCAATGAACTCAGAGGATTGATGAGAGTCATTCCGTGGGAGAGTGTGCTGGAAGGGAAAGGAGCGAGTGAAGGGTGGGCTCTTCTCAAACATGAGCTTTTAGTAGCTCAAGCCCTCACTATTCCAGCAAGACGGAAACATGGTAAGGGCTCCAAGAAACCTGTGTGGATGAACAGAGAGCTCCAGAATAAGCTAAGGGAGAAAAAAGAAATGTTCAGGAAATGGAGAGAAGGACAGACCTCTAAAGAGGAATATATGAGGGTAACTAGGTACTGCAGATCAGCCATCAGAGAAGCCAAAGCTCAGTATGAGCTGGGTCTGGCCAGGGGGGCTCGCAAGAATAAGAAAAACTCCCTACAGATATGTGAAAAGCAAACTAGGGATCCCAGACCCCCGGTGGGGGATCCCCCGCCCCCACTCCCCCCATACCACCAACACTTACCTAACCGGCAGGGGATGCATACCTTCCCTGAGCCCCCCCCCCCCTCCGCAGCACTGCATGCTCCCGTGTGCAGCAGCCACTGGGATCAGGCCCGTTTTGGCCCAGATTGGGGCAGCTGCAGAGCGCAGGAGTGCTCCCTGCACTCCGCAGCGAGTGAAAATGGGCCTGGTCTGTGGCAAAACGAGCTGGTTTTCAGATGCTGTGGAGCGCAGGAGAGCTCCTGTGCTCCTCAGAGCCCCAAAATGGGCCCATTTTGGTGTGAATCGGGCCTGTTTTGAAGCACTGCGGAATGCAGGAGCACTACTGCGTTCTGCAGCACCTGAAAACTGGGCCCGTTCTGCCGTGGATCGGGACCGTTTTCAGGCACTGTGGAGTGCTCCTGAGCGCCACAGTGCCTCAAAAACAGGCCCAATCCACACTGAAACGGGCCCGTTTTGAGGCGCTGCGGAGCGCAGAAGCGCTCCTGTGCTTTGCAGCGCCTCAAAAACGGGCCCGTTTCAGTGTGGATGGGGCCCATTTTGAGCCCCTGCAGAGCCTGGATGTGCTCCTAGGGGCTGTGTGATGACGTCACTTCTGAAGTGACATCATCGCACCTGTGGGCGTGCACGCATGTACCCCCTCTCACCCAAGGTAAGTGCCAGGCCCCTATCCCCTGCCCATAGGTTGCGTGTGCCTGGCAACCCTAAAGCAAACGCAAGATAAAAGAGGCAATTGGATCGCTGTTGAGAGTGGAAGGAGAAACTGTGATGGAGGACAAAGAAAAAGCAGATAGGCTTAATGACTTTTTTGCCTCTGTTTTCTCCCTGAAGAATTCAAGCCCATCTAGAGATGGTAGTAGACATGACAGGACACCTGGGTGGCTAGTTGATATTGACAGAGAGGTTGTGGAGAGGCACCTGGCTGCACTGGACGAATATAAATCCCCTGGGCCGGATGGTGTGCACCCAAGAGCGCTCAAAGAACTTTCTAGAGATCTTGCAGCGCTTCTGTCCATCATCTTCAAGGCCTCCTGGAGGACTGGGGACGTGCCACAAGATTGGAGAAGAGCGAATGCTATCCCAGTCTTTAAGAAAGGAAAGAAGGATGACCTGGGAAACTACAGGCTGGTCAGTCTGACTTCTGTTGCTGGGAAGATATTAGAGCAGATTTTAAAGGGATTGATCTGTAAGCATCTGAAGGACCACTTAGTGATCTAAGGAATTCAACATGGTTTTGTCCCCAACAGATCTTGTCAGATCAACCTGGTTTCCTTCCTAAGTGATGAGTTTACTGGATCGTGGGAACTCTTTCAATATGATTTACCTGGATTTCAGCAAAGCTTTTGATAAGGTTCCCCATGACATTCTAATGGGTAAACTGGAAGACTGCTGATTGGACTATAGGACAGTTTGGTGGATAGGGAACTGGTTAGAGGACCACACCCAAAGAGTGGTGGTCAATGGTGTTTCATCGGATTGGAGGGAGGTGTTCATTGTGTAATTGGTCAGCTCGGCCTCTGCCATTTTAATAGCCATTGTTATATGGCTGCTAGTGATATTAAAAATCGTCAAGCCTCTGGATTTAAATGGCCACTGTATTCCCACCAGAGAGCCTCCAACAGTTGCTGAGTCCTACCCAGGAGAACACAGCATGAACGGAATGCCGCACAGGAATATGGAGTGATTAAGAGTTGATTGGATTTGCAGTCCCTCAAGCCCCAAAGGAATCCAGTGCAACAAAGGTCTCGCGGAGTCGTCCCCACTTTGCACATTCCTTTCCCTTCTTCCGTGATGAGATCTCCTGTCCATGACTGAGGAGCTAATTGAATGACATTCATAAGTATATTCAGTTGTTCCTGGGAAAGTACAGTCCTCACCTAAATCCATCAACTTAGCTCCAGTGGAATTCTCTAACAAACTATCCCTTTTGTGCAGAACTAGAACATGTTTTGCATTTGCTTTCACATACCCCCGGCAGCTACCGATCAAGGTAATCAAACCTTTTGTCAAACCCAGGAACTGACCGTTGGAGCCTTTGTTCTTACGGCTAGGTGGGCTTTCCCACCTCAGGGCCCGTTTTACTCTATAAGAGTAGTGCCTTGACCCATTCAAATTGTGCATGCTTCCTGGCTGCTCCCTTAGGGTCACTTCCCTAAGTCTCTCTCTCTTTGTTCATGCTTACCTGATCTAAAACGCTGTTCCCTGGAGGTTTGTGCAAAGCCTCTTGCTCTCCTAGCCAAGGACACTGGTGTTAGAACCTACTCTCTTCTCCCGTGGACTGGACCCCCCTCTTCAGGATAGGTAGATATACTTACTCCCTCTCTCTATTCTCAATTTCTGGCAAAGCTTCGTAGGACCCTGTGTCCGTGTGTGTAATTATTTCTACCCCAGTAATTCTGAGTATATGTGCATGCCATTCTGTTCTTAATAAAAGTTATTGTTGGATTTCCAAGCACCAGCCTTGTTTGTTCTAAAGGAAGGGACCCCGTAGAAATTGGTGATAGATCCCTGCAGTTACCGGCCTCTCATATAGCTGTCTTCCTTGCTTGCTAATTCCCCCCCCACACAAATTATTTATTACAAGGAGGCCAATTCCGGTAACAAGTGGGGTGCCGCAGGGCTTCGTTTTGGGCCCGGTACTTTTAAATATTTTTATCAATGGTCTGGATGAAGGGGTAAATGGGCTACTCATTAAATTTGCGGATGATACCAAATTGGGAACAGTGGCAAACACTCAAGAAGATAGAGTTAAAATTCAACAAGACCAGAATATTCTGGAGAAGTGGGCGGTTGTGAACAGGATGCAATTCAACATAGACAAGTGCGCAGTATTACTTCTGGGCCACAAAAATGTGAAGCACAAATACAGAATGGAGGATACACTTCTGGGTAGTAGTATATGCGAAAGAGATCTTGGAGTAAGAGTGGACTGTAAATTAAATATGAGCAGTCGGTGTGATGCTGTGGCAAAAAAGGCAAACTCAGTCTTGGGTTGTATCAAAAGGGCCATTGCATCGAAATAGCAGGAGGTCACAGTCCCTCTCTTTACTGCCTTGGTCAGGCCACAACTGGAGTACTGTGTGCAGTTCTGGAGGCCTCACTTCCCAAAGGATGTGGACAAAATCGAGAGGCTGCAGAGGAGAGCGACAAGGATGATCAGGGGTCTGGAGACTGAGCCCTACGAGGAAAGGCTGAGCGCCTTGGGAATGTTTAGTTTGGAGAAGAGGAGGTTGAGGGGGGACATGATTGCTCTCTTTAAATATCTGAAAGGCTTTCATTTGGAGGAGGGCAGGGAGCAGTTCCAGTTGGCAGCAGAGGGTAGGATGCGAAGCAATGGGCTAAAGCTACATGCACAAAGGTACCGACTGGATATTAGGAAAAACTTTTTCACGGTCAGAGTAGTTCAAAAGTGAAATCAGCTGCCTAGGGAGGTGGTGAGCTCCCCCTCACTGACAGTTTTCAAGAAGAGGCTGGATGAATATTTGTCAGGGATGCTTTAGGCTCACCCTGCACTGGGCAGGGGGTTGGACTAGATGGTCTGTATGGCCCCTTCCAACTCTGTGATTCTGTGAATAAGTGCTTGAAGAACATTGACCAGGTAATACTCCAGAGTAAATGAATTCTGGAATCTTCATGGAGTTTGTTGGTGGACTAGTCAGTTGATGGGTGTTTCTATTGATTAAAATCTGATTGATATGTCACCCCATGGAGGAAATGAATGGACACTGGACTCCAATTGTTGGGGTTCAACAATAGTTAAGTTGGTGAGACTGGGAACGTTAGCAGCACACTCTTTGGTGAATGAATGCTGTACACTTTGGATATTTGAGTACTATTGCAGAGATTGTAATTAAATGTAAAGGATTTTAAGTGTGGTAAATGTTAGGTTATTTTAAAATTGTTTGTTGTTTTTTCAGTGTGGCATTGCTCAAGGCCTTTTGGCCAAATGAGCAGTATCATTAAAGTGAAGTTGGTGGACTATTCTGTGTTTCGTGAAATCCTTTTCTCATTTTCCTCTCTGAGCAGAGTGACTCAGGAATCTTTTCTCTGATTTCTGAAGAAAATTCTCCCACTTGTTCACATTTTTCTATCACGGTGTTGTATTTATGAGGGAGCCGGTAGCTGCTATGTTGCTTTGCCTTGCCCCTGAGCTCTACAGATAGAAATTGCGTTGGTGGAAACTGAAGCCCTTTTCAAATTATCGTCATACGTACTGGGAACCTGCCAATCAACCATGTCGGCAGTGTGTGCTACCCATCCTTCTCCTGATACGGACAATTGCCATATTGTCTGAACAGTGCAGATTTTGCACAACCATACTTTGAACTGTGGTGTAGCAGGGTTCTTGTTCTTGTTCACATGCACTTAATCTGATAATTCATGTGTTGTCCATTTCAGATAACATGAGGATCTATATGTGGTTGCCAGCTTCGAGGTACATGTGGACCATTAATGTCTGAAAAGAGCTGCAGTCCTGCTGCTACTGAAGGGGCTCAGTAGATATGAATATCCATATGAAAAGAGAATTTTGAGGAATGATCCTTCTCTCATGTCAGGAGCAAGTCCTTTGGCCTCTGTGGCACTGGGCCATTATAAATATGATATGCCAACAAGCCTGCTTTATTTTCGTATTATCGTTCTATTATTGTGGGACCAATGCTGTACTCCTACAGCCCTCTGGTGGTATGCTGCAGACATGATTTGAGATTTCTCAGTTCTACAGAACAAATCAAGTCTTTTTAAATGGGTGCTGCATACCTCACCATAAGGAGACTACAGCTGTTATAACCTGAGCAGGGCTTTTTTTCTGGGAAAAGAGGTGGTGGAACTCAGTGGGTTTCCCTCAGAGAAAATGGTCACATGGCTGGTGGCCCCGCCCCCTGATCTCCAGACAGAGGGGAGTTGAGATTGCCCTCGGGGGTCAATCTAAACTCCCCTCTGTCTGGAGATCAGGGGGTGGGGCCACTACCCACATGACCATTTTCAAGAGGTTCCGGAACTCTGTTCCCCCGCGTTCCCCCTGAAAAAAAACCCTGAACCTGAGCATATGCTGGAATTGAACATGAATGGAAAAACTGGGAAGACATCGAAGTCTTTCAAATGCAAAGAATTCCATCAGGTGAAATAATGTAAAGATTTAAATCCTGCTATTTGGTGTTGCATCTCAGAGTCCAAAATCTAGAGAGCCAGTGTGGTATAATGGTTAGAATGTTGGGATAGCATTTGGGAGACCCGGGTTCAAATCCCTGTTCTGCCCTGGAAGCTCACTGGGAGGCCCCAGGCCAGTCACACACTCTCAGCCTAACCTACCTCACAGGGTTGTTGTGGGGATCGAGTGGAGGACAGAAGAACTATGTAAGCCAGTTTGGGTCACTATTGCACATAAAGTAAATTAAGTAAGTAAATAAATAAATCTATCAAATGTGTGCATGAGGAATGGTCAACAAATGGATTGCTCTTATTACACATGTGCCTTCAATAATGTCTTTAGACTGTGGAGTTCAGTGGCACCTGCCTTCCTGACCAACTCAGCTTTGTTTTATTTTACGTCTTGAAAAATTTGTATCCCCCATCTCAGCTTGAATGCTCTCAAGGCGGCTTACAACATAATAAAATACAAGACAAGCAACAAAATATCAAAGTGCAATAAAATGCAAAATGTTTCCTTGAGCCCCAAGGGAATGGTGGGACGTAAATGTTTTAATTAATAAATAAATATTTTTGAACAATACTCTCACCTTTTCACCTTATTCATCCCTAACATTATTTTAACATGAGCCTGTTCCGTGGTACAAAGGGCCACCACCGAAAACACATCTCAAGTGGCTATTGGCCAAGTTGCTAGGATAGCTTTCGGTATCCCAAACCCTCGAAACAGAAAAACCCTCCACATTACACTGGCCTGCTGTCGGTGTGTCATCCTCATGCAGAAATCCCTGACTGAGAGGGACAAAAGGACAACGGAATGCTTCGGACCCGTCCTGGAAAGCCGACGCCACTTTTGTTTTCTGTCTCCCTCTAGCATTCTAATCCGCCCAGAAAAAGCAAGAGTGCTGCCTGCCTTTTGGCTTTAGCTGGGCCGCACACAATTGGAACAGATGGGAAAGCAAAAACGCTGACAGCATTTTTAAAAAAGGACCAGCTGAGAGCGAGAAGGCGGGGCAATTTGATTTTATTTAGTTTCTACAGTAGAGAGCTGGAGTTTAGGGTTACAGAGTATCAGGGAGCTTTCAAGTCATTGCAAGCGTGGCAGGAGGAGAACTGAGTTCACTACCTTCCGTTCCAAATCCACTAAAGTTTTCGCTTTCAACCTGGACAAAGAAACACAGATGCAAAGGGAGTCTTCGGGAGCACCTTCCCACACCACTATGTACAGGAGCAGTTACCTGCGCGAAGTGCGCAAGGAGAAGTATGAGCGGTCCGATGCTTACGAAGAACTGCCGGAATCACCTGAATTTGGCAGTCTCGCTCAAGCGCAAGGCCTGGAAAACCTACAAGAGCTCAATGAACGGTTTGCCAACTACATCAACCGAGCTCGGGTCCTTGAGCAGCGCAATGCCATTTTCCGCAAGCAGCTGGAGACCTTCCAGCGCATGGATGAGCTGGCGGGGTTAGAAGAGGCTTTTGCTGCCCAGATTGATCTCAACCGCCAGCGTGTTCGTGAACTGGCCGCAGACAGATCAAAGCTGGAACGTGAAGAAAAAGACGCACAGCGAATGCTGGATGAATTCCGTAACAAGTAAGTCGCTGAGCAGTGGAGGAGCTCACCCTGTGGTCCTTAACAGTGTCTATTATTATCAAAGTCTCATAGCTTTTACCCTTTCTGCATTGTGACTTATGCACTTACGTATTGTATGGGCCTTTAAGTCACTCACAACTTACTTATGGCTACTCTAGCCAAGGGGCTTCAAGGCAAGTGCGAAGCAGAGGTGGCTGGCCATTACTTTCCTCTGCAGAGTCTTCCTTGGTGTTCGCCCATCCAAGTACAACCCTGCTTAGCTTTTGAGATCTGATGAGCTCAGGCTATACCATTCCACACCCCGCTTACATTCCTGCTCCTTTTAAAACACAGTACAGGGTGTCTTGACCAAGTTCATTCTGTTTTGTAACTTCACAAAGGTCTATGTATGGAAAGTAAGGTACTGAAGTCCCTTAAGTGATGCCCATCTGTGGTACAGTTGTGAAGACAAGTGTTGTCCTCTGTGTGTAAGGAGCGCAATATAAGTGCAGGGAATGCAACATCAGAGGATACCTAAATGTAGTAAGGGTGCTGCCTGGATTCTGATATTATGGCTCTTTCCTCGTCTTCTTAATTTGACAGCCCACTTTGTATGGCTTCCCTCTTTCAGCCTGACATTGATGGTCTATGAAGAGCCAAGTCATTCTAGGAGCTAGAAAGCACACATGTTGGTGCATATTGTTGTTCAACTGTGCAGTTTTCAAAGGCATTTAATGCAAGGCTATGCACTGAGACAGTTACGGAATGAGAAGTACCCCCCATGCAGTTATGCCATCTTCCACAGGTGGTTCCAGGCTTTCCAATACATGGACGCACAGGCAGGGATAAATATAAACTGTAAGACAATTACAATATTAGGAGGACTTTTCAAAATTCTGTCATGTTGGTATTAAGAACTGTATGCATGCCTGGGTAAACTGTAGGTTTTACAATTCTTCGTGGAAAGGATGAGAAGAGAAAGAAGGATCCCTGCCTAAAGCAAGATAATTTTTAGAGACTGGCTGAAACCAACAAGTCTAAAACGAAACAACAAAAATAACCAGTTTACTTTAATATGAACTCTGCACATATGTTTCACTAGCAAGTTTATTGAAGCACCAGCTTTTGTGGGATAGAGTTCACTTATCAGATGCGTGATATGAAATGTTTGCCTGCAGACATTCATGCACACAGAGAAGGAAAAAATTGCGAGCAGTGCGCACAAAGGGCCATGAAATGCAGACATGGATGTCATTGGCATGTACAACTCCTGTGTGTGCCAGAAGTGACCATTTGCAAGTGATGATAATACTCCAGATGGCCTTAGGAAACTTACTGCCTGCTGGGGCTAAGAAAAGTGTCTTCTCAGTTTAAGTCCTTTCTTAGCTACTACAGAGATGCTTAAAAAGAGGATACCTTTCTTAGCCCCTGCAGGCGGTAAATTGCTCAACTCAACTACCTAGACTGTGTTATCACCAGTTACAGTTGTCAGGAATGGCCGCTGTGCTTATCTTCCGCACTTTTGAATTTTGCATAGATATATCACATACTAAACCTTCTGAGCATAATCTTGTAACCTGGTAAAATTTTCTTCCTCTATGTATGTGTCTGCCTGTCTATACATACAGATATGCATATGCATACATATATGTGTGCGTATGAATGGCTTCAGTTCATGCATCTGATGAAGTGGGCTGTAGCCCCGCAAACTCTTATGTGACAACCAAATTGTTAGTGATAACAAAATGGAATTGTGATGCCTTGGATCAAGGCACATACAGAGGTGGATCAAGGCACAAAGAGATCACTGTTTAAAAAAAATAGATCATTTTATAACTACTTCCTGCTGGTTAATGTTTGCTATCCTCTTTCATTCTACACAGAAAATCCTGTACAAATAAACCATTTACTGATCTTCTAGGGATTCCATGAGCTAAGGGGAGATTAAAAGAAAAGTAACCCACATCATACAGTTTTGTCCTCTAGGAAGAGATTCGCACGATCAATTCTGCCCTCCCAATAGGTTGGCTCCTATTCTAATAATGATGATTCTTTCCCTTGGTGCAAAACACCTTCCTTTGATGCCTTCCCTTTAGTACAAAGTGACTCCCTTTGCTCCAGGGGAGTTTTACTTAAAGAAGGTGTTGCCATGGATGGAAGAGATATGGGGGATCCAACCCCAGGCACAGTGTTTTGTTCTTGGGTGGTGGGACTCCCGTGTAATGGAGTTGACCTCCTTACCAAGATACAGGTACCAGAGCTTTCCAGAGCTGAAGGACGTGCACGAGAGAATCACTGCCCACGTGTATAAACTTGCGTCAGAGATGATTCCTCTATCACACCACCATCAGTGCATCTAGTGCAAAATCTCCACTTGTACTAGAACTCTTGCACAAGCAGAAGCACAAGAAAAAGACCCTTGTAACGGCTCGCACTAAGTCAGACTTATTGTATCCCTGCTTGCATTTCTGCTTTCTCAAGATCTGGCACTACCAATTTCTGAGCTCTATATTGTATGTTTGGTGGTCCCCGGTGACGTTAATCAGTCTGAATGGGCAGTATCGTTGCACACGTGCAACTTTGCAAAAATTCGGTCCAAAAATACTTTGCAGGGGTTCATGGAGGTTCAGCGTGAACTGAACATGCCAAGCGATTGATTGGCTCACTCTTGAGTGACAGCTCCAAAAACGGTGCTTTGGGCTGTCAGGCACATTAGTGGCATTAGCAGCCCCCCTAGTAGCAACCTGAAAGATCCTCTGGCTGAATGCAGGTAGCCCTTGGTGGGGCGAGGGCGGGGAAAAGAAAAGAAACCTCATGCATGGTATGACTAGGGTTGCCAACCTCCAGGTGGTGACTGGAGATCTCCTGGAATTGCAACTGGTCTGTCAGTTGTAGAAAATGGCTGGAGGAAATGGCTGTTTTGGTGCGTGGACTCGGTGGCATCCAACCCCACTGGTCCCTCTCCTCCCCAAACCCTGTCCCCTCTAGGCTCAAAACTCCCCCCCCCCCATATTTCCTGGAATTTCCCAGCCTGGAACTGGCAACCATAGGCAGGACTCACAATCTTTAAAATTCACTAAGTAATTAACAAATTGAAATTGGTTTTTGGTATTTGGATAAAAGAAATCGCGACTCGTTTCTTTTAATCTATATTTATGATTTATTTCACTTCTTTGCAGGCATAGAAATGAATGTGAGTACCAGCAAATGCTGAAAGCAACCCTGGAACGGCTTAACAAGGTGAGTTGCCGGTGTCAGGCACCACGTGGTCCTCCCCCCCCCCCCACAGACACACACCCACACGCTAGATTTTTCTTCCCTCTTTCGTCATTTGTGACAATATGGATGCTGTCCGATAGGACTCAGCGGGATGCCACACTCTTGCAACTTATTCTTTGGGATGGGAGATGGAGTGATTTAGTTGCCAACCTCCATTTGGAGGCTGGAGCCCTCTTGGAACGCCAACTGATCTCCCCTGACTACATAGACCAGTTCCCCTGGAGAAAAGGGCTGCTTGGGCAGGAGGACTCTACGGCTTCCGCCCTCAAATTTCCAGGAATTTCCCAAGCCAGCGTTAGCTATGGGAGTTGGGGAGGTGGTTTGCCTTTTGCCAGCACTGAAACTTGCAGCTGGAGTACAAAAAAGAAGCCCTGCCGGATAACAGAATCCTGAGATCTGAACACCAAAGTAACTGTGCAAATGCACACGGGCTCATACAGGACACACAGAACCACTGGGAAAGGGTCGCATGTGGATCCGAAATGCAACGGGCCAGTGGGAAGTCCTGATTGCTTAGAAAAGTAGACTTCGTACGTCAACCGGTGCCTACAAAACAATAGCCGCTTTCAAGGAGTAGATGCATTCTACACTGACATTGCACAAGCTAAGTTTCCACAGTAAAGGTTTTTTTTTAAAAAAAGAAACCCTTTGAGAATGGTTTCTTTTCAAATGAAGTACTTTTTTGAAGTACACACTATAGAAATAAGCCAGTCGAGGGGGGGGGGGGGGCTAAAATCTTTGCTTCGCTGTCTTTGAAAGGTTCCTTATATCTTTAGAAAAGGCTTTTCTCTTTAAGAAGATGCTGCAAAATTAAATTGCTCCCTTATCTTCTTTTATGCCAAAAAAATAGATTTCTTTCTTTTTCTTCTTTTCTTTGTTCTGAGGGCTAATCTTCGTGTTTTCATTTTTATCCTACAGTTGATCCTTACGGGTTCCCACCCCCCTCTCTTCTACAAACTACAAAAAGAGATTCTGTTTGAAACTGCATTGGCCTTAAGTTCTCCCCTTTTCTTCTTACTGTCCCCCACTTCCAAAGTTCCTTAAACCGCCTATAATGATCTCAACAAAGTTCCCTGTTTTCCTTAGTTCCATTCAAGACCTTTTGGATCACCCCCTCGCAGGGTGCAAGCAGTGGGTAGCTGTTAGGATCATTGTCCTGAGTGGTTCGAAACATGGGAACATAGAGCTAGAAGGGACCCGCAAGGATCATTGAGTCCAGCCCCCTGTGGAACACAGGAAATTCACAGCTCTTCTCGCCTCCACCCCCAGCGACCCCTGCTCTATGCCCAGAGGAAGGCAAACCTCCAGGAACCCCGGCCAATCCTTAGTACCTTATACACCAGCTTTCATCTTACATATTGACTCTGCTGATCTGCTTAAGGGTGGACTGGGAAGTTTAAATGACCCAGGAACAATCCAAGCTGAGCGTTCCTGCATAGCAACATTGCAGGGGCCACTCAAGTTAGGCCCTGTCAGCAGTGCTACCTCACCCACTGTCTCTTCTTTTGCCACCATCAGCTGGTAGCAGCCCGGAACGGGTGGCATGGGGGAAAGAAGGAACTGGTGGCATGGACCGCTGCTGGAGGGCTGAAACTAAGCTGTTACTGCAGTGCTGGTGGGGTTTTGAGGGAGCTTGGCAGTGGCCCTTTCTTAAATGGCATTTGAGTGATGATTCCTTACAACTTTTTGCTTTGACCTCAGGAGTGTCAAATCTTACGGCCATACCTATTCTTTTCCTTTTAAATGCTCTGGGGCCTCTACTGCAGCTCCTCTTTATGTTACTTCAAACTGTTTGCCTCAGAAGGGCAATCCCTTTCGCCAAACCTATCAAATCTGCTGTGGAAGCTCATGGGGTGACTTACATCCAGCTGCACATGCTCAGCCTAGCCTACCTCTCAGGGTTGTTGTGAGGATAATATGGAGAAAAGGCTAGTGATGTGAGCTTTTCTGTGGAGAAAGGCAGTATATAAATGAAGTAAATTAGTAAATAGAGATGAGGATGGAGGGGCAGTTGTTTAGTGGGTTTGATGGAGAGGAGGACACGGGGAAAGGTGACCCTATCGAGGTTGCTAGGAGGAGGGGAAGAGGAGATAGTATGAGGAAGGGGATACAGGGAAAAGTGAAGTACGCCTGCAAGTCCTTGCAAGTCCCCCACAATGCAACTGGGCCTGGCTCAGCCGGCACCCTGCAACGGGGCCATCGAGGAAGGCTGCGGGGGGTGAAGGCGGGGTGCAGATAAAAGTGGGTGGGAAGGGACTTCCTGTTTGGGATCCATGGAGGTCTAACGCAGCTCCACTTGCGGAGCTGACCGGACTGCCGTTTTAACCGGCCGGCGGGGTGAAAATAGCCCGCGGCCGACTGCTCTCAGGCGGGGAGCAGGCAAAGAACGCTCAAGACCCTAGGGTGAGCTAGATCTCGGACGAGGGGGGGCTCTACACAGCGAGTCTCCCCCCGATCCTTGAGGTCCCACCTTGCGACGGGTCGGCTATAATCTCTGCGGCAGTTTTGGGGCCAATTCGGCTGGCATAAGACCTACATACCCAAGCATCGATTGGGGGAAGAAGCTGAGAGGAGAACTTAAAATCGAAACAGCGATTACAACCCGAGAAAAGTGAAGAGAAGGTAAAGATCATTATCTTCTGAGACGGGACAGATTGACAAAAACAGAGAGGAAAAAAAGTAGATTTTTAAACTGCAACAGACTAGTGAAAAGGAGGGGAAGACTCGGCAGGAATCGAATTTAAAAAGAGACTAAGTTTAAAGAAGTTATTAAAGAAATGGGACTATTGTTTTGAATACCTGTGGCTTTGGAGCTGTGAGAAAAAGACACCATCGCGAGATCTGCTGTGGGAAGACGGGAGACAGGAAGTGCGTAATAACAA
This sequence comes from Eublepharis macularius, assembly GCF_028583425.1. Classification (NCBI taxonomy): domain Eukaryota; kingdom Metazoa; phylum Chordata; class Lepidosauria; order Squamata; family Eublepharidae; genus Eublepharis; species Eublepharis macularius. The sequence goes on from NC_072790.1 coordinate 8,051,221, forward strand.
TAGAGTGGCTGGAGAGAAGCGGCCCTTGCTGGAGGGCAGGAAGTAGGGAATCGCCATTTTTGAAAGGGGAAGGGTCGCGGCTTCAGCGGAAGAGGAAGTAGGCCATCTTGGATTACAAAATCATAGAGAAACCATAGAGAAAAGACGCCCGACATTTTGGACTCTTTAAAACTTAATTTCTATAAGAAGACCGGGACATTTAAAATAGAAAAACGTTAAATTTTACGCCACGGAGTTAAGGAAGAGAGCGGATTCGTGGGAGCGAGCTAAAGCAAGCCCCACGATGTCAAAAAAAGAGTGGCAATCGGCAATAGAAAACCTGGATAAAAACCTGGACAAAAAACTTTTAGATATGATTAAAGAACTTAAGGACACGAAATTGGAGCTGATAAAAGAGGTTAAAGAGGTTACACAGACAGTAAAATCGGAGCTGTCAGAAGTGAAAAAAGGTATGGAAACAATACGAAGTGAATTACAAGGAACGCAGCAGAGAGTTAAAACAGTAGAAGACGCGATGGAGAATTTAGCAGACACGCAACAAACAGAGATGAGATTGGTGAAGGGGAGAATGTCAGTTGCAGAAACTAAACATATGGAGAAGCAGCTACGTTTTCGTGGCTTGCCAGAAGTGGAAGGAAAGTCAGCGCAGGAACAGATGACTGAGGTGTTGGCTGAGTACCTGGGGAAGGAGGAGGAGGAAGTTGTGGCTATCCTAGATGTGGCATACCGTGTGAATTCGAGAATAGCAACCCAGAGGAAACTACCAAGAGATGTGATTGTGCAGTTTACAACACGAAATATGAAAGAGAGGATTGTGACAAAACAGTTTCAAGATCCATTGGAGATTGATGGCAAGACGATTATTATAATGAAGGAACTGCCCAGATCAGTGTTATTGGACCGGAAAAAATATAAAGTGCTAATTCAGATTTTGAAGGACATGAAAATCAGGTACAGATGGGAGTTACCGGAAGGAGTGTCCTTTGAGTTTGGAGGGGCCAAAAAACGCATCAGATCTGAGCGAGAGATGGAGCGATTTATTAAGGACAATGAAAAAGACTTACCAACAAGATCATGAGTATGGAGTGTAAAGTATTATCTTGGAATGTAAATGGACTAAACTCACCGAATAAGAGGAAAAATACTTTTCACTGGCTACTAAAACAAAAATGTGACATTGTTTGTTTGCAAGAGACCCATATCAGAAAGCAGGATGTAAAATATTTAAAATCTGGAAAATTGGGCAAAGAATATGTAGCGGCCTCCAACAAGAAAAAAAGAGGAGTGGTGTTGTACATAAAAGAGGAGCTACAGCCAAAATTTGTTATGAGAGATGTGGAAGCTAGATTTGTAGCAGTGGAATGTATTTGGAATTTAAAGAGAGTGTTGGTAGTCGGACTTTATGCACCTAACGGTGCAAAAGAAAGCTTCTTTGAGGATTTAAGGAAGCATTTAGACGATCTTGCATACGACCAGATAATTCTTGCTGGAGACTTCAATGGAGTGACAGACTTGGAACTAGACAAAAAGACTACAACGGCACAAAAGAAAAGAGGACTATTACCAAAGCTTTTTTTTGAGTTGATTCAACAAGAGACTCTTGAAGATGTATGGAGGAGAGAATATCCTAAAAGCAGACAGTTTACTTTTTATTCTGCAAGGCATTCTACATTATCAAGAATTGATATGATCTGGGCCTCAAAAGACTTAGCATTATGGACTAAGGAGGTAGAAATAATGCCTATGGTAGGCTCAGATCACAACCCAATTATGTGGAAATTTGGAAAAAAGAGAAAAAGGAAAGCATGGAGAATAAATGAGGACTTGTTACAGGAAAGAGAGAATATGGAAATACTGAGAAGAGAGACAAAGTTTTTTATACAATACAACGTGAATAAAGAAGTACCAACCAATAAAGTTTGGGATGCTTACAAGGCGGTTGTAAGGGGCATACTAATGGACTTAAATGGTAGAGCAAGAAAGAAGAAAGAGGAGAAAAGACAAGAGATTGAGGAGAAAATAAAAGCCAAAGAAACACAGCTAAAAAAGAGACCAGGGAAAAAGAAGGTATACCAGGAAATTAAAATACTTCAAGAACAGCTAACAGCAATGAGCAATAAAGAATTGGAGTGGAATCTCAAAAGACTGAATCAAAAAGCGTTTGAGGGTGCTAATAAACCTGGGAAGTACCTGGCATGGCAATTGAAGAAGAAAAGGGAAAAGAAGATAATAAATAAAATTTGCGAAGATAACAAAACGTATTTGGAGCAGGCTACCATTAGTAGAGCCTTTTATAAATTTTACGCTAAGCTGTATAATAAAAAAGAAGTAAACAAAGAATCAATAGCGTCATATTTGGAGAAAACCAAACTTCCAGAAATCTCGGAAGCTTGGAGAAATAAGCTGAATAGTGAAGTAACTGACGAGGAAATAAGTAAGGCAATACAATCTGCAAATCTAGGAAAGGCGCCAGGGCCAGATGGACTTACGGCTAAATTCTATAAGACAATGGCTAATGAACTGGCACCATTCCTAAAAGAGGTGATGAATGGGGTTTTAAGGGATCAAAGGATTCCAGAAACTTGGAGTGAAGCGAATATATCATTGATCCCAAAAGAGGGCCAAGACCTGACTAATGTGAAAAATTATAGACCTATATCGCTACTCAACAATGACTACAAAATTTTTGCGAAGATATTGGCGGAGAGATTGAAGGGGTGGCTCTCGGAAGTCATAGAGGAGGAACAAGCAGGCTTTTTGCCAGACAGACAAATAAGAGACAACTTAAGGACAGTGATCAATGCTATTGAATATTATGACAAGCGTTGTGACAAAGAGGTTGGTTTCTTCTTTGTTGACGCTGAAAAAGCGTTTGACAATTTAAACTGGGACTTTATGTTTGCCACTATGGAAAAGCTACAATTGGGAGAAAGATTCATCAGAGCAATTAAGGAAATTTATAGAGACCAGACTGCAGCAATTGTGGTGAATGATGAATTGACCAAGAAATTGACGATAAGTAAAGGAACAAGACAAGGTTGCCCGTTATCTCCATTGTTGTTCATTTTAGTATTGGAGATTCTGATGATACAAATACGTCAAGATGATGAAATTCGTGGAATAAAAATAAAGGACTATTCATACAAGGTCAGAGCATTTGCGGATGACATAATGTTAATTGTAGAGGACCCATTGGAGAACATGCCAAGAGTGATAGATAAGATCAAGGAGTTTGGAGACTTGGCAGGTTTCTTCATTAACAAAAAGAAGTCAAAGATATTATGCAAAAATATGACTAAGCAGAAACAACAATTGTTAATGGAAACAACGGATTGTGAAGTAACAAGTAAAGTGAAATATTTGGGAGTCGAATTAACTGCAAAGAACATAGATCTATTCAAAAACAATTATGAAAAACTATGGACTCAGATAGAGAGAGACTTGATTAAATGGAATAGATTGAATTTGTCATGGTTGGGTAGGATTGCAGCAGTTAAGATGAATGTGTTACCAAGAGTAATGTTTTTGCTACAGACAATACCAATCATCAGAGACTCCAAACAATTTGAAAAATGGCAGAGGAAAATATCAGATTTTGTTTGGGCAGGCAAGAAGCCTCGAGTGAAAGTGAAAGTTTTACAAGATGCAAAGGAAAGAGGCGGAATGCAACTGCCCAATCTGAGACTTTATCATGATGCAATCTGCCTAGTTTGGTTGAAAGAATGGATGACATTAAAGAACAAGAAACTATTAGCCCTAGAGGGATATAAAAAAATATTTGGATGGCACGCATATTTATGGCATGACAAAGTAAAGGTCAACTCGATGTTCCTGCATCACTTTGTTCGGAGAAGTCTATACATAATCTGGAAGAAGTACAGAATTTATCTACAAGAAGGAACCCCTTTGTGGGTGGTTCCATATGAGGTGATAGACCCGAGAGCTGTTGATAATGAACAACAATGTTTAACGTATAAAGAAATAACTAAAACTGAAGCATCCAAACTTAGAATAAAGACACAAGAGGAACTATCACCTAACTACGATTGGTTCCAGTATAGACAGATCAGAGACTTATATAATTCGGACTCTGTAAAGGGAGGTATACGAATAGAGAATTCGGAACTAGAGCAGACCCTTCTTAAAGAAGATAAGAAAAGAATATCCAAGGTATACCAAGTACTGTTGAAGTGGTATACCGAGGATGAGATAGTTAAAACACAAATGGTGAAATGGGCTATAAACTTTAATAAAGAAATAACAATGGAGGCATGGGAATACTTGTGGAAAACTACAATGAAGACAACGACATGTATTAATATCAAAGAGAACATTCATAAAATGATCTATCGTTGGTACATGACACCAAAGAAGATTGCGCTAGGGAATTTGAATACTTCTAATAAATGCTGGAAATGTAAGAAGCATGAGGGCTCCCTCTATCATATGTGGTGGTCGTGTGAGGTAGCCAGGCAGTACTGGGGGGAAATAATAAGAGAAATGAGTGAAATTTTACAATTTCAAATTAATAAGAACCCAGAACTCCTGCTACTGAACTTGGGAATGGAGGGAATTCCAGCCCAACACAGGACGTTGATATTTTATATGACAGCAGCAGCTAGACTTTTGTATGCGCAAAAATGGAAAGTACAAGAAGTGCCAACTATTGAAGATTGGACTTACAAATTGCTGTATATGGCTGAAATGGACAAGATGACAAGAAAATTGAGAGATCTGGACTCAGGGCAGTTCAACACAGACTGGGAGAAGCTGAAACAATACCTGGAGAAGAAATGGGAGGTGGGAGGAAAACTGTGGCAGTTTGAGAACTACTGAAGTATTGAAGTAGAGGGGGGAGACTTTACCGGGGGGAGAAGAGATAAATGTGAATTAATAAGCAGTCAGATTAATAGATTGACATATATATAGATATATATAGGTTAACAAACAGAACATAGAGAAAATAATTAATTATAAGGACTAAATATAAGGAGCGATTAACTAACAATATTTTCTTTTTTTTCTGACAAGTTTTGTACCAAACTGAATGTCTGAAGATATAGATGGGTCAAATTGATTGACTACGTGAGGAGAGATATATAGAACTATTATAAAAAGATAGAATGAGTAATATACATAGAGAATAAGTCAAATTGTTTGATATAAACGAATGTATGATCTATATGGTTTATGATATATAGAAATACCTGAAATTGAAAAATTGGGATAAATTGTTTATCTAAGATGGAAACAAAGGCTTACAGTTTGGGCATATAATGTTAAAAATAGTTAAGGATGTACTGCTTAGAATAATGGAGAATATATATTTGTTTTAGATAGAGGAAGCTAATAAAAGTAAGGGAAAGGGGACAAAGGGTTGGAAAGCTGTTGGAAGTCAACAAAAAGGGGGGGGAAAGGGAGGGGGTTAGAGATGAAAAAATTGGGGAAAATTGAATGTAAATGTGGAAATAATGGATTCTAACCCAATAAAAATTTTTCAAAAAAAAAAAAAAAGTGGGTGGGAAGGAGAGAAGGAAGCAGGAAAAAGGGAGCGGCTATGGGGGCAGCCAGGGAGGGGAAAGAGGACATGGTGGGGGAGGGGGAAATGAGACGCCCCCACAAATCCTTGCAGGACCCCTCCATTATATATTATTCTTATTCTGCCATCTTTTTAAAATCCTGTGCAAAACTCTTGTCCTTGTGTAGCCCTTCCCCAAACACGTCATGAAATATCCCCATCTGTTTACATTCCATCATATTTGACCTCTGCTATGTTGGCATCTTTTATCTCTCTTTATTAGAAATGGGTGTCAGTTTTGATTGGACTTCAGTGGGGCGCAGGATGGCCCAGCTGCCTTTGAATTAGGAGGCTGCGGGAGGTTTGGCAGCAGGGATGGGGGAAGGCAGGCTACCAAGCCGCCATTTTCTTCAGAACTGACCCCTCTGATCTGGAGAGCAGCTGAAATTCTGGGAGAGCTCCAGATCCCCCCCCCCCCTGCAGGTTGACAACCCTAATAGTAAGATACCACAGTAACAGCACAGTCCCACGCACAGCTACTCCAGTCTAAACCAGTGGGCTTAGAGTGAAGCCACTGCAGATGACGATCGCCCTGTAATTTCCGTAGACACTGAGCTGGCTGGTGGGACCGCCAGTGCTTCGGATGTGGGTGTTCTCCTTGCAGAAGGACATCTGTTGGTTCAACGCTCCCCCCACCTCTCTCCTAAGTCCTCACCGACCAAATATGTGCTGTGAATGCTTGTGCTAGATAGTAGCAGGGTCTGTTGCATCTTGCGGGTGAAAAAACAGGGTAAAAGGAACATGAAAATGAGTTGGCGCTGGTGGTAACTAATGGCTCCCTTGCTTGCAAATATAAACCCATTGGCTTTCATCTGACACAGGCTGACCTGTCTCAAATGGTAAACATCAAACGGTTTCATGCAATTATCACAGTGGCCACATGCAAACGAGCCATTAAAAGCAATTGGTGCTAGAGAACATTAAGACCTCAGTCTAAATAAATAACAAAATGGCCCAGTCTGTTTGTTCTTCCACAATCTGCAAATGCAAAAAAAAAAAGCAAAAAGGGTCCAGGGCCATTCCAGATCCCCAGCGAACAGGGAAAGGTGCACCGGCTGTCAGAAGCAGCAAAGCTCCGAGCATAGTTGTGGGTGTTCGGGAAAGCCATTGTTAGCTTTGTAAATGATTACATGGTGGATGGGTAAACAACATCTACCAGTCAATGGCTGCTTTCACAGCTGTACAATCTCATCAAATCCAACAGGTCATTAAAGCAATAAAGTACCAAGCTTGTTGAATTTTTCATCTTTTCCAAAATTCGAATCTATCTTTCAAAACCAAAATAACAAAATTAGCATACAAAATGCCTTAAGTGGTTTTCAAAAGGAGAACGAGTCCTGTGAAGTGAACTGGCTTTTGTAAGCATTGTTTTTACTTGGGGCCGTTAAAGCCTCGGCATCTGCTGTATTTACACGGAGTCCCAGGTCCCATCCCCACGACTCCAGCGAGAGAGAAGGGTCAGATGGCAGAAGAGGTGAAAGACCCTGAGATGCCAGAGAGCAGCTGCCGGCCTGAGTAGCCAATACTGGTGATGATTAAATCCAGCACTGTCAATTAATTAACTACACCACTGGTCACCACCTGTACAATGCATGCACTCATTGCATGCAGGGAATGATTTCAGAAACCTGATTATATCCCATATACTGGGCAACCGGTAATTACAAGATGTTCTTATTGTTTGTGATTTAATCTTTGCTTTGCTGAAAGTGTCATCAAGGGCCTTTTGTTAGAATCAAAGAATCATAGAGCTGGAAGGACCCCGATGGGTATCTAGTCCAACGCTCTGTACAGTGCAGGTAATTCACAGCTCCCCCCCTCCCCCACTGCCTCCTGCTCTATGCCCAGAGGAAGGCGAAAAACCTCAGGACACCCGGACAATCTGGCCTGTGGGGAAATCCCTTCCTGACCCCAAAGCGGCAGGGGGCATATAAGGGAGGGCCCTGAGAGCCTCGCAGGGGCTCATCCTTTCCTGCCCTCCTTCTCACAATCTGCCTAACTCCATACAAAGCCACAGGTTCAGCATTGCTGGATAACTATCCAGCCCTCTCTAGCCATGGCAAATCTTTACCTTCTGCTTTTTTGGTTGCTCTCATTGGACTGCATTTGGACGCTTCACTGATGAGCCACACCCACCTCTCCACCTTCCCCCCCTTTTACAGCTTTCGATTTCCACAAGGTAATCATTTCATTCATTGATCCCGACTGAGACGAGCTAGAAGAATTCTCTGGGTTTTTAAAGGACGGAAGTTCTGGTTACTTTAATCCCTGCTTAGAGATCCAAGTTTGGGTCCAGAGATCTGCCAGTCAAAAGTGCTGACGGTTGCTGACCTCCCTGCCTTTCCCGTCCCCCTTGCAGCCCCTTTTGACTTCAGGGAAGTCAGGAGGAAGAAGAGGGTCGTTTATGCCCCCTCCCCTCAACAGTCTCTCAGCCTTACTTCACGTGGGGGGCGGGGGGTGGGGGCGGGGGAGGGGGCTGGGAACATCAGCAATCCTTGGGCAGGCCTTGTGTGTCCCTTGTGCTGGACCCAACCCCTGGAGATAACGTTTCCAGTGTCCTCTCTCATGCTTGTGGAGCGCATGTGTCTGTGAATCAGTCTTTTACTTCCTTCAGCTCCTGGGCTTTTCCACGGAGGGGTCTGAATGGACCCATCACGAGCCTGTGGGCATTCTACCAAGCTCATTCATATAATTATGCCCATGTGGGAAGAGCCAGGATGACTCAGGTATTAATGGCATTTAATTCATTCTTGGCTGTGAGCTCGGCGTTCAATGCCAACAAGAGGTTTTTAGGCTTGAGCAGGCAATCTGGGTGAGCCGGCAGATTCCTAAGTACACATTGATGGAAATGTGATCAACATATTACTGCTTACCAGATGTTCCACTTGTAGAAGTTTTTAAAATAATAATAATAACAACAACATTCAATTTATATACCGCCCTTCAGGACAATTTAATGCCCACTCAGAGCAGTTTACAAAGTTTCTTATTATTGGCTGTTGTGGGTTTTCGGGGCTGTATTGCCGTGGTCTTGGCATAGTAGTTCCTGACGTTTTGCCAGCAGCTGTGGCTGGCATCTTCAGAGGTGTAGCACCAAAAGACAGAGATCTCTCAGTGTCACAGTGTGGAAAAGATGTAGGTCATTTGTATCTACTCAGGAGGGGTGGGGTTGAGCTGAGTCATCCTGTAAGAGTTTCCCAGGGTGTGGAATGTTAATGGCGGGAGGCTTCACTGTATCCTGAGGAGGTTCTTTTGCATCTGGATTGGTGCTTGATGTGCTAATCTTCTCTGCAGGGCTATTGTCGGGGATAGAATGTTTTGTTAGCCTGGTGTTTTTCAGAACTGGAAACCATGCTCTGTTCATTCTTAAGGTTTCTTCTTTCCTGTTGAAGTTTTGCTTATGCTTGTGAATTTCAATGGCTTCCCTGTGCAGTCTGACAAAGTAGTTGGAAGTGTTGTCCAGTATTTTGGTGTCCTGGAATAAGATACTGTGCCCTGTTTGAGTTAGGCTATGTTCAGCCACTGCTGATTTTTCAGGTTGTCCAAGTCTGCAGTGTCTTTCATGTTCTTTTATTCTTGTCTGGATGCTACGCTTTGTGGTCCCGATGTAAACTTGTCCACAGCTGCAGGGTATACGGTATACTCCTGCAGAGGTGAGGGGGTCTCTACTGTCTTTTGCTGATCGTAGCATCTGTTGTATTTTTCGGGTGGGTCTGAATACTGCTTGAAGGTTATGCTTTTTCATAAGCTTTCCCATCTGATCAGTAATTCCTTTGATATATGGCAAAAACACTTTTCCTGTAGGAGACTGTTTTTCCTTGGTTCTTTGATTCATCCTGGGTTTGATTGCTCTTCGGATTTCATTTCTGGAGTAGCCATTTGCCTGAAGTGCGTGGTTTAGATGATTAATTTCCTCATTGAGAAAGCGCGGCTCACATATCCGTCTTGCACGATCCACTAATGTTTTCATTATGCCTCTTTTCTGTCGGGGGTGGTGATTGGAGTTTTTGTGTAAGTACCGATCAGTGTGAGTTGGTTTCCTGTAGACCCTGTGACCTAACTGAAAGTTTGCTTTGCGGATGACCAAGGTATCCAGGAATGGGAGTTTTCCCTCGATTTCTTTCTCCATTGTGAATTGTATGTTCAGGTGGATGTTGTTGAGATGATTCAGAAACCCCATCAATTCTTCCTCCCCATGGCTCCAAATGATAAATGTATCATCCACAAACCGGAACCATACACTAGGTTTGTGGGGTGCTGATTCTAGAGCTGTTTTTTCAAAATGTTCCATGTAGAAGTTTGCTATAACTGGGCTGAGTGGGCTCCCCATGGCCACCCCATCCATCTGTTCATAGAATTCGTTGTCCCATTGGAAGTAACTGGTTGTCAGACAATGGTGGAATAAGGCTGTTACATCCTCTGGGAAAATCTGGTTAATAAGTGCAATAGTGTCTTTTACTGGAACCTTGGTAAACAGGGATACAACATCAAAACTGACAAGTATGTCTTGTGGATTGAGTTTCAGAGAACTGATTTTGTTGATGAAATCTGCTGAATCTTTGATGTAAGATGAGGTTTTCCCGATGTGGTCCTGCAGGAGATCGGCCAGATGTCTAGCTAATTCATATGTCGGTGAGCCAATGGCACTCACAATGGGTCGGAGTGGGACTGAATCCTTATGTATTTTGGGGAGTCCATATAGTCTAGGTGGCTGTGCTTCAGTCTTGCATAGTTTTCTGTGCGTGTCGGGATGTAGTGAGGAATTCTTGATCAGCGCATTTGTTAGCCTGGTGATTTTGCAAGTGGGATCTCGTTTTAGTTTTTTGTAGGTGGAGGGGTCCAGGAGTTCCTTAATCTTCTTTTTGTATTCCTCTGTATTCCTTTTGTATTCCTCTCCCCAAAATACATAAGGATTCAGTCCCACTCCGACCCATTGTGAGTGCCATTGGCTCACCGACATATGAATTAGCTAGACATCTGGCTGATCTCCTGCAGGACCACATCGGGAAAACCTCGTCTTACATCAAAGATTCAGCAGATTTCATCAACAAAATCAGTTCTCTGAAACTCAATCCACAAGACATACTTGTCAGTTTTGATGTTGTATCCCTGTTTACCAAGGTTCCAGTAAAAGACACTATTGCACTTATTAACCAGATTTTCCCAGAGGATGTAACAGCCTTATTCCACCATTGTCTGACAACCAGTTACTTCCAATGGGACAACAAATTCTATGAACAGATGGATGGGGTGGCCATGGGGAGCCCACTCAGCCCAGTTATAGCAAACTTCTACATGGGACATTTTGAAAAAACAGCTCTAGAATCAGCACCCCACAAACCTAGTGTATGGTTCCGGTTTGTGGATGATACATTTATCATTTGGAGCCATGGGGAGGAAGAATTGATGGGGTTTTTGAATCATCTCAACAACATCCACCTGAACATACAATTCACAATGGAGAAAGAAATCGAGGGAAAACTCCCATTCCTGGATACCTTGGTCATCCGCAAAGCAAACTTTCAGTTAGGTCACAGGGTCTACAGGAAACCAACTCACACTGATCGGTACTTACACAAAAACTCCAATCACCACCCCCGACAGAAAAGAGGCATAATGAAAACATTAGTGGATCGTGCAAGACGGATATGTGAGCCACACTTTCTCAATGAGGAAATTAATCATCTAAACCACGCACTTCAGGCAAATGGCTACTCCAGAAATGAAATCCGAAGAGCAATCAACCCCAGGATGAATCAAACAACCAAGGAAAAACAGTCTCCTACAGGAAAAGTGTTTTTGCCATATATCAAAGGAATTACTGATCAGATGGGAAAGCTTATGAAAAAGCATAACCTTCAAGCAGTATTCAGACCCACCCGAAAAATACAACAGATGCTACGATCAGCAAAAGACAGTAGAGACCCCCTCACCTCTGCAGGAGTATACCGTATACCCTGCAGCTGTGGACAAGTTTACATCAGGACCACAAAGCGTAGCATCCAGACAAGAATAAAAGAACATGAAAGACACTGCAGACTTGGACAACCTGAAAAATCAGCAGTGGCTGAACATAGCCTAACTCAAACAGGGCACAGTATCTTATTCCAGGACACCAAAATACTGGACAACACTTCCAACTACTTTGTCAGACTGCACAGGGAAGCCATTGAAATTCACAAGCATAAGCAAAACTTCAACAGGAAAGAAGAAACCTTAAGAATGAACAGAGCATGGTTTCCAGTTCTGAAAAACACCAGGCTAACAAAACACTCAACACCCGACAATAGCCCTGCGGAGAAGATTAGCACATCAAGCACCAATCCAGATGCAAAAGAACCTCCTCAGGATACAGTGAAGCCTCCCGCCATTAACATTCCACACCCTGGGAAACTCTTACAGGATGACTCAGCTCAACCCCACCCCTCCTGAGTAGATACAAATGACCTACATCTTTTCCACACTGTGACACTGAGAGATCTCTGTCTTTTGGTGCTACACCTCTGAAGATGCCAGCCACAGCTGCTGGCAAAACGTCAGGAACTACAATGCCAAGACCACGGCAATACAGCCCCGAAAACCCACAACAGCCATCGTTCTCCGGCCGTGAAAGCCTCCGACAATACATTTTCTTATTATTATTCCCACGACAAAACACCCTGTAATGTGGGTGGGGCTGAGAGAGCTCTGAGAGAGCTCTGAGAGAGCTGTGAGTCTGGCCCAAGGTCCCCAGCTGGCTTCAAGTGGAGGAGTGGGGAATCAAACCCAGTTCTCCAGATTAGAGTCTCATGCTCTTAACCACTACACCAAACTGGCTTTTTCTTTAATTATGTGGAAGGCTGCACAATTTTCATAGCATCCCTAAAGAGGTTTGTGTTTATTACGCAGTCGTCACGTCTAGCTGAAGATTCTGCAAACACTCTTATGCTGTCCATCTATAAAACCTGCATCACTGTGGGTCTTGCTCTGCCTGCCACACCTAGATTGAAAACATTTTTGTGTCCTAGGCTAAGCTCATTCACACTTCTGTCACCCCAGATAGCCAAGCCTTGTGGCATGAAAGGAAGGACTTCTCAAGTGCTGGTGTTGGAAAGTAGAAGCAGGGTCACACCAGGCTGGGGGTGGGGACAAGGGGCTCTGTATCTGACATTAGTGGTGTTGCCAACTTCACTACTTCATTTCTGGGTAGCTCTAGGAATCACTGGGAAATCTGTAATAAAACTATAAAATTTCCAGTGATTCCTAGAGCTACCCTTCATCACTTCCAGGTTGTACCTGTAAGTGACACAGCGGTGTCAGTGATGTTGTTTTTAATTTTATTTTTCTGAGCAAGCCTAAGGACAACTCTCTCTGGCCCCCTTTTGGCCCCCTCCCTGGTAGGGGTGATGATGTCACAGCGTTTCTGGCCTTCTGTTCCCCTCTTTAATCCTCCCCCCCCCGCCAAAATGCAAGTGTACCCCTTTCTTGCTCAGGACCAGATATTTCTTGTTGACACCTTTGCCAGGCTCATCGGCTCCATCTGTCTCTTGTGTTTCTCCCTGTCTTGCTATATGGGTGGGAGGTGGAAAGGAAGAGACTGTCTACACAGAAAGGTTCAAGCACAACGTGTGTGTCACGGCATATAGGAATGGAGTGGAACAAGCTGTTCTGGGGCCAGAATTTTGTGTGTGTGTCCTTGATCTTCAGCCTGCTTTCGCTTTTCACACATTCTTGCAAACATTCTCTATTTCTAAACATGGCTCAAGAAATTATTAATACTAAAATGCCAAATACCCAAGATATTTCATGGACAGTTGCAGTTTAAAAGTTAGCTGTTTTTCTTCACATTGCAGACTTGGAAGGAGGCATATTTAATGAAACAATCTATTAGCAACCAGTGTTAGACCACCAAGCTCTATTTTCTTCTCACTTTCCCCAGTATTGTTGACTCAAGTCCCCTAACTTAGTACTGGCAACCTCTGAAGTGTTAGACTCTGGCAAGAGTCAGAGCGGGGGGTATGTGCTGTCACTCAACAGTGTTATATCATTTCTGAGAAAAACCCAAAAATGACATCATGCTGCTCTAGGAATCACCAGAAACTCTATGGTTTTACCCCCCCCCCAAAAAAACCCCCTACCATCAACACTACAGTGTTATGTCACTTACAAGAGAAACCCGTAAGTGATATAATGACAATTTTTTCCTTTCTGCTTGGGAAGATGATGTGTGAACAGCAGTTCAGTCTGTCCAGGTATATTGTAAATGGCAAACAAATACCACTGAAACATTTTTTAAAACAAGGTGTTGGGTCCCCCGTCCCCTGTCCCCTGTTATCTACAGAAATCTGCACTAATGAAAATTGTCTATTCCTTTTCCATATCAGTGGACCAGTAGATTCACAATTTCACCATTATGCCACAGATCTGTCTCTCAATAGGAACTGCGACGAGTGCAGAAACGTTGAGCAAATGGCTTATTGTTGGCTTAGAAGGTTCCGGTTATGGTCTGTAATGATGAATCTGAATTATTCACCATGGAGATATCTAGGTCCAAAGCAAAATCTGTACTGAGGGGTTTTTGTTGTTGTTGTTGGTATATTAGCAGGCCTGACCAGCTGTGCATTCCAGGATATAATGGAAAGAGCAAGCATCTACACATTTTTTGAATAGGACAGCGGAGCATTAGATTAGTTTGTGTGGCATATCACAAAAGAAATACTCTCTGAATGGCTCTCTGTCCCCCCAGGAATGTGACGCTTTTGCAACACACAAGCCAGTTTGTGGGATGTTTCTAAGTATTGGAAGCTGATGGTTTGAGGAGAAAAACTCATTTTTGAATGTTGGTGTTTTTACCTTTCCATAGAAAACAAGGCACTTTCCAATTTATAGGTTGCCTAGCGATTACTTTGATTGCACGCCCTATAAAACCTTTGTTCTCAGTGTGCATACATATCAATAAAAAAGAGGCGGGTATACCTCTAATAACATGGAATTGCTACCATCACAAGGTTCTAGATCAGATGCTGCTCGCCGTGCTCGGGCATTTTCAAGGAACCGGTTTAGTCAATTTCAGAACAGCCATGCCTGCTACCAAAAGGTTTTAATTTTAGACAGCTGGCAGCAGAACAGTCATAGATGGGACAAGGGATGCAACTTTTAGTAAGGCAAACTGCAAGCAAAAAAAAAATGTTTCCTTCTTTTGATTTTGTTACAGGAAGCTGATGAAGCATTGTTACGTAATTTGGAACTGCAGATTGAGTCACAGTTCCTGCAAGATGATATGAATGCTACCAAGGACAGATACAAGAAGGTAATTGCCACCAGAGTGGTCTTACTCGATGAAGTTTTCATTCATTACCTAAGAGTGGAGGAAAGAAAGGCTGTTGGCTCAGTCTTGACCTCTGGTATGCTAATAACTTTCCGCAGATGCATCTATCTTGTCTCCCAAGCCTTCCCCTTCAGTTCCTTGAAAGGCAGGTTATGGGTGATCAGGAGTTTGATCATAAAATGATTTTCTGATGCAATTATATGTAGATTTACTCCAGTCCAAGTCTATTGAAATCAATGAGTTGAGACTGGAGTAACCCTACATAATCATTAATTGTTATCAACAGTTGGAAATGAGAGTATGCTTAGATACATCTTGTCCCTTTGTTATCCTGCTGTATCACTGCCTTCCATCTTTAGCACTCTCATCTGCCTCATGGTCTTCCGCCCCTTTAGTGGCTCTAGGGATCTTTCTTTCTTTCTTTCTTTCTTTCTTTCTTTCTTTCTTTCTTTCTTTCTTTCTTTCTTTCTTTCTTTCTTTCTTTCTTTCTTCCTTCCTTCCTTCCTTCCTTCCTTCCTTCCTTCCTTCCTTCCTTCCTTCCTTCCTTCCTTCCTTCCTTCCTTCCTTCCTTCCTTCCTTCCTTCCTTCCTTCCTTCCTTTGCTGGTTTTCCTTAATGGTTTCTTTTATGGCATCTGTATTGCATGTCATTTTGTCATTAAAAATTATGCACACTTAATGGGAAAAATTCACCTAGAGGCAAAGAGTCAAGATTTGCATTTGTGCATGGAAAATCAAAACGTGATACAGGGAGTTTTCAGCAGAAAGAGGTGCACCGGGAAATTTCATAGCATCCCTAAATGGCTCTACCCTTTTATCTCATGCTGGTCTCAGAAGTCATTCAAGGTGCCATAGTCTGTTCATCCAAGAAGAAACACCCTTCCTACTTGAAGAAGTCCTAACAGATTGTACAGGGAATCCTGGCTTCTTCTTACTTTAAGAAGTCCTAACTAATTGTACAGGGAATCCTGTAGCTCCATTTCTGCCTGACACACCATCTTTACTGATGCCACTTGACCTTGTCTGATCTAGCTAGTTCTGCTCCACATCACCTCTTTCTGTTCAATACCACATAAATGTACAAACACGTTAAGTGGTCACTTATGCGCTTTTATGTACCATCCCCAGATTGTTCCTGTGTATTGATATCTAGCAGATCTAGGACTCGTCCACAGCTTGAAATTTCTGCTCATTGATTACAGACATCCTTGTTGTATTCAAGCTGCGCCAACAAAACAGGATGGTTGTTGAACTAGCAGTGCCATCCTACGCAAAATGGTGCTGTTCTACATTGTGTTGATTTCAATGGACTTAGGGTTTCACTATTAACATACAACATAATGGCCAAAGGAATATAGGAAAGAAACAAAATCATGCAATACTTTTTATTGAGGCCAACTTGAGTGACACAAAACATTGTGCAAGCTTTCTAGTTCTGTAGAACTCTTCATCAGACACAGGCGTTCCCCCTTCTCTCAAAAGAGCAAGTTTTCTAAGCCCTTTAAGGCCTTGCTTCAGAGTCAGGGCCTGCCAGGATCTGCATTTGGGGTTGTAGGATGCCCAAGAAGAGAACAAATTGCTTGTGATTATAATGATGTTTATTAACGTTTAACTAGACGCTATAAGCAGAGTTGTGGTGACATAATGCAAAAATGGAGCAAAAAGAGCTTGCTCTGTCTGTGACAACTGGGGGGATTCCTAACTGTCCTTTTGAGATACCTCTCCACAGAGTGTGTTGCTGATCCCACCGGGGTTCCACTGGATTTGGAAATCCCTAGATCATTTTCCCCGTGCAAACCTTCTACAGAGCCTGTCATGCCAGCCTGTGGTGTCAGATGCTGCAGGCTCACACTTTGTTTGCTGCACGTGTGACATTGCTGCGCTTGCATTCCGGGAAGAAGAAAGAAAGGGGAGTCATATGAAGTCTATTTTTTCGAAATGAGATGAATCTGCATGATAGAAAATTTGTTTCCCCCCTTCACTTCTTAAAATTCTTATAACATTTCTCTGATGAAGATAGAACTTGGAAGCTTGCGCCATGTTTTTGTGTCATTAGGGTTGGCTGCCATAAAAAGGTACTGCATGTTTCGGGGTCCCCCCCCCTGGATTTTCTGCAGGCCGTCTTAGTTGTTTACGTGGCCCCCAGCCCATCAAAAGAAACAGCAAAGGAAACAGACTTTGTTGTACACTGGAGGGAGGTGCAGGAGGGGTTGGGCATTTGGGTGTGAATGCCCCTGTAAAAATTTCACCAGCCAGCTTGTGTAAAAGAGGAAATTTCCACAGATACCATTTCTCTTCCTGCCTCACAGGACAAACTTTACATCTCAAAATTCCTCCTCCTACATGATGCTGGATCCCTGCACATCTTTACATCTCATCACCCCTGTCTGACAACCCAACAGCATTCAATGTTATCCTATAATTTCACAAGGAAAAATAACGAACTAGGAAAAGAGCAGTCCAGTTTCTTGACCTGAGATGTAATCTCTTTCTAATGGGAGTTGTTTTATTCTGCCACAGAACCTCATGGAAGTACAAACCTATGTCAACATTTTACAACAGATCGTACAAACAACCCCCCGGGTGTCCACCATCACAGCTGGAACCAGTGAGGTAAGAGTTATGTCATGGTGACACGGGGCCCCACTCACTCCCCCACTGTGAGGTAGATTTTCCCTCCAAAATAGTCAAGATTGCTTGCTGTGGCTGAGCAGCCTCTGGTAGCATGTCTCTGGGTATAATTTAAGGGTCTTTTTGTCCCACACTTTAAGCTTATGTATTTATGGCTTTTACCCCAAATATTTAGTAGGGCAGAAGCAAGAGCTCACATCTTCTCTAAATAAAATGGCACTAGAGGCTGAGTAAAATTCAAAAGGGAAACAGCAGGTTTATTAAACAGGCAGGGCTGGTATATAGGTAGGCAGAGAAAATTTTTAACTGTAGAACAGAATACTTCACAAGCATTAAGCACAATGATCTTAAAGCTTAGTTTCAGTAGCCACAGATCTTAAAACTGAGAGGTTGGTATTTTCACACTTAAGTTACTTTAACAAAGTTTCTTCTGAGATTTCACTTTACAGCTTAGGTTTTCTGACTTCAACACAGCACTCTTTACCCTTTTTATCAGACCCAGGGTCCTCCTCAGAGCCAAAACCCCCTTTTTAGACCCTGGGCAGGAATTATTCTTCTCCAAAAGACCCAACCATGATCACTTGGCTGAAGGGGAGTCTCCTTTCACTATCCACTTCCTCTGCCAACAAAACACCCCCAAGTTCTAACTTGTCTGTGTAAATCAGCGCTGGCTTTCACACTTTAGTTCCTTAATTAAAAGTCTTTCAACCTAAAGCTGTCCCAATTAGGGCAAACTTTTCCTTTTTCCTCATACAGAGGACCCAGCCCATCAGACTCCAAACTTCAACTCCTCCAACAATTCTGTAAACTTTTCATTTAAAAGCCCATTCCAACACAGGGTGTGATGACAATGACAGACCCCTTCGTCTTTGGTGCCCTACAGTGCTATTTGCAGCATCCACCACACCCAGTGGGCCTGTGGACATAACCTTTAAAGATGTGCCTATCAGTCAGCTGATTGGCAACAGTTGGCCCCTTCG
Source organism: Eublepharis macularius (assembly GCF_028583425.1). Lineage (NCBI taxonomy): Eukaryota > Metazoa > Chordata > Lepidosauria > Squamata > Eublepharidae > Eublepharis > Eublepharis macularius. Next base: position 8,069,715 of record NC_072790.1, read on the forward strand.
CAGCTGGCCACCTGACCATCGGTTGTTGGGCAGCTCTGCCCTTGTGACAGGGTTAGAGTTAGGGTTAGGGGAGAGAGTGTTCTACTACCATGTAGATGCAAGTTCTCCATGGGAATTCAATGCTGACCCACCACAGGGGCCCAAATTGGATCAGGACCATGGTGTGTGGGGAGAAAGGACCCCAGCCACTCTCCCGCACACCCCATTGCTGTTTTTCAAATCCAAACTGTGCAGGTTTTCAGTGCATGTGCAGCTTCTCAATTGGGCAGATATTGCCCTGGGAGCTGTTTCAGTTTGAGAAGTCTGTCAACATCTACTAGTCATGGTGAGTAAAAGGAACCTCCATACAGAGGGGAAGCAAAACTCTGCGTACCAGTGGTAGGAGCTGGTAGTGGGGGAAATGCCTGTGTGCCCCATTTGTACCTCTAAGGCCAGAACAACAACAACATTCGATTTATATACCGCCCTCCAGGACAACTTAACACCCATTCAGAGTGGTTTACAAAGTGTGTTATTAATATGCCCATGACAATCACCCTGTGAGGTGGGTGGGGCTGAGAGAGCTCTGAGAGAGCTGTGACTGACCCAAGGTCACTGAACTGGCTTCAAGTGGAGGAGGGAGGAATCAAACCCGGCTCTCCAGATTAGAGTCCTGCCGCTCTTAACCATTACACCAAACTGGATGGCCACTGTGTGAAAGAGAATTCTGGGCAACTTGATCCACCAGAGCTCTTCTTATGTTCCCTGGACAGCCACTGCCAGTCAGAGTAGACAACCTGTGGTTTTCCCCAAAGGGCCAAACAGTTCCCTCCATGACCATTTTAGGTTGGGAAAATGTTGTGAGTGGGGAGACTGAAGTATTTCCTTCACGCTGTCCTGATCTGAATTGGGCACCATGCACATGGGGGTTGAGGCAACCCACACTGGATCCCAGACCCAGTACTATATAAATGTGTGAAGTGGCATGAAATCAAAACCCCAGATTTCATTCCATCCACGTTTTCTCCTTTAACATGTCAGTGGCAGAGGGGGGAACCAGTTGGGAATGGTGCCGCTGAAGCATTAGATCTCCTCTTTCTTCTCTTTGAGGTCTCAAGGCAAATTGTGACCACACAGGCTTGCACTTTGCATTTTGTGGACAGAACGAGACACGCGGTCTTTATTTCACCTGCATGAGCCCATGTCTGTATAGGGCCAATCCATAACCTGGAGAATTGTGTTAAAGGAATCCCGTTCATTTTCAGACAGCCACCTTCTGCAATCCCAGACACATTCCTTATTTGTTTGTAAAGCATCTCACTAGATTTTTCTGTTCATCCTCCCTACCACCACCGCCACATGTCCCCTTTCAAATGCAGTGAAAAATTCATGAAGCTGTAAGGACAGCACTGCTGTTGGAAGTGCAGACTGACCTCCTTGTGCTTCCCCTTTGCTCTTCTTTTCTCTTAGGAGAAGCTGCTAACCGAGAGGCGGATACCCCTCCTGCAGAGCCAGTTAGAGGAATACAAGAGCATCCTTGGCCAGCTCCAGGCTCAGAAGGCAAAGTTCCAGACAGAGGTATTCCGGGGAAGAGTCTACAGGGGGCGCTGGAAGGCCAGGGCCACTGCACACGTATGGCAAGTGGAAGACGGGGAAATCTGGAACTCCGAGGTTTAGACAAGCAGGAGAGAAGCGTCTAATTTAGAATATTGCTGTTACGGGCAGCTTTTTAATCTAGAATGTTAGCCATATTGGAGAGATGTTGTAAAAGTCTCCACAGTCATACTGGGGAGAATTGGTCCCTCGCCTTTCGGGGCAGCCTTAGTGATTTTGAGGCCCCCGGGCAGAACTTGAGGATGGGTCCCCATAATCATTATAGGGGACCTACCCCTAGCTCCATCCCACCCCACAGAAGGAGGAAGGGAAGGAGAAAGAGCCAGCCCCCCCCCCCCCAGCCTGCCTCTTTTGCCAGCCATGTGGGGCTTGGCCAGGCAGATGGCTTTCCTCACAGCTCCGTCGGGCAGGCACTCCTCCGTCTTCATACGATTCAGGGCTTGTGGCGCTTGGGGCTTGCCTGAGAGGATGCCTCATCCCTGCCTGCATGCCAAGAGGCTTGTGCAGGTCCCACCCCCGCTGGCCTACAGCTGATCACCTCTCTCTTTTTCCTGAGTCGCAAGCAGCATGGGGGATCACAAACCTACTGCCTGAGCACAGCCATCACCGCTGCACAGGCAGAGGGACATTTCAGGGCAGTGGTGGTGGGGAGCTGGCAGCTGGGCAGTGGGGCCGCCTTGGTGCAGAGCCCAGGGCAGTTGCTGTGGCTGCCCCATCCCCAAGTCCACCCCTTCTTGCCTTTTGAACTTAGCTGTATTCCTTGCAAAAACCCAGGGCTCATTTGGAGGCGGAACGCGCCGGAATGGCGTTCCGGTAGAGCTGAAAAGTGGTCACGTGGGTTTTGGCCCCGCCCACATGATTCCTTTTCCTCCCCTCTTCCTCCCCTCCAAAGGAAGCTAAGCTGCTTCAATTCATTCTGCTGCTTTGTTTTCATTCGTGACTAGTGAGTGAGTGCCTCCGCGCAAGTAGGCCTCTCCAGAGGAGGGTCAGTTGCTTTGAGTTCATTCTGCTTTATTTTCAGGAAGTACCTGGAGATTTGGGGGGAAAGGGGCCTGAGGGGTGGGTGTTGCCTTCTGACACACTTCCGGTGATGTCAGGGGGTGTGGCAAATGCTAATGAGATATGCTAATGAGCTATGCTAATGAGTTCCTGCAGTTCTTTTTCTACGAAATGACCCCTGCAAAAACCTATCACATCTTTTGTAAGTTGGAATTTCTGCTTGCACTTGAGCTCTGGTGCTTGCACTAAATCAAACATATTGTTAATTCCATCTACATTTTCACTTGTTGTTCCACCAGTCTTGGGGGCTCAGCAGCTCCCTCATTCTCAAAATGGCTCCCTGAGGTGCAAAATGGGAGAGGAGGGAGATTGTTGCCTTTCTTGAGGCTATTAAATAAAGCCCCTGGAATTTCTCTGCTCATCATGAGTATCTCTTCACAGAGCTCTATTGCATACTGGGCCAAGGTAAGAGGCATAAAGATAGACCAGGAGTATCACAGAACAATCCCCCAAATGTGTTCTAAATGGGAACAGTTGAAGGCTGATGTTGTGGGTCTGTGGGAGATGCTGCACAATCTCCTGCACACATAGAACTACACTATGTATGTACACCCCCCCCCCCCCCCGCAATTTTGCATCATTGCAAAAATACATTTCCTTTGGAAAATGTATATATTTTCCGACATGGAGCTAAATAACAGCACCTAGTAAATAATGTCTCATTAAAGCTATATTAAAGGGATGGGGTATCTTCCTTCAGGCAATTGGCAACACTAACTCTCATTATTCTAGGCAAAATGCCCTGGGAACAGGGAGATGAAAGAGCTGGGAGGGTTTGCGTCCTTTGAGTGTGAGGGTATACTTTTGCAACCAGCAGTCCAATCCAATCTCAGCATAAGAATATGCCCCAAAGGAGGTTGATTTTTAAAAAGTTTAAAGCGTGTTTTGATCTATGGAGTTCATGTTGATATCTTCAGAGCAATCGAAACGATGCTTATGGAATTGTTCAGAAGTGTTGTGTTTCTGGTAACAAGGAGGAAATGTTCTTACCACCAGATGGCAGAGGATGCCTAGGAAAATAAAGACTCGCCTTCCAGAAAGGTGTTTTATCACGGCCTGAAGGAATCCCCACGCCACTCTTTTAACATCCAGTCTGATAAAGACGAATTCTGGAGAGCTCAAAAACTTGCACACAGTGTTGTGCTATTTTGTTTAGTTTGAATAAATAGCTTTTGCTTTAGTGTTTTAGTGCAGACCGCAGGACAACTCTTCATTTTTCTGTAGGTGAATCATGTATTCAAGTGACGTGCTACCGCCTGGTGGCCCATGTTTATTCCACATAAGTTGCACCTTAAAGGTATCTTTATTTATAATTATAAATAGAAGCTTGCTTACTTATTCAGGGAGGGGCTGTGGCTCAGTGGAAGAGCCTCTGCTTTGCATGCCTGAGGTCCCAGGTTCAATCCCCACCATCTCCAGTTGAAAGGACCAGGCAGTGGGGTGATGCCAGAGACTTGGATCGGAGACCGGGAAGAGCGGCTGCCAGTCTGAGCGGACAGTGCAGCAGTGAAGACCTAAGCAGAGTCACTCCAGCTGCTCTGCTGAGGATTTCACTACAAGTGCCTGACTCACACTAAGACGGTTTCATGTGTGTGTATTAATACATCTGGTGGTTTCCCTAGACACGACTTGTTAGAAAACTGACACCTACTTTGGCCCTTCAGTTCGAACTAGCATTTAGCATTCTTCTGGTCATTATGCGGGGATTAAAAAACTGGAGATAAACAAGCAAAACCCACCAGGGGAAACATTTAAAGAAAAGAAAAAAATGTGCGCATTGAATGAGAGCAATAGAAGTTTCTTTCCCTGTGATCAGGCAATCTCTTGAGAGTTTGGTTCATATCTCACCAAACACTTTCTGGTTATGGACCAACCCTTCCACGCGTCACGAGCAAAATTAGGGACCCACTCCCTGCTCAACCCCCTCCGCCTCTGCTGGATGCTGTACTTGGCCTCCTGCAAACTTTCCTGGAATCAGTCAGTCCTATGTATGCGTGTAAAGTGCCATCAAGTCACAGCCGAATCATGGCAACCCCTGCTGGGGTTTTCAAGACAAGCAACTAACAGAGGTGGTTTGCCATTGTCTGCCTCTGTATAGTGACCCTAGCCTTCTTTAGCCACCGCTGAAGAAAGACGTATTTTCTCTTCGTTCCTTGGTTCCTACTTTTCAAGGAGAGTTTGGGCCTTTGGATTCATGGCTTCAAAGGCCCTCTTCAAGAAGTGTTACGGTACCAAGATGGCCCACTTGGATGGGCACTACAAATGCCTATTATGTTTGGGCGAGGGCCATGACACCTTGTGGTCTGTGGTCTGCAGACAGCTTAAACTCAAGGTGCACTATGAAAGGGCATCACAGTTGAAAGTGCCTCTATATGAGTCAGCCTTGAAGGGTGCTACAGGCTCTGAGAACAACACAGCAGATAAAGAACTGTAGCACCCAAAATGGGCCTCCTCAGTTCCACCAGCATGCTCGGACCCTGTTACCACTGAAAAGGATCAGTGGCTCCTTCCACAGTTCCATCTTGGTGCCAGTCAGGGCCACCTATGAAAAAGGCTAAGCTCAAAACGAAGCACGCCAATAAACAGTCAACTTCGAAGTTGCAAAAGACAAAAAGTTGTCCTCCTCAGCTCCAACCATGTTGGTTACATCGAGTTCGCTCAGAGTTCTGAGAACTCCATCTCCAGCCGCCAGACGGCGGTCCACTTTGGTTCCATCCCTCTCAAAGGGTGAGATTCTGGAAGTCGTAGAATTGCCGACAGCCATTTCTCCATTACCACTGTCACCAGTATGGCATGTCAAAAGACAGAGGACTTCCTCATTTCCATCTGAGAATAACAATTGTTTGGAACTGGCTTCCTACTATAGGCCCTTTTCATATGTTATATGTCCCAGGATGCCAGTAACCAAACATATCAAGACCACGTTACTCCTATTATCCGTGGTGCTCATGTTGTCTGAGTGGGTCACAATGTGTATTTCGCATGCTCTTACAGCTCCGGTATGGAAGATTCAACAACTGGATTTTTCCAGGATACAATGCATCCTGGTACGCACAGACACAGGGGCTTCTGTAATTTCCTTAAGCAGAAAAGCAGGGAATAATGTAGCCACTGTGTGCTCCAGTCTCCATCTAAGGAACGTTCAACAGGATGCACTGGGGGGGGGGCCATGTTTCAGTCTTCAGAGCACTTAAACTCTCAGGTGAATGTTGGAGCTTGTGAAGTGAAGCGCTTGCTCTTACTTACGAGATTATGCATTGAAGCATATTATGGTGATGTTTCAGACCTTACTGTGAATACAAAATGAAAAGCAAGACCTCTCAGAGTGGATGAGTGGCCAAGAAAATATAAAATATAAAAGAAATATAATTATTTATTGCACCGTGCAGAAACAATTAATTATTGCACTGTGCAATCAATAATTGTATTTCATTTATATATTCTTGGCTGCTCAACCTTGTCAGTTCCTGACTCGTTTACCAGGTTGGGTTTTTTCCTTCTTGTTTTTGTCCATTCTGGTTACCCAGAGTAAACGTGTGAATGCGCTGAAGGAGAGAAGATGCTCTCCCTGAACACCTCAAGACATGTGCAAGGAACGGCACGAGTTTGCCATGCAGGTAGCGCGCGGAAGGAAATACTAGTGCAGCCTTACTGAGGTGTAAATCGCAAACAAGTGATATGAAATTAAGTGACAAAAATTAATCTTTAAACCATCAAGTAGGCAGCATTATAATCAAATGTCCCTTAAGTAACAATTTTTTAAAATCTGGAATATAAAAACATCATTTCAGACATTACAACTTTATTTATATATTTATGATATATGTATACTATACATACATACTTTTGATGAAATCCCTGGGCCTTGTGGCCATTGGCCAACTCTTAAAGGTAGGCCCAATTCCTATTTTCTGCACACAGGGTGGGGTGGGGGGAGGAATCTAGGACCTGCAATTTGTCCCAAGGCATGGTAAGCATCATAAAACAAGTCCCTTCTGTGGGCTCTTAGAAGCCACTCTAAGTAGGAAAAATGGGCTGCCTATAATTTTATAATAATAAACGTTCCCCCCATTTGCCCCCCCCCATTCGGAATGGCTCCCCACATTTGTAGATTGTTCCCCGGGTAGGCCATACGTTCCCATTAAGAATAACTGAATTAAGGACTTCAGAGCTCTGTCCTCCATTATTCGTTTTATGTGATATATATTTGTAAATATTTTTGAGTGAGATATGAACCCCAGAGGACTCTTTGCTCTAGCGATAAGCATCTATTAAAGATTCCTGGCCTGCCAGGGAGGCCTGCCTGGCATCGACCAGGGCCAGGGCTTTTTCAGTCCTGGCCCCAGGCTGGTGGAATGCTCTGTCCAATGAGACCAGGGCCCAGCGAGATTTATTAGCATTTCGCCAGGCCTGTAAGTCGGAGCTGTTTTGCCAGGCATATGGTTGATGCCGGGTGGTGCGCCTTAGCCGGGGAAGCACAGTATATGCCCTCCCTACTAGTGACACCTCCATCTCTCATACATCCCTGGCAAAATACTCTGGAGATGGCTAAATAGGAGGTCGTCTGGATTATGTGCTGCTGTGTTTACATACATACATACACACACGTGTGTGTGTGTGAATATGTTTACATGTATTTTAATCTATGTATTAGGATGTTTTATGATTTTAAGTTGTATAGATGATGAAATATGTTTTTAAACTTGGTTGTGCTCCGCCCTGAGCCTGCTGATGTGGGGAGGGCAGAATATAAATTAAATATAAATAAATAAAATAAATAAATATTGGAATGGACACAGTAGAAAGCCATCTTGCAGTGTACCAGGCCGCCTTGTCTACATGCTGAGCATAGCATGCGATGTGCCAGGTTCTGAGATCTTCTTTCTTCCGCAGCACTCATGCCAAATGGTACTTCTTTAAAACCCTTGAATTGTCAATAAAGCAGATCGATCCATTTTCCAGGCAGTTAAAATACAATCTTTTTGCAGAGTTCCTCAAGCCTAAATTTATGGAAATCACTGGGCTTAAGACTAGAGTAAGTTTGCCTCAGATTGCAGTAGGAGGGACCTGCTGGGAAGGTGCATTTTCCCTGGTGAGAGATGCTTTGAGCAGCCACTTCCATCTGCATTTGTTTAACAGACAACCATGCTGGAGCAGGCTATTAAGAGCACCCAGGAGAGCTATGATGATGAGATTCAGTTATACAACGAGCAGATTGAAACGCTAAGGAAGGGCATTGAAGATGCTGAAAGGACCTTGGAAAAATACACCAATGACTGCCGCCAACTCTCCATTTACCGTCAGTCCCTGGAGAATGAACTGGAGCGCTACAAACGCATTATCGAAAATGAGGACAGCAGGTAAGAGGCTTCTTGGGCTGAGAAACAGCAGAGATGCTCAGTGGCTCAGAATTTTTCTGGGTCTTTAGTGACAACTGTACGGACATATAGTCCATGCAGTGGTAGACATTTGAGACATTCCCTTATCTGTAACTGTGTTAGGGAACTGGTAGTTTGTGGACTTGCCCTAACCTCACATGACCTTAGTTCTAGAAGGAGACTATAAGACTCACTGCTGTACAGGGTGTTTTTTGCTGTTCATATTAAAGTTGTTTTAAGTCCTTCTTCATGCTGTTAGAAGACCAAGTAGTAGTTCAAGCCAATGTTTTTTGATAAATTAGTATCTTTAAAAAAGAAAACCTGAATGAAACATAGGCCCAGACTTTCAGTGCAATCCTAAGAAGAGTTACTCCAGTCTAAGCCCATTCATTTCTTGCTTAGTATAAAAAATGTAATCAAAATGGCAGTTCCCAGGCAACATCAGCCCCCGAAAGGGTTTCCTCCAGCCCTCTTTGAATGTGGAGCTTGGAGCTTTAACAAACTATACCAAAACATCCATTTACTAATAGTGCATCAAACACCAGAGCGTTGTAAAGTATATGTACACATAGTAGGTTAAAGACAGTGCAATCCTAAGCAAAGTTACTCCAGTCTAAGCCCATTGATTTTAATGTACTTAGATTAGAGTAACACTTCTTAGGATTGCACTGTTTGCCACCTTTGTGCTATCAGTTTTTACAAAACAGTTTATTACTAGGACATTAGCTGACATGAATACATAAATGGAAATAATGTAATTATATTTATGTCAATAAAAAGTAAAAGGTATAGGTCAAGTGCTGGGATGCAGGGCTGGGGCAGAGGCCTGCTTTAGTTTCCTAGTTTCTAAAAGTCCTTGTCCATCATTTTCAAGTGAGACCATGAAGTGGGTCTAATTTCCTCTACCCTCAATACCCCCCCTCCCACAGGCTTCAGCAAGAATTAATCAAAAAAGGGGGACGGGAAGACAGAGAGAGGGAAGGCTGGAAGACCAGACCCACCTGATTTTTAAAATGTTCAGGAAAAGCATCAGAGGTGGACTGACCTGTTAATGTACTGGGAGAGTTCCTAGTGGGCCACAACCGTTGAGGCTTCTGGTGGACACCTGGAATCAGGCAGACCCTGCAGCGCTGGGGCCTGGGCTAGGGCAAGATTGACTGGTTGACATCATTCCATGGCCAGGGTCCAGACTGTGCAGGACCTGCCAGCACCACAGGGTCCGCTTGGCTTAGCTTGCACTGGGGCTTTTTGAATGTACCAGTCCCCCTCTGGCCCTGACCAACCCATTTCCAGAACAACGCTTCTTTAAAATGAGCAATTCCTGTCCTCAAAGTGGGCATGGCATGAACAATTCTACAAAATTAAGGGAAGACCCATAATAAGTAATTGTGTAAAACAAGAAATATGGTTGGTACTGAGGTTACTTGAACTATGTGCTTCCCAGTATTATTTTGCACAGAGAATGTGTGCAATTTCTGCTCCTGAATGTTGGAAATACAATGTCTTGTGTACAGAGAAGGCAGAAGAAACAGGATACCTGCAAGGGGCAGCGGGTCTGACAGTTGGATAGATGGCAGAGTTGGATCCTTCTTTCCTCCCATCCTTCTTGCATGTCTCCAGATTGGTATTCTTGGGCTACTTCCTGCTTCCTGTTTCTTCCCGGTAGTCCCTCCTCCCTGTTTACTGAGGTAGTTAGTATCTATTCTGTTTCTCTCCTTTCTGTTAAAGTTGTGGTTCCTGAATAAACTCTCTTCATTCACTCCTTAATCAGACTCAAGATCTTTCCTAAAACAGACCAGAGCCTACACGGGAGCAGAGGATGGTTTGTGGATTGATCTCTGATTGAAGGAATAAGACTCCCCAGAGGGTCCCTCACGAGCTGTGTGTGTGAGAGAGAGAAAAAGGGACAAAATGGCCACCTGTAGCATTCCGCAAGTGGCCGCGATAGAAAGGCTGAACGACAGAAAATGTGTAATCTGGAAAGCCCGCATGCAGACCCAGCCCATGGAACAAGGAGTTGGGACACAATTAAAAATCCAAGGCCAGCAAATGAGGAACCTGAAAAGCAAAGAAAATGGGATGAACACAGCGACAAAGCCAAAGGGATCCTCTTCAAAGGTTTGAAGGACCGGGATATGTTGTGGGTGATTCATGTTGATAAAGCTAAAAATAGCTGGGAAGAAGTGTAAGGACTTTATGTAGATACTTCCCTTAAGAGTAGAATGTTCTTACAAAAGAAGTTGTTCAGTATTAGAATGGGAGCGCATCAGAGCTTGTGTGAGCCCCTGGATGGTTTTCTGGCTTTAGTCCAGCAGCTTCGCTCAGCTGGAAAAGATCTCCGCGATGAGGATCTGATAGCACTGTTGCTGATCAGCCTGTGACCAGAGTATGAAAGTTTCATAAATCAAGTAGAAGCTAAGAAAGATTTGACTCCGAGTCAAGCCATAAGCATGCTGGAGGAGTGTAATAGAAATAAGGAATTCCAGAATTCAGGCAGAGGGTCTGGACTGAGGGACTGTGAAAGTGCTATGGGTACTATAAACTTAAGCAAGAAAGCCGAAGCATTTTGTCATGAATGTGGGAAAGGCAGTCACTTCAAAAAGAACTGCACTCTCTCCAAACAAAGGGATTCCTCCTGGAGAGGAAAGGAAGGAGCAGGGAGGAATTTCCAATGTGACAAATCAAAACCTGCAAGGAAATGCTTTATACTAGCAGAAAGAGAACCTAGAGAGCAATTTTGGTATATTGACTCTGCATGTACAGCTCACATGACAGGGAATAAAGCTTTCTTTGAAAGGTAAAAGGAAGAAAAAAGGGAAGCATTGCATGTTGCAAATGGTAGATTTGTAGAAATAGCAGGCATGGAGTCTGGAACATTAAGATGCAAACTTCCAAACAAACAGGCCTGGGAAATCGTGCTAACAAAGTGCTTCTATGAGCCAACTTTGGAAACTAGCCTGCTTTCTGTAAGTGTGCTTGTAGAGAAAAACATGAAAGTATCTTTTAGGGAACAATGTCTCATTAAGGAGGAAAGAGAAATAATAGAGGTAGCTAAGAAGAGGAACAGTCTGTATGCCCTGGAAACATGCCAGCAAGTAGCTGACTTTGCAAATGCAAAGGAGACCTGTAAACATAAGACTTGCTTATTAATCTGGCACAGGTGGTTTGGGCATCAAGATGTAAATGCAATCAGCCAACTTCAAAGCAATAATCTGATGAAAGGCATGAAATTTACAAAGTGTGTTTTTGAAGAAAAATGTATATGCTGCATTAAAAGCAAAGCAATCAGACCCAGCTTTAAAGGGAAAGGAGCTGAGGAAAAAGAGGCAAGGCAGCCATTAGATTTAATACACAGTGGCCTATGCAGTCCAATGAGAATAGCGACACCAAGTGGCAACAAATATATTCTCACCATCATCGATGCATTCTTCAAGTATACTGTAACATATATGATCAGGAAGAAAAATCAAGTGCTGGAAAAATTTAAAGCTTATATAACAATGGTCAGTAAGAGATTCCAGAGAGGACCATTGGCACTCCGCACTGACAATGGAGGTGACTATGTAGGACATGAAATGAAAAATTACATGACCGAGCAGGGGATTCAGCATCAAGTCACAGTGCCATACATGCAAGAGCAGAAAGGAGTTGCAGAGAGAAAGAAAAGCTCTCTCACTGAAATGAGTTGCTGCATGATCCTTGAAGCAGGGCTACTTGAGAAATTCTGGGGAGAAGCACTGCTACCTACCTGCAAAACAGACTGCCCACCAAAGGTGCAAGCAGTACCTCATATGAACTATGGTATGGGTACAAACCAAGTGTGAATCACCTGAAGGTTTTTTGGATCAAAAGCCTAAAACTATGTTCCTAAAGAAAAAAGGCCTATGATGGATCTCCAAGCAGAAGAAGGAATTGTTGTGGGGTATGCACAAGGATGTAGAGCATACTGAATCCTTACCCCAAAGATTGAAACTATAAACATCTGCGAGATTGTCTGTGTTAATGAAAGGAAGATAGCAGACATTGGTGAAAGTGCACCAACAGGAGAAAATAAAGAACAGCAACAAAGAGCAGTACAACTACCCATCATGGACTGCACACATGACACAGCAGCAGAACCTGCAGAGCCAGAAGGGGCTAAAGAGTCAAGAATCAGGCGATCAGAGAGAGTAAACAAAACATACCAACAAAAAGACATTCCTGTTTGGCAAAGACAGAAGTTGTGCCTGAACCCTCCACATGGGAAGACATAACAAAAATGCCTGCCAGAGAAGTGGAGAAGGGCTGCAGAGGACGAATCTCTCATCAACAATCAGACAGGGACCCTTGAAGAACTCCCTGCAGGGAAGAGAACAGTTGGGTGCAAGTGGATTTTCAAGACCAAATGCAATGCAGAAGGCAAAGTGCAAAGATATAAGGCGAGATTCATTGCCAAAGGCTACACTCAGAAATACGCTGAAGTCTACGATGAGACCTTTGCACCAGTGCTGAGGGACCTCCGAGGATCCCACTGAGGTACCCTGTGGCGGCAGCCAACATCACCCACCTTCCTGCCCTTGCAGAAAGGACGGGAATGGACAGGACCAGGGAGGTCGTTGAGAGTGGTCAGAGCTGTCCCAGAGAGGGCGAGGTGTGAAGAGGGACTAGGAGCTTGACAGGGAGAGGAGAACCAAGAGGCCCCAAACACCCACCGTGTCGGATTGCGCAGGCTGCTGTGGCAGGCTTGTCCGCCCCTCCTGTGTCGCAGTGTGGGCTGTCGCCAACATCACTCACCTTCCTGCCTTAATGGACAGGAGATGAGTCGAGGGACCCATTCCCACCATGCTCAGAGGGGACAGCAGGAGCCTAGGATAGTGGGCTCCATGCTATGCAACCAGATGTGCCGCAGCTCCGGAGCTGCCCTACGTGCCCAAAAAACAGAGCGCCAGAAAACACCCACCTTCCTGCTTTCACAGAAAGGATGGGCTGGGCAGGACAAGTTGTGAGGAGGGGACGTTTGGGCACCATCCAGAGAGGGAGAGGTTGAAAGAGGGAACAGGCACTTGTCTGGGAGAGGAGGGCAAACGGTCACCAGCCATGGAAGCAGCCCCGAGAACTGAGGGAGGCTTAAGCCCGTTGTGGAGGAGCTGGGCTGGCTATAATCCCAGGGTGGCTCAGAGCCCGGGTAGGTCCAGGTCCATGGGAGGGTGCCCCAGTAGGTTGAGGTTGACCTTTATGAACGTCAACATATCCAGCAGGTCCAGGTGCAGACGTGTGCGGCGGGGACAGAGGAGGTCTCCCAGGTGGGAGAACACCCGCTCGCTCTGCATGCTAGTGGGAGGGCAGGACAGGATGTTTGTTGCCACGATGGACAGGTCCAGCCATCAGGCATATTTCCTCACCCAATACTCCAACGGGTTGGCATGGGGGGGCTTGGTGGGCTCAGCAAGGTACTTGTGCACCATGGCCCCTGCCGAGTCCTCCACTGAGAGGGACGCACCCACCGTGCAGCGGCCAACCATGCAGCCCCACGACAAGGCCCAGAGATTAAATGGGGCCATTGGGGTGGGTCTTCCTGGGCGTGGCTCTCTTCCCCCTCCTCCCCCTCCCCTCTCCCTGCTTCACCACCTGCCCCTTGCCCCTGCCCAGTTCCTTCTGTCCTGCCTTCTCTCTCTGGAAATGGAGCACCGCTCTGCGGAGCTCCTTTTTCCAGTACTGCATCTGACCCACCTGCGTGGTGATGCTGCCCTTGATGCAGGGGTCACAGAGGGAGGCCAGTTGGTACGACATCTCGCAGCACAGAGGATGCAAGCACTCAGCCAAGCAGACCTGGATCCTCCGGACAAAGTCCCGGACCCTGGGGAGCAGCTCTTGCTCGTGCTGGAGCTCCTGGGCTGGAAACCGGTTGAGGCCGTGGATCAGAGGGATGATCTGACCCAGGCTGGCCTCGTAGGAGCACAAGAGCTTGGTGGCCTCCTTAAAAGGTTTCAGCATCCGGGACATCTGGGCAAGGACTCTCCATTCCATGGGGATGAGGCTCAGCTCCTCTCCCCTCGTCAGAACGTATGTGGATGACAAGATGCCCTTCTGCTCCACCAGACAACATATCATGTCATAGGTGGAGTTCCAGCGGGTGGGCAGGTCCTGGAAGAGTTGGTGCTTGGGGTCCCCTCCCTCCTCCTACCTCTGGAACAGCTCGTGGGAAGAGTTGATGCTGCGGGAGAAGTGGGAAGCAATGCGACGGCAGCTGTCCAGCAGGTTGCGCGTCCACAAGGTTCCCTCATCCCAACTGTCTCTTGGTTTGCTCCCCAGCTGGAGCACATCCCTCATCACCAGGTGCAGCTTGTGCGCCATGCACACCAGGCCCGGGAGGGATGCCTCTTTCAGGGCTGCCAACATGTTGGCTCCTGCACCTGTCACCATGAAGCCACGGACAAACCCTTCCACCCCGGACATCCACTCCCTCAGATCCACCTTTATGGTGGCGGCGATGTTCTTCCCAGTGTGGACCTCGTCCATCCTCCGGGCCTGAAGAAGAACCACCGTGTAGCCCAGGGTCAAGCTGGGCACCTTTTTACGGCTGCCAGATCTTGGCCTGGGGTAGTCGAGGTCCTCTGGTTGCCACCAGTGAGCGGTGATGGCAAGGTACCCGTGATGGCAGCTGCTCCACAGGTCAGCCGTGAAGTGCACTGTTCTGTCTTGGGTGGCCGACAGCTCTCTGTGCACCATGTCTCGCACCATGTCTCCCATAGAGGGCAGGCACGACTCAACGCCCAATGGTGCGCCGTGACGGCATGGAGAACCATGGGGCAAAGTGCTGGAGCAACAGTTGGAAGCCCATGCCCTCCACGACCAATAAGGGAAAGCCTTGCAGGGAGATCATCTGCACCACCACATGAACGCCCGCCTCCTGAGCCCTTGACATCACCCTTTTTAGCGGCACCCCCCCCTACCCCGATGAAAAAACTTCCCCCAGGGAGGCCTGCCTGAGCCTACCGCTCCCACCAGCCGCACCCTCGGGGCAAGGCTTCTTGCTTGGGGTGCATTCCGGAGACCCTCCCACCGATCCCAGATCAGACAATCTGGTGGCCCTCTGTCTCTCCCCGACGGATGTTTTGCTGACCAAGGACAGAGACCACAGGCTCGGGTGATGCCTCTTCGGGTGCCTAGTCAGGGTCATCGATGAAAGGTGCTTCGGGTCATTGCCCCTGCGCATCAGGCCATCACACACACAGCACCACGCCACATGGGGGGCAGTCGGATGGGCCCAAAAGTGCCTCCAAACATTGAGGGTGAACCGTGGCCTGCTAACGGTTCCAGGGGAGGGAAGACAAAGGGTTACTGTCTGTGCCATGGAGCTGGCAATGGAAGACAGAGTGATGGGTGGACTGCAGGCAGGGACAGCACCACTGGTAGTTTGGGATGGGGACGGGCTGGAGGTTTCCTCGAACCCCAACAATTCCTCCAAGGATCCCTTGGCCGCCTCCTCCTCAAACATTTTCAAGAGTTCCTCTTCTGCCAGTGGCAAGAGTTCTTCGGCCTCCTCCACAGCCACAACAGGTGATTTTTTGGGAGCAGGAGTCTCTGCTGCTCCAGAGCCCTGTGCAGTGCTGCTTCCCGTGGTGCAACCAAGTCAATCTCTGCACTTCCCCCCATGACCACTCTTGTCCACCACACGAAGCCTCTTAGTGCCAGCAAACAAGAATTGAGGAGAGAAGAGATGACACTGTGAGCCCTCAGCCAAGGCGCCCACTGAGCTTGGCCCCAGGGCCTGGCAGCAGCCCTGGAACCAAAGGGAGGGAGGGACTAGAGCCCTAGCCCACCACTCCCACAGACCTGACCCAATCAGGCACTGAACAATAATAATCAGGGTGAGCCCTCAGCCGAGGCACCCACTGAGCTTGGCCCCAGGGCCTGGCAGCAGCCCTGGCACCAAGGGAGGGAGGGACTAGAGCCCTAGCCCACCACTCCCACAGACCTGACCAGATCAGTCACTGGTTACAATCAATATGTGAGCCCTCAGACGAGGTGCCCACTGAGCTTGGCCCCAGAGCCAGGCAGCAGCCCTGGAACCAGAGGAGATAGATTCCTGTCCCCCAAATCCAAGCTCAATTATACTGTGTCTCTCTCCCCAAAGGCTAGCAAGTAGCAAACAGCAGCTCTGTCCCACTCCACTGCTAGCTGAAAGTGAAACCCAGCCTGGGAGCCCACTGCTATTTATAAGCTGAGGACTCATTGAGAAACACAGGAGGTCTGTGTTTGGCTGTCAGAGCTGCCTATCAGGGTTTGCAGGGATGAGATTGGAGTGCCCATAGCTACAGAACACCCCCCTCCCCCATCCCTCCCCTGGGTGTCTTCTCCCAACTTATAACCACTTTGCAGCTTCATGGTTGGAAGGAAGACCTGCCGATCAAGGAAAGCTGGGCTTCCATTCGGGTTTCCAGGGCGACAGAAGGAGTGCAGACAGAGTTCAGGCATTCCCCGGCTCCGTTTCCAAGGGAATTGATTGATGGTGCCTGACTGTCTAGCTTGATGAACCACGGAAGAACGCACCGAACCAGGCCTCTAACGAAAGCTGGTTCGTTGGCCGTGGATGCTCATGAACCACTGGATCGTGAACGGAAAATCAGGCGGTTCGTGGGTTTTTTTGGTCCATAATGCAGTTCGTGCCCATGTCTAATTGCATCCAATACTTGAGTGAGATGATCTGACTTGGTATAAGGCAGTAAAAGATACTAGTCATTAGCAGTAAAGGCCAAAGTTAACATTTTCCTTTTCCAATCCTTTGGAAATATACAGGTCTGTCCTTGATGCTTTGACTCACCATTTAAAATGGTCTTGGCAGGCTTTAATGGATGTAATCTACCAATTTCACTGCTATAAGAGCCTTTCTGAATTATTCTAGAATAGTGTGCTATTGTGTGCTTTGGAGAGAAGGCACACTTATGTATGTAGCTGTTGCAATCAAACTGGGGTTGAGAATTTAAATTGCCAAAACTAAATAACAGTCATTTATCCAGAACATAGCCCTAAATTATGGGTTGGCTCCTAAGTGCCCTCTCTGCTTGCAGTAGACATTCCACTTGCGAAAGAGACTGCTTTCCACTGATTCCCCCCTCTCACTGCAGCTCCTGTTTCTGCTACAGTGAGATTGGGGAGGGAAGAAACTCACCTTTTCCACAACGCAGCTTTGCTTATGCTGCCTAGGAGCTAAGCCTACCCAGGGAAATGCAGGGCCGGTATCCACAGTTATGTAGCCCAGTGGCCCATGTTGTTTGACCTGCTTTGGTGTTGGTTTAAATAAAAGACAAAAATGGTCTTGTTTAAGGCATTTTTTTGGTTGAAACATCTCCTCCAATTTTCCCCTTTCTGTGCTAGGTTGAATTCTGCCATCGTTGGAACTCCCGTAACGCTATTTACACAGAGTTACAAACCCTCTTATACTCCAGCTCTGGGAGGGAAAGGTAATGACTTTCGGGTTTGGGGACTGAGAGATTGGCATGTTTACCAGAGATATCTGTTTCTAAACTGGCACCGTGTCTGACTACAAATGACTTTGCTAAGTTTAAGAAGTAAGCTATCCTCTCCTTATGGATGATGGCCTTCCCCTTCGCTGAAGAACAATCAAGTGAAAGAAGAAAAAGAGAAAATGAGAGAGAGAGAGAGAGAGAGAGAGAGAGAGAGCTTTGATTCAAATACCTGAGAAGTTCCAGGGAGGAGGAAGGTTATCGCGCTGCGCCTGCCCACATTCTTGTAGCTGGGTCAAGTTCCAAACTTTATTAAAATTAATGGAACGTTTAACTCGATCTTTAACTTGGGCCTCAATGACAAGTGCTGCAATCTGATGCCTGAATTACTTGGGAGTAAAAACTTGACCCTTGTGTCCAACCAGGCAAGTCCGTAAACCAGCTAAACTAGAATCGCCAGGCTTTCTCCCTCATGAACTACAGTAATTCGTAGAGAGAAAAACGAAAGCATTTTTTTCCAGTGATGTGTCAGCTTTGCTCTCCGTAGCATAAAACAGGCATGAATGCCATCAGTCCTCCTGAAGTCCTTCAGGGAAAGCCGTGGTCTTCAACCCATTGACTGAGACCCTCAAATAAAACTTATTACCAAAGAACTTCTAAGTGAGGGGGTAACTGGCAGTTAGAAGCACTTGTGAGTCGCTACCAGCCCTATAATATCAGGGGCACAAGCTTTAACTTAGAGCTTTCTTTGGAAGTTACAGAGAGTTCTTCAAAGAAGCAGTTTTCTTTCTTGATGTGGGTAGAAAACAAGCTTAAACGTGTGGCTTCTGAGGTAAATAAATGTTTGCAACTAATTTGGGTGGGAGTGGAATGAAACTCTGTCTGCTGAGTGGCTCTCCAGTCACATTTCTTTCAAATGGCTTAGTGCTTGGGGGATCATGTCATCCTCTGTAGGACACATTCCTTCTAGGAGCCTTTGTTTTTTAGGTCTATTAAAGGCCTTAGGATCATAGATTCTTAGAGCTGGAAGGGGTCTTGTAGGTGATCTAGTCAAACCCTCTGCTCAGTGCAGGAAATCCAAAGCTGCATTTCTCTACTGTTGGCTGTCCAATATTTGCTTGAAGATCTCCCACTGGGAAGAGGGCCTTGTCTGGGTAATTGGTTCCATTGTCAAATTGGTCTTACCATTAGAAAATTTGTGTTGATGTTTAAAATCATGTTCAAGCTTTGAGCAATTTGGTTAGACTCTCATCTGCAGCAGCCGTTGCTAGAAGAAATACTTACCCAGCTATGTCAGTTAATGCTAACAGAGAGATTATGGGCCATCGGTTTATTATGTTATTTTGTTTTCTCTTTGCTGCAGACATTACCATGGTCATACAAGACATTGCTACTGCAAAGCCAAGACAGAGAAGTCTTCCAAAGAAAATTTCAAGGAGGAAGGAGATCACACCTAAAGAGTTTGCTGATGGGGCCTCATCCAAACAGCCATATGATCAAATGCTGGAAGGGTTTGACCTGGATCAGGTGGAGTTTGGACATGAAGGCTTGATGGTAGAAAGAGAACATGGAAGAGGAGGAGGAGGAGGAGGAGGAGAAGCTGAGCAAGAAAAAACTGCAGAGGATGTGCCTGACGGAGCACAGATCAGCAAAGCTTTTGACAAACTGTGCAATATAGTGAGAGAGAGAATCCGGTGCTACCAGAGATCAGAACCCAAAACCGACGTCTGCGCAAAAGGGCGTTATGTGCTTGTAACAGGGAAGGGAAGCTATGATGACCCCTGCTTCCGCTCTTCACCCCTTCCTTCTGGAGGCGCAATCACTGTTTCTGAAGAAAAGATGCCAAGCGGAGTTGGTGTAGAACCCATCCCAGAGCTACCTGAACCTCTGGAAAGTGACCAAAGTGAACTAGAAGCCCATGAAACACAGGAGGGGTTCAAGATGCAGGAAGATATTAAATATAAGTACAAACCAGAAGACAAAGAGAAAGAAGATGCATTTGAAGAGCAGAAAAAATCTGAAGAAAGAGACGAAGAGCCTGCAAAACCAGCTGGTGTCATGGAACAAGAGCCAGTTCCCATTCCAGGTCCAGGTGGTCAAACTGAAGCAGGAATAGGCAAAGAGCATGGAAGAGCTGGCGGCCTTTCTTTCAAAGAACCGAGCCCTCCAAGTTCTATGAGTTATGAGAAGGTTGAGGTTGTGGAATCTATCGAGAAATTCTCTGACAACAAAATCCAAACATATGAAGAAACAGCTATGATTGTGGAGACCATGATTGAGAAGACCAGTAAGAAGAAGGCAGGAGATAAAAGCTGTTGATCTTTAGAGAGCTCATTTTCTTATCACCGTCATTAAAGTTGCAGTCCATTCCATAGCAAGATCAGCTGAAGTCAGTGGACTTACTCCAGTGTGAGTGTTTCAAGGACTAGAGCATGAATTATATACTTTGCTTGAATTTGTCTGTGGTGGTGGAGAGTGCTGTCAAGTCAGAGCTGGCGGGGTTTTCCTGGCAAGAGACTAAAAGCGGTGTTTTGCCATTGCCTGCCTCTGCAACCCTGGTCTTCGATGGAGGTCTTCTATCCAATTACTAACAAAGGCTGACCCTGCTTAATTTCCAAGATCTGACAAAATCGGGCTTGCCTGGGCTATCCAGGTCAGTGCTCAAAACACGCCATATCTAGGTTTATATGTGGTACCAAATACCCTGGCTTCTGAGAAAAGATATTGCGTAAACAGAAAGAATCCAGGAGTTTAGGTATATGACAAATATCAGAATCTACTGGTAGTAGAGAGCGCTGTCAAGTCATAGCTGACTTACGGTGATGCCTGAGACTAACAGAGGTGGTTTGCCATTGCCTGCCTCTGTGTAGCAACCCTGGTCTTCCTTCGAGGTCTCCCATCCAAGTATTAACCAAGGCCAACCCTGCTTAGCTTCAAAGATCTGACAAGATCAGGCTTGCCTACGCTATTCAGGTCAGGGCAAGTTTGTTCTGAGGAAATGGTAAAATTAGTTGTTGTTGCTGTTTGGTATGACTTGGGCTTTGTCAGTTAATAGTACAATACTTCATAATACAGTTTCACTTCTGAGATTTTTAGACCTGGTTCATATAGGACCTGCTGCTACATGGCTGCTGCTCATGTCTCATGTACTCCAGACATGTATCAAGATGCTAATGACACAAGCTCCAATTGGTTTGGTTACTTCCCAAGCCAGCACTAATAGAAGGAGATAACAGCTGCCTTGTAGAAGGTAAACTGTGAATTGGGCCTAAATGAATTAGATTTATTCAACCCCAGTTCTAAATATTAATTTTGAATAAAGGCTTACCAAAGTAAAACAGGGTTGCACCAACCTGTAACTGTTGTTCATTGAGTGTTCTTCTGTGCAGGCACGCATGCGAACTGTGCACGTGCAGGACTGCCTGCGCATGTGCAATTCCCATGTGGGACCGCATAGAAGACACGACAATGAGCTTAAGTTTCCAACCAAGTTGCCCCAGTCCAATAAGGGAGATACACGTCGGTCACTTATGTGGGGATGTACATTAAGGTGTCCATCTGAACTCAACTGGCACTGAGGGTCTCCATTAATAGCCCCAGCTGGGCATTGACATCCCCTTCTCTAATCACTAATCTCTCACAACAAAAAAACAACAGGAAGTTGACTGAGGCCGGCATGTTTGTGGTCACAGCATTTACAATTAACAATGCACTTTTGTCGGAGGGAGGAGTAGGTCCCATCGAGTATACCTGGTTAGAATGCTGAGTTGAGCTGCTTAGGATTATACTGCAAGGTGTGTCAAGTATAAATTGCTAAACTTCATTAACTTTCCTACTGAAGTGATTTTGTTCTTGGCCATCCTGATCTCTGTATCTCTAATGATTCTTGAGTGATGCATGTTAAATGGTGACCTGTGTTTGATTTTCATTTAATAAAAGTGTTGCCTTCCACAGGAAGTGTTTTTCAAGTGGTGGGTCTTGAATTAGGTAGGACAGCACGCGACTAAATCACTTGGACTCGCTGACCACAATGAATGCCATTCAAAGTAGAGCTGGAGCAAACTCTAGACTGCATAAGTGAATAGGAAGAAGGCAGGGCAACTTAAATCCTACACCTTAACAGTGAGGTAGCTGGAGATGTCTGGATCTTCCCCCTCCCCTAAGTGATCAACACAGGCAGAGCTGACAACACCAGTCCTCTCTTTGGTAAAGAGACATCTTTCGAGGGCACATTTTGAGCAGCCTGGAATGCCAGATTGGATTGTTTTTCAGCATTCTCACCCTGCCTTTCTTCCCTCACAAGGGCTACCAAGGTGGCAAACAAATAAAAACACGCATAATAAAATCACATTTTAAAACAAATAAAAACAAATAAAAACACGCATAATAAAATCACATTTCAAAACCATTAATATCAACACCACCCCCAACACATCATTAAAACAATTAAAACTGGAGATAAAATATATACAAAAGCATACAAACATTGGGCTGGAAGGCAGATATATTCTTCTTCTCTACCACCACTGAGCCTCATTCCTGCTTTATCTGTTGACATGTGTGATAGAAGACCAAGGAAATGTTTAGATCATTGTGAGAGCAAAATATTGGGTTGAGTCCCACCTAAAATTTCTGCAGATGTGAAGGAAAGGCAAGTTTTGGTGACTCCCCCTTCCCACAGCAGACCTCCAACACCTCCTTGAAGATATTACTTAAAGGAGCAGCATTTGGGGAGGAGGGACTGGGTGCTGCAGCGGAAGACGGGAGGCCGAGAAACCATACTCTGGGGACAGAAGTCGTTTCCATATGTTGACGTTTTAGGCAGGATCCCAGCCATTTTATGAAATGCATTCTCCTTGTAATTAGAATTTCCCATGGACTATAATTATATTATTTCAGTTTAGCACATAATTTAGAATTGCTTCTTTGCTCTCTTGACGTATGAATTGCTTCTCCAGGGCACCTTCATCTTAACCCCCATTTTGTCCTCAAAACCACCCCTGCTGGTTAGGTTAGACAGAATGAAAGCCGGAGTAAGCAGCCCCCAAGGCTCCAGCAAACTTCAGGGTAGCGTGGGGATTAGAGTAACTTCAGAAGAGTTGAAGAGCTGCGCCTGCCTATTAAGATGGAATATAAAACACATAAAGCCGAATGCAACAACTGCTTAACGGGAGGATTCCCAAATCAGGTAGGGGACACTTCTGAAAGGCAATCGCCCAACGGCTGGCCCTGGGCTAGAAAACCCTCTCTCTGCAAGTCCACCAAATGGATCTGAAACACAAACAGACAAATTTTCATGGAGTGTTCTTTTCAGTGTTGAGGATCCACTGACGTTAGTAAGCTAACGAATTCTGGATGTATAACCAAGTTGCACACCACAGAATTCCAGGGGTGCATGACTTAAAAGAAGCCGTCTTATCATGAGGATATTTATGGATGTGGCTGTTTAATGTACTATGCGCTTCTTGGCAGCAGATGTGCACATTTGGGTGCATGCCAAACTCTGGATCGGGCTAAGGGGTCCAATCCCATGGAACTCAATAGCAAAACTCCAATTGACATTAAGGAGCATTGAGTGTGCACAAACCAGGTTTTCCAGGTTGCATGGATGCTAGTTTAATTTGGTGAGAAATTTCCAAAATCTTATGAAAGATGCAGTGTGTGTGCCTTATGTTCAGAATTTTTGCAAAATCAGGCCACTTTGTTTTTAAGGCTATCGATTTATAATGCTTTGGAGGCCACTGAAAACTTCATCCATTACACAGCTGGTACTGAATCTTATAAGAAACATTTCTAATTTTATCTTTAGTTCTGCAGTAGAGCAGGTAGCTGGACTTATCCTGCATATGTGCGTGAAGATTTTTCCACATCCTGCAAATGTGCACTGAGGAGTCTTCCGTGTCGTTCTTGAGAGATGAGAGATCCCTGTTCCAACACAGTGTAGCACCTCAGTAAAGCAGTACCAACAGTATTTTGTCTATGGCTTGGCTATATGTGTTTGTCAGGCTTAACACTAGTAGAAATAAAAGTGTCCGCTCTCATTTAAACCTGTAAAAACTATAATTTCAGTGAGAATCATCTCAGATTTTCAAACAAACTTCTTTGTGCTTCTTTTCCTCCAAAATACTGCAAATTCAAATTCGAAATACTGCAGAGTTAAAGTTTAAAGTTAACATTTTCCATACATAGCTTGGCTTCAATTGTCTACACCGGGTTAGATTTTACTTTTCAAAGGGTAAGTCAATCTGACCATGCAGAAATTGTCTTTTAATGTGTCCTTTCATTCTTGTCTATTCAACAAAGACTTCTTTTTCCAGTCACAAGCAAAAACAGTACATGTTACAGAAATCCTCTCTTTAGTTGGGAATCTCCTTGGGAATCAATGATAAATGTCCCTTTGGACTGCCCCCCCCTTTTATCAGTTTGATGAAAACAGAATAAAAAGGAAAAAATAGGTTGTGCTTGAAACCATTTCTTGCAATATATGAGCTGGTGGAGGACTGGCAATGCTGGCTCTCCGAAGCCATTGATGAAATTGCTCCCCATCACCCTCTTTGCCCCCGTGTAAGACGGGCTCCCTGGTATACAGAGGAGCTTCGAGAGAAGAAGCGGGAGCTAAGACGGCTTGAGCGAGTGTGGCGGCAATCTTGCAACGAAGAGGCAAGATCATCTTATAGGATGTTTATGAAAGCCTATGAGATGGCGGTGAAGGCGGTGAAGAAGGAGTTTTATACAGCCTCCATCGCATCAGCTAGCTCGCGCCCAGCAAAATTGTTCAATGTGGTTCGGTCACTAGTCTCCCTCCCAGGGGGAGACCGCCAAATTCAGAATTCAGACATCAGCTGTGAGGCTTTTGGGAGCTTTTTTGCTGAAAAAAATTTGTCTCTCCACCGTGACCTGCCAGCCACAGTTGATACAGTGAAGGAACTAGAGACCCCTTGGCCGTCTTTAGGGTCAATATTTGATCAGTTCAGTCCACTCTCCGGGGAAGAGATTGACAGGACCCTGCAATCTGTTAGGCCCACCACGTGCCCCCTGGACCCATGCCCATCGTGGCTGGTAAAGGCCAGTGCCGATGGTCTGCGGTCCTCATTGGAGGCCATTGTTAACACATAAAGGAAGCCGTGGTGAGACCGCTCCTGAAAAGACCATCACTGGACCCCACTGACCTGGTCAATTATCGCCCGGTCTCGAACCTCCCGTTTCTTGGAAAGGTGATTGAGCAGGCGGCAGTGGGACAGATACAGGGTTTTCTCAATGATGTCTCGGCCCTAGATCCCTTTCAGTCCGGGTTCCGGCCAGGACATGGGACGGAGACACTGCTGGTCGCCCTCACAGACAGCCTGCGCAGACATCTGGATCGAGGTGGTTCAGCGCTGCTGATATTACTGGATTTGTCAGCAGCGTTTGACACAGTCGATTGCGATCTTCTGACTCACCGCCTCGCCGATGTGGGGATACGAGGGACTGCCTTACAGTGGCTTGTCTCTTTTCTCCACAGTCGGGGACAGAGGGTGGCGCTTGTCACCCCATCACCCATTGGTGTGTGGGGTCCCACAGGGGGCAATACTCTCCCCTTTACTGTTTAACATCTATATGGACCCCCTTGCCCAGCTGGTGCGAAGTTTTGGGCTTGGGTGCCATCAATATGCAGATGACACCCAGCTGTATCTGATGATGGACGGCCAGCCCGGCTCAGCCCCAGATGTCCTGGAACATGCATTTGCAGCCATGACTGATTGGTTGAAACAGAGTTGACTGAAACTGAACCCAACAAAGACGGAGGTCCTATACTTGAGCCATGGGGGACTGGATTCAGGACTCTGGCTCCCGACCCTCGATGGGGCACAGCTTGTGCCTCTTCCAAGGGTTAGGAGCCTGGGGGTGATCCTAGATGCCTCCCTGAAAATGGAGGCACAGGTCACAGTGGTTGTCAGGTCTTCTTTTTTCCATCTGCGGCAGACCAGACAACTTGTCCCTTACCTGTCTACCTGTGACTTAACTACAGTGATCCAGGCAACGGTCATCTCTAGGTTGGATTACTGTAACGCGCTCTACGCGGGCCTACCCTTGTGCCTGACCCGAAGATTACAGCTGGTGCAAAATGCAGCGGCGCGCATCATTATGAAAGCACCGAATAGGGTGCATATTACACCAATATTGCGTGAGCTGCATTGGTTGCCAGTGGAGTATCAGATCAGGTTCAAGGTTTTGGTATTGACCTATAAGGCCCTGTGCGGACTGGGGCCAGCGTATCTGAGGGACCGGCTCTCCCCGTATATTCCCCAGAGGACCCTCCGATCAGGAGAAAAGAAATTACTATCAGTCCCTGGCTCCAAGGAGGCCTGCCTGGCCTCGACTAGAGCAAGAGCTTTCTCAGTCTTGGCTCCTACCTGGTGGAACACTCTGTCTACCGAGACCAGGGCCCGGCAGGATTTACTATCTTTCCGCCGGGCCTGTAAGACAGAGTTGTTCCGCCAGGCTTATGGCTGAGGCTGGGCCTCCGCTGGCTGGAGGATATAACATCTACTTCCCTCCCTATGAGAGCTGCCCACCACTGTTCTGAAGTTGCTGCCATGTTTCAATTGCACTGCTGCACTTTCTGTAACCGCCACCAAAAAAAAAAAGAGTGCTGCTATTTTTAATATCTTTATACAATGCTTTTAATGTTTTATGATAATGTTTAATGAAATGTTTTAAATGTTTTTAATGCTGTTATCCGCCCTGAGCCTGCCTGCGGGGAGGGCGGAATATAAAGATGATAAAATAAATAAATAAATAACAGCAAGCTCAAATTTGCTTCTATCCCCTCTTGGCCTGGAGCCATAGTGAATCCCCACTCTTTGGCTAATATACTTGTATGACGCAGGTATTGCTTGTATTTACACTTCAAGGCAGAGCTATACATTAAAGAAACAACAGGACTGCTGCTGAAAGCGGCGTTCTGATGTCAAGGTTACCTACAAAGAGGACACAATCTCATGCTATTCCTTAAGGACATTTCTAACCTAAAACAGCATTGTTTTTTTTTTCACTTTAATCCAATACAGAATTTATTTAGTACATTTTTACCCCACCCTTCCGCCATGGACCTCAGGGAAACATATGTGGTTCTCTTTCATCCATTTCATCCCCAAAACAGCCTTAGATTAGGCTAAAAGAAAGTGATTGTCCCAAGGCCATCTAATTAATTTCATGGCGATTAAATGGAGATTGGAGACAGAGACTCCCAGGTCCTTGGCCAACACTCTAACCATATATTGGATTACATAAGATTTTCACTATATCATTGCTAAGGACAATGCTGCTCTATGTCCCTAGGCAAGCACGGACAATGCTACATTTAATTTTTAATGGCAGTTTATCTCTGTGCAATTTCAGCCTTTTTTTGTCTCTGATTCTTCCAGTTGTGTTGTGTCTTCATGATATTCTGTATTTTTGGGGTCTTGTGCTGAACCATTGGCTGCTCTTTGCAAGGACAGGGAAACCCAAAGCATCATAACGGCACGATGCAGGCACTTTTTATCAGCCACATTGTAATTCCACCTGCCCATGTTGGGTTTTCAGGTGTGCATGTATAATTTGTGAAAGAGAAAGATCTGGCAAAAATTGTATCAATGGTCCACTGTGACTTTTTTGTGGTTGTTGCAGATAGAATTGTTCACACCCAGTCCAGTGTAGACACCACATTGATTGTTCAGGACTAGAGATGGGCATGAACTGGAAAAAACTCAAACCATGTGGTTCGTGGTTTGGCAAATTTCATGACCCACGAACCATGAACTTTCATGAACCTGCCCCTGGTTCGTGAACCAGTTCGTTTGGTTAGTGAAAACATCACATCCAGATCAGAAAATCATCACTTACGGGTCAGCAGAAGGTCACTTCCAGGCCAGCAGAAGGTCTGCAGGAAGTCCATCCCCTGTTGCCTAGGAAACTGATTGATTGGCACCAGGCTATCTGCAGTGATGAACTAAAAAAACAAACCAAATGAACCAGCCTAAAGTTCGTAGCGGCTCGTCAAAAGTGGGATCTGACGAACCGTGGTTCATGAACCATGAACCAGCCTGGTTCGTGCTTAATTTTGGTTCGTATTTCAGTTCGTGCCCATCTCTATTCAGGACTTGAGATCCCTGAGGCTGCTATTAGTCCCTCTGCT
This sequence comes from Eublepharis macularius, assembly GCF_028583425.1. Classification (NCBI taxonomy): domain Eukaryota; kingdom Metazoa; phylum Chordata; class Lepidosauria; order Squamata; family Eublepharidae; genus Eublepharis; species Eublepharis macularius. Next base: position 8,097,350 of record NC_072790.1, read on the forward strand.
TTAGGTGAGGTCCAGTTAATTGTTCCTGAAGAGGAAAGCAAAATGCATGAACAGTCTGTGCAACGACCTGCCCTCTTGCTTCCTGCCCAAATGGCTTAATAACATCTAGTTAATGACAACCTAGTCAGTTTGGACAATGCAATCGTAAATGCATCCTTGTCAGAGAGTCGTCCGCTGGCTCCCTTGAAAAAAGCAGACCCATTCCTTCAAAGGGGATATTTGGACCCAGAGGATTCAAAATAAAGGTGAGTCTCAAATTTGTCATTTGCAGGTAAGGCAATGAAAGGAGTCATCGCTGGACAATTCCAGACACTCTTGGATGAAGCTATCTTGTTCTGCTCCTTTTCTGGGTCGCAGGAGAGGGAGGCGGTGGCTTTGGATTGGATGATACTCCTAGATCTTGCTATGGCTTTCCGTACCATCAGTTACGGGACTCTTCCGAAGTTCCAGAAATGGGGGTGGCAGGTACTGTTTTGCTGTGTTTCTGCTGCTTTCTGGGAGGGCGAATTCCAGGATGTCTTGGGAGACTTTGGCTGCTTCTGCATGTCCTTAAAAAGATGATGCAGTTGGCCAGGTTCCTTCTGCCCTCCATGCATCTGACGAAGAGAGCTGTGCTTCTCGAAAACTTATGCTACAATAAAGTTGGTTAGTCTTAAAGGTGCTACTGGACTCTTTTTGATTTTGCTACTACAGACTAACACGGCTAACTCCTCTGGATCTTAAAAAGATGGCCCACTTACCGAATGCTGGTGGCTTTTCCATTTCACACCAGGCATCTACGCTTTCAAAACTGTTGCCAGCTGTTTGGCTTCCGTTTTTTTGGCATCTTTTCTGAAACCACACTTTCCTGCGCTTTCCAGGCAAATATAAAATAAGAATTATGATATTATCATTTCTAAAGCTAAAGCAATGGAGAAACAAGTTTCAGTCTCTCTGGAATGTGGGAAATCTTCATTGCATACATTATATTGGACTAGAAGCTGTCTCTGAGCATGAACGAAGCAACTAGAGCCAGGATCAACAGAGGAAGGACTTCTGCCGTGGGGCGTGTGGCTTCCTCGCAGGTCAGCTTATGGCAAGTTTCTTTACATGAAGTTGACAACAACATTCCCCAAAGCTTCCGATAAGCAACGATGCTCAGATCCGCCACTTTACAACATGTCTTTATTTTACTCATATTATAAAACAGCAACACAGGGCCTTATAGTTTAACAGTGTTCCAACTAGTAACCCCATGACTTCCTCATTTAAAAAATAAATTAATGTCATTTTTGCATCAGCAGTACCACAAAAAGGTACTCTAAATGGTTATCTGTACTCTGATGCCAAAAATAATAAATAAAATCCAAAGAATTTGTATCAGTTTCATGTAGATTAGAGAGATTTATATGAGACACTATAGATAGAGACATAGAGATAGAGAGATGGAGATAGAGATAGAGACGTATAGAGATAGATATATATGTATCTATCTATCTATACATGTACACACATTACAGTAACAATCATATCAAAATGTGCTATCAGTCCTCAGAGTTGCCTTTCCATTAAGATTATGAAAAGATGAATACTAATTTTGTTATTTTGCTGCTATATAGGACATTTTAATGTTCAACAGAGAATACCAAAGTTACATCAAAGCAACAGCATCTGTACACACTCTGAAATTAAGAAGTTCTTCAAATTTTGAAGATCTTCTAAGATGTTAATAATACATGTACATAGGGTGTACATGTATATATAATGCATATGTGTGTGTGTGTGTGTATAATATATTCTTACTGTTGTATATGATTGGATATAGATAGATGTAATATAAATATATATTACATATTATATGTTGGTGTATTATTATGCTTTATATTCAATTATAGCTAAGGTAGAGTCTGAACCACATATAGCTCAACCTAGCAAGGGAGTAATGCGCAAAAGATGTATGGTGTGCATTTTCATACACACCCAATCCCCGTTGAACATGGTGGCTACGTATGATGTTCAGGGAGATAATCGTGTCCACCTGAGGCCATTGTTTGTGTGCCAGAAAATGCTGCTGGAGCTACTGGAGGGTTATTGTGGCGATGCCAAATCTCTCAGACAGGCATATCTAAATCTCATTCATTGTTAGAATTCTGTGTCCTGAAAATGCTGTGGAATTCAAATTATGTGGAGTACAAAGGAGGCCCCCCTTTCGCTGGCCTTAGGTGGAATCCACAACCACCTGGCTCAAAGAGAAGGAAGTGCTTAGCGCATATAGTCAGAAATACTTCACCATATGCAAAGGCACTTCTGTTAGAGAAGAACAAGACTTCTGCATTCAAAGGGTACTGTATAGTGGCTGACGGGTATGCTGCGGTCATCCTAAATAAACTATGTATTGGAAACAACTAAATCCATGCATATAATCTGAGGTCGCAACTGGCCGTTGGTTTGGCTCACCAGTTTAAAAGTATTTTATAATTTCCCTCTCCATGTTGACAAAAATAAACTTAGAAAACACAGCTCTTACAACTCAATACGCATTTCTAAAATGTATAGTAGCTTCATTTTCTTCGTAGTGAAATCTTATAGCACATTGCATGCACATGCGACAGTAAAACTCCAGTGTATGTCTAGAGTTTCCCTTGTTTTTCTAAAACTGGGCCTTCAGTGTACACACATGGAGCTTCTGATCACTCATGGTTTGGTCTCAGCACTCTTAATTCATCTCTCAGATTCAGATCTCCTGAACACACATTCTTGACAGGGTTAGGGCTGGGTTAAGTTGCACATTTTAAAGTTGCAACAACAGTGAAATTGCAGAAAGCCATTATCAAAAACGGGGTAATTCAAAGCTTTCCATTGTCCAGATTCACTGCTAATGTATATCCATACATCCCTACAAGGAGTTATAGTTTCCTATCTACTACCTCTACAAAACTGTGACATAATTTCCCGTATAATTATTTGGAGATCTACTATAGTTGCTGATTTCCACCCCAACTTAGAACTAATCTCCAGACTACAGAGATCATTTCCCCTGGAGAAAACGGCTGCTTTGGAATATAGACTTTATGGCATTATGCCCTGCTAATGTCCCTTCCCTCCCTCCCTAATCTCCACCCCTAAATATCCAGGAATTTCCAAACCTAGAGCTACAGCCTTAAGGTCTCTTATCAGTCTAATTGTTTTGGGATGTTAAGTTAATATTACTGGGACTTGCTCTCTGGTATCCCCAGAAATTTGGAATACTTTTCAGCATTAGAGCGGATTGATTTCTCTTCCCAGGTTTTGGAGGCTAGTGGAAATATATTCTACAGGGGTTTTTAGGCCTAGATTTTTACAGATAAATTTTCCTAGAAATTATTTCTTCACACAATACAATTAATTCATGGAACTCAGTGCCACAAGATATAGTGTCATTGGCTAGATGACTTTAAAAATGGATATAGACCCATTTATGAATCCATTTAGCATAATGGCTAAATAGAACCTCTGTGTTCAGAGGCGGAATGAGTGAGTCTATCCGTCGACAGTGAGGGAACTAGTAGCAGGGCAGGATGTTGCCTTCGTGCCCTTCTTTGGGGCCTTCCGGAAGCACCTGACTGGCTACTGTGAGTGGCCTTCAAGCTTTCCAGTTCTGAGACCCACTGAGCTGCAAGCACATGACAGGAAGTCATGTGACATCAGACTTGCATGATGGGGCGTCAGAGTTACGACTTCATTGGTATCAAGAGACCCAGGCTGCATGGTGCATATTGAAAGAGCTGGGGGCTGGAAACACGGGCTAAGCAAGCATCAGGAAGTTCATCATAGTCAAAAACAAGCCAAGGATGGGGGGGGTGGGGGGTGGGATCGTTTATTCATACCTCACTGTCCTGCTACTTTTCTCAGCATGTGTGCTCAAGGAGGCCGGAAGCATGGTGCCCTTGTACTCTATACAGCAGGCCGTGCCAAAAGGCAGCTTAAAAAGTAGCAGCTCTCTAATGATTTGCAACCAAGCAGGAGACCAAGGAAGACTCTGCAGAGGAAGGCAATGACAAACAACCTCTGCTTCTAATTTGCCTTGAAAGCCCCCTTAATGGGGTCTCCATCAGCTGGTTGTGACTTGATGGTAGGTACGTATGTAGACATGCCTTTAGTAAATTAGAAAAGAAGTGCAATGAATGAAGGGGCCAGACTGCAGAGACAAAGTACTTGGAACTCAGAGCCAAGCTGCAAGTGACGCCTGACACAGGTTGGACACGTGTCAGCTTCCCTCAAGTTTTGATGGGAAATGTAGGCATCCTGGTTTTACAGCCTGGCTCTCCATTGCAGCTGCAAGACCAGGATGCCTACATTTCCCATCAAAACTTGAGGGAAGCTGACAAGTGTCCAACCTGTGTCAGGCGTCACTTGTAGCTTGGCTCTCAGTCCTTTTGGTTTCAGGAGAACTTCCTTAGAGCAGGAGACCCAGAACATTTTCACTTGGTAAGCTAAAGATTTAAAATAGTTCAATCTTACATGTTGCTTCTTAGAGGCATCCCCCTTTGTTGGTGGGGCTAGAACGTATTCAAACTGATACTCTAGAAAGACCAAGAGTCCAGCACTTTGTTAATAAAAGTCATCAATCATCCGACAAAGTGCATACACCCCTGTAAATAACTGCAATAGGGTGTTTTAAGGGCATGATCCAGCTGATCAAAGAGGCAAGAAGGAATGATTTTGCCCCCTCCCCATCCTCACTGCAGACCACCAACCTGTGTGGCTATTACGCCAAAGGAGAAGTCCCACATGCTTGGAAGTCAGCAGTCTTGGGGTCAACAGGGACAAGTGGGGGGGGGGAACATGGGGAAGAGCGGCAATCCTTGCACGGGATCTAACCTATCCCTTGTCATGGATAGAAAGACCATCTCTTTATTAAAACTCCACACAGTAAGGGAAATGTTTGTGAGAAGACAATAAAGGCTCCTGGCATTTCTGTACTGCAGCCTCCTGAAATGTTTATTGTACATATCACCTCCCTTGTTCCTGCGATGTCCTCTCCCTTTGGAACTCCTGCTCTTCGTCACTACCACTACCACTACCACTACCACTACCACTACCACTACCACTACCACTACCACTACCACTACAAACTGTGCTTATATACTGCTCTTCTAGATAGATTAGTGCCCCACTCAGAGTGGTGAACAATTTAGTGTTGTTATTATCCCCACAATACAGTTGGGGAGCTGGGCTGAGAGGAGGGGCTCACCCAAGTCCACTTGTTGAGCTCATGGCAGGAGTGGGATTTGAACCCGCAGAGTGCTGACCTGCAGCCCAACCACTTAAACACTATAGTACAGCATATTTTGAACACAGGAAGGCAGCAGCTTAAACTCACACCTTCCCTGTATTTCAGGGTGACAGGAAGGGTATAGCTGAGCCTTGTTCTTGGACCCCCATTCTCCCATCTCAAGGTCTCTGGTGTAGGGGGGTGGGGCTTGCTGCATTCTGCTGGGGTGCAGAGCCCTAGCAATGCCCGGGAATGTGCGATAGGGATCCAGTCAAGAGGTGGCTAAAATCCCCCTCCCCATGTTTCAGAGCCAGTGTGAATGGGGCTCTTTTGCAAGAATCAATGGGGCAGGACCTGGGTTTTTTAGCCACTGCCCCTGGATTGTGGAACTTCCGTCCCCTGCTGAGACTGGTGCTGTCCCTCCACATCTGTTTAAGAGGTTTTTAAAAAATTCTCTTTTGGAAAGTATTCAATTTGGATTAGGGGAAGTAGTGCTTTCCATGTAACCTGGCCGCTGAAGATGGAAGGTTTTTGGATGGCTTTATGTAATAATTACTGATTTTTATTGTACATTGCCTTGAGTTTTTTTTAAGGAGAGAAAGGTGGTCTATAAAATACCCTAAAATAAACAGATAGTGCAGAATCAATAGCAGAAGGCCTCGCTGGCCTCTGGAGTTTTCAAGGGGAACTCGGCAGGTAGTTCCACCTGTCTCTGTTCCACAGTTTTGGATGGGTTCCATGGCTCGTCAAATGGCTTCAGTCAAAAAACAATTTCCTGCAGAGGCTTTTACACAAAGTAAATTTCAGTAATAAAGTTCTATAGGAAATTGTTTAAAAGGCAACTTCTAAAGGTATGATGTATGAGATGGAATGGCCATCTTTTGGGCAACTTCATCAGTGATCATCTACCCAAAAGACCTGAATGGAGAAAGGGGAGGCACTTACTCATTATACCAGTACAATCCCAAACTAATATGCATATTGAAGTAAACATTGCATGTAGCTTGGTGGTTCTTTCATCGGAATCTTCCACTGAAATATGTGCTGGGATCTGGGCGGAGAAAAGGGGGAAGATCCTTATTACAGTTCTAGCCCACCTTTGTCCTCAGGATCCGTGCATCTATTTACAGTGGCTAGAGAGGATGGAATAGCCAATATTCTGTAACCTCCCTCAGGCTGTGTTCATTGGATCTGGAAATGTGTTCAAACTTATTTTAGACATCTGATTTTCTTTTTACCACTATAAAAACATATGAGCCAGTATTTCAGCAAGTAGACATAGAATCATAATTGCCAGTTTGAAAACGTAACTTTTTTCAAAAAATGAATAAATTGCAAGCAATGTCCATCACAAAAATAGAAAGAGAAATGCAACTTTGTTTTCTATTATTACTTTTTCGCATGACACTTAAAAAAAGACCCTAGTTCCCAAACAAAGACAGGTACAGTCATACAATCCAACAAAGAAGTTGGTAGGTAATAATATATTTGTGGCTCAGGATTCAAAAGTTTCCATTGAATTAAATAAGACAACATGGATAATTGTAAAATGGATAATGAATAGAGACAATTACTGGCATGTGCTCAATGGAGAGTTTTAAGAAAAGGAAAAGGGAAAGGAAGATGACATGCAAAGCAGTGCTAGTTCTTGCTCAATATACTTTTCAAACTTCTCTCTACTGCTTCATCTAATTCTTCTTCCAACTCCTCCTTCTTGGACATGGCCAATTTAGACTGGTAATCTTTTACTATTTGGTCTATATAGGGTGCACTTTGAGTCCCGTGTAGCATTAATGTCCATTCTTTCAGGACTCCCTTCTGAGGCATGATACCAACAAACCCAACTTCTAGAACCCAAGTACCTCTGGGGTCTTCTCCCCAAGAATGTGTCGTCATGAAAGGCCATTTGTCAAAGCCCACTTTGGAATCATCATCTCTCGGACGTCGACTCAGCAAAATAGATTTAGTCCCCATTGGTGAGGTCATGTTGATATTCAGATCTCCCCTCCTGGTCGAGTTTACTGTGATAACTGCCTGAACATGTTCCAGATAACGGACAAAGTTCTCCTTCCCCTCGCAAGCATCAGTTGTAAGTGTCAGAATCAACTTGCCACTGGACAGTATTTTCCTGAATGGAAAAAAATCAGTTAATAAAATTGAAAAAAAAATATGTATCACATACACACTTATTCTTATATAAATATTAAAATGTGGTTTATAGAGTGTTAATCCAATAGCCTGCCAAGTTTTTTGAGGGCAAGCTGATTATTGGTGAAAACTTTAATGGTGTTATGGGTTCAAGTTTAGATAGATAGGGAAGGTGTCTTTTAGATCTCTCCCCCAATTTTTTATCTTTGAAAGATAATCATTTAATTGAGCCATGGAGGCTTCTGCACCTAGGTGAAAAGGATTATACTTTTTATTCTATACCACACAATTCTATACAATGCTTGATTTCTTTTTAGCATCTCCAGGAATTATGTCTCAAATTAATGAAGTCTCAATTACAATAGTTTACAATAGGCCCAATCATTTTTTGCTGATCATAAAATGGTCATAAAATTTCAAGATGGAGATTAGATATGTGGCTATTACAAAAAGAGGAAGTACTAAAGAGATGGAAGTACATTCCTGAGATGGATACAATAATTTTTTTTTGGTTTAATCTTTCTTCTCCAGTATCATAGTCTTAGGCTTGGGATGTAATTAATGCCTCTTTAAGAGGATGTTTTCTGAAGAAACAGTATGAAAGTCTATTCGATGGAATAATTCAAGACCTAGCAAAACAGCATAAGAGTTATCAAAAGGAAGAAATACAGGGCGGGGAATAAGTCACCTAAGTTGCAACTGGATATTTTAACATCTGTGAGAACACTAATAAAACAATGAATTAAAGACTTAACAGAGTTATTCTCAAAATTACAACTCAAAACCAGATTGGATTAATTAAGAATACACATATGGTACAAACTGCAGAGAGATTATATATGGTTATAAATCATGTTCAAATAAATATCAAACTGTGTTCATGTTTTGCAATCCCAAAAAGCATTTGATAGTGTAAATGAGGCCTTTATAAAAGTAACATTGTCTTGCTGAAACCCTGGGGGTTTATTCAGTACTTGGATATCACTGATGTACAAGAGACAAAAGCAAGAATTGTGGTTAATGGTGAATTATCAGAAGAGACGTAGCTGGATAGGGGGATAAGACAATGTTCTTTATCACCACTGCCATTGGTTATTATGATAGAATCATTAGCAGTTACACGAATGCCCCTGAAATTTGGGCTGTGCAGTTAGGGACAGAAAATTTTAATTTTTTTAACAGGGTGATTATTTACTACTCTCTAATTTACTACTCAGCCCTTCAGTCCCTGCCCATAAAATACTTTAGAACAATCCTCAGGTGTTTCTGGTTACAGGATCAATTTGGAAAAAAAGTCTTATTGATTGGCAATTAATACATTGTTATTTGAAAAGAATAATTTAGTGAAAATTTCTGCTATACCTTACAGGTCTCAGCCAGACTTGGGCATTTCTTTATTAATTACAATCATTATGAAAATGGAGTGTTTCATATCATTAATTAAAAAAGGAAACAAAATAGCTTCTAAAAACAGCAAAAAATGGGTAACTTATTTGCAGATCCAATGGGTAACTAATTTGGGTTATCTTTTCTTCTTATTTGGGAACCTCCTACAAAGACATTTGTTGAAATAAATGGAGTGTGATGTTCTTGGAATGAAGTGTAAGAGTTACAGGGCAATCCTAACTGTAGTTACCTTCCTAAGACCAACAGTACTATGGATCTAGTCTTCCTCCAGCTTGAGGAGATTTCCTTCAATTTAAGTGGCTCTTCCTCCAACAGAGAAAGCTGGAGGAAGACTCCTTGGACTAGAGGAAGGCTTCAAACTTTGCTCAGTAGAGTGGGAGGACCAGTGGGAGGACAAGGGCATTGACTTCAATGGACTTACCAACCGTCCCTAGAAGTGCACTTTAATTGTTTTATGTAACAACTAACTAAATTTTGAAAATAGCTTCAGGTGGGTAGCTGTATTTGTCTGCAGTAGAAGAGCAAGATTCAAGTCTAGTTGGGCAGATACCTGTCTAAGGGAGCTCTGACTCTCAAAAGCTCATACCCTGGAAATCAAGTTGGTCTCTAAAGTGCCACTGGACTTAAATCTTGCTCTTCTAACTTTTGAAAGATTATTCCCGTATTAAGTGAGTGTTACATCCACAATGTCTCATTTTGATCTGGACCCCTTTGAACTTCAGTCACAGCATCTGCATTACATTTCCACAGGGCTTTTTTTCTGGGAAAAGAGGTGGTGGAACTCAGTGGGTTGCCCTCGGAGAAAATGGTCACATGGCTGGTGGCCCCGCCCCCTGATCTCCAGACAGAGGGGAGTTTAGATTGCCCTCCATGCTGCTCCAGCAGTGCAGAAAGCAATCTAAACTCCCCTCTGTCTGGAGATCAGGGGCGGGGCCACCGGCCATGTGGCCATTTTCAAGAGGTTCCGGAACTCTGTTCCATCGCATTCCAGCTGAAAAAAAGCCCTGTATTTCCTTAAGAACAAATCAGCACATGAAACTGCCTTATGCTAAGCCGGACTCTTGGTATGTCAAAGTCATCATCGTCTCCAATGATTGGCTGCAACTCTCCAGAATCTCAGGTCAAGGTCTTTCACATTACCAGATCCTTGCTTCTATCATTAGTTGGCTAAAACTGAATTATGACCCCAAAGGATTAACCCCTTTGATAATCAAGGATAGTTTCAGATCCTCATGGGAAAAGGCCATCAATGACAAACTGGCCATTCTGGGCTTGTCTCCACAAATGATTTTAAACATGCAAAGGTACAGAAGAAACAAAGGATACTTGACACCAAGTTACAGGGAGATGTAGCTCATCCACCAACTTCTCTGGCTCCAGCACGAACTAAACATACTGTCACCCCCAGCTGAATATCTAGCACAACTGGAGATCCCCAAACAGCGGAGAGCTCTCACCAGATGGGAAAGGCCTTCTGTTGACAGAAGTAGAGGGGCATTACAAGAAGATTCCGTGGGAAGAGAGACGGTGCCGTTGTGGAACAGGAGCAATGGAAATGACAGAGCACATTGCACTCCACTGCCTTCTCCATCAAAAAATCCGTCTGAAGTACATAGCCCCCTTACTCAAACACTGGTCAGGATGCTCGTAGGCCAAAAAGAACAGTTCACAACAACAACTGCAAAATGTTGTGCAGCTGTTTGCAAAGCCCGACAGAACACCCGAGATATAAAAGGGACCCGCGGCTGACTTACCTCAAGCCACCGTTGAGGGAGGATAAAAATTACTGGGCAAACTTTTAATTTTTTTACCGAATATGCCAATATACCTATCTGTGTTAATTTATTTATAGGTAATTTATTTTCTCTAATCCAACCTGTTGGTAGTTGTTTTTAACAACTGATGATAACCGACTTGTTTGATTCTATGCTGGTCAATGACCACAATAAACACTGATTGATACCTGATCCGTTAACCTGGAGATGCTGAGGATTGAACTCTGGACCATTTGCATGCAAAGCAAATCGTCCACTGTCTATGGCCCCACCATCAGACTTCTAATCAGGCTCTTAGTAAAGAAAGATGCATGCCTTCAGATACCAGTTTTCATTTTTCATTACTTTCTTGGAGACCTTGCATGATATAGAATGCAGGCCTGATAAATCTATTACATTTGTTTTTGTGCAAATAAAATCATGAGTTTTGAAAAAATAAAATACCCAGACCTCCATAAACAGCATCAGTTTTATATTAGAGCTGTATATCAATTTCCTTTCCAATAAAGCAAAGCCATTTTCAGTGATAACATTGAATAAGTAAATTGCAGCTGTTGGAGACATAAATTGGCTGTCATTAGGTTAGTATTTCAAATAATTTAATTGAACTTTAGCTGTTGCAGTCAATTAGTATTAATTGATTTGCTTGTTGACTCATTCTGCTTTACAACATGAAGAAAATCAAAAAATAATCTGACTACCTAGCCTTTAATTGGAGACCTGGAGAACACAAAACAAATAAACTATTTAATGCTGCCATGGTGCAGCATTCAAACTACAATGACCGTATAATCAAACTCGTTGCTACAGAGTGGAATAAGTCAGAGAAGAACGTAATGAATCCTAATATCTTAATATAATTTGTCTCGTTTAATGGGCTTGAGGTAGAGAGTATCTAGCCAGAGTGGCAAGACTCTAGTTGTGGGCAACTCGTTGCGTGGAGGTGAGCAAGGTTGGAGTCCAGTAGCATCTTAAAGACTAACAAGAGTTGGCTCATCCAGTTAGGGTCAGATCGATGGGGGGGGGACATGGGGGCAGTCTGCCCCTGGCACTGCCAAAGAGGGGGCGCCGGGCACAGCTGCCAGCTGCTGGGAGCATGCCAGCGGCAGCGCGGGTGGCTGAGCAGCTGCCCGCACCATTCACCTGCCCCGCAGGACAGGGAACACACGGTAAGCCAGCTGCCCCCTCAGTGGGGCAGGCGAATGGCATGGGCGGCCTCTCAGCCGCCCCTGCTGCCGCCGCCCCACTGGCAGCACGCTCTGCCCTGTGTGATGACATCACAGAAGTCACGTCATCACGCAGTGCTGTGCGCGCAGGGGGGGGCGGACTTGGGTTGCCCTGGGCGTTGGCAACCCTAGATCCGGCCCTGCATCTAGTGCAGACCAACATGATGTAACCACCTGAAGCTATCTTTGCATGTAATAAACGGTGGCTCTAGGAGGGGATGTGCATGGTCTTCTGCATCAACCGAAGCACCCAGCCAGGATTTCAAGGCACATGTTGTAAGTATATCACCAACACATGCAGAAAGGTGTTTTGGTCTGAATTGCAAAGGTCTTTAAACACCTCCCCCCCCCCCCTTTTCAGATAATACACCAACATGTACCAGGAGCCACAGATGGTCCAGAAACATGTTGTCACCTTGTTGTCAGAGCAGTGGCGATGTGTATTCTGCATGGACATATAGCTTCATTACATGCAAAGCAACCACCGGGTTTTTCAGGATTCTGATTTGAATATACTGAAGCTATAAATGCATGAAAAGAATAGACATGTTCCCCGGTCCAGCCAACAGGGCAACTGTGTGCACTGGGATTATTGTGGGTAGTGTGTACTACTGATTAGGTGGTTACTGGGCTCTGGGTACACAGGGATGTCATGTCTGGAATCCGGCATTTTCTTTCTCTCTCCCACTTACACACACACACACACACACACACACACACACACACACACACACAAACAGGCCAATCTTAGAGCACAGGGTGCTATTCTACACACTTCCAGTGGATGGAATAGGTCCTTGGATCATTTGCTGTGTCCATCAATGACCCCACATGTGCTGCTGCAGTCCTGCAATTCCCGGCTCAAGATGCTGCATCCTGGCTGTGCAAGTGTTGCTGCTACAAGGCATGTAGCTGGAAAACACTCTAAACCTGCCTGCGCAACTGAGTTGCTCCTGATGAGTCGCGGAAGCACTGCCACTGCGGCACGGCGGTGCTTTGTCCCATAGGGCCTGGCCCGGCCCCTCTTCACAGGGACCCCGCAAGAGCCCTTCTCGTAACATCAGCGGGAGGACGCAAACCTGCGTGAACAGGGCAAAGGGGAGCAACACGCACTTGGCTGGTTCTCCTGCAGATGCAGCTGAGTAAGCGACCGGAGGACTGCGTATGACACCCCTGGCAGAAGCCAGGCACACGGGAGAGGCTCTTTTATGCCCTTTCTTGGAAATCCTCTTATCCACCCAAATCTGCTTCTTGTTATAAGATGGCGCGTTTGTAAAAAGTGTGAAGGAAAATACACAAAGAGCAAACTGAACACTCAACATGTTTTCTCAAGTAAGCTTATAAATATGCTCACAGTTTACCTGAGGGCTAGGCTGAGTTCACATGGGACTTAAGGAAAAAGAGGGCCCAATTGCACCCCATCGCCCAAGAGATGTTCTTCATACGACTTCGCAATGTTTGCGAAATATTCACATATAGCAATTCTACTCTGAGGCTTGGATCTATTCTGGACTAGATGTTTATGCTGGTGCAAGTATTTCCACTCATGGATTATCATTTTCCTGCCTTCCACCTTCCCCTGGCAGCCCAAAACGTTCCCTGAAATTTTATTCTTGGAGGAGAGGGAACACCCCCCCCCCCCGCCCCGGGAACAAGTTTCCAACGGGCATTTCAGACTGCCGTGAGGAGGGAGAGGAGGCCCTTCAGGATCCATGGGCAGAAACCTTTGCACCTGCAGAATGGTCTACTTTAGATCCAACCTTCAATATACACAATTGCGCTTGCAACAAATAAACATACTACTTTCCCAGAGATGATTCATTTGATTCGGTACTGAACGTGCAGTGCCTCTGGAAATGCTAAGCGGGATCTGAGCCAATGCCCGGCACCCCACCGTTCTGCTTACCCAAGTCTGGAGCCTTCCTTCGACCAAAGGGTAACCTTTCCCTGTCCTAGTCACTTAACTTTGTATTGAAAAGTTTTATTCATGTCCAAGTAAAATCTGAAGTGTTCTGAATATTCACGACTGCTATTGGGACAACAACAAAAAAATAGACTCATCAACTATTCCATAGGTTGTCAAATATATTTGGTATCAAAAAGGCAGCAGTATCCAAATTGTATTGGTTTGGCTAAATATGCACCATATATTGGTTGAAAAATCTAGCCTGGTAACATTATACTTGATATTTGGAACAACTTGGATGAGAGTTGTCACAGTAGAACAGAAAAATGCTTGAAAAGGTTGTGTGTGCCACCTGAGTACACCAGTTGAACGCTTGTAGAAAACCACTATGCAACACAAAATCTTGATTCAAAGTCTAAGGAGTACTGTAAGTCCACTGACTTCAGTGGGCCTAGCAGGGTGTCACTGTGCTTAGGATGGGACTAACACAGGAGAACGAAGCATCTGACCCCATCTAGATCATGTCGGTCCTTGGGGCCAATGTGGTAGCTATTTGTAGTTGCTTAGGGAACGAGCATGGCTAAGTCCCGCTGACTTTACTGAGTCACTTGATTTATTCCTTCTTCATACCCCACACCTGGGTAATGCAGTACTAACCTTTTTCAAAACCTAAAATATTTTTAAAAACATCAATAGCCAGTGAGTAAAACGATCTATTGCAGCCCAAGCAGAAGCAGAGAAAAACAATCTTATAAATGGATTGATAACCTACCGTGGCTCTTGTATTGAACCACCAACACAGTGAAACCTCTCTGGAACAGTCTTCCAGTCTTTGGCCATCTTGACCATCGCCCCGGCATCAAGGACACCGTAGCCAAACAAGTGGTTGAACTCCAGGCCGACCCCGTTTCTCCGCCACTGGTGAACTTCATCGTGGAGCTGGTTCCTCTTGGAGGTGAGGACTGTGAGATGCTGCATGTCTCTCCAGGTCAGATCCAGGCTGCGAGAGAGCAAGAGGGCGAGAGTTAGGGGCTCTTCTTGAAAGACAGCTTCAGAAGAAAAGCACGGCTTCCTTCTGTTTATAAAAGGAAGGATGGAGGTGGGAAAGAAGAACTCCTTCTGCAAACATGGAGGATTTTTTTTTAAAAGTACAGGAGAATTATATTTCCATAACGCAGTCCGTACCGATAGCTGTAGGACAGCTTTGTGCTAGCACTGTGTCCCAGTTCCTGAATAAATAGGCCATGGGGCTAGACAGGAGAAGGCGATCTTAAAGAAAAATAGGTTGGTGTTCTGGATCATTACGGCCACCATCGACATCTAGGTAGCTTGGGAAACCTGTCTCCATGAAGACCTATGGAAATCTCTCTTCTTTGTGCCAGCCTGTGCTGGCAGATCTCCACACATCATCCAGTCCCACACACCTTCAAGATGGAGAGCTGACACGGGAGTAGGAGCAGAAAGCGGTTGGGTAAGAGAGCAAGAAGAGAAAGCAAAAGGGACTGCTGTCTGTATGAACCAGATGGCTGGATGGACAGAAGCTGCGGACAATTGGATCAAGGGAGGAGAGGAGTCTGACTGGAGGAGAGCATCAGGAAAAGGCAATCCAGGATGCTGGCCTGGACGAACCGCTGGTCTGATCCAGCACAGCTCTTCTTACGTTCTTTAACATTAATATAATCCTATATGAATTATTTTTAATCACAGAAAATGCTTTGGATTTGCCCATCTCAAAAATACCATCAACCAACATTCCAACTATCATTCGTTTCTCATCCTGGGGTTTCATCCAAGTCGATTGGTGGGCATCCCGATATAGAGTGTCTGTCTAGCAAACCATTGTCAGCACAGAGCAGTTTTAATCTCAGTTTAAGGGCACGTAGCCATGCTCTTGCTTCAGATACATACATTAATGAATTCGCATCCAAGATTATGGTAGGTAGCAAATAGTGGTATTTTAGACAAGATGTACTTTTAAATTTTGGCTCATGCATCCCATAGCACAGCGGTTACAAGGACTTATTTAAACTCTTTAACAATATGACTGACAGCTGCGTTCACCTACTTTGCCTCCAGCGCCAGTGCAAACACGCCAGCGGCCTCTGGTGCGGCTGCAGATGTTCCGGAGTGGCGCAGTGTGCAGTTGCCATATAAGTCTGTTGTCGCCTGCAACAGCGTACAGGAAAGTTAATTAGGTAGAAGAAATCCATTCTCTCACATGTGGGATAGACAGACCATCATATGAAGTCGACTATCTGCCGCCACCCCTCCCCGCAGGCTTTACTGTTATATACTTGAATCCCTTTCAACAAGCAGTCCAAAGTAATAAAAGCTAGTAGAAAGGGTGGGTAGTCAATCATTCATCATCAGCTATGCAAAATTCAAGCAGGCATCGGCCTAAACAGACACTGCTAAGTGACCTTTTTGCAGGCTGACATAGTTCTGGTTGCTCCACCGCTTGGCATAATTGGCTTTGTCTTTGCAACGTCTTCGAAGGCAGGCAATTTTTTTCTGTATCACAGTCACCACCACTAAGAGACATTATGTACATTTTCTTTCCAATTTCCTATATTTGCAGACAATTATTAAATAAGCACACAGTCTGCTGTTATGTAAACACAGACAGCTGAATGCCATAAAAAGCTACTGCAAGCTCATTCCTCTTTTCACTCTTAACATTCTGCCTCATTAAATTAGAACCCGCGTGGTCAGTGCCCATCATTGTGAATGACAGAAATAAAAAGGGGGGAGGAATAGCTGGTGGAATAGACCACCCTGAAACGCTAAGGGAAGGTGAGAGCCTGTATTAACGATAACACTTATTACCATCACTATTGAACCCTGATTGGAAGGGGGGGAGAGACTAGGCCAAAGGAGAACCAGAAACCACAAGCTAGAAGATAAGAACTGTCATCCTTGAGTAGACGATCACTCTACATGGGACTGCCCTTGAAGAGTGTCAGAGAACTACAGTCGGTGCAAAATTCTGCAATGAAAATACCATCTGGGTTGTAAGGACCACGTCATTCTAGACTTGTTCCATCGGAATTGGCTTCCCATCTGTTTCCCGGGACATGCACATCTTAAGGACCATCTATTCCCATAACAACATACATGACCATTATAATCCTTTTCAGGGGTCTTGCTTCAGGTGCCTCCCATCACCTGCAGTTAGATGGGTGGTGACCTGAGACAGGGCCTTCTTGGTCATGGCACCAAAATGATGGAATCCCCTCCCCAGGGAGATTTGTCTGTCCCCCACAATCGTTGTGCTCTGCCAGTGAGTGAAGACTTTTCTGTTTCACCTGGGGTACCCTTACTGACTGACTGGTTGTTTTTAATCATCAGTTATGAATGTGCTGTTTTTAAAAGTTTATTTTAAATCCCCTTTAAATTGTTTGCCACCTAATTGGGCAGAAAGATGGCACATAAATGTTTTAAATCAATAGACAAACAAATAAATAAAAATAAAGGCTTGGAGCACGCCATCAGAAAATGAGACGTCAGATTACTACGAAGTGACAGGACGGCAGGGTTGCCAAATCTGGGCTGGCTAGGAAATTCTGGCAGATTTGGGGGATGGATCTTGGGGAGAGTGGGGTCTGGGGTGGGGTGGGGAGGGGCCTCAGCGGGGCACAAGGCCATGGAGTCCACCCTCCAAAGCAGCCGTTTTCTCCAGGGGAACTGGGCTCTGTAGGCTGGAGGTGAGTTGTAGTTCCAGGAGACCTCCAGGATCCACCTGAAGATTGGCAACCCTTCGTGGTGGGGCAGATCAGCTCTTGATCATTCCAGCTTGGAACGTTTCCAGAGTAGCAAGACCTGCATGGGGCAGCTGCCGCCCAAGCTGAGAATGAGGGGAAACTCTCCTGCACACGTGGTGGGATACACACCGCCGTATATGAAGAACAGCCGTGCTCCTCACTCAACAGCCTCTGCTTGCTGTGTCTGTCCCTGGGTTCTGCCCCTTCAGACTGGGCAGGCAAGCCTATGGAGGCACCAAGAGAAACAATCCCTGCACTTTTGAAGGAGGGGCAAAATGGAGCTTAAATAGATCGACACCAGCCCCGTTTGCATGCTGTTGCGCAAGCCCACGTGCAGGAGACAAGCACGCAAATTGCTCCTCCTGAGCCCTGAAAAGGTCATAGGCCGGCTGTCCCCCCCAGGATGTTCGCTTTAAATGTGCCAAGGGGTTTGTGGGATGCTGGGATGCTTGCAGGGGGTGCCTTCTCTCTCTGATCCCCCACACATGTCCCCCCCCCCCAGGATGTTCGCTTTAAATGTGCCAAGGGGTTTGCTGGGGGCTTGCAGGGGGTGCCTTCTCTCTCTGATCCCCCACACATGTCCCCCCCCCCAGGATGTTCGCTTTAAATGTGCCAAGGGGTTTGCTGGGGGCTTGCAGGGGGTGCTTTCTCTCTCTGATCCCCCACACATGTCCCCCCCCCCCAGGATGTTCGCTTTAAATGTGCCAAGGGGTTTGTGGGATGCTGGGATGCTTGCAGGGGGTGCCTTCTCTCTCTGATCCCCCACACATGGATGTCTGCAGAAGTTCTCTGCAGCGTCGCAGTTCAAAGGAAATTGAACTTGCTCTTCCTTAGGTGGCCCTGCATCCATTTTCACCACCTTGGCCATCACCAGCGAGACCGGGCTTTGAGGCACAGTTTCGTTAGGTAAATCCTCTGGTCTCTGCCTGATTTGTTTGCCAGCCATTCTTCCTGCAGCATCAAAAGAGATGGGCACAATACGATGGGGCTTGGGGGGAGGGGGGGTCATCCATGAGTGGTGATGCCAGCGGCATATTTCGCAGCACAAAGGCACTGCCATCCACTTGTGACCCCCACTGCAGCCTGAAATGCCAGGGCACAGCAGCAGATTCCTCGCACGGGGTCTTCTATACGAGTCGTTAGAGATGGGTCCGGAGTTCACTGCAGTAATGATGATTTTGGCAGCCCTCCCTCTCATACCAGAAGAGCACTTTACATGGTACCCTCTTGATATACACAGCCCCTGTTTTATGTGAACAGGGCAACATGCGTATCTTCTGACTTTCAGCACTTGTGCCTATTGAAGCTGGAAAACACACGAGTTGCCCCTGTTCACACAAAATGGCAGCCACGTAAATTGAGGTGATTGGTTATGCAAGGTCGGAGTGCCAAAATCGTAACAGCCGAAAAGGGTTTACAAAAATCAGCCAGGATACTGTTGACTGAGGGGGAGTTTGAGCACGGAAGGAAAAATGGGACAGAACTAAATATCACAGTGGGAGCACTTACCACACCAGCTTCAGGATTTCTCTTCCTCCCGTTGCTAAAAGTGGAGGCCAAAGTAGAGGAGCAGCTTTCATCATACAAAGCTGTCCGACCGTCATTTATCGCCGAGTTGATGGAAATGGTCCACATGCTTGATGCGTAGCCGTCACAGTTGCAGTCATCATAACTGCCACCATCTCCAGATGCCCACACGTAGATGCTTCCTTTTCCACCACGGCCCTGCAGAAAGGGGGGATGCCATCGATTAGATGGTATGAACAGACATGCCCACCTGATTTGCACTCTGTCAAGGAGCCATTAAAACTGAGAAGTTAAATACAACACCTACCTAAAGAGACAAACAGATTGTGTTCGGCACACTAGCATTTAGGACTAATTGCAGCACCTTTCACAAGTCAGAATGTTCCCATTTACCTCTTCATTACCTTGGTGCATGAAAGATTTTTCCGGCAGATAGTAAGGTACGCTACAGAGAATCAATTGGAGAAATAATAGGGAACAAGGCCGTGTTTTGTTACAATGGATAAAGCCCACTTAACTTGCCAGCAGGCAGATTATTTGGCAGATCCGTACAAAACAGCCCCTGCTTTGCTCAGAAACCCAAGTGGCTTCAACATGCTATTTGCCCTGACAAAATACTTAAGATAGCAATCAATCAGTGTTTATTACAGTCATTGACCAGCATAAATTAAAGTCAAACAATTTGGTTACCATCAATCGTTAAAAACAACCTCCAACAGGTTGGACTAGAGAAAATAAGTTACCTATAAATGAATTAAAAGAGATAGGTATATCAACTGATGCAGTAAAAAATTTAAAATTGTGCCCAATAATTTGTATCCCCCCTCCCCTCAATGGTGGCTTGAGGTAAGTTAGCCACTAGTCCCTTATATATTTCAGGTATTCTGTCGAGCTTTGCAAATAGCTTCACAAAATTTTGCAGTTCCTGTTGTGAGCTGTTCTTTCATGCCCTTAAGCAGCAACTTAAGACCTGCTCCTCCCAGCCCGGTGCCGACACTGCAGCTGCTGCCAGGTGGGCAGGTGCCATTGGGACTTCCTGCTCAACCCGTTCGCCCAGGACCAGCACAGCCACTGCCCCAGTAGTGGTGGGGCCAGAGGAAGTGAGAAGCCCATTTTGAAGGCAACTCCAAGGAGCTGGGATACTTTATAGTGCAAGCGGCCAAGTTCTTACGAGAATGGGGAGATACTTTCCCTGATGAAGAAAGCCGGGTGAGCTATTTAGGGCTCCAGCTGGGAAGGGACACAGCAAAGTGGTATGTAACTCCATGCAAGCCCCAGAGATCCAGAGTATGAGAGCTTTTCTGCAGGCACTGAAGGTGCAATATGAAGATCCCCTGGATGGGGAGAGGGCAAGGACTAAACTGAAGAGCCTGCGACAAGGCAAGCGGCCCGTGCATGAATACGGCACCACGTTTAGAGCATAGGCTGCTAAAGTCTCAGATTGGTCTGAATCAGTGGAAGTTGAATTCTACCATGTTGGATTAAACCCAGATTTAGTAGCTAAAGCAATGATCCAAGATGATCCATGAACCCTGCTAGGGTGGATCATCTCGGATCATTGCTTTAGCTACTAAGTTTGGGTTTAATCCAACATGGAACGAGCAGGTTGTGCCAGCAATCCCAACGGCACCTGCCTGCCTAACGGCAGCTGAGGCAGCAGTGCTGGGCCGGGAGGAGCAGGTTGTGTGGGCAGTCCTAACAGCCCTCCTGGCACCAAACCAAGAGGTGCAGGTTGCACAGGTAGCCCCACTGGAGCTCGCCCGTCTGGCAGCAACTGCTGATCCAGAGGCGCTGGGGCTCCTTGTCTGTGGGGGGAAGGGAGGAGTGGTTGCAGTTGCCGGTCGACCGACCGACTGCTCTGGAGGTACGGCCGCCTGTAATAAGTCCTGCACATTCCTCATGGACGTGTGCATGTCACATCTCAACTTTCCCATCTCTGCCCGAAGTTGCTCCATATTCTCTCCTGCCGTTCCCCTCTCCTCCTGTACCTCTCCATCCTCCTCATCCACATCTGGGAACAGTCCTCCCCTGATCCAACTTGGTCAGTAAAGCTGAGGTCTTTGACGGTCTCTCATTTCCTGTTCTCTTCTGGCTGATGCTACTCATGGGGTCCACTGCACTGGAGTCCCCTCCATCAAGCTCCTATAGTCGATAGGCTTTCAGAAAACTCCTGAGCGGAGCTTCACACTAGCTCTAGTTCTAGTCAATGCTCCTGCATTGGGTTCTTGCTCTTCTGCAGGGTCTTTTGGTCCAAGCTCATTCTCTGAGTCCCGGTATCCACTCCTCTTCCAAAGGGAAGATAGTAATTCTGGTGATCGTTGATCTATTTTCTAAGTAAACCCATTTTGTTCCTGCTCTAAAATCCTCACAGCAAAGAAGCTAACCCACTTGTTTATACAGCACGTAGTACGTTTACATTCCTTTCCTAACAAGGTAGTCTCTGACAGGCGACCCCAATTCGTTGCCAGCTTTTGGCGGGAGTTACTAAAAGTAACTGGAATCGAACAGGGACTAAGCTCCTCCTATCATCCAGAGACTGATGGGCAAAGTGAAAGATTGAATCAGGTTTTGGAACAATTTTTAAGATGTTATATCAATTACCAACCGGATAATTGGGTGGACTATCTTGCATTTGCAGAGTGCTGTTGCAATAAAAGTGTACATAGCTCTATTGGAGTTACCCTCCTTAAAATTACGCAAGGGTTTGAAGGGAAACCATGTCCTTATTGGAGCCTGACTCAGCAGAGAAGGGAGGTGATTTACAGCAATGGTGGGCTGACATCGTAAAACAATGGAATGTGATTAGGCAAACTTCAGAACAAGCTAAACTGAACTATAAACACCAAGCAGACAAGAAAAGATCTCCCCCCTGGGACTTAAAGGTGGGAATAAGGTGTACATTTCTACCAGGCATCTGAGATGCAATCAACCAAGCAAAAAATTGGAGAGGAAGTTTATAGGACCCTTCAAAGTGATTCATCTCATAAATGAGGTTACAGTGGAGTAAGAGTTACCTAAAAGTCTGAAGCAGGTACACCCAGCATTCCATTTCAGCCTTCTGAAAAAGGACCCAGGACCCAGTAAGTGGCACTCAGAACCGGCAACACCTTCCCCCATTATGCTAGAGGGGCATCCCCACCATGAAGTCAAATTTATATTAGACTCTAAACGGAGACATGGAAAACTATAATATCTCGTCCAGTTGAAATACTTCCCCAAAAGCCAGGCTGAATGCGTTAAAGCCACTGATGTCTGGGCTCCTAAACTATTAAAAGACTTTCACAGAGAGTATCCAGAGAAACCAGGAGGAGAGTGACCTTTGAGGTGGCCAAATATCAGAGGCTAGCATCTGCCATTGCCATGCTGGAAGCAGGGAGGTGGAGGTTCCCATGAGCTGATTGTTTTCATGAACCTGCTCCTAGCACTGGGAAAAGAGTCTCTGTGGCCTTGGAGGCTTCAAGGCCCTGTACACATAGTTCCCAGGCAGTAAGCGGGGGAAGGATGCTAGCCTGAGAGGGATTTATGTGTCTATGCTGTTGTGGTGACTTATTCTGGACAGAGACCTTTGTAGGATGACCATCGGAAGATTATGATACTAGACTCATTTAATAAAGCTTTGTGAATTCTATGGAAACTTGTGTAAACGTGTCTTGGCATGATCCTTACAGGTCCCCTCCCCAAGGAAACTGATGAGATAGGTGTCTTCCAAATAAAGAGTAATTTTTATTTAAAGGAGAAAACTGTCTCTCTCACACACACAGAGGAAGCAAATAAATAGTTTGCACAAGCATACCAGAGTCCTAGGAAATTAGCCAGAGGCTGGAATAGAGTAAGGGATTCATGATATAGTTACCATCAAAGGAGTAGTGTAGTCCACGGGGGGAGAGGGCTTTGAACGTCCTGCATCTTTGGCCAGGGAGGAAGGCCCAGAGAGGGAGACTCTGAGGGAGCAGTGCTAAGATTCAAATAGGCACCCACCACACTGCTTGATTTGATTGGGGAAGAACTAGAGTTCTTATAGGGCTGATTGTGCCCTGGGGCTGGAGAGCACTTTAGCTGTTAAGACAAAGGACCTTAAAGGTCACCTCCTGGGAATGACAAATGATTGAGTATCTTTGATTGGTGCTACTGGGGTGTGACAAAGGAATTAGATTGGTTGTTCCTGGTGCCTTACAAAGAAATGGCAGTTAATTACATGTTCCTGGAGATGGCTGATTAATTTAGAGTTTTGGTTAAATGTTCCCAGGAAAAGTTTTTAAACTTATCAGAACTGATTGATGACCCTCGGACATAGTATAGGATTCAATCAATGGGAAGGGGGGAGATTGGAATTTACAGGATGGTGGTGACTCACAAGCACCTCTTTTGTCAAGATAGCCCATTCCGCAGTGTGGGGAGGCAGGAGTCAATCATGCCCAATCACTCAGATTTTGCTCACATTCTATTCATGGCTCACTCTCCCGGGTGAGATCCAGCAATGCTTTGCTCAGCTGGCTGGTTTACTATTGTGAATTAAGGTGCATCAGATTCAAGGGGCTTATGATTTTTATATCATAAGCAGCTATTAAAATGGTGGAGGCTGGGCTGACTACTCACACTGGATCCCAAATAAATGCAGCCAATCTAATCGGGCATAATCCTTAAGGGATCTCAGTACTAAAAATATTGAGGGTTTTTTGGTTTATTGTTTGGTGTGTAGGTTTATCCATGCTCCCATCCTCTTTTTGTTATATAATCTTGTAAGAAACCTATAAAATGAAGTTCAGCCTTAGATGGGATAAAAAGAGATCCAATCGTAACATAAGCAAAACAAATCCGATCACAGGAGCAACAACCATATTGAAGGTAAGTAAAGAGATTTAAAATGGGAAAGAAATATGATCAGCCCGTCAGATCTGGTACAGAACTGACTGCTTTGAAAAGTTTTTCATCCACAGCTTCTCCTCCCAACTCCCTTGGCTTGGTATCATACATAGTTCTAACCCTTTGCTATTCAGATATCTCCAGCACATTGTTCTCAACCACCACCTTCCAGCAATGAAAAATCCAATTGTTCATAACCCTCTCTTAAAGAAAAATGAGACATACAGTTCACTTTTAACACCCTTTAACTGGAGAAGCCAATTTCAATGGCAATATGAGATTATAAATTCTTAATACTTTTCCCTAGGTAATTTGCATCATCATAGATTTTTTTTTGATCCCTTAGGCACAACCATCTTATTGAGGCAATAATAATGTTCGTCAGCAGCGCAGACAAGGAGAGAAAGCAAACTGCATACTATATATTGTGATGAAGCCAGGGCCCACAACACAAATAAATTAGTTCAGCCCATGAATGTTTTTGTTATTGTTGAAGAACTCACCATGGACATAAAAAGCCAATTTTATACAAGGCAACTTGCAGGGACCACAATTTGATTATTAAAGACATTTGTTCTTTAAGTGGTGGTGATGGGGAGTTCAAGCTGGAAGAAAACTACCAGGATGTTTCAAACAAAGAATATATAAGCAAATTTAAGACATCTGCGTGCCCCAACAGTGCAAACTGGTTGCCAATCTCCAGATGGGGCCTGGAGTAGAACTGATATCTAGAGGTCAGTTCCCCTGGAGGAAATAACTGCTTTGGAGAATGGACTCTATGGTACCTGACCCTACTGAGCTCGCTGCCCCCCCAAGCCCCTCCTTCCATAGGCTCCACCCTCAAATCTCCAGAATTCTCCCAACTCAGAACTGGCAACTCAACTTCTGAGTTCTCATTGGCCACTCTTTTTAATGGGGCTGACAACCCTATATAGGATTATCAGGTCCACTTACCCTCCCAGCACTTACCTGTATGTTCTTTTTGCAGGTGTGCAAAGCATGCACGTACTCCCAGTCCAGAGTGATGACATCATTTCCAGGAGTGACACCATTGTGCAGAACACAGAACTGCTCCCTGGCTTTATGCTGGGCTAATTTGGGCCCCCAAGTGGGCCAAATTGGCCTGGTGCAAAGCCCAAGAGCACTCCCCGTGCCTGCACGATGGTGTTACTCCTGGGAGTGATGTCATGCCATGCCTGGAGAGCACCCTGGGAGGCCCGTTCCTGCACCTGTCCCCCCACTAGCCAGGTGAGTGGAGGTGGGGGGAAGAGGAGGCTGAGAGCAGGGAATCCTCGGCCCCCACTGGAGGAAGAGCAACCCTAACCCTACCGCAAAGGTGTCATTTACATCAAGAAAGCCTTGGCAGAGATCTCCAGCAACACCATGGCCTGGTGGCCCTCCCTAGCAAAATACAGCCATTCATTTCCTCTGAATAGGCATGGTATCCTCCCTGAACATACGGTGATAAAATCAATTACACAGAATCACAGGATCACAGAGTTGGAAGGGGCCATACAGACCTTCTAGTCCAGGATGAGCCTAAAGCATCCCTGACAAACATTCCTCCAGCCTCTTCTTGAAAACTGCCAGGGAAGGGGAGCTCACCACCTCCCTAGGCCCCTGATTCCACCTTTGAACTACTCTGACCGTGAAGAGGTTTTTCCTAATATCCAGTCAGTACCTTTCTGCTTGTCATTTACGCCCGTTGCTTCAGGTCCTATCCTCTGCTGCCAACTGGAACAGCTCCTTGCCCTCCTCCAAATGACAGCCTTTCAAATATTTAAAGAGAGCAATCATGCCCCCCTTCAATCTCCTCTTCTCCAAACTAAACATTCCCAGGGCCCTCAGCCTTCCCTCGTAGGGCTCAATCTCCAGACCCCTGATCATCCTCGTCGCTCTCTTCTGCACCTTCTCGATTTTGTCCACATCCTTTTTGAAGTGAGGGTCCAGAACTGCACACAGTACTCCAGGTGTGGCCTGACCAAGGCAGTATAGAGAGGGACTATGACCTCCTGTGATTTTGATGCTATGGCCCTTTTGATACAACCCAAGACTGAGTTTGCCTTTTCTGCCACCGCATCACACTGACTGCTCATATTTATAATTAGATTCAGTCTGCAGAAAACCCAGTTAAAGAAAATAGTAAATAGGCACCGAGGCCTCGTAGAAATGATTCCTGCATGCCTAGTACTTGCAGATTTATATATTTGGATATATATTTGGATATATGCCTGTTTTTCTTGCCAAAGGGGTTCCAAAATGGCTTACAGCATGATTCTCTCCTACTTCATTTTATCCTTACTGCAACCTCCCATGAGGTATGGTTGGCTGAGAGGAAGTGACAAGACTGCAGGGTTGACTGGTCACCTGGCAACCGGTAGAAGCTGGGGGCGGGGGCATTTGCTGGCTCACTGTGGACTCTTGTTGGTGATGATGGCATCCAGAAATTTCCATCTGCTAGAACTGCTCTGGTATTTGGTCAAAATCTCCATGTTTTTTGCCCCATTTCCAGGGGTTTGCCTGGCGATGTGATGACACTACTTTCGAGTATACAGGAAGTGACATTGTCACATTGCCAGTGACATCATGACACTCTCAAAAGAGCCCGCTGTGACCTAGCAAGTTCCCCTCTTTCCCTGCATTTCTTCCTCCGCCATCCAGCTGACTAATGGGGGGGGGGGCATGGGCTGGGGTTGGGGTTGGGGAATATCCAACCAAGTGGGGGCGGCATCCCTATTAGGGTAGGGCCTGGCAACTGGCAGGTGGGTTGTGGGCAGGGTTATGGAGCGCTCAAATGTTGGTTGAAGTGTCACATCACTTTCTGTAAGAAAAAACCCTCTAGGAATTGCCATAGAGTTTCTGGCAGTTCCTGGAGCTACGTTGCTTCAGGTTTTTTACTAGAAAGGACATGGTGCTGCAAGCGCTGTCGCCCCCCTCTCCCTGCCTCCAGCTGCAGACTTTGTCATTTATCTCCCACCACCGCTTGGCAGTGGGCAATGAGAGCAGTCAACAGGGAGTCCCACACCCCCATCAGGAACATGAAGTCCTTCGCTTATGCACACACGCAGCCGTTCATAGAGTCTGAGTTGGCATAGAGGGGTGGGGGGTGGGGAAATCACTACCCAAAGAATTTGACTCTGTGGGTGTTCAGTCCAGATAGCTGCTTTATGAACAGCCTTAGTAAAGCCTCAGAAGAAAAACTGTATTCCACACCATTCCCGATTATTTATTTCCACTTCCATTGTATTTGGGACAAGATTTTTTTATTCTTTGGTGCCCCTTCCATGACACTTAAAAGGTGTCACTTTAAACTTCCACATTAACATTCATTACATGTCTTTCCTACTCCAGTTCTTCTCATGTATTCATTTATTCTTCTTCGTATATGAAAAACAAGCCCTGGATGCCGAAGCGAGTGTTCACATATTTATTCATGTTGGAGTTTTATTAAGAATCCATGACATTTCTGTAGAAGAAGTACTTCCCTGTTCTGAAAATAGTCAGAAATTAAATTTATGTGGTGTATTCAACAGAGATTTTATGATGCAGAGAGAGAGACTGGAGTCTCATTAAATTAAGATACACCCGGGTATGGTTCTTAAAATAACTGCTCCCAAGACTGCTTCATGTGATGACGCCAATTTAAATGTGCAAACCTTGATTTCAGTTATTCTTGTCCCCTAGGATGACCAAAGGATTCAGGACTCCATCACAGGTTCCAAACAGAGACCACTCGTCTTGTATTCGACACGCTGTCCATTATTGGGAAAAGACAGTGGACGCTCCTAAGAACTGCAGAGCCCTTTTCAGTTTGTTCAAAGGCTGTGACAAAGATTCCTGCAGTCCTCCTACTGGTTCTGCTCCCCTTTGGGTCTTAATATCATCTCACTGGGTCACTTTGTTTCCCCCATAACCCCCCCTCCCACACTGACAGCCGTGGCTTTTTGCACCCCAAGATCCTCTGGCCTAGTGAAGTCAGAGGCTTGGATGAACCCATCTTTCAGGTATCAAATTGTTCTCCTCCCCTCCATTTTATTGACACAATAACCCAGAGAGGCAGGTTAGGTTGAGGGTGTATGACTGGCCCAAGGCATCTCAGCAAGCTTCCGTGACAGAGTGGGGATTTGGACCTTGGTCTCCCAGAGCCTAGTCTGATACTCTAACCACTACACCACACTATTTACCAGCCCCTCCTCTCTTTCCCGCTCCTGTTTCCAACTTTACTGCCTCTTCACTTTTTACTACAGCCCTGGGCTGCTGGAGAACATGGCAGCCGACTAGCAGCACCTCAGCGTCTTGCTCCTGAATGTTTGTTTTTGGGCTTTATCTGCTGCTTAGCAACAAACAGAAACTGAATGTAAGGATCTTGAATTTGGGGGCCAATTAAGAGCTGCTGTTTTATCTCTTCTGAAAAAAACTGTTTTATTTTGTTTACTACAGCCTTGTTCATGTGACCCACCAGTGTACACTGGAAAAGATACATGCACACAGGGTGGGAGCATAGCAGCGGTGGGACTTCTGATGTCCCACAAAATGCAAGAGCCACACGGGCAGTGGATCCTCTTCCTTACTGCAAGCAGCATTGCCTTTTGCCCTGAAACCTCCAGGACCACATTAGGGATTTCTTGGGGGAGAGGTGAAAGCTGGAAAAAAACTGGCACTCAGCCATAATAAATAATCCAAATCCAAAATAATTTCTGACATACATGTGTGTGTGTTATGTGCTGTCAAGTCGTCTCCAACCTATGGTGACCCTATGAAGGAAAGACCTCCAAAATGTCCCATCATTAACAGACTTGCTCAGATACTGCAAAATGGATGACGTGGCTTCCTTTACTGAGTCAAGCCATCTCGTTTTAGGTCTTCCTCTTTTCCTGCTGCCTTCCACTTTTCCTAGCATTATTGACTTTTCTGGAGAATTTTGTCTTCTCATGACGTGGCCAAAGCACGATAGCTTTAGTCTTGTCATTTTAGCTTCTAGGGAAAATTCAGGCTTGATTTGATCTCGGACCCACAGATTTGTCTTTTTGGCTGTCTGTGGGTATCTGCAAAACTCTCCCCCAGCATCACATTTCAAATGAATCAATTTTCTTCCTGTCAGCTTTCTTCACCATCCAACTTTCACATCCATACATCATAATGGGGAATACCATTGTTTGGATTATCTTGATCTTTATCCAGAGATGTCCAGAGAGATGTATTTATCTTTAAAGATCTTCTCTAGCTCTCTCACAGTTGCTCTTCCAAGTCTCAATCTTCTGATTTCTTCATTACAGGCCGTTTCCACACACGTTGAATACTGCACTTTCAATGCACTTTAGTTATCCTTTAGAAGTGGATTTTGTGTTTCACACACGAAAACCCAGTTCCAAATGATCACTAAAGAGCATTGAAAGTGCATTATCCAACATGTGTGGAAGCAGCCACAGTCTCCTTTTTGGTTGATGATAGAACCAAGGAATAGAAAATCTTGAACTTCAATTTTCTCATTGTCAAATTCCTCCCAGAAATCTTCCATTCTGAAAGTTATTCTGATACCTTGCTGTCTGGTTTAGGTTTCCTGGTTGGAAGGGAGAGCAGAGCCCGACTGAGCAGATCAGCTCTGTCTGATGGAGAACTGGCCATTCAGAATCTGAGGACTCGTGGATAACTTTATGGCATTCAAAAGCAGCTGTGGGTGGTGGAGGCAACTGTAAAAGTTAGATGGGTAGTTAAAAATAAGCCAGAGCATACTGGTGTGGTGATATAACCATGCACGCTACACACCTCACTGTACTCCACTATTTGAGGCCTATTTTTTCTGGGCCAGACTGATGCTACATGTCAACAGAGGAGGGAGAGAAATGCTGAGATTAACAGGGCACAATGAGTTGAGGTGCAGAGGAGAGTAGCAGAGTTTGGCTCCTTTGCTGCACATCGAATACTTATTTAAAAATTACACCCACTACTTGAGGGTCCCAGAAAAGGAGGGTAAAGGCTCACTCACAATCCAATCCCTATCATTCAGTTCCTGTTCAGCAACCAAGAATTTGAACTGCTGTCTCCACTGCCTGAAATCTTGGTGGAAGGATCCCTTGGTGAGGGTACAGCCCTTGAGAATGTTATCTCGTTCAGTAGATGTAACATCCGTAAACGTGTTTCCCACTGAAATCAACAGAAATCTCTATCCCGGTGATTTCCAAATATGACACAAGTCCAATATCAAAGAAGCAAATTAATTGTTTTCACAGGACAAAAGAACCGAATCCAAGTCAAACTTTTGAAGGACATGAAGTAGTGTATATAGAGTTAGCAGTACAATTCTAAACAGAGTTACTCCAGTTTAAGCCCATTGAAATCAATGGGCTTAGATTGGAGTAGCTCTGTTTAGGATTGCACTGTAAGTGAACTTTCACTAGGCTGAAATTTTATGTATCTTTATTTGGGACTAAGACTCAGAGGTTGAAGCAGGACTTTATTCTGAAGGATATGGGGACAGGATTGGGCTGGAAGACCCTTGGAATACTGATGGATTCCTTTTATACTCTTTTAAAAGATCTTGCAATCATGAAAAAGGATTCTGCTGTTGTGACATGAGAGAACCTTTCGATGGCCACACATTCTATCGTATTTTCCTTTCTAGCTAGCTCAATACCGCTGAAGTCTTGAACATCTTAGCAGGCAGTGTTCATTATCTGTTTTTGGCTGCAACTGCTGAGCGCTCTCCAAATAAAGGATGCTTCTCTGCATAATCTGAAGGCAAAAAAAAAAAAATGAAAAGGAGGGAGGAAAGAAAGTGGGGAAAATATAATCATAGGGCTTTGAGTGTCGCCTTTGTGAAATATATGCTTTCTTCCATGCATAGATAAATGAACGGAGAGATTTCATGATTTGTAATTAGCCAGGTTCTTCACCAGATATGACATTCCCTCCCAATAATGCCTGCTAGATGCAGCAGCCCTCCTCTCGTGCACAAGTCTGGGCTTGAGCCAGCGTAGTGGTTAGAGAGTCGGACTACAATCTAGGAGTCCTGGGTTTGATTCTCCGCTCTGTCACAGAACCTTTCTGGGAGACTTTGGCCAAGTCATAAACTCTCTGCCTACCCTGCCTCAAAGGCTTCTTGTGTGGGCAAAATGGAGGAGAGGAGAACATCGCAAGCCCCTTTGGGTCCCCATTGTGAGGAAAGGTGGGAGTACAACTGAAGTAAATGGAAGATTTGAATTTCACTTACTGTGAAGCTTCCTTTATCAGTAGTCCAGGAGTGGGACAGTCCAGACATTTGGGACATTAGCTCCTCCTCTCTGAGGCAGGGACAGTCAACTTAATTGATCTCAGAAGAGAAGGGGCTCATCCTACCACTTTCCAGTTTGTTTTCAAGCCATGTATCTCTTTGCGAGTGATCACATTGGAACAAGAAATTCTTTCCCCTCCCAATCACTTTGTGCACCTATCAAACTGATCTAAAACACTAACATGATAACATTATTAACAAAACTTGGTTAACTATTTACATCCAAACTCCTAACTCTGTTGTTAATACTTGGATCCTTTATATTGCATTCTATCAGCACACCCTCTTCTCCATTTTCCAATAGGGTGTGTAGGACTGTCCCACTCCTGGACTACCGAGAAAGGAAGCTTCACGGTAAGTGAAATTCAAATCTTCCATTTTCTAGTGATCCTAGGAGTGGGACAGTCCAGACATTTGGGACATAAGTAAGCAGTTTGCCCTTAGGGTGGGTTAATTGATATCTGGAATCCGAGGGTGTGTTGTAGAACTCTTCTGCCAAAAGTGGCCTTGGCAGATGCTATCCTGTCTACTCTATAATGTCTTGTAAAGGAATGTACAGATTTCCATGTTGCCGCTTTACATATTGTTTCCATTGAAGGGAACACTCTATATGTACCTGAAGTGGCTGCCCAGCTGAAGAGAGTAAGCTGTAATACCTTCCAAAACTTGAAGTCCCTTCACCCGGTATGCTACTATGATACATCCCCTGATCCACCTACTTAGAGTGGAGGTAGATACCCTTTGTCCCAATGTAGATTTTCTAAAGGACAGAAACATACTGGGAAGCAGGGACTGGACCAGAAGAAACAGAAGCAGCAACCACTGTGAGACAATCAGGAAGAAGCCATAAAGGAAACCCACCAACAAAATATGGATTTTATGAAACTGTTCAACTTATAAAAGAGCCCAAGAACTGGAAAGAAATATCTAAACTGCTTGCAGAAGAAAGAGACAAATGGATTGAGGCAAGAACTGCAATCCAGAAATGTAAAACAAGTATGGACTCTTACAAAGTTACCTCCAGACAGAAAACCTGTTGGATGTAAATGGGTGTTCAAAATCAAGTATAATGCTGATGGGACAGTGGAGAAATACAAGGTGTGTATAGTAGCTAAAGGATTCTCACAGGAATATGGAACTGACTGCTTTGAATCTTTTGCACCAGTTATCAGCCATGCAACGTCCAGGACACTGCTTAGTGTTGCAGCATCAAGAAACATGATAGTGGAGCATCTGGATATAAAGACAGCTTTTGTTAATGGAGAATTATCTGAGGAAGTCTATATGGAGCAACCTGAAGGTTTCCAGATCATAGGACTAGAAAATCATGTGTACAAGCTCAACAAAGGTCTTTATCGCTTAAGGCATGCAGCAAAAGCCTGGTATGATAAAATATCAGAATTACTACAAAAGCAAGGCTTTAAGCAAGGAAAAGCAGAACCTTGTCTATATACCAGAGTTAAAAATGGACAATACCAGTACATCCTTGTTTATGTTGATGATTTGAACATATCTTGTCAAAACAGACAGGACATTAAAGAAATAGTTGATGGACTGAACAAAGAGGTGGAAGTCAAGCATCTTGGAGATGCAAAACACTACCGCGGAATACAAATTGAAAGACTTTAAGATGGAACTTTTCTTTTGAGCCAGAAAAGAAAAATACTGGACTTTATAGAATCTGCTGGCATAAAAAACTGCACTGTGTCAAGCATACCACTTGAACCTGATTACTTGAAAGAAAGGAGTGGACAACCAGTTAGGAATGTTGATGAATACAGAGAAGCAGTTGGAAAACTTCTGTACTTGAGCAAAACTACAAGACCTGATATAGCAGCAGCTGTTGGCATCTTATGCAGTAAAGTAAGTTCACTTAATCATCATGATAGGAATGCAGCAAAGAAACTGGCAAGATACCAGAAAGGAAAGTGGACTTAAACTGAGAATTCCGCCATCTGAAAAGCCAAGATTGGTTGGATATATGGACGCCAACTGGGGAGAAGAATCGAGTAACTACAAATCAACCAGCAGATACCTACTCTTTTATGGACTGAGAGACTGGACTAGTAGGAAACAAACTATTGTAGCACAATCTACAGCAGAAGCTGAATGTATGTCAGCAGCAAGTGTCTGCAGTGAACTAGAGAAGATCTTTAACTTGCTAAAGGACTTTGGAATAAACGAACCTATACCTGTAGTTAAGTTTGAAGATAATCAGGCTTGCATTGCCATATTCAAGGAGAAAGTACCAAAGCAAAAAGCAAATCTATTGGACTTAAATGTGACCTTGTAAGAGATATGTACCAGAAGGGACTAATTGAGATTGAACATTGCCGAACAGAAGAAATGGTGGCTGGTATCCTGACTAAGCCACTGTCTAAAATAAAGTTTGAATATCTTCATGAAATGTTGAATATGATTGATCCTAATGGATAATGTTTGCTGTATATGGATGCATATTGACTTCCATGTTAGACCTTGAGAAGGGGTGTTGGAATATAGGTTGCCAGGTCTGACATTCAGTCATTATGGGGTTAATATGTTTACCTAGTTTTTCTATTGTTAGGTTGACCTGGAAGAAATCCTGGCACAGAGCCAATTAGAGATGGGCATGAACTGGAAAAAAAATGAACCGTGAGGTTCGTGGTTTGTCACATTTCACGAGCCACGAACTTTCACGAACCTGCCCCAGTTCACAAACCGGTACGTTTAGTTTGTAAAAATGTCTCAGCAAACCATCACTTCCGGGCCAGCAGAAGGTCTGCAGGAAGTCCATCCCCTGTTGCCCAGGAAACTGATTGATCAGTGCCAGGCTGTCTGCAGTGAAGAACCAAAAAACAAAACAAACAAACCAGCCTAAAGTTCATGGCTGTTCATCAGAAATGGGATCTAATGAACTGCCAGTTTGCGAACCATGAACTGGCCCGGTTCATCATGAACTTCGGTTAGTATTTCGATTTGTGCTCATCTCTAGAGCCAATAGTCTTATCTATTTCAAAGCTCAGGAAACTGAGATGTATTTGTAAACTGTTATTGGTCAATAGGATGTCAGGCCTGGATAGGGGATTCTCTCAGACTCTCCACTTCATCCAATATGGTTGTATGAGTTAAAGGTCTTTATTTAGATAAAACTCCCTAGAAGTGCACTGATACATCGTAATTGCCTGGAATGCTGAAGCAAAGTCTTCCCCGAGAGGTTATACCCCCAGTCCCCTCCCCCCAGTTCAAACAAGTCAGTTGAAGTCAGCAAAAGTCCTGAAAAAGATGAAAAGTTGAATTTCCCAAGCCTGGTTCCCAGACGTTCCCAGCTGGTAACACCTCCCAGCAAAGTGTAGCCAAGATACAGTGAAGGAAGAAAGCTACACTACAGGAAGAAAGCCCCCCCCCCTGTAGATATGCATTCACAGTTATGACAGGCAGGCTTGCTTGCCTGCCTGACATAGGTCAGGTGACTTCTTTCCTAAAGGTCAAGAAGAACAACAACAAGAAGAATCTCCATTATTCATGCTTTTAAGTTTGTACTCCATAGTGTAAACATATAGGGGATAGATTTCTTTATTTTGTAGGAATCCCGTGTATCTTTTCCCTTTAGAAACAAACTTTTCTTAAAAATCAAACAGGCGTCTGATGCTCTATTAATTCAAGATCCATTGCAACTCTGATTTTAAACTGTTTTAACCCATTTTCCCCAACAGAAATCTCCCCCACTTTAAGGTAGCTCTCTCTAATCAGGTGTTGCAAGGAACCTTCTTCCAACTTTAAGAGTCTTTTGTTGGAGGGAGTTTCAGGTGACTAGCCAGGTTGGTCTGCAGTAGAACACCAGGATTCGAGTTCTATGGCGTCTTAGAGACCAACTAGATTTTCAGGGTACTGAAGGAGGGAGTTTTGATTATTGAAAGCTCATGCCCTGGAAAACTTGTTGGCCTCTAAGATGCCACTGGACTCAAATCCTGCTGTTTTGGTCGAGGAACACCCATTTAATTTGGAGGAAGTCTCCTAAGGCTGGAGGAAGACTCCTTGGACAAAAGTTTGCTTTGGGTTACCAACCTCGGGGGGGGGGGGGGGCTGGAGATCTCCCGAGATCTCCCAGAATTACAACTGATCTCCAGACTATAGAGATCAATTCCCCTGGAGGACATGGCAACTTTGGAGGGAGGACTCTGTGGCCCTTCATCCCCTGAGGCCCTCCCCCTCCCTAAACTCCACCCACCTCAGAATCCACCTCCAGGAATTTCCCAACCCAGAGTTGGCAACCCTTGTCTGGATCCACCCTGCTGTATGTATTCCAGAGGCGTCATTAAAACAGTAGGATTTGAGTCCAGTGATACCTTCTGAAGAGAGGAGCTCTGGCTCCCCAAGACTCCCTGAAAATCTTGTTGGTCTCTGAGCTGCCACTGGACACCCACCCTGCTGCTCTACTGCAGACCAACGCAGCTTCCTGAGACTTGTATTAACCTCAGAATCATCTCTCCCCAACAGCAAACCCTATAATATGCTGAGACAGGATAGCAAGTTAAATAAAACTCTTGATTGTATTTATAAGAACATTTGTGAAATAAGATGCAGAATTAACATTGGACTTAGTAGCAGTGGCAAAATTATGCATAGTCACTAATTGCAAGGAAGCTTTCATGACCGCAGTTTCTGAGCTGATTAAAAGAACGTGTTCAGTGGCCACGCTCAGAAAAGTAACAGGTTTATTAGAGTTTGCGTGACAGTAAATGTTCAGGCTGTTTTACTGAGAGATCCGTTCCATTAGTAACAGATCATAGCACTGTTCTGTTCAACCTTTTGTTTTATTTGTAGGGCCGTTACAAAGACACTCTGTTTTTACTATAGAAAAGAGTCCAGTAGCACCTTTAAGACTAACCAACTTTACTGTAGCATAAGCTTTCGAGAACCACAGCTCTCTTCGTCAGATGCACGGCAGATGCATGGCAAAGAACAGGATTAAAAAAACCCCACTCACAATGCTATAGTATTGCAAACGCTCACTACAAATTAGAATTTATCTTAAAATGCACAATTGCATTGAGAATAGCACATTTCCACCCCACTAGCTCTTTGATTGCTGCCTATCTTATTTCATGACCAGAACAATGGCAAAGGGGGCCGTACTGAGTCAGGCCAGCCAGAACTAATCACAGAAATCAATACATTTCAAAGTACTGGTTCGTATCCCTGGAAAATGTATAAGACTCTAATTTTTTTAAAAAAAATATAATAGTCTACACAATCCACAGAAGAAGAGGAAGGGAAAGGAAAGCTAAGTTTTTGATGAATGCTTTGGCTTAGTGAGTAAACTTTTTAAAACAAAAATTTAAAAAGGCTGTTTTATCAAAAATAAAGGAGTGTAAAAACCACATACATATAAGCCTAGGAGCACCAACAGGGGGAAAGCAGCAGCCCCTGGACTACCAAGTTTACCACGGGCATCACCAGGCACAACCAGTTCGTGCTATTTTTGTTTGCTGCTGGGACCAGGGTCAGACCAAGCAAAGATCAACGGATTTCCTAAACTGCACTGGAAACCAAAAGTGTGTGTGTGTTTCTGTCTCTGTGCTCATTCCCACACTCTGCCACCAACCCCTGACCTGCACCTCACAGCTCTCTCTCTCTTTGGAGGTAGCCAATTCGGTGGGCATGGAAAATGGCACGTTTTCCTAAAGAACTATACATCTTGACGTTGTTCTTATTTTTGAACTAACATCCAGTAGAAAGCGATTCTGATGCACCTCCCAGTCATCCTATGCTTTGAAAGCCTGTGTGGTTTAATGATTCGTGTATTGGACTAGTACTTAAGAAATCTGAGGATCTCAGAAATCTTCTAAGCTGTTTCAATTTTTATTGCAACTTCTTGTTCTTCATGTGAGCTGACTTGAGTCTCTGGAGATAGGCATGATATCAATGTTTTAAATAAATATCTGCTTTTCTACAGGCAATTTACAGGCCAACAAGATGTAAATAATATTCCACGACAGATCAACCGTCTCAGTGACACAACCGAACAGTGTTAGAACTATTACCTTGTTGACACCATCTGCCATGGCCTGCAAGGTTAGCTCTCTTGGTCCATCCACCGTCTTCCCGTTATCTGTGGGGCCCCAGCTAGCACTGTAGATATCTATGACTTGGGGCATGTGGCTGATCGAAGAAGCTTCAATAATGTCAGTCATAAATGGCTGATCCAGCATTCGGATTCCTGTGGGATGGATCAGCATAAAGGCAGAGAACAAATTGAAAAACAAAATTGGCTAATGTATTTTTTTTTTAAAATTATCTCCTGCTTTTCTCCCTCGTGGAAACCCAAAGTGGCTCATCATCACATCGTTCTCCCCTCCTCCACTTTATCATCACAATAACAACCCTGTGAGGTTGGTTAGGCTGGAAACGTGTGACGGGCCCAAGAGGGAGCTTCTGTGGCACAGTGGGGATTTGAACCTGCGTGGCCTGGGCCCCAGTACGGCACTCTAGAAACTACTACGAGCCAAGCTACACGTGACAAATGACACTTGAATGACAAGTGGACAGACTCACGTGTATTCCTCCCTGTTCACTTGCGCTCCACTTGTGCTCCCCTTGATCATGTAGTGATCGAGTGGAGCGCAAGTGAACAGGGAGGAGTACACGTGAGTCTGTCCACTTGCCGTTCAAGGGTCATTCGTCACGTGTAGCTTGGCCCTACGCCATGCCAGCTCTCGAGGGATCTGAAGGTGGAACCAAGTCAAAGCCCCTATAAAATCAAACTCCAACGTGTGTTTTCTACAACCAAATTTGATATCCTGTACCAAACAGGATCACATAACGATAGCTCGGTTGACTCAGCCAAGAGCCTCGGGATGACACTGGACCCGACATTACTGCTGGAGAAGCAAGTTAATGCAGCTGCAAAGAATACTTCCTTCCTTACTTCCAACACTCAGGTAATATGACTGTACAAAATAATTCTGCAAGATTCTTGGGTAAAAGGTAGGGAGGGACTGTGGTCTTTATAACTGTGTATAGTTCATACTACTTGTTTTATTTATTTACATGATATAGTCCACTTTTCATGTGTGTGTGTGTGTATAAATTGTGGTTGGCATTCTCCTGCTATTCAGTGAAGCTCTCTGCTACTGGGCAGCAGGAGGAAAATGGAGGAGGGTGAACCAACATTGCACTTGTTGCAACATGACTTCCAGCAAAAACCAGGAGGTGATTTCATAGCCACACCTGCAACATTCCAGAAACTTTCTAAATCTCTGTGGTCTTTTCCGTAGACTTTTGGAGAATTCCTAGAGCATTGTGGGTGGCTATGACATGATATCATGACACATACAATGTTGGGTTTTCATGGGTTCCAGCCCTCCAAAAGCTTCTGTTTTGCAGGGACATCGCTGGCAATCCTAGATGTAACTGCTTTGTATTGTACTGGTCATTAAGTAAGTATTAGCCACCAACAGGACTAACCTTTGAAAATCCTTGTCTGGGGGTTGGATCCAGCCAGCTTTCTCACAGGTGAAAACTAGGTGAGGAGTGCGTTCCCTTTGACCATCAACGAGGCTATGCTTTGGGAATTGTGTTACCTCTATGGACAAAAGCCATGTCAGATGGCGGCTCTAGTCAGGAGGGGAATTGGGTAGGATTGGCTGGATCCAGCGCATGCAGAGGGGTTGCCAAAATGCAAAACAGGATAAGGGGAGGGGTGGGGGGAGAGAAATGCTTATCCCT
Source organism: Eublepharis macularius (assembly GCF_028583425.1). Taxonomy (NCBI): domain Eukaryota; kingdom Metazoa; phylum Chordata; class Lepidosauria; order Squamata; family Eublepharidae; genus Eublepharis; species Eublepharis macularius. The sequence goes on from NC_072790.1 coordinate 8,136,176, forward strand.
TTTTTTGTGCCAAAGGTGAAGCAAGCGTGTCACGTTCCTTATAAAAGTCTGGCCTTTCCCAGATATAAGGCATTATTTGCACCTTTAGTAGCAGGACTTTTTTTCAGGGGGAATGTGGGGGAATGGAGTTCCGGCACCTCTCGAAAATACTCGGCAATAGTGCTTGAAAATAATATGATTTCAAAGAAACCCATGTGTTTCTTCCTCATTTCCATCTTGAGAGTTCCGCCACCTCTTTTCCCAGAAAAAAAACCCTGTTTAGTAGTATCCTGAAATTGCATCAGAAAGATTCATTTCTTACTGATTTCAGCTGGCCACTTGATGACCCCAAGTTATCTGATTATGATTTTTCGATTATGTGGGTATTTGAGTCCTAAGAAAGTAGCAACACACAACTTTCAAAGGTGGGGTTGGTAGGTGAGGGAATGGTATTGCACTTTCAAACAACAATCTCAATTCTAGATGAAATCTTCGGTCAGGAACTGGATACTAAAACCACTGAGTTATTTCAAATATGTTTTAGAGCAGTGGTAAATGAATGACCTTTAATGCAGAGGTCCTACAGGTCAAGTTCACTCTACAAAATTCTCTATTCTGCTATTACACACTGCCCTTCGTAGATGCTAAGATGTGTTTCAGTGTGTTGTTGTTTTGGGGGGACACTCAGAACTTCTGGGGACATAGGAGGGCATTCTGAATTTTAGGCAGTCACTTTTCCTCACTTACAACAACTTTTGACAGCTAGTAGAAGAGAGCTTTTTTTATTCTACTTATCTCCAGCCCTGCAAAAATAGCTTGCAACTAATAGGAATCAAATAGAACACAAAAGAGTTAACTTTCAGGCACAACGATCTCCTTGAATGTATGCCTGAGATCATATATCATTTAAATACTTGTATAAATAAAGTCATCTTGTCCAGGATACTTTTTTAAAAAAATTACTCCTTGTGTCTTGTGGGAGGCATTTGATGGTATTGCTGTGTACTTGGTGGGTAGCCGTGGATTAAAGGTCTAGAATCACTGTGTAAAAAGGGGGGGAGGGGTGAGATTGGAAGGAAGGACGACCAATATGTAACAATTCTGCTTCTGAAAGACCCCCTAGATACTGATCCCCTGGTTCATCCCTTACCTGCCACCTTTGAATTATAGGCCACTCCGACTCCACAGATGTTGTTGTTTGCTGCAGCAGAGACTTCTCCAGCACACCGAGTTCCATGACTGCAGGGGAAGACAGGGATTCCGCCTCAAACTCCATGCAAACATTCATGTGCCATGGATTATCCAAGCCTTTACAACACCGATTGGATCTGGTCGAGCGTCAGCCAGGACTGCAGCCCAGTCTCTGGACAACCGAAGGTTAGGGGGATCCCCAGAACTGAACCGTAAGTTCCACATGATCAAGGCAGGCTTTGGCCATGAGTTTTTGGAACAGCCGCTCCCCTGACACACGGAGACCCAGGGGAGACCCAGGGAAATCCGTTTTTCAAAGAAAAAAATCCCCAGTGGGCATGTCCAAACTCTAGGGCATCCATAAAATTAACATTTGTATCTCAACTGGACACTTAAGAAGAACAGCAAAGGGGGATTTGAATAAGAATCAAGCAAGTTTTGTGTGGAACAACGATACGTTATTTGTAGTATACCTTTTTTAACCATTTCCCTCCATTTCTGGGAAGAAAACGCTGTACCTCCATTAAACTTGTTTGTATTTTCAATCAATACCTTGAATGGTTAAAAAGAAAGATGCGTTTAGTGGTAAATACCCCTAACTAACAGGTACCTGTAAGTTTTCCCCAGCAGGGGCAAGTAAAAACTGCTAGTGGTTGGCAATTGGGAGGAAGGAAAAGGGCTCGAGGAAAAAAATGCTTACCTGCCCCTGTCCTCTCGCTTGGGGAGACTAACTCTTCCCCCACCCCCCACACACACCATGGTATCACCCTTTAAACTGCAGCCCCAGTGGCTTCATTCTGTGCTTTTTTTAAATCATAAAAGAAAAAGAATCATAGAACTACACACAATGTTTTGCCCATGGAGACTCCCATAGCGTGTCAGTCTGATAATTCTTAAATAATCACCATTTTATAATGGTAAAGGACATAACAATAACTTGGATAATATGCAACCACGACCAGAGTACAGACAGACATAATATTCTCCAATTTGGCTGGCAAGCTTAGATCCCAGCAAACTGAATTTGGTGTCTGCCATCTGTTTTACTCCCAACCTCCCCTACATTTCAGATAGGAGGCCTTTCTTGATAAATAAATCATTATGTAGGCCCCAGAAACCTGATTAAAGGATTCCATGTTTGGGCCGTTAGCAGAATCTATCGTTTGGCATAGAAAGCGTGATTATAGGTGGTTGTGTGAGCTGGTTCTGCTGGCTGGTGTGTGTGTGCAGGAATGAAAATAACAAATCATACATTTGCTTTATATTTAGAAAAGAAATAAGAGTTCTTTATTGTATGAACTCTATACTCTGATAGGAAAGGAGGAAAGATAGATCCTAACTACCTATCTAGTCTAAGGATGGACATGGATGGCAGAGCAAGGCCTGCATCCATACTGCCAACAGGGCTGGATCGACGGGGGGCAGGGGGGGTAGTCTGCCCCCGGTGCTGTCAAAGAGGGGGCACTGGGCACAGCTGCCAGCCTCGGGAGCATGTGGGCAGCAAGATAGGGGGTGCGCTTGCCATGTGCCCCCTGTCCTGCGGGGCAGGCGAAAGGCAGCGTGGGTTTGCTGGGAGGCTGGCCGCGCCATTCTCCTGTCCCACAGGACAGGGGGTGCACGGCAAGCCAGCCACCCCCTGTCCTGCAGGGCAGGCGAAAGGCAGCACGGGTGACTGGGAGGCTGCCTGCGCCATTCGCCTGACCTGCAGGACAGGGGGCGTGCGGCAAGCCGGCCATCCCCTGTCCTGCAGGGCAGGTGAATGGCATAGGCGGCCTCCCAGCTACTTGCACTGCTGCCGCCAGCTCCGTGGCATGCCGGGATAGCCGGCTTGCCATGGGTGGCATGTGCCGCCCTGCGTGATGATGTCACGGAAGTGACATCATTACACAGCGCCGGGAGTGCGCGCACGCTGTGCGCATGCGCAAGTGACCAGTCTTCGGTTGCCCTGGGTTCCGGCAACCGCAGATCTGGCCTTGGCTGCCAAGATGGAGGGAGGAGAGGGATGTTGCTTGGAACAAAGCCAGGAAGAGAAGAAGTGAGAAGGAGGAAGTCAGGAGGAGGAAATCCTGAGAGTAGCCATCTGCATATCAAAGGGCAGTCAGAGCAGTAAACAGTAAGCAGAGCGCCCTGACCTCTCTGTCTTTCTAACTCTCTGGTTTGCCCCCCTCTGAAACCTGAGCAAGGGGCAGCGCTGGATCCTCCCTCTCTCCCTTCATCTTTCCCTTATTAGCAAACAAAAAACAAAACAAAAGTAAACATTTCTCAGGACTGCTCTGGGGATTGCAGGGGTAGGAGTGCATGAGAGATCAAAGATGCCTTAACCCACTTTTGTGACAAATTTGCCAAATGTGATTAGCGCATCAGACTAGGACCGGGGAGACTCAGGCTCAAACCCCTAGTCTGCCATGGCAACTCGCTGGGTGGTCTTGAGCCAATCACACACTCTCAGTTAACCTACCTCACAGTAGGGTTGCCATGTGTCTATGGGGCAAGAGGCATTTCCGCCCCCTTTGGGCCTTGGCTGAAAACATTCCAGTGGCCAGTAGAAGAAAGAATGTTTTTTAAAAATGAGTCATTAGCAACAGTGTGATGTCACTTCTTGGAGAACTTGCACACGATGTCGCATCTCTCTAGGAATCTCTGGAAACTCTATGATAAAACCATCACGTTTTCAGCAATTCCTGACATCCCTTCCAGGTTTTCTTGATGAGACACCATCAATTAAAGGATGTCCCCACCTCATCCAGTCTCCTGCTGGTTGCCAGGCGACACATTTTGCTCAGTTGCTTTCTTTTAAATTGTTTTCGTCTTTATCCTTCCCAATATGGACTGGACCATTCCAAGAGATTTCATCAAGGTGCAAACAAACAAAGGGGTTGGGCATTCTGTTTAGGTCCCTAGTGTGGTTTACACCGAACTGTGCTAAGAAATACAACTTCACTGTGAGAAAATGGCCTTTCCGAATATCTTCTGCCAGAGGCAATGAACATTTCTCAGAGCTCAGTACCCTTTTTATGAAAGCTCAAGGGGGAAGGACAAGGCTGACTTTTTTACAATTTTAGTTTGTGAGATAAATTTCCTTCAGCAGCCATGGCTTTAGTCGATATCTCTATTAAAAGAAATACGCTACAGTGTTGCTTGGCATCTCTTATCCGGTACCGGCGGTCTGTGTGGAAGGCGTAGGCAGGTTATGGTATTACATGTTGCCTTAAAACTAGTTCTTAGGGCTGGAAGATGATTGACGTCTCTGGTGGCCTGCCCCCTCTGAGAGGAAAAGATATTGTATGTAGAAATCACAACGGTGTTTTTCTAATGCAGTAGAAGAGGCAGACATTTGCAGATACTGAGAATGCTATTCTTTCCACATGGCAACATTTCATTTCTGCAGCTGCCCAATCTGGTTTCCTGAGGTGTTTCAGTAACGCTAACAGCAACTAATGGCGGCCATCGGTGGCTAGGTGGCACCAGGCATTTGAAACGTCAGCTTCCTTTCCACTGCTATTTGAAGAAAGTCAATGGGCTGGGGACGCCAGTTTTCTAGCGTTGCTGAAACTTAATGGGCCCAAACCTGATTAGCCTCTCGACAGAAGACAGGAACGCCATGTAAGCTGCTTCAAGAAAAGTACAATCATGGAGCATGCAATTAGGGATGTCAGGCAGCGCCTAGCAACCGGCAGAAGGTCTGTGGGTATAGAAAAGGAGGCCTCCCATAACATCCTCTGTGCTGCAACATCACTTCTGAGAAAAACCCAGAAGTGACATAGGGTAGCACTAGGAATTGCCAGAAACTCTTACTATAGAGTTTTCAGTGATTTCTAGAGCTACCCTATGTCACTTCAAGGTTTCCCCATAAGAGACGTACTGGGGCAGAGGATGCTAATGGGTTTTTAAAAATTCTCCTGCTGCTACCCAAGCAGGAGAAAATGAGCCCTGGGGGTGGGGCATCCCTCGTCCCCTTATGGGGAACGATAAGCATATCTACAAAAAAGTTCTGCGCGTCCTGAGGGGCCTTCTGACTTACATTGCTTAAACAATAGCTTCCTGTCCCATGAGCCAAATTCATTTAGACTTTGGAAAGAAGATTGTCCTATAGTATGAAAGTCTGCCACAAGAAGAAAAAATGCAAAAGAATCTCACTGGACATACCCAGGACCTGAAGTGGGCCGGGACTGGATTGTCACATGGAGACATGCGGTTGCCCTAAGCTGACCGAGACCATCGGTCTACCTAGGCGAGTACCGTCTGCAGCTCCGCAGGGCCTCAGGCAGAGCCTTCCACGTCGCCTCCTACCTGATCCCCTTGATTGGCGTTGCTGGGGATTGAACCGGGGATGCTGTGCCACTGAGCTGCGGTCCCTTCCTTTAGGTGAGCACAGCCCTGGAGGAACCTGTTGACACCATTCCTATGGCCCAAGGATCAGCCAAGCAGACCCTGTGGCCCTGCCAAAAGAGCACCAGGAATTTCCCCCAGAACTGAAAGGGCCGGTCCAGCCCTGCACAAGCTCCTGGGGGCATCTGCAGCAAGTCTTTGGACCTCGGGCAAAGATAAACAAACAGTCAAAGAGTATGCAAGCGGTGCCATGTCCGGGTCCGGGTCACCACCAGTCACCTACCACCAGTCCATTCAGTGGTGATTTGCCAAAAGATCATTCAGGCCGAGTCTACATGACTTGCAATTGATTTGGCAAGGGCAAGAGGAGCCAGTGTGGAGCAGTGGTTAGAGTATAAGACTGGGATCTGGGAAACCCAGGTTCAAATCCTGACTCTGTCATGGAAGCTTGCTGGGTGAGCTTGGGCCAATCATTTTCTCTCAACCTAATCGACCTTACAGGTTTGTTGTGAGGAGGATAAAATGGAGGAATGTTGTCAACCGCTTTGGGGCCCACTGAGGAGAAAAATGGGGCTAAAGGTGCTGAATGGGAAGTGCACAAGCTGTAGTGAGTTACGAAATCTGCATTTATTTTCCACATGTGCTTTACTACGCCTCTTTGTTAGAAGGGAGAAAAGGGCAGAGAAATGCAGAAACCCACAGAGTTTTGAAGTCTTTGCAAATCCTCCTTTTGTTCTTCACAAATTAATTGTTGCTCTTTAGTTCAATGCCGGGTGTTCTCCGTAGATGGGTAATGATGAATACTCTACACTAGGCAGAAATGGCAGGGCTGCCAGTAAGAACGTTCTGGCACTTTGATCACCCCCAAGAGCAACTGCCCAGAAGGGACACGAAAGTGTGCCGGCAGATATAAAACCATAGGGGAAAAATCCTTTGTGCCCAATGATTTCATTGTTGTTTTTTGTCTGCAGTAGTTCAGCCCTGGTTTTAATTGTTTTAATTTGGCTTTGATTGTTTTTTTTAAACAAGATTTTATGATGTATGTTTTAATTGGTGGCCCTGAGAAGGGCAGAAAGGTGGGGTATACATTTTGTAAAATGAATAAATAAGAATAAATAAGACTAATTAAATAGGGATCTTGGAGCTCTGAGCAGGAGAGAAATTGTGGCAAAAACCTATTTCAATCACAGCCGTGTTCACGATGCTTTTGAGACCCGATTGATATGTATCATTCTACAATATACCATCTCAGTTGTTCTTGGGAAGCAAGGCATTGAGTTATTTATTATATTAATATCCCACCTTCCTTTTTTGAAAGAAAGACTCAAGGCAGCTAATAAATACAAATGGGTAAAAGCCGGCCAAAGAAAGGGCTCCTGCTGCCCCCCCCCCCGCCCCCGCCCCCGCCGAGTGGCTGCTCTCCATGCATACACTTTACGCTCTATGCTAACGATCACACACAGGCAAGGGCATGCCCACTCCCCCTCTCTGCGTGTTCAGTCTGTGTGCAGGTGGATTGTCTGTACAGGGCTAGTGCCAGGGGGAAATTTCATTTATAGGACCTGACATTTATTTAACATGGCATTTGAGCACCTGCATTCCCCCCCAATATGATAGAGACTTCCGTCACAGTCATAAACACATCCCAATGAAACCAATGGGTAAGTTGCTTGCATCTAAGTGGGCTTGCCTGCAGCTTTGCTCGCTGGCCCCTGACAGGCAAGTGGGAGGAAATTGCGGGGGGATTGGGTGGCATGAGCCAATTACTGGAGAGTTTTTGAAAATCCCAGAGCATTTTTACAGGAAGTGACATCAGTGTGTCAGTGTGACACTGTCATGCCAGGCCCCATCCTTATAGCTACTGGGGTTGCTGGCCACCCCAAGGACTTTGTATTTTATTTATTCATTTATATAAAACTTTCCTCCCCAGTGGGGACCCAAAGTGGCTTACTATAAATCTCTATCTCTATCTCTATCTCTATCTCTATCTCTATCTCTATCTCTATCTCTATCTCTATCTCTATCTCTATCTCTATCTCTATCTCTATCTCTATCTCTTTCTCTTTCTCTTTCTCTGTATAAAACTCTTCTCAAAATAGCATGTAATCCTCATGTAGGGGCCATGCTAATCACTGTATAGTTCCATTTTTAACATATGTGCTGTTGAAGTATGTATAGACTTCGCAAATGAAGTAACGCATTTGAATATCACAGCATCCCGCTTTTACATTTCTGCTAAGCAAGCTGCTTCATTGATGAAAAACCTTTTGACTCAATCCAGTAATAAACAAACAAACAAACAAACAAACAAACAAATAAAAAGAACTTTGCTGACCTAAAGATTTCACTGGGAGAGCTGACCATTCCCCCTGAGACCAACGTCTTCAAAAAGTGCTTAATGTTGGTTAGATTCCATTCCGTACAGAGGCAGAGGCGTTCATTTAGATGTGGTGTTCACAGAGGATTTCCACAACTTTCTCACCTCCTCCTTCTGCGGCACCCCCCAATGTCCCATCCACTGCCGCCTGAGGGAGGAGAGGGTAAGGAACCCCAGTCAGGGTTGCCAACCTCCAGGTAAGGCCTGGAGAGCTCCCAGAATTACACCTGATCTTCAAGCAACACAGATCGGCGCCCCCGGGGAAAATGGCAGGTTCACAGGATGGACTCCATAGCCTTACACCCCACTGACCTCCCTCTCCTTCTCGAACTCTGCCTTCTCCAGGGTCTATCCTCCAGTCCAGGAGTTTCCCACATCTGGCAACCTTCCCCCCAGGAACAGCATTGGGGCAGCTGGAGATCTGCAGAGGGAGTGGAGGACTGGCAAAAATTGTCCCATCCACCCATGGAAATCTTCCATGGGAGCCAAGCCATCTCTCAAGTTCCCAAGAATTCTCCTACAGTGGAGCAGTGGGGAAGCTCTTTCCTTCCCTCTACTTAGAGCAAACTAGACATTACTTTTTGTCATGGTGACTAGCAGCCATGTTGCAGCTGCAAGCAGCTGTGGCAACTCGTGTTGGGCCTAGTGGTTAAGAGCGGCAGGACTCGAATCTGGAGAGCCAGGATTGATTCCCTACTCCTCCGCTTGAAGCCAGCTGGGGGACCTTGGGTCAGGTGCAGCTCTTCCAGAGCTCTCTCACCCTCACCCACCTCACAGGGGGTTTATTGTTGTGGGGATAATAATCACACACTTTGTAAACTGCTCTGTGTGGGTGTTAAGTTGTCCCAAAGGGTCGTATATAAATTGAATGTTGTTGTTGTTGTTATCTTCCTCTGTCGGACAGCAGCACATAGCAGCTAAAGCATTCAGTCCACATGCAGTCCCAGCGGGACAAATGAGACCCTCTTCACAGCCCCCACCCCATTTCAGCTCCCCCTGCCACTGTCCTGCTCAGAATCAGTCCCAACTGTGCATGTTACATATGAGCTGTCACAGAAAATTGCAGCTGCAGTACGGCTGCAATTCCCCATGGCAAACTTGTGGAAAAAGTAACATTTCCTTATGGCTGTTAGGCAATGTCCTGTGTGGCGTGGGATCTCAGTGAAAACTGTGGGGGCATCCAAGGGACGTGATTCCCTCTCCATCTGTGAGAGAGAGGCTTGGGGTGCAATGGCCTTTTGCATGGATCATCTGCATCACACGTGACCTAATCAGCATGGGATGAGGGGCCTGTCGGCGTATGCCCTCATGCACCCCATTATCAGCGCAGTCCTATTCGTCCTGAATCCAGCTGAAGCCTGTTGAAGTCAAAGGCCTTCAACTGGAGCAAGTCCCATAGAATGTCAGTGTAGGACTTGCGTCAGCTTGAAGTGGTCACAGATGCAGCCAGCAAAGCACGGTCAGTTCCGGATAACCAAAGTAATTGGATGTGCTCTTTACCTGTTGAACCAATCATCGGTATAGCGGGGGTATGGATAGGGGTCATTGCTGCTGAAATCATAGCTGGCTTGGGCATTCTGGGAAAAAAACACAGTTCAACAAATAAGCATAAGTACAAAACATACCAGCTAATGCAAGATGTCAAGGCAGGTAAACTTAAACTGCTGTTGTTATGAATGGTTTGACATTTGTAAAAGGATGGTCCCAGTCTACCCAGTTATTATTATCTCTAAGTCTCATTTAACCTTTTACTTGTATTAGGTTAACAGAAAACAAAACAAATATTTAGAAAATTAAAATTATGGTAGGCTAGCAGCTGTGTGAGCACATATAATCTGCAGAGGCCTCCTTGCTTCTTGATTTAGAATTCCACCTTGGGTTCAACAGGTTTGAAGTGTTGCCCAGAGGAAATACTGGAGAAGTAGCTATGGCCTTGGAGCCTCCTATCTAAAGCACCGCCCCTCTCCCTATGCTCCGCCATGGTAGCGTCACCTGCCTGAACAGGGCCCTCTGCAGGAGCCAGCCGTCGGGCAAAATGGACAGCTGCCTGTACACGTGCTTTCTTTGTGGTGGCCCCCACCTTATGGAACGGCCTGCCTGAGGAGGTCAGGAGAGCCCCCACCCCCCTGGCTTTCTGCGAACAATACAAAACTGAATTATTCAAGAGATCTTTCACACACAGCTGTGCAGTAAGGAAACGGTCCAAAGAGATGCTTCAATAAAGGAATAGGGACTGTAAATTATATTACAGTGTGCTGTTACTGTTGTTTATTATGTTATGTCAAATTGTTTATGCTTGTTTCAACATTGTTTTCACTCCGTATCAGATTTCTGCTGTTTTTCAAATTTCTGCAATCTATACCCGATCGATATGGCCTATCGAATGTCCTGGGGCTGTTGATCATACGGAATTAGACTTTGTAATCCTCCTTGACTCTCATTGAGAAATGCAGACTATACATAATGTAAGTAAATAAATAAAAATATAAAAAGTTAGACAGAAGCTGCTTTATTTTACGGTTTAAGGTGACTCGAACACAGAACAAACCAGATCCTCTTTAAAGCCTCTTGCCTGCTTTTGCTGGTAGCGGGGAGCTGGCGGGTTTACGTTTTCCTTTACACTAGTCTGAGAAATGATCTTGTGAAAAGAAAATCAAGTTTCCCCCGATATTATTACCATGTACTATGGTATCCATTAAGAATAAGCCCAGCTGGGCTTCCAATGTGGCCATGGTGACATCTCCCGTGTAGAAAACAAATGACCCAAATGTGGGTAATTAAATTTATACATTTGATTCCTCTAGAGGGAAAAGTGTTTCTGAAGCAGGAATTAAAAGAAGCCATGTATTATTCATAGCAAGGATTTTAGCAGACTAAGGAAATTACATCCAATTCTAATTCACTGAAATTTCATTCTCGTAAATAACTCATTTCCCCCATACGCCAGCCTCTTGTCCAACACGTAAGCTTGGATCCAAAAAGCTTTTCTGCAGATGGAAGTACTTGGTCTCATCTGGCCACTCAAAAAGGTGTCACAGGGAGGGTCTGTGAGACCTGCACGGACAAAAGCCACGTGAGGAAAAGGCTTCAGTCAGGAGGAGAACTGGGTGAGACTGAGTGAAAAAGGTGTCTGGACCCAACCTATAACCTTCAACGGCACAGATTCTAAGAGGCGCTGAACCTATGAGGGGCGCCCACTGACTTTGGTGGCGCCTCCCTTGGGAACCTGTTCCTCGGGGGGTGCATGCGGCAAGCAGGTGTGAGACTCTGAAAGTTGGATAAAACATTCCTTTTCAACGAAAGGGTTATTTGTCAAGCCAATTGAAGAGCTTGATCCGAACATGTGCTCGTTATTGAGCCCAACGACTGGCCCCTTAGCCCATTAGACTTATCCGGTGGCCTGCTGTAGCAACCTCCAGCCCTCGTTCAATGGAGCAGCAGGAGCCAAAGTTGGAGGGGCCTCATTGCGGAACACTGTGACGTTACTTCCAGGTGGTGATTCCACGGCATCCTGGGACACTGTTTTCCTCCATCTCCTCCACCTCCCAAATATCCCTGGCTGGCCTCCTGCCTGTCCTGCCTAGCAAAGGTTTCACACAGAGGTCTGTGACTGGAGAGGCCAGGGATGGGGTTTTTTTTAAAGGAGTCTTGTGGCATTTTAAAGCCTAGCGGATTTATTATGATGAAAACTTAAACGGACTAAATCCCACTTCATCCGATGCGTGATAGCCCAATACACACATGCGGGGATAGGGTGGGGGAAGGAATTGCAAGAAGAACACGTTGCGTATCTAACTAGATTAGTGACCATTCACAATAGAAGGACTAAGTGAAAAGAGTGCTTTTGTTAACAGCCGCTGTGCTTGTCTTGAATACATTTAAGCTTTGCACAGAAATGTCACAGTCTGGACCTCTTGCATTTGTCCTTCGATCCCACTGTTTTAGAGTTTTTGTTTATTTTTATAGTGATCCCCCATCTAAATCGATACGCACCCGCTGCAGGGCCAGATTAACACTCACTGAGGTCCCAAACTGTGTCAGGGTCCCCCCTATAGGGTTGCCATCCTCCAGGTGGGCCTGGAGGCCTCCCACCATTGCAGCCGATCTCCAGACTGCAGAAATCGGTTCCCCTGGACAAAATGGCTGCTTTGGAGGGTGGATCTAGGACTGTCTGTGCGTGCGCTGCTGCGGAGCTCTGACCCGTCCCCTTGTTCTGCTCGCTCTTAGTTCTTTTGTGTGGTTGCATCTTGATTTTAAGTTGTGTTTTAATGGGGATTTTAAACATTGTACCTACCGTCTGCAAAGGATGACCAGGTGGGGTGAACATGTCAAAAGCAAATAAATACACTGACTTGGCAAATATTGCAGAAGACTGTCTGCCAGGAGTACCATTTTTTTGGTCTTAACACAGAGCTGCCTCCTGATGTGGGGACAGGCTGATGTGGGGCTTGGGGTCCTCCTGGAATTTCACCGGATGGAGATCACTTCCCCTGGGAAAGGGCGGCTTTGGAGGGTGGTGGACTCTGTGGCAACATAACCTCCCCAAACTCCACCCTCCCCAGGCTCCACCCCCAAATCCCAAGGAATTTACCAACCTAGAGTTGGCAACTCTATTTGGGAACAAAAAAATTCTGTGAGCAAATGCGAAATTTCAAGCAGGCTGTCCAACAATAAAAGCGACATGCTTATAATTAGGAATGAGCTCTTGGAGTTATACAGAAATGTATGCACTGGAGCTGTTATTGTTACCAATGCTTACCGCTAGGAAGGAATCCACAGAAGTACCTCAGGGGATAATTAGTTGAGGTACAGGGAAGCCATTCTCCCACGTTTATTTCAAAAGATGAAAAACAGCTGAGGGGGAGACCAGATGAGTCACTTGTTTACCTTGTCCGTTTTCCAATTTTAAGTCATCCTTGAAGCTATTTGCCCAGGGAGGCAATGCTCCCCTCTCTCCCAGCCCTGAAACTACAGCCCAATTTGTTCCACTCCTTTACTTCCCCAGCAGCCAGCTTTATTTTATTTTTTTACAAGGAAGACCGTGATCTTGATTCTCCTGCATCAAAGCTAGTTTAATGCCTGTGAACTAATTGTTTGTTTGATAAAAGGGGGCATCTTTTCTCCCCTTCTCTGTTACATGTGCAATTTCTGTGGCTTTCCCAGAACAATGACATTATTCAGATGTTATGATTGTGATGTGTCTGAGGAAGAATGAAACAACTTTTTCCCCATATAAAGGAAATACCCGGGCCACAGTCCAAAATAATGGGCTGCAAACTTTAGTTTCTGCCAAACATTGCATTTTGATTATTCTATGAACGTGACTTTAGCTGTCAAACCATCACTTCAGAGGAGGGGGGCGGGTCAAGAGACAACAAGGGAGAAGGAAGTCGGCTCTCAGCCAAGTTCCATCCCCTCACCAATGGCTCGCTTTGGAGACTAAAAAAGGGCTAAACCTGCTTTCTCCTCTGAAGAAATCTTCAGAGCAAGATATGCCTCAGAACCAAGCTACAAGGGACGCCTGACACGAGTTGGGCATGTGTCAGTTTCCCTCAAGTTTTGATGGGAAGCGCAGGCATCCTGTCTGACATGCAGCTTGGCTCTAGCACTTTAGAGCTTGGCTCTAATGTGGACCAATTAGAACGGGCAGCTGTGGCCCCGCAGCGTTCCCACTCTTCTCGGCCCAGCAGGGCGAGGCAGACAACGGGCAAGCTCATGCTGCCAGCCGAGCCCCATCCCACCATCACACCTCGGAGGTGGCCGCCGAGGGAGCGTGGGCAGCCATGGCACTAGCAGCGCTCTCGGGTCCTCTCAGCCCGGCAGGGCGAGGTAGACACCAGGCGAGCTCTCGCTGCCAGTCGGGCTGTGGCCTGACACCGCATGGCTCTGGGAAAGGGTGGGGGGCGAGGCAGACGCTGGGTGAGCTCGCACGGCTGGCCAGGTAGCTACAAGTGATGCCTACACTTCCCATCAAAACTTGAGGGAAACTGACACGTGTCCAACTCGTGTCAGGCATCATTTGTGGCTTGGCTCTTAGAGAAGGCTTTAATTTGGCTCAGCTTCAGAGGAAGCTTTAGAAAGGGACAAAATAGAAGGAATCCTCTCTTGTCTCCCCTGTGGACTCCCTCCTGTTATTTCAGATATTAGACCTTGCTCTGCTTCATCTGTACAGAAATGGACTTCTTGGCCTACGATGGGAACGGAGTCAAGTCCACACATACACTCTTTGGGGAAGCCCAACTATCTTCTTTCTAGAAGATTCCAATAAGGTTGTAGTAGGAACCTTATCTCTAGTAGACCTACCTTCCCACATGCATGAACATATAAGGCACCTTGTACCGAATCTGACCACCAGCCCTATCAAAGTCAGGACTGTCTACTCTGACCCAATGCAGGTCTCCAGGGGCTCAAACAGAGGTCTTTACATTGCCTGTTTTTAACTGGAGATGCCAGGAATTGAACCTGGAATCTTTGAGATGGAAAGCAGATGTTCTACCACTGAGCCATGGACCCCTCCCATAATTCAGTGGAAGCAACATGGCATCTCTGAGAAGAGATTCAGCCCCCAGGGCCCTGAGTCACTCTTGAGAACCACTCTCAAACTGGCCAATTTCCCCCCATCTTCCACTGATTTTCAAGGTCCTTTAAAACATTTCTGAATGACCAGTACTCTCACACTGTCCTGTATACAACTACAGAACTTGAATTTGGCCAAAGGAAATTTCAGATTATAACCCCAAATAATGTCAGAGCAGCCACTGGGGGGAAGGCACAAAAAGGGGGCTGGGGGGCTGAGAAGCATCAACAATTGTGACTGCCTTGTAATTTTTTGGCATACTCAATATGGATCCTCGAGTTAAGCCTCGAAACAGATTGCACTTCGTGAAGCTCAAAAAGTCAGCCCTTAACCTTTTTAAAAATGTGGTCTGGAATAAATCTTGAGTTGTGTCTGCTGAGAATGGAAATGAGAGTCCAGCACAAAAATTAAGGGGTTTATTGTGAAGTGCCCTCCAGGCAACCTGTACTTACGTGTTTCTAATTACAAATGTTCCCTCGGTTGATTTCTTTTCAAGATGGTTTCCAGGCATTGGGCTTTGAAGGGTTCTTTCATGCCTCTGAAATCACCCTACATTGGCTACATACACACAGCTGCCAAAATTAATATACCACCCGTTTATTGAAGAACTTCAACATATACCTGCCCCATTCTGAGAGCGCAGAGCAGGTCACAGAAGATCTCCAACTGTTATTAAGAATGCCAGCCTGCTTTGCTTTCCTCCCACCACTGCCTCCCACACCAACAAAGCCAACCTGTTAAACCAGGCAAAAGCATGTGTTAAAATTCCAAGAAGAGCGACAGCCTTCCCCAGAACTTATATTAATTTCACTTTCCCCAGTTGTTTACTTTCACCCTAAGAGCCCATTTTCATTTATATTTCTTCAACGAGATGTTCTCAGCAAGACTTAATAGATCTGATCATAGCCAACATTTTTACAGCAATTTACTGGATGTGCAAATTGACGGAGTCCTGGCTATCATTAACTGACTCAATCAGGGCTCCAGGATTACGTTAATCAGACACACAATATCTCCATCAATCCCTTCTGCAACCGATTCAAGCATCGTTCAGCTCAGTCTCTGCAGAGAGGCTGACAACATCCTCCTTCTTTCCATGAAGAAACACAAGCATATCGGGGGGGGGGGGGGAGAAACGAATCTGCTCGCCACAATTGCAACCCAGCTTTGCTTTATGAAGTTGAGGATTGGGCAGAGAGACAATGACGGGCTTATGCTGAATTAGTGGTTGGGGATCCCAACAGAGGTCTCTCCAGGTCAAGTGTAACTTGATGCACACTAGCTCTTTAAAAGTAAACATATGCTCAGATGTCTGACACTTTTTTGGGGGGGGCGGCATTTTAAATTGGATAATGTACAAAATGCAGTTTCCCTTCAGGCAGCACTGGCCTCGGGATGCTGTCTCGTCTAGTTTGGTCCTCCTACCCTGCGACTCCCTAATCTATGTCCATTTCTCTATGTAGAATGAAAAGAACACCTGGCAGCCTATTGGTTACTCCACTCCAGTCGAGGTATCGGCCATCACATGCAAAGCTCTTCACGGCCGTAGCTACAGGACTGCCTCTCTCCCTCTCTGTTCTGCCACCGCAGCTTCGCTCATCTGAACAGGGCCTTTGCAGGTGCTGCCTACAAGAGGTCAGGAAAGCTCCCAGGCTTCTGGCCTGCCACGAATGATGCAAAGCTGAAATTCAAGAGGGCTTTTCACTGAGATACGGGAGCTGTAGTATAAGGGAGTTGTCTCAAAGGGATACATCAGTAAAGGGGTAGGGCGGGACCACAGACTTTACTAGCATTGTGTAAATATTGATGGACCATAGATTCCACTACTACTGTTCTAAATACGATCCCTACTGGGTAGTATCTATGTATTTAAATGCTCTCTTTCTGCATTTCTTCAGCTCTGCATTAGATCTCTGTGGGTTTTTTCAATATTTGCAAATTTGCATGTACATACACTGTTACATTGACATGTTTTTGATATTGATTGTACTGATTCACACTGTGTAACCCTCCTGGAGTCTCAGGCAGAATCTAAATAATCTAAATAAATAAATAAAATAATCATCCCCTCCCCCAGGAGCAGCTTGCCCTTCATCAGCATATAAACTGCTCTTAAGATGTCTCCATTGCAAAGACAAGATAGAGCGGGTGTGGCAGAGTATTCCCTGCCTCACCACTTACGAGACCGTGTGACAAAGACTAGAGCGATAAGCCCTGCAAGGCTCTCCCCTCACCCATGGCCCTGCCTGGCCATCCACTGGGCCGTCAGAGGCCAAAAGCAGGTGTCCTCTGGCCTCGGATGGGCAGGGACGGAGTTGCACCACCTTGTTTCTCTCCTGCCCTAGGAACAACAGCATGCCCCCCCTACCTCTTCCTTTGCTCTCCCGGGCCCTCACTGGAAGCTGCTTTTAAGGGATCCTGCCTCCCTGGCCTTCCTCCCAATCCCCACCCAGCCTCCCTGATTGGCCCTTCTCCCAGCCTATCCAGGGCTCAGCCTAGGGCAGGGCTTTTGCTCAGCCCTCTGCCTGGCTCACCCTTGCTGCTGCTGAAGCCTCCTCAGCAGCTCCCTCTGCACTCCAGGTTCCGTGCCTGCCCTGCCCTGGTTGCCAAGACACTCCTGTGGGCCTCGCTGGGACTGGGCTGCCTGTGCTGCTGCAGGCGGCAAGGGAGTCAGCTGCAGGGCTGGGGTTAGGGTTCCCAGGTGCCCACCGGTGGTGGGCAATCTCCCTGGGGTTTGCCCCCTTGCCTGCTGATCTACCAGTGACCAGTGGGAGGTGGCAAGCCCCCTGAAGATCATCTGCCACCAGCAGGCACCCCAGGAACATGCGCAGCACGTGTGCTCCTAGGGGGGGTGACAAGGTCTCTTCAGTCAGTCAATACCTTTATTGGCATAAAAACAACGTCACTTGGCATTATCGCGCCAGATGCGGCCGTGCTCTTGCACTTCGCTGGAGCCAATTTTTGCCCCCAATGGGCCACAATTAGCCCTGCACAATGCATGGGAGCATGCCCGCAGCCAGCACAACGATGTCACTTCTCAGAGGTGACATCATTGTGTACCCTCTGGGAGCACGGAAAAGGGTGTCCAAAGATTGACATGCTAGAGGCACGAGGAAGTTCTAGGTCCCCCACTTCCCGTGGAGAGGTTAGAGGGACCTGGTTATCCTAGCCGGGGTTGCTGCCTAGGGCTGGGCATGGGCGTCGGCTGCTGCTGCTGCTCTTCCACCCTGGAAGGCGGCCTGGGCCTCTATGGAGGTTCCTGCAACTGAGGGACTGATGGAGGAGTCGGAACAGGGCTTGGGGAATAATAATAATAATAATATTCGATTTATATACCACCTTTCAGGACAACTCAACATCCACTTAGAGCCCTTTACAAAGTGTGTTATTATTATCCCCACAACAACAATCACCCTGTGAGGTGGGTGGGGCTGAGAGAGCTCCGAGAGAGCTGTGACTAGCCCAAGGTCACCCAGCTGGTTTCAAGTGGAGGAGTGGGGAATCAGAGCCGGTTCTCCAGATTAGAGTTCCATCACTCTTAACCACCACATCAAACTGGTGCCTGCTGCTGCAGTATTGGTGGTGGTGGTGGGAAGGAGGACAACGTTGATGGTCAACCTTCTTATTTAATCACCCGTGGTCCAATTCCATGTTAAAGTTTTATGTCCAGTTTCATGTTTAAAAAGCTTAATCCTGAACATGAAGCCATGGTCTTCTGCACCATTAAGGAAAGAAGGATGGTATTATTGCAATTTAATGTAATGCAGAGGAGGAAATGTCAGGTTATTTGACTGTAACATCAATATAACACATACCCCCTCCCCATGATGATTAACTAGACACGAAATCCAGGCACCTTGACTGACTGTTTAATGAGATGAACAGTCACTGAAGAGATAGACTGGTCTATAATATGAAGACAGATTTCAAGACCGTGACTGTCTGTTTTAGTAAAAGGATACAGTGTAAAATGTGAGCACCAAAATTGTGTCCAGACTGGAGCTTAGAATCTTCACTTCTGTGTTTAAATTTGGCAAGTCAGCTGCAGTCTTGATATTTGAATTCATTTCTCCTTCTATGATTTCCACCTTATTATTTCTTTACTGCAGTAAGTAAAGCTGCTGGTTCCCCAAGGCACAAGTAATTGGAAATTCAAATCTCATCTCTGTACAGGAATGCCATACTTAGTTCAGTGTAGATGATGTAGCTGCCATTAGCCTGGGGTTTGGGGCCTGTGACCTTTGTACAGATGTGCCAGTTTGCAAAACCTTCACAAACTCATGTACTACCATATGCGAAATGAGGCAGTGACTGTCAATATATTCTTAATTAGGAACTAGGGGACCTAGACAGAAATCATGAAGCCCAGTTTCTCTAGATTTGTACTCCTTTGACTTCAGAACCTGGAAAAGCTGATTCCTGGTGTCCATGTGAGTTGGCAGTAGAGATGGGCACGAACAGCAATACGAACTTAAAAAAGCCACAAACAGCCCAATCTGCTGTTTGTGAACAAGCTGCTTGTGAGGCCCCATTCTAAACGACCAGGTGGTTGTTCCAAGCCTCATTCCTTGCTGTTCATTGCTGTTTGTCAAGCAGACAGTCTGGCACCTGCAATCAATTCCCTTGGCAACTCAGGCAGGGATTGTCTGAACTCTGTCTGAACTCCTGCTGTTGCCCTGGAAACCCCAATTTAAGCCCAATTTAGCTTGATAGGTAGGTCTTCCTTCCAAGTGTGGACTGGAGCTCCAAATTTGTTACAAGAGGAAAAGACTAGGGGGGAGGGGGGCTCCCAGCTTTGGCTTTCAGGGAGAGACAGCTGCTGTTAGAGAGACAGGGTGAGTGCATTGGAGCTTGAATTTTCTTTGTGTGTGGTGGGAAAGGGATCTACCCCATCAGGTTCCAGGGCTGCTGCCAGGCTCTGGGGCCAAGCTATTATTTATTATTGGTATATTTCCTGCTGCCTGCTCAGGTAGAGTTTCTGGGAGTGGTGCAGTAGGGATCTTGATGGCTGGAGGAGATCCTGCTGGCCCCCATGAACAACGAACAATGAACATGTTCGTGACAGGATAACATTTGTCAGTGTTCGTTGTTTGTTGTTTGTGGATGGCAACGAACAATGAACACCATGTTCATTTTTTTTTCTTTTCATGCCCATGTCTAGTTGGCAGAGAATAGTGAGGAGGGGTGAAAAGGACAAAATTGTCCTTCCTGCCCTGTCACAGGTACTGCTGCAAATACAGAAGACTAAAGGAGGAGGGAAGGGTGTCATCTCTTTTGCATTTATCATTGTAGCAAACAACTGGCATACCTATTACTTAGGACTGCCATCCTTTGGTTGGCGCCTAGAATTACAGTTGATCTCCAGACTAGACATGGGCACGAACCACAGAAAAACCAAACTGTACGGTTCATGATTCATGGCATTTTCACATACCACAAACCACGAACTCCACAAACCAGGGGCAAGTTCACAAACTGGTTCATGGTCCATGGTCCGTGGGGTTTAAATGCCCCTTTCCGGCTGCTTGGCAGCGGCAGGGAAAAAGGCATTTAAACCCACCGATCAGCTGCTTGTCGGGGAGATCCCGGCTGGCCAGCCAAGCCCCACTCTTTAAATGGCCATTTTCTCACTGCTCCGAGTGGCAGGGAAATGGCCATTTAACCTGAGGATGGGGCTTGGCTGGCCGGCCAGGAACTCCCAGCCAGCCAGCCAAGTCCCACCCGCTCTTTAAATGTGCATTTCCCCGCCACTCTGAGCTTTGCAGCGGCAGGGAAAGGGGCATTAGTGTTTACGAACCAAATAGAGTCCAGTAGACTAGTTCATGGAAGTTCGTGGAAACGAGCTTCCATGAACCGCTGGTTTGCAAACCACAAACCAGGCTGGTTCATAGTTTTTTTTGGTTCGTATTCCGGTTCATGTCCACCTCTACTCCAGACTACAAGCATCTATTTTGCTCGGGAAATGGCTGCTTTGGAGGAGGATGGGGTCTATTGCATTACTCTGCTGAGGCTTCTCCCCAAATCTCTAGAAATTTCCCAGCCCAGAGTTGGCAACCCTACTTAATTCCACGTGGGTCCCACAACCCCAGGACTCAATTTCCAAGTTTTGGAAGGGATGGTTGGAGGGAGTGGAAAGCAGGACTAATCCACAACCATCTGTGGCTTCTGTTGGCGGATCTGTGATCTTTCCACAAGGAGATTGCTGGATCAGACCCTAAATGTGTACAACCCAGTGACCATGTGCTGAGCATTTTTCTCCAGGGTATATGAAATGTTGTTTGTAACCTAATTAGAAACTATGAATGTTGTGTTCATGACCATCTATACTAGCTATACTACTGAAGGTTGGAATTCCACACCAGTGTTACCTGGAGCCATGCTCTGGTAACATCAAGACTTGACTGCTCGAACGCACTATACATAGGTCTCCTGTCTAAGTTAACTAGGTGTCTTCAGTTGGTGCAAAACACAAGCAGGAGCATGAACATCACCCTGATCCTGCAGTCACTCCATCAGCTACCTATCAGTTACCATGCTCAGTTCAAGGTATTGGTTATCACACACAAAGCTCTTCACAGCCTTGGTCCAGCATAACTACAGAACTCCCTCCCTCCCTATGTTCCTCCATGGCAACTTTGCTCATCTGAACAGGGTCTCCTGCAGGTGACACCTGCCACATGGACATAATCAACAGCTGCCCATACACGGGCTTTCTCTGTGGTGGCCCCTGCCCTATGGAACAGCCTAGCAAAATAAACGGCCCGCTGTAAAAACAAGCTGATTAGAACCAACGTTTAAACAAAGTGCTCTATACAATATCTCCTACACAAGCATACCATTATAATAATTTAAAGATACATCGACAACATATTTAACCGTTAAATATAAAGTGTTCTATAGCCAATATTTACAATAGCCACATACAAAGAATAATAAGGTCCATAATAATTTAAAGCAGATAACTTGTAAATTCCAACTTCAACATAAATTGCCTTCAGTCTTGAACTTCTGTTGTTAGAACTTCTGTTTTATTTTTTGTCGTTTATTCTGTTAATGAGTAGCCCCGGGTTACTCCTCATTTCAACTATAAACCTTTATCAAAACCATGATTCCATTTAGGACAAATAGCTTATTCAAAGGCACAACAATATCAAACTGGAATTCAAATACACTTCTAAACCATATTAGCCATTAATACTGTTATCCACAGGACAAAGTCCTTCAATCTTTCCCTCTGGCCACTCGCCTGGCTTTCCACCAATGATGCAAAACGGAATTATTCAAAAGGGCTTTTTACTCAGGTAGGAGGGCTGCATTGTAGGGAGGGGGTCTCAAAGAGATGCGTCACTAATGAGACCATAGACTTCACCACTATGTTGCCTTATGTACTATTGCTTAAGTATGTGCGCCTATGTACTACCTGTTGCTTTAAGTATGACCCTACTGTGTAGTTCTGTGTTGTCTAATGTCAGTCCTAGAATTGCTTGTGCTCTGTTTCAGCATTTCTTTAACTCTGTATCGGATTTCTGCTAATGTCATGTCTTTGTAAACTTGCATTTATTTACCTTATGGCATTAATTATGGAAATGCCCTTGATATTGACTGTGCTAATCTCACACTTTGTAATCCACCTTGAGTCTCAGTGAGAAAGGCAGACTATAAAAGACATAAATAAAATAAAATAAAATAAAGGAAAACAATATAAACAGCATTTGTCGAGACAAGCCAAGATCTCAGAGGTTGTGGACTGAATCCGTGTTTCACAAAATAACCACACATAAAATGTGGTTTTCTGGCATGTCTGAACCGAACCAGTATGTCATATGCTCTGCATATATGCAGAGAATAATCTGGCTAAATTTGCTTGTTTACCCTGCTAATGGGCAAATTCGTTGACCTCAGATCAGTCATTCATTTAAATGTTCTAGATGGAGCTCTCTGGTCCAGTACTTTATGTGGAAAATGCTATTATGATATGTACAATCAGTTCCCTTCCCTTTGGTCCCCTGCCTTTCCTTCTCCCGTTTGTAAAAACAAAACCCACAGCTGTTTTTCTACATCTCTGTCATTTAAATCGGCATCTCTCTTGCATTGTGACATAGCTTCATTATTCCTTCCAGGTCTTTTATCTTGGAGAAGTTTTGCCTGACAAAATTACTGGCTTTGTGTGTGCTGAATGTGCTGGAAAGCAAACCACAGAATACATTATACTTCATACTTTAATTATCAGTTGAAGGAAGGGCTCTGTTGGTAGGGAGGGGGAAATAATTTTCAGAAGGTTGAAACTCTATGGAGATTCAGGTTTGGAGAACAAAATGATTTCTGTTTCAGACATAAATCTATGTTTAAATCAATTCAACTGCACAGAGTATTTCTGAAGTTAGGTTGAACTGAACATAAAGGATGATTATGCTGTAGTAGATAGAGTGTGGGACTAAGATCCTTGGCAACCCAGGTTCGAATCTCCACTCTGCCATGGAAGATAGTTAGGTGACCTTGTGCCAGTCACACTCTCTCAGGCTAACCTACCTCACAGGGTTGCTGTGAGAGAAGGGAGGCAGGAAAAACTGCTTTGGGTTCCCACTGGGGAGGAAAACCGGCTAAAGATGAACAGATGCCAACGCATACTTTTCAGGCATGCAAAATCCACTCCTATTTCAAATTTACTTTGCAAGCTGGTGGTGATGGTGGAGAGTGCCCTCAAGTCGCAGCTAACTTATGGCGACCCCTGGTGGAGCTTTCATGGGAAGAGACTCACAGAGGAGGTTTGCCATTGCCAGCCTCTGCAGCTCTTGTCTTTGCTGGAGGTCTCCCATCCAAGGACTAACCAAGGCTCCTACAATTCCGGAAGGGCATTCACCTTAGCTAGAAGCTCGACTTTGCCATCTGCTGTTTTGGAAGAAAAGTTCAAAGCAACTCCTTACTCTCTCAGGCTTTGCTCCTGTCACTTAAGAGAAATTGATTCAATGGAGCATATTTTTTTCAATTGTCCACACCACAGGAAAATTCTATTAGAAACTATTAGTCCACTAATAGAAAGGTTCCCTGGTAGATCAAACAAAAGTAAACTTGACTACCTCTTGTCTGACAGGAGTCATCAGACAACACGCCCGGTAGCAAGATTTTGTGCCCAGGTCTATAAGTACCGTAAATTGCTTAAGGCAGTCTGAACGTGCTCCAGCTCTGTAAATAATCAACCTAGGGCACGTTTTGCTTCTACTTTTATATTTGTATATCTATTTATTGCTATCTCTTACATTTCATTTCATTTGAACTTTTAAACTGGTTTAATGTTCAGCTTATGCTGGTCACAAACGGTAACAATAAACTTGTAGACTAACCAAGGCTGACCCTGCTTATCTTCTGAGATCGGTCGAGATCAGGCTTACCTGGACTATCCAGGTCAGGGCTTGCAAACTGGTAGAAGAGATTAAAACGGTGTAATACTCTAAGTAAGGATGATGGTAAACATGATGATGGAAAACAATTTAAAGTATTTAGGATTATCCTGCATATTTTTGATTATGTTGTGATAGACCAAAAATGTTTTGAATTTTCTTGATAGGTGTGATGTGGTTGGACGACTGTTGCACTTGCTATCCTTGAGTGTTGTGTTATGAAATGTTATGTTTGTCTCTGTTTAATTTTCACAAAATCAAGTTAGAGACAGGTATGCTGGTTCAGGATGGATCACATGAAATCAGAACAGAAATATAAAGCTGGAAGAGACTCCAAGAGTCATCTAGTCCAACCCTCTGCACAATACAGGAAATTCACAGCTAACTCTCCCCCCACCTCCCCCAGTGACCCCTGCTCTATGCCCAGGGGAAGGCACAAAAACCCTTCAGGATACCTGGCCAAATAAATAAAAGAGGTGAATCAAACTAAAATGAACTGAAATACTTTGGACTGGAGTCAACGTTTTCAGAGATTCACTCTCCAAATGACTGTTAATGAAACAAATAGAACAAATCTTACTTTAATAGCCTGGGTGAGGGAGGAAATATTCAAAAATTGTAGATAACTATATACCTGTACAATAAGAACATAATTTTATGGGGATGTTTTAGCCAAATGTGTGTGTGTGGGGGGGGGGGGGTGCTCTCCACAAGCTGAGGGCCCCCAACATATTGGTTCATAATGCCCCAAGTTAGTAGTACAATAGACAACCATCAGATAGGGCCTGGAGATCTCCCGAGATTACAACTGATCTCCAGATAACAGAGCTCAGTTCCCATGGAAGAAATGGTAGCTTTGGAAGGTGGACTGTATGATATACCCTACTGAGGTCCCTCCCCTCCCAAACTCTGCCTTCTCCAAACTCTACTCCTGAATCTCCAGGAATTTCCCAAACAGGAGTTGGCAACCATAGTTAGTAGGCAAACCTGGTTGTGCCTACCCATTCTTGAGCTTCAGAAAGCCTATTTCTCTATCTAGGGAAATGGCATTCATGGCTAGTTTTATCTTTTAATGCAGCATAAGAAACATAACGCACTTATTACATCCATATTCCATGTTCTGACGTGTGCTATGTTGTCTACTGATAGCACTGGGGCAGGGTGCCAGTCGGAGGGATCCAATAGTATTTTTGGCCTCGGCCAGTTATCTTTGGTGGGTTTGACCCCGGGTCTTCTTAGTAGGGATGCCAACCTCCAGGAGGGGGCTGATGTCCTCCCAGAATTACAACTGATCTCCAGACTACAGAGGTCAGTTCCCCTGGAGGAAATGGCTGCTTTGGAGGGTGGAGCCGGTGGAACCACAACTGTGTTAAGCTCCCAGCCCTTCCCAAAATCTACCCTCCCCAGATCCCCATAGCTCCAGGAATTTCTTAGCCCAGAGCTGGCAACCCTATTAAAATATTATGGAATTCAGGGCTGCGTGATGTGGTTGTGGTCAGTAGTTTGGAGGCCTTCTTTTTAAAAAAAGATCCTTGTTTCATAGGCAGTGTACTTCTGCATACCAGATGCAAGCTCTCAGCTGCCTTCACGCCCTGAATGTAAAGATGCAGAATAGGTTGCTTCAGTCTCATACCAGATGCCCAATTATGCCTCTTTTATAATGCAGGATGCTCACCGTTGAGCGCAGCATTCCCCCCCCCCACCCCCAGAATGCTTCAGACTTTCCGTGGAGCTGAAATGCTTTCCCCCCTCCCTGTCTTGCTATCCAAAATAAAGAAGCTTCTCCTATGAACGGATGAAGGCCTGTCATACCACAGGGAGAGTCCTCACAATGAGAGCACAGCCTGAAGGCATCAAAGCTTAAACACCCCCCCACCCCCCTCCCTTCCCTTGGAAAAATAGACATTGTTAATTAAACCTAACAACCGAGTGACAAATTAATGGGCTGATTTAAATATTAATGATCCAGATGCCACTGCAAATGGCCAGGATCACCACACGCAGCTTGGAGGCTGAGGTCAGTCCTCCTTGCAGGAGTAGAAGAGCTTGAGTTCAAGGTGGGATTTTTGAGGATTGTTTACACGGCTTGATTTTCGTCAGTGGATGAATGAGGCATTACGGCAGAGCAACTCTCAGTACATTTTGTAACTGTAACACTTTTAGGGTGAGCCTACATAGCTTTATATCACAAAGAACCTTCAGAGAACTGGGGGGGGGGGGACGGACGTGCAGTGGGTGCTACTGGATACTACTATACGGATCCCCCTGGAGAACCATATAGTAGGGGTGAAACTATTTTTCCCCACTGCATTTTTTGGTTCTTTTGCTCTGTCTCTGGGGCTGCCCTCTTCTTTTGTATTCCACAAGGAACTCTCACAAGGGCTGCCAGTCCCCCAGTGTGGGCAGTGTGGGCATCTCTGCCCCCAGCCTCTGCCCTCTGTCACCACTCTCCTGGCCAGTGGGGGGACAGGCCCCGAAAACCTGTCTGGGAGGCAAAAATCTCCCGGGCCACATTGTGGCTGTTGTGCTCCCACTGGGTGCGACGACATCATTTCCTCAAGTGACATAATCGTGCCTGGTGGCGGGCATGCTCCCATCCTTCACAGGGGTCGCACTACACTTGATCTGAGTCAAAAGGCTCAGAAGTGATGCGAGAAGAGTGCAAAAAGATCACCCCTGTTAAGTTCCAGGTCCCCCACCCCTACCCCACCGGGAGGGTCAGGGGACCCGGCAACCCGAACTCTGACCATAAATTGAGACGTTTTTGGAAATCTTCCATGGCTGAGTGATAACCAGTAGCGAATTTAGATATGGAGTTGGCTCCAGAATAAATTTTCCATTTCTAATGACAGAATGAAACTTTCCTGCCTTACCCTTCCCGTTCTCCACAAAACTCTGCTCCTGGGGGACAGGGGACCCAGAAGACATGGGGGGGGGGCTGCAGCAAAAAGGGACCATCAGTGCAAGTTGCCCATTTAGCCTGGATCCAGCCCACTTGTGCTTTCAGCAGTGTGTGCACTTGGACATGCCTCCATATTTCCAACAGCCCTCCAGTTGCATAACACATCCAGTCCCCATTTCCCATTCTTCCTGACGGAAAATAAGTTGGAAGCCTAAAATAAATAAGGACCAATAAATAAGGACAAGACTGGAGAAATCCAGCTGCCGGACTGGCCTGAAGTACCCAGGGTGACTGGACCTCGCGCCTCCTCAGGGGCTGTCCTAGATAACCTTTTAAGTCCAAACTGCTAGCTGAGCAACTTTCCGGACTTGAACTAACTCTGTTTCCAGTCTTGAGAAATAGCAGGGCTGCCAACCTTTCGGTGGGGCCTGGAGATTGCCTAGATTTACAGCTGATTTCCAGACTACAGAGCTCAGTTCCCTTGGAGCAAATGGCTGCTTTGGAGGGGGAGGGGGGGGCTCTGTGGAATTCTACTCCACCGAGGTCCTTCCCCTCCCTAAGCCCCTTCAGTCTCCACCCACAAATCTCCGTGTATTTCTTCATCCGAAGTTGACAGCCCTAAGAAACGGGGATCCCTCATCCCCTGGAAAACGGAGATGCTTTCGGGTGCTGAAGCCTCCATCTTAAAACCCTGAGCGCACCTCCCCGCTGAAGCTGGAGGGGTGTTGCCAACATCTCTCACTGCTGAGCATTTTCAGCCTCTGGGAAATGGAGGGATTTACTCAAAGAGCCACTGCGGGTGTTGATCCAGAATAACGGCAGGATTGGGATGTTTATGGGGTGGTCCTGCCGAGACGTTTGATTCTGCAGCAGCAGCTTTGCTGGCTGAGGGAGGTCCAGGCGGGGCCGGTGATCAGACTTCCGTATCAGGATAAAACAAGCAGGGGGACTTCCCCGCCTTTCTGCCCCTCTCCGCGCCGTCTTTTTGCCCCTGCTGCCCCTGTTTGTTCTGGCTCTCTTTATGTATTCATTTATTTCATTTTACACCCTATTTTTCGCCCCATGGGAGCCAAAAGCCTCTTGCGTTCTCCTTTTCTCCACTTTATCCCTGTGAGGTAGGTTAAGCTGAGAGAACGTGACTGGCCCAAGGCCACCCGGTAGGTTTCCACGGCCCATCTAGTTCTCCCAGATCCTAATCCAACACTCTAACCACTACACCCGCAGGCTCTTTTGCCCTCGTTGGCCCCCACTTCCCATCCCATTCCTCCCTTCCGTTTGATGGAATAGGTGACTCAGCATGTTTTGGACATTGGGGGGGGGGCACTGCATGTGTCTCTCTGTTTGTATGTGTCACTCTTGATAGTAAGCCACTTCTCTTTGTCTAAGGCGGGGACCCCTCCTGACTCCTCCTCTGTCCCTGTGTCTCTTGGGAGATTCCCTCTCTTGCCTCATGGCCTTCCGAAGGGGAAGGATGCATTTCTCAGAGAGCTCCTGCCATGAAGGCCTCCTCCTCCACAGACTCACTTGCAGCCTCGCTGCCAAACTATTTGACCGTGTTATTTGTAGGGAAAGTGACTTTTTAGATTAGGACTCTTTCTTAATGCTCCAAGATATTGCCATGAATGGACTCTATCTCAGAAAGTTCTACCTTGTCTACAATTTGTCTGAGGATTAATTACTACATGTTGGGGGAAAGGGAGCGTAGATACATACGCCCTGCATTTCAGTTTCCCAACAGGTATTCCTTTCTTGAATGGAAAATGCCGAAGAAGAGAGACCAGGAGGCGCTCTGCTTGAGGGAAGGGACCATTTCTCATTGTAAAGCACCGGCATGCAGGAGGGCCCAGAAGAAGTTCTGGCACCTCTACCTGAAGAAGTATCTCAGAAGGGCTGAGAATGACCTTGCTCTGTCTCGGACCCCAGAAAGCCAATGCTACTGCCGGCGCTAGACTGACCAATGGTATGTGCTGGTACATGTCTCCTCTCCGCTACAGGATGATAGTTGCAGCAATCGTTAGGGATAAGACTTTAGGCAATAGGGAAACCCCAGTCTCTCTCTCTCTCTCTCTCTCTCTCTCTCGGGAAGAGGAAAGCAAGCACAGTCAAGTCCATTTTGATATGTGCCACACCTCAACTTCATTAGTGGGCATTCCTACTTTGAAATTCTTGACAAGAGGTTGTTCACAGTCCTTTTCTTCTACGGTTTGAACAGGAGGTACCAGGGATCTAATCCGAGACCGTACACATTCAAAGCACACGCTTTACCACTGAGTTATATGGCCCTTCTAGAATGATTTCCTCTAAGGCCTGACATCTGATGAGGGTTCCCTCTTGTGCCTGCCAGCCCTGCTTCCCACAGACACATTCTGAGGCAGGCTTCTTCTAACCCGAGGGAACCAGGTGTCGCTAGAGAGTGGGGCTGGAGGAAACAGCTCCCCTGCCCTCTGGAGTTACCAGCAACCCCTGTGCTGAAAAGAGGGGAGCAGGAATGTTCCGAACGGGGGTGGGGGTGGGGGGTGGTAGATGTCAGCTGCCTCTTTCTTACTTATGCCAGCCCTGCTTCCAATCTGTTGCCCAACTTTCTCAGCCGTCAACACCTGCCACTTTTACGTCACTACACCCCCCTGCTACCTTTATTTAGATCTGCCCATTATACATCTTACTGTACCTCCAACACACCCTCTCTGTTGCCAGAGGCAATTTGAAAGGGCAATTCTAAATGTCACCCATCCTGCAGAATATTTCAGCAGCTCTGTTTCCAGCTTTCAGCACTTGGCGTATGCCTTTTCTTCCCACTCAACAGAAGGTTTCTCATGGGGAGATTTCAAAGACATGTTAAATCATGGCAAGCGTGACTCCCTCCATCCTCTGGCTGACTCATCATCGCAGAAAGCCGCCCTCCGGTGCAACTGGCATTCAAATCCTCAGCCTCATCTGTGCGAATGTGTACAGTTCAAGAACAGCTGTACCATGGATCTCCGATGAATGGGTAACTCCATTGTGACAGATTGAGTTGCCTCCTTTTTCTAAATTCATTTCCTAGCTTTCTGCTAAAGCAACACTGTTATATCCTTGGCTGAACATTTTAATAATTCGCCATCAACTTAGACACAATCCATCTCTGCCAGCCTTAAAGTTTTGCTCCCCAAAGTGAAAACATTTCAAATTGCTCAAGCTAATAGTGCAACCTTTTTTGGAAAGTGCAGGATGTACAAAATGACAAATCGTTGCCAAAAGCCAGTGATGTTCTCTGTCGTACGTTTGGTCTACGTGGAACTCTATGTCTGAAATAAAAAACCCGCCTTCTTCAAGGACTCGGCTCGCCCGCTCTTTTCACTGGCTCCGATAGGAAGCCATTATTCTTCACCACCCCTCTCCTCTGGCTTACAATGGCTCGAGTCCTACCTTGAAGGACTTTTCTGCGATGCCTGCATGCTTTAATTCACCAACGCAAACAAAACTCCTACATTCCTTGTGGATGAATATCCAGCTCTAGACGTTGTGCTTGGCTCAAAGCCTAGTGATGTAAATAGAATGACTCCTCTTTGAATTCAATAGGCTTTGGAACAAGTTGTTATGTTCCCCAATTCTGCTGTCAACATATACTCATATTGTGAAACCCACCGAGCTGAACCGAAGATTTGCTTGGCGATGTCTTGCAGAATAAATTGAACCATACCTCTCCAGTTATTAGTTTCTGAGCAGTAAAAACCTAGCTAATTGGTATCATACATCAGTCCATTGGGAAGAAATATATTGTAGTGCTGTTCCAAACAGAGCCCTATTCTTCTTGGCCAATTGATTTCAATGGACTTAGAAGGATATAGCTTTGCTCAAGAGGGCAGGGTTACCACGTGACCAGGAAAAAACAGTCTGGTTAGCTGTTGGGCCTTTAATAGCTGCAGCTGCAGAACTCAACAAGTTTTTAATGGCCTAGAGACTGAGAATCTCACTCACTGATTAAGATCCTAGCTAGATGTTACATCTGACTCTAGTTTGGCTGAGGGATAGGGTTGCTAGGCAGAGCCGGGCAACAAGAGGGAGGGTTGGGAGCAGGGACACAGTGGGGGAGGCAGTGCTGCAAGCATCATTACATCACTTCTGCAAATAACCCAACGTGACAGTGGGTGGCTCTAGGAATTGCTGGGAACTCTGTGGAAAAATCATAGAGTCTCTGGAAATTCTTAGAGCCATCCATTGTTAATTCTGGGTTTTCTCCAGAAATGACACAATGATGCACGCAATACTGCTGGGTTTGGAGCTGAGTTGGAGATTGGAACCATGATGGGCAATGGTAGTTTGTGGTAATGGAGTCCCCCACCCTGACCGGGGGGATGGAAAGCCTATCAGGGTATCCTTGGCCCCACTCTGTTCTTAGGGGCATGTTGTCTGCAGTGAGTACATGTATGTTTTTTCCCACAGAGAGGGTAAATGCAGCTTGGTGGTGGTGGCTTTTCCAGCAAGAAAACTCACATTTACAATAAACACGGAAGAAATCCGAATGGGCATCTTGGAATCCTGTAACTGGAGGAGATGGGAGTTGACCCTCCCGTGCAAAGCATTTGTTCAGCGATTAAGCTAAGAAGGGGTGGCCCCTTCCCAGAGCCTACCCGCAAGATACGTAGCCATGCACATAAACATTTGCAGACACATGGAAATAGGAATTCTCCTCTGAGTATAATTTTTTCCCCTAAAGGCCCATGTGACATTTGCTTCATGAGAGCTATAAGGTCTCAGGAACCTGAATTCAAACAGTCAAATATTCCTTCATACTCAAAATATTCTTGGACAACCAAGACATAACGGCCAGTTTTAGGCTGTTTTCACATGCCCTTAAAGGGATGGCGCGCTAAACCGAATGCGGGTTTTCCCCTTCACTCCACATGTCTCCGTTAGCAAAACGGGTGCAGGGCATTTTCCAAGCATATTTTAGGCGTTTCTTCCATGAATGCACTTTTGCCAATCTTCCCTTTTGGCGCAGCTTGACAGAGCACTTTTTCTTCGTTCCTGGGCATGTCAATGGCAAAAGCACTCCAAGTAAACTTTTGATTGGCTCCTGGCTCCTCCCTCCAAGCCCTCAGCATGAGATCACATACGTGCAAAGCTTTAAAAAAACATTTGAAAGGGAGGCGGGCGACGGTAATGAAAGAGCCCGACCTCCTCTCCAAACCCGCTTTTTCTAAGAGCTGCGGAGGCTGCCTGTGAACACAAAGCGCAAGGTAAGCGCTTTTGGGCAGTGTGTGTGGATGTTGAGTTCTCAGAACGACTCAGGAGAACACACAAAACAAGTGGGACAAGTGCAGGAAAGAGTGTGGCTGTGTGGAAATGCCCTCGGTCTGCATCTCAATGCCCGCCTCCAAGAAAAAAGAGGAGGAAGATGCACTTTGAGTAGAATTAAAAAGGTCATCATTTATTTTTTATTTTTTAAAAAATAGCACATTCAGTAAAAACTATATTTCTTCTCATCAGTGCAAACATTTTGGAGGCCTTCTTGGCTATAGCCACCTCATGTATGAAAGACCAATTCATCTATTTTAAAAGAGGATTTGGAACTGATTCTAATTTCCAGTGATGAGAGTTCATTCAAAGCTTGGCAATTCTACAATTCTTCTGCCTAAAATGTGTCCCTATTTTGTTCCACACACCAGCAGCTAAGGGGGAAATTGGTCTGAGTCTGTCTCGGGTTTTGCTTGCCTTATGTCTGATTCCCCTTCTCCCATCGGTATCAACAGCTCAGCTGCAGAGCTCCCATTGTCAGTGGGTAAATCTGCAGCACAGAAGAATTACCACAAAATATTGTATTGTAATGTGGAGAATATTGTGTACTTACATAGTTTGCGGCCAGGTCTGGATGAAGATAATCAATTCCTGCAATAAACAATGACAGCACATAAATCATAGTTAACACATTCCCCCAAAATACCAGAAATGGAGAGGTTTTAATAGCCTTGAAATTGAATTAGTCTGAGGATAAGCACACCAAGAGAAAATAATAGCCTTAGTGTTAGTTTCAGTTAAATACAATCTTTCAACCCTTGGCTTTTACATGGGAGCGGAGGACAGGCTTCAGGCCACTGTCCAAAATGCGTTTGGATAACTGAAGCCCAGAGGTTAGTGGAAAGCTTAAAATGGTCACAGATCTTCAAATATATACATGCCCGTGTATGATCCCAGCAATTTCAACAGAAAAAGCAGGAGGAATATGTAGCTATGGCACTGGATGCCATCAGTATGCAGTTGATTTACCCAGCTTCGTATCTCGCTATCCAAATCCCTTGCTGATGCTGAAGACGTCCTGAGTCACTGCCTTGCAGCTGAGGTCAAATGACTTAAAAGAGACAAATTGAAACTGACCCCAAATAAGATGGGAGTGAAGCTGGTTGGGAAGGTAACGATCCTGAAGGACGTTGTGCTTCCCACCTTTGGTGGAGTTCAGTTGACCCTGGCAGACTCAATTGAGTGGAGTGCAAGTGGAGTGCAAGTGAACAGGGAGGAATACAGGTGAGTCTGTTCACTTGCCATTCAAGTGTGATTCGTCACTTCTAGCTTGGCCCTCAGTTAAGAGCCATGGAGTTATACTGGATCCAGCACTGCTGTTAGAGAAGCAAGTAAATGCAGCTGCAAGAAAAAGTCCTGTCTCGATTCAGACCAGCCCGGAAGACGGCCCTCTCCCTTGACACGCCCAGTCTGGCCACCTGGAGTCACAATACAGTAACACACCTATTAAATTCCACGCATATTGATTCCACTCGACACTATATTGGACTTAACTGAGATCTCTTTATATTCTAGTAACGTTGTGAATTTTAATATGTATGGAACTGAGTCTTAAGTCAGTGACTCTTTAGTTGTACATTATTGTACATCCGTGGAAACCTTGTGGTACATACAATTATTCTATAAATGCTGTAATTGTTATATATAATGGTTCATCTAGGTTATTTGGGTTATATATTGTAATGTTTATTCATCATATATAATATAATCTTGTGTCTTAGATTGGAGTAGTCAGAAGGTGATGGTGGGTTTTCCTTTTTGGTTATTCCCCATGTTGTAAGGCAGAGCCACCCTGGTTCTCACCCCAGAGCCGTCAAGTGTCTGTAGCTCAGGCGCTCCCTTGCCAAACTTCCTTTCGTGCTTGAGGGATTTGTGACACATCCTAGCTGCAAGTCTATGAATCAAGGACAATGGCATCTCTCAAGGGCTTTGTGCCCAGGTCCATGAAGATCCCAGGGGTGCCAAAATGGACCTCTTTTAGACACTTCCCTGATGCCTTTGCACTGAGCCAGTTTGGTGTAGTGGTTAAGAGCGTGGGACTCTAATCTGGAGAGTCGGGTTTGCTTCCCCACTCCTCCGCTTGAAGCCAGCTGGGTGACCTGGGGTCAGTCACAGCTTCTCAGAGCTCTCTTAGCCCCACCCACCTCACAGGGTGTTTTGTTGTGGGGATAATAATGGCATACTTTGTAAACCTCTCTGAGTGTGCATTAAGTTGTCCTGAAGGGCAGTATATAAACCAAATGTTATTATTATATTACTATTATTAATGTCCCTGTGTGCTAACTGTTGTCCTCAGGCAGCCATTTGTGGTGATCCCACCACTTAGCGTGGCCTGCTTGGCATCGACCAGAGCTTGGGCCTTTTCCATCATGACCCCTGCTCTATGGAATGGACTTCCCGAAGAGGTGAGGGGAGCCCCCACCTTGAACATCTTCAGGGGGCACGGCAAGGCCTGCCTGTTTGCCAGGGCTTTGCAGAGAGGGGCGTTGAATGGGGAGGACCACCTGCTGGTGGTCCCTGGCCCCAGGGAGGCTCGACTGGCCTCGACCAGGGCCAGGGCTTTTTCTGTCCTGGCCCCCACCTGGTGGAACTCTCTGTTGGAAGACACTCGGGCCTGCCAAGATCTTGTATCTTTTCGGTGGGCCTGTAAGACGGAGATGTTCCACCAGGCATATGGTTGAGGCCAGCAAAGGATCCATATAATCAGCCTCCCTGCCGGTCTCCTACCAGCGAAGGGGCTATATGATCATTCCCCCCCCCACATATGATGAAGTAAAGTTGAGTTATAAACTCACACCTCCACCCTCTTTTTATGTGTATGATGTGCAGCGAAAGGGGAAGGGGGGCCATCTATGCTACTAGTAATTATGTTGTGGAAAATGAGTTTGTGATTTTATTGTCTATTTACTGTAATTTTATCTACTGCTGTAACCTACCCTGAGCCTGCTCACGGGGAGGGCGGGGTATGAATTGAATTAATAATAATAATAATAATAATAATAATAATAATAATAATAATAATAATAATGGACAGGGAGGGAAGGACTTGGGGTTTGTTATATTAGAATTAACTGGAAATATTTTAAAACTATTATTGTAAGCCACATTGAACCATGTGGCAAGGCAGGGTATAAATGTTTAAATAAATAAATAATGCCGCTTCTTTCTCCATGTTCCAAAAAGCCTGCTTTTTCCCCTCACAAGAGACTCCAATGTGGGTTGCAGCAGCTGCCTAGCGGCTCCTCCATGACATGAACTCGCTTGGAGAGGAAGAGGGCAAGTGAGACCGGACTGTGCCCTTAGCGCTCATGATGATAACGGGGGGGGGGCTCCTTTCTGGCCACAGTGGGTTGTACTCCCACCAGCATTCTGCAGGCCAGTCGCGCTTGACACACGGGGTATTTCTCCTGTGAAGACCCTCCCCCCTTCTCCAGCAATGCCTTTGGGGGGATCAGGGAAGGCGGGTTAAGGAAGGCTGAGGGATCAGCTTCTGGCAGTGGAATCGTTGGCCTTCATTTCCTCGAAGCAAGAAACTCACGGGCAGGTTGCAGGTTGGCCCTGACTTGGGTCGTCCAGGCAAGCCAGATCTCATCAGAAGCTACGCCCAGGTGTTGGATGGGAGACCTACAGCAAAGATCAGGGCTGCAGAGGCAGGCAATGGGAAGCCACCTCCGTTAGTCTCTTGCCTTGAAAACCCCAGCAGGGGTTGCCCCGAGTCAGCTATGACTTGATGGCACTTTCCACAGCCACCAGCTTGCAGAGTATAGTCTGACCACCCCTCCCTGATTACAACCCAAATATATATATATATATATATATGGCAAATAACGTATTTGTGAGAAATCTCATTTGTTCACCATACTATTTAGAAAGGGAGAGGAAACCTCCGTTACAAGGTTTTCCGGAGCCGTCATCACGGCCAAAGCTTCACCAGTTTTACAGCACAAAGAAGTCACCAACTGAAAATGTATCTGGATGTAGAACATAATGTTCAAATAGGTCCGCCTTTAGATGTATAGCATGCGCACTATCAATGCGCTCCACTGAACAGATGATAAATATCTTCCACTAAATGTATTTTCCTGGTATGTGACCAGGAAAATAAACAAGATTGTCAGTTCCAATTCTTCAAACAGGCTAAAAACCAACCAGGTTTGAAGATCCACAGGCTTACAGTTCCAGAAGACATGAATCCTAGACGCCTGCCGCATTTATCCTTACAGCCAAGCCCCTACCCAACAAACAAAAAAGAACGAGAACTTATTTCACATTGTAGCTATTTAAAAATCTGTAGGAGAGTGAGAAAGAGACCAGTCCACAATGCAGTACATCACAGAAAAAATTGGCATATATATCTGGTTCCGTAGACTTAAATCTAAGTGCTTAAATCCAAGTGTTTTAACTCAGGTTATTTGTCAACCGAATCATAATCTCTGGCATGGCAAATGCAGTCCTGAAAGACCAATCACTGGTTCTGTTATCTGTGCTGCTTTCATGGCCACTGTGATTTCAGAAGTATTTTAACAACTGCAACAGACTATCCACATGATCAGTTGAGTAGTGATTTGAATTCCTACTTCTCTCCTGCCCTCTTGCAGTTGTCCTTTACTATTCTTTTCCAGGCAACGTGGACAAAAGCTGCAGCTTTTCTCTTGCATCTCTGCAATAAAAAAGGGCTACAAACTTCTTAAAAGACGACATTAGTTCCAAGGAACTAGTCAGTCCTTGCAATAGATCATTCTAAAAATATTGCACTATAACGCAACAACAATTACTGACATTTTTCAAAGCCCTTGACAAGTACTTTGGTGGGACACCAGGAAACACGGTGACTGCAAGAGTCTCGTGGAAGCAAAAGTGGCACAGGTGTGGGTGGGGCTTTGAAAATGTCCACCTCCTTGCCCAGATGCCAATGTCCTTGGATATTTCTTTTACAATTTTCTTTTTTAAAAAAAGGTCATAGTAAAGCAGGTTTGGGAAAGATCAGAACAAAACAGACTAAAGCCTGACAAGTGGACAATTCGAGGGCAATATTGGGTGGATGCTCAAAAAAAAGCTTACTGGTTCGGAAAGAACGGCAGAGCAAAACATCTGTTTGGGAGCAACCTACTATATTTCTTAATAACGCAAATAAACAAGTATCTTATAGCACCTTAAAGCCACGTAAGGACAAAAGCTGAGCCCTGTTGAATAAGACCGGTGGTCCATCTAGTACGGCATCCTGTCTCACAACTGGCTCCCACCCACCAGTTGCTCTGGAGGGCCAACAACAGGGCATAGAGGCACATGTGCTTCGCCTGAGGCTGCCTCCTGGCACTGGCTGACTGCTGACTGGCTGACGTGGAGGTTCCCTTTATTCCCCACGGCTGGCAGCCTCTGATAGTCCTTAAAGGGTTTAATGAATTGAAGGACACTTCAAAGGGCTGCATCCTATTGGCTTTTCCTCTGGCAAAAATGGGGGGCTCCCTTTGACCACCAAAAAGGCTATGGGGGGCATCATGGGATCCATGTGGATAAAAGCAAGAGTAAAGTGGAGGGCTGGGAAGACTGAACAGAAAGCTGGAAGGCTCCGACCCAACACGTTTTTATCCCATAACAACCTCTTCCTCAAGCGCTCTAATTCTTTGCTCTCCATCCTGTGGCACCTATGTTTGTGGGCAGCATGGGCTCCAACGCTGCTGAATGTACACATGCTTGAAGGGCCCGAAGGGCAGATCAAGACTGTCTACAAGCGTAGATGCTTTTGGGGACCTTCTTCCAGCAAACGGGGGGAGGGTTGCAATTTGCTTTAGCAGTTAACCCCGTTCCTACATTCATTCAAAGCACGTGCACTCTGGGAGCCTAGAAGGGAACAGAGCTCTGCTCACTGGTTTCTACTCCCTAAGGTTGCCAAGAGCCACCCCAGACCTCCAGACAAAGATCTCCTCTTTACGTCCCTCTACCACACCACTCAGACTCAACATCATAGGGACACAAATGTTCCACCAGGCCTATGGCTGAGACCAAGGTACAGGCGAGCTTCCTTGCTGGTCTCCTGGGGGGGGGGGGATTGAAAAAAAACCCCACCCCAGTTTCCACTGAAATGTTAATATATTCTGCCTGTCCCCACCTCATGGAATGTTTTTGGCTGGGGGTTGAGCAAACTGAGGGCCAAGCTACAAGCGACGAATGACACTTGAACGGCAAGTGGATTGAATGGAGTGCAAGTGAACAGGGAGAAATACACTTGCCGTTCAAGTGTCATTCGTCACTTGTAGCTTGGCCCTCAGTCACCATCAAATGTATTGTTATTGTTTTATGATTTTAATGCTGTTTTTATTGTGATTTATTTATGTTGTAATCCACTCTGAGCACATTTATGGGGAGAGCAGATAATAAATCCAATGAATGAATGAATGAATGAATGAATGAATGAATGAATGAATGAATGAAACGATATGACTTGCCCAGTTTCATGGACCCCCCATAGGGTTGGCAGCTCTGAAATGGCCCCCGGCTGCTTCTTGCAGATTTCGCAGTCATGCTGTTGTATACACATAACACCTCCCCACACATACTCACAACTTTTGAGCTGAAGAAGTTGGTGCCAGTGAGTGGCATTCTACTCGTCTACATGTCCACTTTGACCATGGCTTGACCATGGAATCCAGAAGCACTTAGGTTAACTAAAACGTGTGTGTTTTGTCATGTTTTGTATATAAAATAATGGTTGTGAATCAAGATCTTTTGCTTTGTTTAGATCCTTCATTCTGCTATTGTGAGACTCAAAATGGGTTACAGTGAAAAAGTGGAACACATCAAATCAACAACTGAAACAGCATCTATAATAAAATAGATAGATAATAATAACATACTTTCTAAACCACTCTGAGTAGGCATTAAGTTGTCCTGAAGGGTGGCATATAAATCAAATGTCATTATTAGATGGCCACGCTTTTAAGGGCTTCAGCAACAGAACCCAGCTCTCAAGGAATAAAATTCCTTCTAAATAACTTGGCTATACACAAATAACAAAATGGCAGACGAGGCCATTCCGTAGCGTGGACATAGCCACCAAGAACGCTTCGGCACTGGTGGAGCCTGACTTTACCGGGCTATGTGAGAGCAGAGCAAGGGACCCCCGCTAGACAAACGCAGCTTTCCCCGTGTGTAGAGGACGGAGCCAGGAAGGAAGCCATTATGTCCCAACAGCCCAGCAGCATTTCTCTGAGAAGATGTTGGCGTGCTGCCAACAAAAGGAGGTGGCGAGGCAAAGGCTGTCCTTGGCCTGGCACACTGCTGGGTATCCAGCCATCCATACACAGAAGTTTCCCCACGTTCTTCTCTGTTCCTGCACCCCACTCCAGCCCCATTCCTGGCTTTATGGGATCCATGTGGAGGATGAACCATGTGGGTTGGTGGGATGGACTGGGGAATGACGAGGGAATGAAACCGCCCCTTTCCTAAGCAGAGACTGTGGAAGAGGAAGGAGGATCAACCCCACCCCCTGGTCCTTCTTCTGCCAGCTCCTTGTCAGCCTGCCTGGCTACTGGAATGGCTCTATAACCATCCCGACCAGTGGTTGGTACTGTTGCTGGTCTAACTGTTGCGACTGTTTTCAATTCTGCACTGGAGGCAGTGCTGAAAACCACATAGAAACCCTTTCTATTAAAGCGGATTCCTTAAACAAGGGAGTCACAACAGGCGGCAGAGGCTTCAAGGTGGCAAAAGGCTTATGGCCCGAGAAGAGATTTCCTGGCCACGTGAGGGCCAGGAAACGGTCAGCAGCCCCCAGGAGGAAACGGGGCGGGTGGGGCCCGACATTGCCGGCAAACGACAACATGCCTGCAGCAGAGACGATGGACTTAGGAAGGCGCCCTGAACCCCAGACTCCGTTATCAATGACACAGGCAGGAAGACACGCGCAGAACTCTTTCGGGCTGATTATGGGCCTTCCTAAGTGTTAGGCTACAGGTTTAATGCGGGGGGGGAGGGGGAACTATAACGGTTAACTAACCACCTCCACCAGTGGCTGGGGCTGGTTGGTTCTAGATTGGTTCTAGTTGTTCTGTATTCGGAGGGGAGTTGACTGTAACTATTATAACTCGGTATTTGAAAGACTAGGAGTCTAACAAGCTTAGGATTCTAGCATGGTTTTATTTTAAAAAAGAAAATCATTAGGTTTAATTTATTATTTGTGCTGGACTCGTCTGGGCGTACATGCTTGCTGTTCTCTCGCAGCAATTAGGGACGGTAGCACACATTATAACTTTCACTGTATTAGCCACAGCCGCAGCACGGAACATTATTCTGCTCAGTAATATGTTAACAAGGACAGACGGCGGGAACCAAGCAGGGCAGAGCAGCGAGGGAGAACAAAAGAAAGCGCCTTTGAAAGGCATGATGGATGGGATAAAGAGCCAATTCCATCTCTGTGGCACAAATGAAATATACGTTCCCTGTAGCTAGTACAGGGGAATTTGGCAAAAGGCTACAATTTAAAATTGCAATTTCATTTCTCTGTTTACTTATTATCTGACTTTGCATGGCTTCTCACCACGGCAGCTCTTAGAGGACTCCACAAAAAAATCAATAGCACAGCAATGAGATCTGGAAAGGACTGCACGAATACTTTACTTCAGATTAAGGTTGCCATTAAAAAGATGGGGGGAGAGAAAAAAAGAGAGTTGCTTTTGTCTAGCATTTGTCCTCTTTATTAGGAGCCAAGGAGAATGTAGGGAGAGGGAAGAAATGTGAGCCGTCATTCTCATCCCCATTACAAAACGAGAGTTTTGCAATTAGGTAGATCCCATGTCCAACAATCTCCAAGGTGCAACTACTTTCAATTGCGTATTTATCTACTTTATTTATAGTCTGCCCTTCTGTCTGAGACTTGTGCAGCGTTAAAGACTCGCTGGTGACTTGCAAATCTGCCAAGGGGAGTAAAGGTGAAAGCGTAAAGAAGTCACTAACTAAAATTGGAGGGGTGTCACAAATTCAGCTTACAGGCTGCCGCTTGGCCCTCGCCATTGTTCATGCAGGGGGAGGAGGCTAAAAGCTCTGGGGTGGCATTTGGCCAATCCCATGCCATGTACGAGGAAGTCTCCAGGACTGGGTGGGGCGTTTCTTTCCCTTTCCCCTTCCTCCTCTGGGAACAGGTACCAGAACAATAAGGAGCTTTCAGACTCTAGCTAGCAAAAGAGAAAGCATTGCTTCCTCTCCATTCTCCTGGGCCTCTAAATGCTGACTGCTGGCTGTCAAGGGGGGAGAGTGCTCCTATCAGAGAATCGCAGTGACAGAAATTGTGAGCCCAGTGTTCAAAGAAATGTCTTTGGCGGCTGGAATCCAAGAGCGAGTGCAAGAGCAGCCAGTTCCCATAATATTCACAGGCCAGGGAGGCCTGACTGGCTTTCCGGTGATGCTTCCATTCCATGTTCCGCTGACTTCCTTCAACCAAGAGCTCTCTTGCCTCCCCCCTTAAGGCCTGCCTGGGCCCAGAAAGGCCAGCTGTGCTCAGTCGCTGTGAAAGTGAACAAACCCCTCGCAAGGCCCAGATACAATGAAGCCGAGGAGCCGCAGCCAAGCGACGGCACGCCGGGTAGGCAAGCAGCACCTTTTCCCCAGCGTTGTCTAAAGGGGAGGGGGAATGAACAAGGAGAAGCCCCTGAGCTCGACCACCACTTATTCGTAGCCAAGCAGGTTGGACGTTTCCAGAGCATCTCTCAAATTTCATTGAGTGCAATCAGAAGGCCACAAGGATTAAAGCATCTCTTGTGTTATGATTTATTTGAAAATATAACTTTGGATTCCTGTTGTATTTTATTTTTGCTTATTTTTATTAGCATTCCTAATAAATAGGGCATAAATTTCCCTATAGAATTAACAGTGCAGAGATATTCCAGTCTAAGCCCATTGAAAGCAACAACAATGGACTGAAGTTACTCTGTGGAAGATTGCACTGCCAAGTCATGTCTTAAGTGGGAGGAGAGGGAACTGACTGGCCCCTCCTCGAACGATGCCAGTTAGAAGTCTCCACCCTAAGCTGATGAAAGGAGAACCATAGGGGACCCTATTGTGGGTAGAAGGCAGCAGATAAATGTTTTAAATAAGTAAATAAAATACCTGTGCAGATTATTTCCTAGGGGAACTTTCCCCACAAACTAGTTAAAGAGTGGAAGAGCTAGGCTTGCCAACCCACAGGTGGTGGCTGGAGCTCTCCCAGAATCTCAACTGATCTCTAGCCCACAGACATCAGTTCCCCTGGGGAAAAAACGGCTGCTTTGGAGGGTGGACTCCGTGGCCTTAAACCCCACTGAGCTCCTTCTCCTCCCCAAATCCTGCCCTTTCCAGGCTGCACACACAAAACCTCCAGGAATTTCCCAACCTGGAGCTGGCAACCCTAGTCTAAGCCAGTTTGGTGTCATGGTTGAAGTCTTGGTCTAGGATCTGGGAAATCCAGGTGCAAATTTCCACTGTGCCACGGAAGTGCACTGTGCGGCCGCGGGCCAGTCATTCTCTTCCTCAACTTAGCCTACTTCACAGGATTGTTCTGAGAGGGAAACAGAGGAGGGGAGACCAAAGTATGCAGCCCAAAGTGTGCTTCCTCTTGGAGGAAGACCGAGATTAAAACATGCTCAGAAATGGGGATGACTTCTTTCTAATGCTCCCACCAAGAATGCAGCAGTTTTTGAAAAAGGTGAAATACAATTAACAACCTAAGCTTGACATTTAAACATTTATGGCTTACAATAAACGGCGCAGTCGGTTCAGAGATTCAGGCGACTGCACTTTTCACTCACCATCATCCATAATTCCTATCGTCACACCTTTCCCTGTGTAGCCCAGTTCCCAGGCTTCGGCCACGTTGAGATCAAGGCCGGGAGTCCCATCTGCTTGCCCAGTGTTGATCTAAGCATCACATTAAAAACCAAAAACAAAGCACAAGAGATTTATTGGCAGAAAGTGGAATGCTTACAACCCCTGAGATTCCTTCTGACCCACCTGCTTCAAAATATCCTTTGTTTCCTTGGGAACATAGCCCAGAAGAAGAAATAATGTCCATATGAAGCACAGATCTCATTTTAGACACGGTGCACAATCAGGCTGCGCTGGTTTTAAACCGAGGAGCTGGGGCCTGCTCTAAGTTCCAATCTGTCTTCAGTCACAGGAAGCAAAAAATCAAGAAGGGAATGCTTCGGAACATGTGCAAAGTGCCCCGCCCACTAAATAAGCACAAGCAATAGCTATATGTCCAACAGCAAGACATCTACACCAGAGGATGCTGATGGAGCCCTGGGGTGTCTCTTTTCGGAAGAAGGGCGCTGACTATTTCCTTCCCCCCCCCTCCACCATAACATAGAATTCTCCTTCTTAAAGATTTAAACCCATCAGGCACACGGCAGCCCTGGTGGCCCTGGTCAGGCAGAAAGAAGGGATAGAAATATAAATAAATAAATAAATAAATAAATAAATAAATAAATAAATAAATAAATAAATAAATAAATAAATAATAGTTTGCAACCAAAGTGGCTTTAACTAATGACGACGAGTATTCTATGCTCTTGTCAGCTCAAGCTAATTCCAAACACGGGGCCTGGTTGGAGCAAAGTCAAGCATCTTCTAAGACGCCCTGATTTCATGCTCAGCTCTTCTTTGGCAAAAAGTGGGGCTTGCAGTGCAATCCTAAGCAGAATTACACTGAAATAAGATCAATGAAATCAATGGGCTTATACTGGAGTAACACTGCTTAGGATGGTACTATTCGGGCTCATTTTCATACTTTTGCACCAATGCGCCATCCACATCCCCTCAGAGTCTGGGTAACTTGTGGATCCAGGAAATGACCTGGTTCATTCCCCCATGGAGACCCAAAGCACATTACCCCATTCTCCCCTTCTCCACTTTATCCTCACAACAACCCTGTGAGGCAGGTTAGGCTGAGAGTGTGTGCGCCAAACTACAAGTGACGAATGACACTTGAACGGCAAGTGAACAGACTCAGGGCCAAGCTACACATGACGAATGACACTTGAACAGCAAGTGTATTTCTCCCTGTTCACTTGCCCTCCACTCAATCCACTTGCCGTTCAAGTGTCATTCGTCATATGTAGCTTGGCCCTTAGGTGTGTTCCTCCCTGTTCACTTGCGCTCCACTCGATCATTGAGTGGAGGGCAAGTGGAGCGCAAGTGAACAAGGAGGAACACACCTGAGGGCCAAGCTACAAGTGACGAATGACACTTG
Organism: Eublepharis macularius; assembly: GCF_028583425.1. Classification (NCBI taxonomy): domain Eukaryota; kingdom Metazoa; phylum Chordata; class Lepidosauria; order Squamata; family Eublepharidae; genus Eublepharis; species Eublepharis macularius. Next base: position 8,180,426 of record NC_072790.1, read on the forward strand.
AACGGCAAGTGAACAGGCTCAGGTGTGTTCCTCCCTGTTCACTTGCGCTCCACTCGATCATTGAGTGGAGGGCAAGTGGAGCACAAGTGAACAAGGAGGAACACACCTGAGTCTGTTCACTTGCCGTTCAAGTGTCATTCGTCACTTGTAGCTTGGCCCTGTGACTGGCCTAGGATTACTCAGCAAACTTCCATGAGCAGCACGGGAATCCGGTCCCAGGGTTCCCAAGATCCTAGTTCAAAACTCTAAGCACTGTGCCGAACTGGCTCTCTTAACCCATCCACGTCGTTCCCGCACTCAAACCTGCAGGCCAATCACCACTGGCAACCTGCTTCCATTCTGCAGTGTTAAAATACGAACTGCCCCGTTAAAAGAGATGGGTTGGTGGAGAGCCACGTCAAAGGATGAACTGGAAACAGTAAGGCATGAATACAATGTTTGTAATTGGAAGGAGCGGTCTACAACTACTTCCCTCTTATGGAATATGTATATCTGGGAGTGATCTCCTGATAAGGAGAAAAATCAGTAAAAGATGCTGCTAGCTGCTACTTACCAAGTACCATTGCTTTGCAAACAGAGGGTCATTCATGTTGACGTCAATTTCGTTGATCTCTCGGTACCCTCGCTTCCGCCTCCCAAAACCTTCCTGCTGCACAGCCGTCTTCACCTGCAGTGGCAATTTGACAAAAAAACCCACACTCCGTTAATTCAACTGTTGCTATTTGTAAACTAATAGATATAATCTTTTAACCTTTAACAGGAAAAAAGGGCTTTTAAAAATCTTTATGCGCTTATTGTGTGTTAGGCACAAGAGGGTCATCTGTCACTCTGTCATAGCTCTTCCCCCCGCCCTTCATTTATAGCCCAATTTCCACCCCAAAGTAGAAGGATCACAAGGAGCAAGTGGGTGCCTGCCTGCCTGCCTGCTGACACTTCATAACTGACCTACACAGGCACCCAAAGACTTGTATTTAATGAATATATCTTCATAAGAGCATTTGAGATGGACCCTGGTTCAGGAATCGAGGATCTAATTTGCACGCTGAAGGAACCAGGCTCAGTCTCATGGGGCCAAGCTACACATGACGAATGACACTTGAATGGCAAGTGTATTTCTCCCTGTTCACTTGCCCTCCACTCAATCCACTTGCCATTCAAGTGTCATTCGTCATGTGTAGCTTGGCCCTGGATCTCCAGTTTTAATAAAGGGAGAGGACAGCAAAAGATTCTCTACCTGAGATCCTGTAGAGTTGCTGCCAGACCGAGGAGACAGCACGGCAGCCCAAAATACCACCATCGCCACTGCTCCAAACATGATGCTCCCAGGGGAACAGAATGGGGAGGGGGTTCCCCCCCCCCACAGGTCTGCAGGAATTGGAATTGGAGCAGGAAGATGAATGGGCGGCGGCGGCGGGGGGGGGACATCCACGGAATTCCTCCACAACACCCAACTCATTATTTTATTTTAATTTTACAACAAGTCACTGGCTCAGGAAGGCTGTGCAAACTTCAGTGCTTAGCAGGGGATTGTTCATATCCTCTGTTCCCTGTGGACAGGGCTGAATTTCGGACAGCAAGCTGCAACCGTCTCTTGTAGCAAAAACACACTCTCTTCTGTGCCACGTCATGTTATGGCAGAATTATGGTGCCATAAAACTGTCAGCCTTTAATGCCACACAAGACTCTTTGTCGATAAAGTGAATTTTGGCGCATTAATCTGGCCTTCTAAATAGTTTGGCATGTGTTCAGTCACAACACGGTTGTTTAAAACATCGTAAACAAGCGGAGAAAATCCAAGTGCAGCGAGTTGCTCTTTGGAAAGTAGCCGAAGCATTCAGAACTATACAGGTGAAGCTTTCACAACTATACAGGTGAAGCTTTCACAACTATACAGGTGAAGCATTCCCAGGCATACAATATGATACGTTTGGCTCATTATGGAATCGACTTTCCACTCGTGATGGTCAACATGACTAAACGCTGTGCTCATGCACAACTGGCAGTTGGTTGTCCAATTTACAGATACCCTTTTATACATAAGAGTTCTTCATGAGCTTCCTAAAGAAAAAAAGTGCCATCGAGTCACAAACAACTCATGGCAGCCCCAGGGGGTTTTCAAGGCAAGAGCAGAGAGAAGGTAGTTTTGCCGTTGCCTTCCTCTGCTGAGTCTTCCTCGATGTTCTCCCATCCAAGTAGGGCTGCCAACTCCACCCCCAACTTTCGCCCCTCCATCTCTGCTCACCTGGCTGGCAGGGCAGAAGGAACTGGGACAAGCAGGCCAGGAGCTGCCAGAGCCCCTGGTGAAATGGCGCGAGCGTGCCCCAGAGGCCCCCATAGCGTCACTTCTCGTTGAGAACCGGAAGCTGTGGCCACCCAGCGACCCCCCCCCCCATCTCCTGCTTTAAAGGTGGGTGGGGGCTGGCAACCCTATAGCCAAGTACTGAACCTGCTTAGCTCTGATGAAATCAGACTAGCGTTGGATATGAGGGCTGCTGTCATGGCCCAGTCTGAGGGTGGGGTCTCCTCGGGGGGAGAGGAACCTCGTGTAGCCAGCCAGGACTCCTCAGGAGAAGAGGAGTTCTGTGTAACCAGCCCTAGCCCCGACTCAGCAGAAGCCGGCAATCAGGAGCAGCAGCTGCTGGCTGATCAGAGCTTACAGCCAGCAGCTGAGGCACCAGCGCCTTCTGGCCCCAACACCACAGGGGAAGCTCAGCCAGGGACATCCCGGGCTACAGGTGCAGCACAGCCAGGGGCCTCCACCCCCCCAGGTTCGCCCATACCCAAAGAACGCCGCAGACAACGCCAGAGACTGGAACTGCAGGAGAGACGGCACAGTGCTCGTCTCCTGAGCCAACGCCAGCTGCTGGAGAGCGACGATGAGTAGCGTCAGGATGGAGCCCCAGCAGCTGGCTGAAAACCACGCCTGGCTATAAGAGCCAGTCTGGAGGAACTGCCAGGCGTGGAAGCAATGTGCTAATTACCTGTAACCACGTCCTTGATCCTGGCATCTTGCTCTTGCCTGCACCTTGCCTTGATACCCTCGTGCTCTGACCTACGGACTGGACTTGGCTTGGCTCTTTGGATCCTGGACACACCCCTGGTGTTTACCTTGGGCTCTGACTACAGACTGGACCTGGCTTGTGACTCTTGAACACCCCTTGGCTTTGTGTTAGTACCTGGGCTACCAGCTTGGGCGGGCCCAGCCCATGACAGATGCCTTGCCTTTCTCCCCAGAGGGGACCAAAAGTGGCTTCCGTCATTGCCTTGTCTTCCATTTATTCTCACAACAACCCTGTGAGGTAGGTTAGGCTGAAAGTGTGTGACTGCCCCGAGGTCAGCCCGCAGGCTTCCTTGGCAGAGCAGGGACTCAAGCCAAGTCCCCCCAATCCTAGTCCTCTCCAGTGGCATTCATCCTGCTGCACCATGCCCAGAACTCACTGGATCGAAGTATAGCTCCTGGGCGGCAGCGCAATAACATGCTAAGCATTTCCAAGCCAATAATACAAAGGAACAAGGCATTGGTGGCTGGCAGGCAGTCAATGGGGGCAAGGAAGATGAAATAACAGACGAACTTGCCTTGTCACAGGAATAAAGCATCTAAGAAAGACACCCGTTATATACCTTTTGGATGAGTGGACGGGGAAGAAACCAACCATGACAATGCAGAGCAAAAATGTGCCTATGCAAAATATTTACAATTTGACCTAATCAACACTGAACTGCTTAAGCAAAAAAAGAGAACACAAGAAAACAGAGGTAAGTCGAGCAGCGCTCTCCCTGCCCCAGACAGTCAAGACACCTCTATTGACAGGTTAACAGCAGTATCTTTCTGGCAAACGACAGACTCGGGGTGAAAATGCATGGCACATGTGACACCTGGCGGTACCCGGCCCAACTTGTAGTCCCAGGTATGATGGGAGGAACTGACCTTCAAATCGCTCCATTGCTTGAACATTCGTTACAGAAAACTGAGCACAAAAACAACAATAAAATCCACACTGCAACCGCCTTGAACGGGTCCCCTTGGGCCAGACTTCCTTGTGTGAGAGAACCCTCCCACCGTCTGCAACTGCCTTGCTGAGCCGTTCCAGGAGCTGCAGCCTGAGCTCCTGGGGAAGAGGGTTTTATGCATTTCCTCAGGCTCCTGCTCTCCTCTCCGTAGGCTTCCCAGTCTCCCAACTGGTATAGGAGATTCCTGCCCCCAGCGGGCCTTTCCCACAGCCGTTCAGCTGGGCAGTGGGAGAAAAAGAAGGGAGGAAAATGGAGAGGGCAAAAGGCAGCATCCCAGTACCCTGACATCACTCCCCATGCAACCAGATGGGACATCCACACATTGCCAGAGACGCTCTAGCGTGTGGGAAAAACTTGATGGTTTTAGCCACATGCTAGAGTTTGCCCAAATGCTAGAGCCTCTCTGATGATATGCTGATATCGCTTCCAGTCACATGATGGGACTAATGTAAGCATTTCACCGGTGACCTCATTATGTCAGTGGAGAGGGCCCCCACCCGGGGGATCTCCCACTGGCTGCTAGCCTTTGGTTGGCATCCCTGCTTCCTCACAATTGGTTACAGTTTCCTCTCCAGAATGGGCAGTGGCCAGTCCCGAGTCCTGAATTTCCTCTGGAAGTTTTAGGCAGGAAAAGAGGGACTGGTCTCACCTCCCCATAGAGACGATTGCTCTGTTAATCACAGGCTTCCTGTTAAGGAGTTAAGGAGAGGGTGCCCGAAAGCCTCAGGGGCAGGAAGCCCTACCAAAAGAGGCGGGGGGGATCGAGTGGATCTGTGGCCTCTCACCCCACTCTTCTCTGCAGTGACAACAGGCGGACAAGCCATGCGGCTTTCCCACCCAGCTCACCCATTAAGATTAATGCTTTTTAAAAATTTTATCAGTTTTTAAAATGTAACAAAGATGATGGGTTGGGTATAGGAATGAGGGCAGCTGTGTAAGAATGCACACGTGCGATGGGATAGAGAGACCGAGAGGATACTTCTTGCAGTTTCTGTTGGTGGCTGGTATTATTAGTGTGGATAATAGGAAATATTTTTAAAAGAAGAATTAAAATATAATCAGGATTGGACTGGTAATTTGGGCTGTAGACTACACTTAGAGTGTCAAAAATAGCCGTCAAAAATAATACAGTGTACACTTGGCTAAACCAAATGTCCATGCCATGTCAGTAAGTAAAGAAAAAATATGTCAAAAAAACATATTTATGTTGCAGAGACAATGAAAGGACCATTTCAGATGCTGCCCTTACTAATAATTATGTCAGTCTCTGTGTCAGGTCTTGCCCGGTAAATCCCCAAGCCCTTCCCTGCATCACGCAGGTGTATGAGTTAAAGTTACTTTATTGAAGAGAAATACCAGTTTCAAGATAGTCAGCCAGGATCATTGGCTGAAGTGACGCGAGGTAGCAAAGCAGGGTTAACTATGAGTCAAGCTACAAGTGACTTTTTTCACGCGTAGAACACTTGATCGTTTTTGCAAGTTTTCCTGGGAACTGAAGTCCCGGTGTCCTTCCCCTCTCTGTTAGAATCGCTGCCTGAAGGGCCAGAGAAAGCCGGCTGCAGCAGCAGCTTTTGCAAATCGTTCCTCCAGTCACAAGCCTGCTCTCAACGATCTTTGGGGGCGGGCAGCTGCAGCTTTCTCCCTCGGCGTCTTGCTCCCGGGGAGCTGCTCTGGATTTCATAGAACCATAGAATCATAGAATCATAGAGTTGGAAGGGGCCATACAGACCATCTAGTCCAACCCCCTGCCCAGTGCAGGATCAGCCTAAAGCATCTCTGACAGGTATTCATCCAGCCTCTTCTTGAAAACTGCCAGAGAGGGGGAGCTCACCACCTCCCTAGGCAGCTGATTCCACTTTCGAACTACTCTGACCATGAAAAAGTTTTGCCTAATATCCAACCGGTACCCTTGTGCGTGTAGTTTTAGCCCATTGCTTCGCATCCTACCCTCTGCTGACAACTGGAACAGCTCTTTGCCCTCCTCCAAATGACAGCCTTTCAAATATTTAAAGAGAGCAATCATGTCCCCCCTCAACCTCCTCTTCTCCAAACTAAACATTCCCAAGGCCCTTAGCCTTTCCTCGTAGGGCTCAGTCTCCAGACCCCTGATCATTCTTGTCGCTCTCCTCTGCACCCTCAATTTTGTCCACATTCTTTTTGAAATGAGGCCTCCAGAACTGCACACAATTCTCCAGGTGTGGCCTGACCAAGGCAGTATAGAGAGGGGCTATGACCTCCTGCGGTTTCGATGCTATGGCCCCTTTGATACAACCCAGGATTGAATTAGCCTTTTTTGCCACCGCATCACACTGACTGCTCATATTCAGTTTACAGTCCACTCTTACCCCAAGATCCCTTTCGCATATACTACTGCCCAGAAGTGTATCCCCCATCCAGTATTTGTGCTTCTCATTTTTGTGGCCCAGATGTAATACTGTGCACTTGTCTTTGTTGAATTGCATCCTGTTCACAACCATCCACTTCTCCAGAGTATTCAGGTCTTGTTGAATTTTAATTCTATCTTCTTGGGTGTTTGCTACCGCTCCCAATTTGGTATCATCAGCAAATTTAATGAGCAGCCCTTCCACTCCTTCATCCAGATCATTGATAAAAATATTGAAAAGTACCGGGCCCAAAACCGAGCCCTGCAGCACCCCACTGGACACCTCCCTCCAATCTGATGAAACACCGTTGACCACCTCTCTTTGAGTGCGGTCCTCTAGCCAGTTCCCTATCCACCGAACTGTCCTATAGTCTACTCCACAGTCTTCCAGTTTGCCCATCAGAATGTCATGGGGGACCTTATCAAAAGCTTTACTGAAATCCAGATAAATCACATCAACAGAGTTCCCCCGATCCAGTAAGCTGGTCACTCGATCAAAGAAGGAAACCAGGTTGGTCTGGCAGGATCTGTTAGGAACAAAACCATGCTGACTTCCCCGGATCACTGAGTGGTCCTTCAGATGCTTACAGATTGATCCCTTTAAAATCTGTTCTAATATCTTCCCAGCAACAGAAGTCAGAATTTGCAAAAGCTGCAGCTGCAGCTGGCTTTGTCTGATTCTTCAGGCAGCGATTCTAACAGAGAGGGGAAGGACACTGGGACCTCAGTTCCCAGGAAAACTTGCAAAAACGATCAAGTGTTCTACACGTGAAAAAAGTCACTTGTAGCTTGGCTCTATAGGGCACAGTCCCCACCCCTCAATGGGAAAGAAAGTCCGTTAGGGTTTTGCCGTGCTGGGTAGCATGGAGACAGGAGAGAGGGGAGGAGGGAAAGGATGAGCTCTGCTCAGTCTCTTAGGAGGTTGGTGCTGTCTCGGCTGGAACTTCAAGGCCACATTCACAGGCTGGCCAGGAAACGGTAACCAAAACACCTGCAAGATAAGCAGCTAGCAACCAGACAGCAAAACAGGTTCCCTCTGCATGTTCTCAGAGGTCCACTACGCACTACAGCAAGAAATTCATAACACATGGCAGATATGCTGGAGGCGTATCTGACACTCTATATCTTTTGGTCCAAGCCAGAAAGCCTTGTGTTATTGTGAAAAATAATTAAAAGAATAGAAATCAAAAGCATAGTTCAAAGGAATTCCAGGGGGTGGGAAGAGAATTGAATCGGCTGTACGCCCACACAGTCCCTCTGGCTATGCAGCATTCTGGATATCAAGGGGAAAACCAAGAGCTGCGTACGCATGCAGAGCTGATATTGACGGAACATGGTGCCTTCAGCATTTCAGTTTTTCTAAGGATATTATTCAGAACGGCCTTAAAGTCTAACCTCTTGCTCAGTGCAGGAAATCCAGCTGTTTGGGATGCTTTGCGTTTTCTGCAGTAGAAGAATATCGGGCTAGATGGCCTACAAGGCACCTTCCAAGTCCTCTAAGACTCCAGGACACACATGACTGCACGGATTCCAGCCCAAGCGTTCACCTTCTCAGGAACCTACCAGTACTACGATACCGTGATAATGATTTTTTAAACCAAGACATTACAGGCGTCACTCAACAGTCATTTAGAAAGAAAATGTTTCAAGTGATTGATCTATATTTACCTGAATGTACAAGAAGTACCTTGGCATAGGTGTGTAGAGGTGTGTGTGTGCACGCACGCACGCACTCACTCACTCACTCACTCACTCACTCACTCACTCACTCACTCACTCACACATACCCAATTGCTCCGTATTGGCCACTTTAGTCATTCTGAAAATAGATCAAATGTGATGTATTGATCGTGTCATGTCTATGCACTGGTGTATTCCTGCCAACAGCTGCTGGTGTTTTCCTATTTTCAACAGCACTCATACTAAATATATAACCTGCTTTTCTAACTGGAGGGCTGATCATGGTATTATTTTTGCTTGAATTTATTCAGTGTGGGTTGAGAAAAATGTCTGCTAACGAACCGATACCGCCTTGCTTCCCAACGTGCATCAATCCACCCTTGGGGAAAACTCTGAGAGGCGAGCTACATTCGCTATTGTAAATTGTAATAGGGATTGTTACAGAGACCGTCCTTTATGAGGCTGATGGCTTCTTAACCGTTCAAGAGCCAGTTTGGTGTAGTGGTTAAGAGCACGGGACTCTAATCTGGAGAGCCGGGTTTGATTCCCCACTCCTCCACAAAGCCAGCTGGGTGACCTTGGGCGAGTCACAGTTCTCTTGAGCTCTCTTAGCCCCACCCACCTCACAGGGTGATTGTTGTGGGGTAATAATAACACTTTGTAAACCGCTCTGAGTGGGCATTAAGTTGTCCTGAAGGGCGGTATATAAATCGAATGTTATTATTATTATTATAAGATGAGCGGCTGTAGTTTCTTCAGTTGGAACTAATGAGAGATTATGTATTTTTGGTAGCTGGAAATCTCTCTCCAGCTTCTGGAAGGTGATACTCACCAGCATCTGTTTTGGAGGAGGTTACAGGCTTCTAGCTAAGGGGTGGAGGCAAAAGTTGTGTAGTGGTTAGAGCAGTGGACTTGTGTAGTGTTAGTGTACTCAACTTTAAATCTCAGCTTTGCCTTAAAGCTCTTGGGCCCACCAACAGAGTGCAGCCTGACCCATCTCACAGCGTTGTTGCAACAATAGATTGGGAGGAGGAGAAAGCAAAGTGTTTGGAGAAAGGGTGGCATAAAAATCTAGTTGACCAAAGATAGATAAAGTCACCTGAGCCGGTTTCAATTTAGAGAACAGCATGGAAGAGAGAGATTTGTGAGTGAGCTGGAGCATTCTTTGGGTTCATTGCAGACAAAGTCACTGAGATGTGTCGGGGGATGGCGAGCTCGCTGAGACCTCCGCAACCCTGCAGTTATAGATGGTTCCCTGATGGGTACCTCGGCACTGATGATGGGCTCTGCCCTGCTCGGAGGAGAGGAGACATTACTCAGACGCGAGGGGGTTGTTGGACCGCTTGGTGCCACTGTGTTATCATCACTGTGCTTGGTCGCCACTGCTGGTTCAGCCCTTGTGTCAGTGGCCCATGGTGAAAGGTCTCTGTCTTGTGCTTGCGCCCTCTTAGGCCAGCACTGCCATAACTGATTGATGTATTTCCGAAGTATTCTTCCAGTGGCATCAGCCACCTTGTAGGAGATCAGCCCCATTGCCCTGAGCGCTGGTGCCGGAACCCAGATCAGGCCTTCCCCGTAGCTCCTGGTGTAGACTAAGTCACCCTGCTGGAACCCCCTGGGTGGCCCCACTATCTCTGGCACCCGCCAGGCATCCGGGGCTAAGTCAGGGTGGAGCCAATTGAGCAGTCGTTAGCCGTCACCCCATTAAGAGCTCTGCTGGGCTCCGTCCCATAGTGGAATGCGGGGTAATGTGCTGCTACAGTAAATAGTCATCCAATCACCAGCTCCAACCCACCTGGTTTAACCTGCAAAGCGAATCTTTAGTGGCCCTCACCATTCTTTCCACCTGTCCATTAGTTGACGAGTGGAACGGGGCTGATGTGATGTGTCTGATGGCATTGTTCTCGAGGGATCTCTGCAATTTTGGGGCGAGACTGCAGACAGGGCCAAAGGGCCAAACCCATCCTTCCACAGCTTGGTCCATCTCTGGCCACCACACGTAGCTGCAGGCCAGATCCTTCATCTCAATGATCTCCGGGTGTCCCATATGCAGTGCCTCCAGCACCCACTGATGCAGTCTGGGCAGAACAACAACTCTGTTCCCCCAGAGCAGGCATCCCTTGTGGACAGATAACTCATGCTGGCGGTAGCTAAATGGCTGGAACTCAGTCTCCAGCTCACCTGCAGGCCACCCCCTCCACACCCAGTTGAGGACCCAGGAGAGCATGGGGCCCCTAGCAGAGTGGGCTGCGATGTCTGATACCTGGATAGGTGGTTGGAGCAGGTCTTCCAGCTGCATGACCGCAGGAGACAGGTCAGCTGTTGGACCCTACAGTGGCAGACAACTGAGGGCATCGGCATGATGCAAAGCTTTGCCAGGATGGTAGAAAAGTTTGTAGTCATAAGTGGACAGGAAAACCAACCAACACAGCATTCTCGGAGACACGACCTGCGAGATCTGTCTGTCTGGGGCAAAAAGACCTGGCAGTGGCTTGTGATCCGTGGCGATCTCGAAGTGCTGCCCATAGACATAGTCATGGAATTTTTTCACGCCAGCTACTAGCGCCAGTGCCTCTTTGTCGATTTGGGCATCGTTCCATTCCACCGAGGACAAGGTCCTGGAAAAGTAAGCGATAGGGGCCTCTCGCCCCTCAGGCATTCAACAGCTCAGGACAGCGCCTACTCCATAAGATGACGCATCACAGGCGAGCACGAGTGGCTTGCGCTCATCGTATTGGGTGAGCACACTGTTTGACACAAGAAGTTCCTTGACTGTGGCAAATGTCTGGTTGTGCTTCTGACCCCAGACGCAAGGTGCTTTCTTCTGCAGTAGCCTCTGCAACAGCTCGGCCAATGATGCCTTGTGCGACAGGAATGAGTGATAAAAGTTCAGGAGCCCAAGAAACAATTGGAGTTCTTTCTTGGAACAGGGTGTTGGTGCACTGTGGATGGCTTGCACCTTCCGGGCTGTAGGGTGGATGCCGTCAGCATCAATCAGGAATCTCAGGAATTCTACTTGAGGCACATCGAACTGGCACTTTTCCTTCTTTACCTTAAGTCCCGTGTCTTGAGGGCAACGGAGTACCTGTCAGAGATGGCCAACAAGTTCTGCAGAAGACTCTCCCGCGATCAGGACATCATCAAAATACAGAATGACGCCAGGGATGCCCTTCAGCAGTCCCTCCATAAGTCCCTGAAAGATTCCGGGAGCCACACTAACCCCAAACTGGAGCCGCTTCTGGAAGCTGTTGGTATGCTTGTGCCAGGTCAATCTTTGTAAAGATCTTCCCCCTACGAATGATGCCAGAAGGTGACTGACTACCGGTACCAGATACGCATGCTGTTGTAGTGCCTTATTTAAGGTGCACTTATAGTCCGCATAGATGCGTACTGCCCCGTTGGCCTTGATGGGCATGATGATGGGAGTCTCCCCGCAGGCGCGCAATACCGGCTCAAAGATCCCTTGTGCCACCAACTGCTCCAGTTCTTCCTCAACATGTGGCTTAAGAGCAAACGGAACACGTCGAGCTTTCAAACAAATCAGCAGTACCATAGGGTCCAAGTCGAAGGACCCCGGTGGTCTGGTGTACTGTCCCAAGGAGCAGTCAAACACCGGTGGAAATTCAGAACAGACAGCCTCAATGTCTGATTGGCTGACTTGTTGGATGCCAGTGACATGGATTCCCAGTGCCTCGAACCAATCCGGTCCTAGCAAACTTGTGCTGTGCCCTTTGCTGATGACCAGGCAGAGGGGGCCACAGAAATCCTGAAAGCTGACTTGGAACTTGCCAACACCCACCACTGGAACCCAACGACCCTGGAAATCCATCAAGTGTATGTCGCATGGTTCGAGCTGTCGAACATTTTTCGTGGGACACACTCGGTGTAAGGTGTCCGTTGAGATGATTGAGAGTGCTGACCTAGTGTCAACCTCCATCTCGCATGGCATTCCTTCGATGGGCACAGTAACCCTGATCTTCTCCCTGGTGGGCATTCTGGTGTTCAGATCTGTGGCATGACTGGAACACTTGGTCATGGAGAGGCATTCTTTGGGTCAGAAAGAGCCCTTTTGTTCTGGCTGCTGTCAGCACGATGTCCACGGTGGGGAGCCTCTGCTCTTTGTTGCCCTGCACGCACGTACAATGTGCCCCCTCTTTCAGCAAGCCCAGCATTGGGCATCACAGAATTTGCAGGACTTCCGGACGTGACTCCCTCCATAGCTGGCATATGGCAACCTGTTAATGGATTGCAGTTCAGTTCACTTGGGCTGTACTACTTAAGTCCGGTGAACCTCATCATTGTCCCCCAAATCGGTCTTGAAACTCTCGTGGTGGACCAGTTCCACCTTTTTAAGTAATGTAGGACTCCGCGATTGGTGCACGTCTCTGGTCGATTGGTCAGCAGCTTCCTCTGCAAGGGCCTCTTTGAGAGACTCTTTGAAAGTTAGCTTCTTCTTGGTGAACGGCCGACATTGCAGCTTCTCATCTCGCAGACCACATACCAGCCAATCCCGAAGCACAGTCTTGAGGTCCATGAAGTTGCACTGATGCGCTGCCTGTCGGACAGCTGTGACGAAAACGGTCACTGACTTGCCCTGGGCTTGGTCCTGCTTGTAGAAGGTGGGTGGCGATCTCCAGCAGTTGTGACGAGAAGTGAACTCAGAGCTGATCCTTAATGATGTTGAATGCCATTGCTTGAAGCTGTGCCTGTGCCATGAGAGCCCGGGCTGTGTCGAAAGTGGTCCGCCCATGTACGCTGAAAAAGACCGCTCTCTGGAGGTCTGCATCAGTAACCTTGTTCACTTCAAGGTAGAATTTGAACCCCATGATGTATGACTCCCAATCCTCAGAGGTTGAGTCAAACGGTTCAAAGGAGCCCTTGGTCATCATAATTCACAGTTAGTACATTGCAGGTGCAACAATTATACCTCCTTGGGCTCTTTGGAAGAGGAGGGGGAATAAAGCCGGAATCAGGCTTTTGCTTTGGGAACGAGAAGAGGTTTGCTTTCCATTTCCAAAGGAACTGAAGAGACATCAGATTGCCTTATGTCATGCCCCCTGGCGCCCCCTGGCGATGGCGGCGGGTCCAACTCCAGGAGGGAGGCTCCAAGTGGGTCCATCCTGGGCCCCTGTCGAGGCCGCCGGTTCGGCCGTGTCTGATCCCCACCGGCACTGGGCTTGCTCCCCTCTTGGGGCGGGCCCTCTCGCCTCTGCCCTGCAGCCGGGCTGCCATGCCTGTGGGTTTCGTGGCACTGGGTTGCATCGGCGCCCGCGTTCCCCAGGCGTGGGTGCGGCCTCTGGTCCCTGCCGGCCTCTTTCCCGGCTGCCGCCCTTCGGCCGCCGCTTCCGCAGCTGGCGTGGCCGGGCGTTGTGCAGCTGGGATGGCTCTGGCATGGCGAGGTGGTCCAGCCCCACGGTCTGCGCCTGGGCCTCGACAGTAGCTGCACCGAGCTTCGGCGTCGTCTTTGGGTGTGCTGCAGCCTTCTCATCGGCGCCGTCCGTCACCTCCTGCCCTCTGCCTCTGGGAGCCGCGGCCGGGTGAGTGTCTCCCGTTGGGGCCACAGGGCCGGCTGGTGGGGGGTCGGGCCAGTCCAGGGGTCACCGTGAGCCGCCCCCGGACACCTTATTCTGAATCTGACCATTGGTCCATCAAGGTCAGTATTGTTTGTTTAGACTGGTAGTGTCTCCAGGGACCCAGGCAGAGGTCTTTCACTACCTGATGCTCTTAAATCACTTAGTACCTGGTCCTCTTAACTGGAGATGCTGGAGACTGAACCCGGGGCCTTCTGCGTGCCAAGCAGAGGCTCTACTTATGAGCCACGGCTTCCCTGGGGACAGAGCAGGGAGAGGTTTCCAGTCCCAGGGACACAAGGAGGAGCCTGCATGTCCCGTGCCCCCAAGCCGTGCTCCCCAGCCAACGGGCATGCACCTGCCTGGGACGAGCCTGGGGTGCTTCGCTTGTCAGCCAGGTAGTCCAGAAGCTCCCCATTTGTTTGTCATTCCTTCAAGCCACTCAGGATTTCACCCCCTACAGGAGGGAAAGACCTCTTCCTAAACAAGCATCAAAAGTATTGGTCACACAGCAGCAGGAGAGGAAATAGCAAGATGGTTATTCCGATGAAATGTCAGCGAGGGTGCATTAGGGGAAGCCAGCAGTCCTGCGAGCTGGGAATGTATAAGATCCCAGTAAAGAAGCAGAAGAGACCGGCTGGAAAACACACGTATCCTTCCCCTTTTCAGGGTTACACAGTTGGGGCTGTAGCACCTCACAGACAAACAGTACAATCCTAAACGGAGCTGCCCCATTCTAAACTCAGTGGAATGGCAGCGCACGGGCTTGTTAGGGCAGGAGCTCAGGCGCAGCAGGGCCATCCTATGCCTGATTACTCAGGGGCAGGTGTACTAGTGGTCACAGCCGCTCCTTCGACATAAATCTATTTTGGAAATTAAAATTGGGATTTGGAATAAATTGGGACAGCCCCAATTGTGTAACCCTGAAAAGGGGAAGGATACATGTGTATTTTTTAATTCGTGTGTGTGTTTGTGAAAGAGAGAGAGAGAGAGAAAGATGAAAAATAATAAAATCAGAGTCATATCTTTTCTGTTTGTATGCATATGCTGCTGAGTCACCACCACCGACTTCCTGCCGTCCTGCATCCAAGTACTGACCCTGCTTAACCTCCAAGATCTGACAAGATCAGGGTTTGTGATACCATTCGACATTCCTATCTTTTATTAGGACAAACCAAATTGACACAAAACATTGCGCAAGCTTTTGAGCTCACCAGAGTTCTTTATCGAGCTAGATGTGACATTTTTTTTTAAACACGTATAGGAAGTTAGAAGGCAGACTTTTCAGGCCTTGATCTTCTGAAGGTCTGTTCCTGCAGGCACGCTCTCGGAGATGCGAGCAGGAAATTAGCTTCGCTTTTTTGCTGAGGTGTAGATTGAAAGAAAGGTCCCCAGGCAGCTGCATTCAGCATTCACCCCACGCACCCCCAGCATTCTTGGTTCTCTCCCTGAAATACAGAAACAATCCCAGCCCATCCAAAAACATGTTTCTTCAACAAGATCGTCAAACTGACATGAGAGGCAGGTTAATATTCTATTTTTCATGGTCTACAGCAATGATTTTCCTATCTTGGAAGGAGAGCGAGTCATGGAAATGTTCTCATTGTGTAAAAGCTAAGGAGGGCCATTTTTATTTCAGAGAAGTGAATGGGCAGTCATTATGGCCCACGGGGCCCACACTGGGTTATTTTTTCCCTAATGGTGTTTGTATGATGATCAGTGCAGAAGCATTTACAGCAACGTCTCTGATAGCCGTTTTTGTTTAATAAAAGTGACGGACGAGTAGAGCTTTCTTGGCGTGGGCCATGCTAGGCAGTTATAGGGCCAAGCTACAAGTGACGAATGGCACTTGAACGGCAAGTGGATTGAGCGGAGGGCAAGTGAACAGGGAGAAAGACACTTGCCGTTCAAGTGTCATTCGTCACGTGTAGCTTGGCCCATAGCTGGCCCATTCCTTGCCTGGCTCATTGCTTTTAAACGCCAAGGCCCTTCGGCTGGTCCGGCAACTCTGTCCGAGGACCCTCAGGGCTCTGTTTCCTTGGCAGGCTGCTTTTGGTGAGACCCCCTCTCTCACCCAGGGGGGGAACCAGGGAGGTGGGCGTACTGAAAGCACAATGGAATTTGCTATGCTGTGGCGGCCAGAATGATCCCCAAAAGATACACAGCCCTGCCTTTGAACTGAAGCAATTGTTCAACAGCTGCGAATAAGATCGGAGCGCCCAAGTGCAAACATAGGTCCAGGCTGGGTCAGCTCTGATGGATGTTTCCATTCGCTACACAAAACACCATCTAAATATGTAAAAATAATGTCCACATGTGCCCACTGTATCTGCACATATTTCCATGATCATGATGACCACAAAGACTTAGATCCTGAGGTAAATCTCTGCCAACAGAAGGAGTTTCCATCAGTGGGGTGGGGATTCTCTGCCTCCCTCCTCTGACCCCAAATGCTGCTCTTGAGGAACAGGCGGCCCCTCGCCCCACCCCCAGGCACAGCATAAGAGGGGAATTGGGGGAAATCCCCCCCACACACACACACACAGCCCGTTGGTGGAAATTTTCCGTGGGATTCACTCCTGTATTAAACGTGTGGCCCAAAATACAGCAGGTTGAATAATGTGCTGGTTTTAGAGTAGGCAGCGATGCCACAGGGTCATGAAGAACGAGTCGGCACTTGGCGGACTCACTCGAAATATTCCTGTTAGTATCCTGAAAGAAAACGCAGGCCAGGGATGTTGCCGTCCTCATACCAAAAGACTGCTGTGAGCCAGCAACAAGCCAGACCCACGCTCTACGTCAGCCCTGGAAGGGGTAAAACTATTGACAGAAAAAGGCTGCAACGTGTTTGATTGGAGTTCGAGGACTCCTTTTCATGCCACCTTTGAATGGCATCCATCAACTTCCCTTCCCTCTTCTTTGCGGGAGTTGAGGTGACTCAAGATTCCTGGACATTGGAGGGTACCACATTTCTCTTTGTATGTGTGTGTTATTTGTATGTGTTGTCTTCCTGATAAGCAGGATGCCTCTTTTTGTCTCTTCCGGGAGTATCTCTCTGGCCCCTCTTCTCTTCCCGTTGTTACTGGAACTGCTCTGTTAATAGGACGGGGAGTTAGCTTAGCAGTCCAGAACTAGAACAGCGCGGATCTAGCCAGTGTATACCAAGGTCTTGCCAAACGGAAATCTCTGTGACAAAGAGGCAAACTACAAGTATTCAATCAATAACGTGTATTTTCTAATGGCGTAGTGTATGCCTAATCTTCCACACACATACAAGATTGCATACAAGAGCTAAGGAATACAGAGTAGGATAATTAGAGACTAATACACAAGCCGGGTATCACGATGAATTGGGACAAGCTCACCTTCCTGAAGTGGAGTAGAGATCTCAGCAGCGAAGGGGGGGGTCCAGTGCCTGCACCAAGACCCCAGGTAGATGGGTAACACTGAAATTAGGACAGGAATGACGCGCGCCCTCGGATTCGAGAGGCTAGCTTATATACCCTCAGAGCACCCAGGGGCTGGCGCCTTATTCTGTGGTTCTCACGACTTAAATCAAAGAAATTGAGCCCATCGGGACTGCCTTGATTGGACCATGTTTGAAGTCTGATTAATTTATAAATGACACCTTTGGGGAGAGGGGCTGGAAAGGAAGAAGGGGATCCGGGCCGTTTGCTCGTTCCCAGCGCACATCCTGGTGCCTTCAAGCCCGGAGTTCAAAGGTTGCTTTGATGTGCGCTTGTTGATTGCCCTGGCTGACTGATGATCAATCTCCATTCTGGCTAGGTGTTAAGAAATGCGGAGGAGAGTGGGATTCTCTTGCAGCGTACGTGATCTGCTCGTTTCTTCGCAATGGCTTCCCAAAGCAGGCTGTTCCCCTCTGCTTCTTGGCTGTTGGCTAGGGCTTACCCGCAGATTGTCTGGTAGTGAGGGCAACCAGCCCACGGGAGGCTCCCGGCAGGAGCTGGCCAGGGAGCGCCTGGCCACCCTCGCGGAAGGTTTCCCCTGGCTGGCGTCTGGCTGCTGGCAGCGTAGCTAGAGCCCAGAGTGAGGCAAGCTCTCATGGCAGGCAAGGGAGCAGCGTTTAAGACACAGTCCGTGGTTGGCAACAGGGCAGCATCACACAGGAGAGTCCAGATATAAGCTTGAGCAGGGCAGTGCCACGTAAGAGTTTTGAGAGCAATTGTCCAGGAACTGTCAGTCTGTTGCAGCATCAGATATGAAACTGACACGTGTATTAGAGGAACACAGGCACGGCAGTCTTTTAGTGTAGAACTCAGACCCAGTTCGTGGCTGGCCTCTGGAGGGAGGGGGGGCTGCTCGGTAACAATTTCCCCCCCTCGGGGACTACCCGACTCAGGAGGGTCGGTCCCCGAACATGTCTTCACTGTTGGGCAAGAGTGGCACCTCTGGTGGTTGAGCATCCAGGGGGTGGGGGAGGGAAGGGGGGAGGAAGGGGAGGTGTCATTCGCAAATTTGGTATGGAGAACCACACAGCCAGATTACAAAATTTAGATCAGCCAATGGGCTGCACATCTCTGTGTCCACCTCAGGAAAGCTACCCATATAGGTATGTATAAACACATGTACATAAACACATACACACATATTTCCAAGATGCACCCGTTAGCACAAGCATGAATACACAGTTTCATAATATGCAAGATAACTCATATGCACATACTTAAGGGCAGAGACATTTCACAGAATGCTCAGTGGTTATAAAAACACAAGGCAATTCATTCAGGTA
The DNA here is from genome assembly GCF_028583425.1 of Eublepharis macularius. Lineage (NCBI taxonomy): Eukaryota > Metazoa > Chordata > Lepidosauria > Squamata > Eublepharidae > Eublepharis > Eublepharis macularius. The sequence continues at coordinate 8,198,820 of NC_072790.1, forward strand.
AAAGCGGGAAGCAGATCATACATGGTTTGAAACAATTCACATCTCATTTCCGGGTGAGGGGTACATAGCAACTCATAAGCCCAGACACAGGTGTAAAGCAATTCATGAATGCATAGTAATTCATGGGTACAGAGCAATTCATAAAAGAGCAATTCGTAAACACAAAACAATTCATTCATAGACCTATCCACTCATAGAGGGTGGAAGTAATCATACAAGACTAGACGTCGCATCACAATTCATGAATAAACATCATTCCCATGTGGCTAGACTCAGAGGTGGCTTACAGTGGTACAGATGCATACATAAGAACCATGGTTATTTCATATATGGCCAAAATCAAAGGCAAAGCATAGACATGGGTACTGGTGGTATGGCCATAGGCTGAGCTGAGGACATTTTATACCGAGATAAAATATGCATAGACTCAAAACATAATGTGGTTCACAGTATAAACAAACACAAGGATAATGACAATAATACCTTAAAAGCACTATAGTTGGGGAAAACAGAATTGAGGGAACAGTTAATAAGGCATAAAACTTGGGGGACCAAATTCATAGGGATACAATTCCTAGAAGGCACTTGGCTATATTAAGTCCATAGGAGCAGGAAGAGAAAAAGATCACAGATGGCGCAGTCCACAGTACAGCTATGAGACTGGGTTGCATATATACAAGAGACAAGCAAACTTAGTCCATGTGTCCCTGCACTCCCCTAAACGTCTGCGTTGAACAGCAGCGCTGGGCGTGGGCTGATAGACCAGGCATCAGGCACACAGTTTCTAGTCCTCATGGAGGTAGAGCCAGGGGTGGCCGCCTGGAGGCATAGCGTGGGTCGGGGGGGGGTAGTGAAACATGCTCCCCCCCTAGTCCACAAGAGGGCCTCAGTGCGGTGTCCAGCAAGCAAAGCGTCCATGGGGCTGGTTCAGTCCATATGCATAGATGTACCCACAATTATCATGGTTCATAACTACAAAGGTAATAGAAAAAGCAAGCAAGGGAGGGAGAGAGAACGCACAGACCTCTCCCCTACGGCAGGAGGAGCTCCGGGTTGTAACGGTCCAGGCGGTGAGCTACCTGAATCTGTTGGAGCTGTCTGCGGCTCCAACAGCCTAAGTAAAGCAGGGCGGCACACAACAAAACTTGGAAAGTTAAAATAATAACAATTGGGTGCATGGCCAGATTGAATAACCCAGTGGCTGTGGGACTCCAGCCAAGGAGAGACTCCCACCACGAATGCTCTCCAGTGACCTTGATCTCTTTGACTAGGTCCAGGATTTCCTTGCCATTGTGGGATACCACCACTGCAGCGGTATCTCCATCTCTCTGGATGCTCTGGAGAGTGCGATGCAACTGGGGGTGGGTCAGGAGCTCGTGGATCACCTCCAAACCAATGCCAAGGGAGATGGGCTTCACGTGCTGATAGATAGAGGGCGCTGCCAGGATCTCTTCTTGGGTCCAGACTGGAACTGTAAATGCGAAGTCACAGGTAGCCAGTGATGACAGGTTGCAAAAGCAGCGGTTGGCCCCCGGGATTACAGGCCGGAGTTGGAACGAGTTCAGGATGACAAAGTCGCAGGCCGTCCTTACGCACGCACATCCCTTTCCCAGGTAGACTACTGCTGAGCTGTTCTCTCGAATGACTTCGAAAGGGCACTCGTTGACTGCGTCTATTTGCGGAGCTACACAGGGATGGTGTGGCGCGAAGGCTTGGTCTTGGCAGATGAAGCCAGTCTGGTCCCAATGTTGGCACCCCTGGAGGCTAATGAGTTGACCTCCCGCTGGGGTGAAGCGCGCCCAATGATCAGCGTGGCGAGCATAGAGGACCTCGGCGTCACTGATTTGGAGTCCCAGGGGCACCACAGGATACACGTGGAATGATTCATGGGCGCTGGCCGTCAACAGAAATAGCTTGAGTTCCTGAGTGGTCGGGTCAAACGAGGAGTTTACGAGAGACCACCAGGATTCCAGCTCTACTTCAATGGGTGACAGCCTAGGCATAATCAGCTGCTTGACCTCTAATGGCAGATGACCATCCGTGGCCTGTCTGATAAGTCCCATAGCCATGGCCTGATTTAATTGCTGGGCCTGCATACATGCCAGGGCTATAGACACGTTGCGTTGAAAAGACTGCGTTCCTTTTAGCAGCAGGGAAAAATCTCTCTCAATTTGACTTTCCCAGTTAACTAGAATGGAGCTGATCTCATGCTGCCCACTAGAAAGGTAATCTAGGGACTGCACTACAGGCTTTCCTAGGTCAGATATGCTAGTTGTGACATGGGCAAATTTATTGGCAAGAGTCTCAATATTGACCGAGTCCATAAATGCTAAGCCTCCAGCTGCAGGAGCAGCCCAGTCAGCAAGGCTCCGTCTACCACGTGAGCGAGAGGGGTCAGGGGCATCGATCCAGAGCTGTAGCCAAGCATCCCAACCCTTGCTGCTGGCCTCTAAATAGGGGGCGCATTGTGGCAGCTTCTGGGTTATGTTCAGCTCAGCCAGATCTATACGGATTTCTTTTAACGACATTTGGGGGCGGACTAAAACTCTCTCTCGAATGTCTGTTTTCAAAACGTGGGAGCCTACTAAGTGCAGGTCGCTCTGGCTTAGCTGATCATAGCTGGCAATCAAAGGGTCAATTTGGAGGGTGTAGTTCTCTTGCATCTGTATCAGCACTGAGTAATTACCTGGCTCGTGTGTCAAATTTACGATGAGCAGCCCCAGTCGATGGAATTTTTTTACTAAGGGCTTTGTTTGGCATTCAGGTGTTTGTTGGACTAAAATCCAGTCGGGCGGCCCGTGCCGGTTTAATTCCTCCTCCCTCACAACCCAGGTTAGGCTCTCCCGGCGCTCTATAGCATAGGAGAGAGTCGTGCCTGAAGGGGACGTAATCCTCACTGATGCAGATTCATTGGCCGCAGAGCCTAGTAGGATAGATAGTCTGAACGGATCCCCCGCCTTCCATACTGCGGCCGACAGCAAAATAACATCACAGTATGGCTCGTAAGCCTCGGTCGGAATGGTTGAGGTTTCGAGAGTGGCTGGGGTGGTGACATTGTCTATTACCGGAGCGCTAGTGGGGGTGCGGCTGAGGTGGGGGAAGTATAAGCATGGGATTGGGGCGAGTGGTGAAACTGCATCGATAGGCGAGTAGCACACCAGCTCCTGAGACATAGTTTTCACTCCTACGCACAGAATAACAAGCTCTGGGGGTTTAGCCCATTGCTCTTCGCAGCTTCTAAAGATGATGCGCCTTTTGGGAAAATTTCCTATATAGCACCAGCTGTCCTTCGTCCCACTGCCGTGGATTTCTAACCCATCCTAGTTTGCGATCCATGTTCTTCTGAGCTATCCCTAATTTTCGAGCGACCTGCATGTGGATGGTATGTACTGAGGAGATGAGATCCTGAACCCAGACGTCAGTAATCACTACTGGCTGCATATCTGAGGGGAGCTGAGTGTCTAGCCAGAAAGCCTCGGGGAGCTGCATTTTTCTCCCGGTCATGACCATATGGGGGGTTAATCCATGCACTGCTGTGGTACCCCTCAAGGCCATCAAGATGATGGGGAGTTTTTCATCCCAATCTCTCCCTGTGGAGCGGACCATTTTCCTGAGTGCTTCCTTGAGAGTTCTGTTAGTCCTCTCAATGGCGCCGGAGGCTTGCGGGTGTCCCGCGATATGAAAGCGTTGCTGGATGCCCAGCGCCTTACAAAGCTCACGGGTCACTTCCCCTATAAAAGCTGCGCCGAGATCTGAATCCATAACTCTAACTATTCCCCAACGGGCAAATACATTGTTGAATAGAAGCTTAGCTGTAGTGGCCGCAGTGTTTTGCTTGCACGGGAACGCCTCGACCCACTTGCTGAAGGGATCTACGACTGTCAAGCAGTGGCGGTTGCCACGGGAAGTGGTGGGGAGGGGCCCGATGAAATCAATTTGAATGCGAGCCCAGGGGCCGTCAATTCTCTGATGCTGGAGGGGAGCTCTGGGTCCGGTGGGGTCCGCATTGACCATGGCGCAGGACAGGCAGTTATCTACCCATTGTGCCACTTCGCTGCGCATGCCGGGCCACCAACCGACGTCCTTCACCCTTTCCAGAGTCAGGTCCTTGCCTCGGTGCCCTTGCTCGTGTACAAACTGGATCAAATCGGCTCTGACTTCCAACGGTACTACCCAGTGGCGCCCGCCTTCTGCGTCTACCGCCCATACTACCTCTTCCTCCTTGGTAATGGTTAGTTTCCCAGTTGGATCCTTTCCTGCATCCAGGAGCTTGGCAACCTCCAGGTCAGCAGCTTGTAGCTGCGCCAAGTCTAAAGTGTCAGCTGGCGACTGAGCTCGGTCGCGAGCCTGCGCTCTGGTGGTGACAGGCTGAAGGGGAAAGTTAGAGGCCGGCTCGGGAGAGGGGGCATTTTCCTCAGCTGCGGCTTTCGCTGCGAGGTCTGCCTGATCATTCCAGTACGCTGTTTCTGAGTTTGCCTTCTGGTGTCCCCTTACATGTGCCACTTGAGTTGGACCCGTACGGGACTGAAAGAGTTCAGCCACTCGCTGCCAGAGTGGGAGGTGGGCTACAGGTTTGCCGTCCCCATTCCTCCATCCCTGGCGCTGCCAGACGGGGAGCCAGATCGTGGCGGCTTTGGCCGTCCAATCAGAGTCTGTGTAAATGGCAAGGGCGCTGTCTGGGGGCTCAAATTCCAACACAGCCAGGAGCGCACGCACTTCGGCTGCTTGGCTGGAGTGGGGGCGGGCAGGTCCTTTAAGAGTGAAAGCATCCCTTACTCGCACAGCACCATAGCCTGTCCGAGGGGACCCGCCAACGTGGAAGGAGGAACCGTCGCAGAACCAGCATGTAAAACCGTTCAGCTGGGCTTCCCCTAGCGGGGCTCCCCAAGTGACGGGCCAGGCAATCTGTTGCGGAGGGTCCAAGGGGCATTCATGCTCGGTCCCCGTGACTATAAGGCCGTAGGGAGCGGGTGGTTCAACTGCTTCCTTTTTAAATTCCACTCCTCGGTTCACTAGAGCCAAGGTCCATTGCGCTATGCGGGCGTTGGAAACTTGCCCGTCCTGTATTTTACCGGAGAGGATGTATTTGAGCGGCGTGTGTGTGGTCTGAACAATTGTGCGAGAGCCTCCTATGATAAACTCCCAATGTGTCAGGCTCCAAACTAGGGCAAGGCAAGTTTTCTCGCAAGGACTAAATTTAGCCTCGACCGGAGTAAGGTTGCGAGATGCGTAGGCAACTACTCTAGTAGTCCCCGCTTGCTGTTGGGTGAGGGCAGCACCTATGCTCTTGTCAGAAACTGCCAGCTGTATATAAAAAGGCTGGGTGACATCAGGGTGAGCCAGAGCAGGGGCGGCTGCAAGGCTACGCTTAAGTTCGGCCAGGGCTTGTTGCTGTTCTGGCCCCCACTCCCACGGGGTGTTTTTCTTGAGGAGGGCATACAACGGACGAGCCTTATCAGCGAAGGATTCAATGAAATCCCGGGAAAAGTTAAAAGTTCCCAGGAGCGCCCTAAGAGAGGGGATGTCTGTGGGGGCGGGCAGCTTGGAGATGACCTCCATCCGTTGGGCATCCGGGGTGCGTCCCTCGGGTCCCAGGGTCAGACCAAGGTATTTAACATTGGTTTGAACCAGTTGCGCCTTTTCCCGGCTGGCCTTGAATCCGGTCTCGCGAATGAGCGCAAGGACTTCCCTCGTAATCTGACGGGTCATTTCCTCGGTGGGGGCGTGAACAAGGCAATCATCTACATAGCTCAGGACATAGGGCCTTGAGGAGGGTTGAAGGTGCTCCCACATCTGGACTACATGCGCATGGCAGATGCTCGGGCTGGAATGGAAGCCCTGGGGCGTCCGTTTGAATGCATACTGCTGGCCGCGGAAAGTGAACGCGAATTTATACCAGCAGGACTCATGCAACCGGATGGAATGAAAAGCATTGGCCAGGTCTATAACCGAATAAAACCGGGATCCAGCGGCAATGGCTGTTAGGATCTCATTGTACTTTGCTACTACCGGGGCGACGGGCGGGGTAGTTGAATTCAAGGCACGAAAGTCGACTGTCATTCTCCAGGTCACCCCATCTGCCTTCAAAACTGGCCACAGCGGGGCGTTGCAGATGGACTGCATAGGGAGTATGACATCCCACTTAAGGAGTCCCTCTATTGTTTTGGCTATGCCCGCCTCGGCTTCCGCCGGGTACCTGTATTGCTTTTGCGGGGGTGGATCTTTCCCTTCAATTAAAACGCAAGCATCCTTCACCGTCCCGCACTCAGCCTTGTCTGACACCCAAACCTCTGGAAATTCCTGAACCCAAGGGTCGTCGATGATGGGGGCGAGGGGCTGGGGGGCCTTCAGTGCAGCGCACCGGTGAACCGCATTGACAAAGTCTGGACCTCCCGGAATCTGCCAGAGGAGTCCATTAGCCAAGTCAATGGTCAGCCCCTCGGCTCTGAAAAAAGGCATCCCCAGGAGGCCATCATCTTCCCCTTTGTTCTCGCACGCAGAGATCCGGGTTGCCAGGCTCCCGACGGTAATGGGAATGTCCTGCCAAACCCCTGATCTCTGGGCGCCTCCTCCAAAGCCTGAGAGGTGAATGGTGGCAGTGGTCTGCGTTCCTTGGGAAACTAAGGCGGGTCGGAGCACGTTAAGTGAAGCTCCGGTGTCTATAAGGAGGGTGGCAGGTTCTTTCTTCTTCCCAGGAGTCCCGATTCCTGCCTTTACAGTCGGTCTCCCCCACGTGTCAGGCATTAGTTTGGCAACTACGCCTGCGGAAGGAGACTGGGACTCCGGGCAGCCCTACCCTGACATGGCTGCCTGCCCGGGTGCCGGGGCGCTCTGATTGGATGGAGAATTTTCCCTGAAGGGGTTGCTTGTGCCCTTGGATTGCCGGACGGCAGCTATAGGAGGCGCCGTGCGAGTGAGTCCCGTCGCCGCAGGGGCAAGTTCAGCCGGGGGTAGAGGTGGCGCAGAAGGAACGACTGGGGGCGCAGGGGGCTGCTGCTGTTTCTCCCATTCCACCAGTGCCTGCATCATAGTCAAGGTGGGCTTGCCATGGAAGAGCTCCATATCCGCACCCAGGCTCTTGAGACGCATCCAAAGTTCCCACCGGAGCGGGTCTTTGGATTGCTGCGCACTGTTAGGGTCTGAAAACCCCTCAGGCTCTTTCGGTGGCACTCCCCATTTGTTATCCTGGCTGAATTGGCTGGGAGGAGGATAGACCTGATAGCCATACGGGTGGGGTGCTCGAGGCGGCAGGGGCGCCAGGGGCATATCCTGCCCCCGGGGCTCGGGGGGGCCCTGCGAAGGAGGAGGTCCGTAACTCGGGGCGGGCGCGAAGGAAACACCTTGGCGGTAATCCCTAGGGCCTCGCCCCCGGTTAAAGCTGTTGCTCCTTCCGCGCAGGATTCCTCCCCGCGGCTCCGGGTAAGGGCTATGTCCCTGGGGCCTATACTGGGAGTGGGGCCCGTGATTGGCATAAGTGACCGCATTTATGGGCTCGCTTTCCTTCCTGCGAAGGGCAGGGGGTTTGGCAGGGCGAATGGCGCCTGTTTCCCGCAGCAGTCCTGAGATGCTCCGGATGCGAGCCTCCAACTCTGCCCAAGTAACACTTCCAGGGTCTATACCGGCTAAGGCCATACGGGTGGTGCCGTTAAGCCCATCCACGACGGCGGTTCTAAAGTCTTTATCATCAAAGTCGGTGACATCATCATCGTCTATTGCCACTTCATTGGCTAGCTCTGCTAAGAGCTGTTTCCTGGCTAGATAAGCTTCGGGATCCTCTCCTGGCTTTTGGATTTCTGCTATATACAGCGCCTTCAGGCTCTTGGTGGGCCACAAGTATGAGCAGATTTCTTTGATGCATCCATACTGGCTTCGAGATGCTACCTTTCGGTTAGCGACGTAGGCACTGAGGCCGGAAACTAAGTCAGGGGGGGCACAATGACATGCCAGCTGGGCTACATCTGCTCCGGCGGCGGTGGGGTGAGCCGTTGCTATGTAAGTGAACCATTGGATAGCTGTATCCCGGTTCAGGGGTCCTACCCGGTCAGCTATGGCATTGAGCTCGTCAGGCCTCCAGCTACGAGTCTCTCTGACAGTCTGCTCAGTCTTTTTGCCTTTCTCATCAGTGGAGGTAATGTCTTTGGTAGCTACAGGGTTAACTGGTTGCACAGTTTCTCCCTTCTTGGGGGAGGGTGCTGCCCAGCTATCAGAGTTGTCATCTGGGAGAGGTAAGAGGGCGGCAGGGTGCACAGCGGAAATTACTGCCTGCTGCATCCCTAGATGTTGTTTAAGGGTTTCCAGTTCCCTCCTGCATGCAGAGTGATCCGCAGCAGCGGCTTTAGCACGATTATGCTCTGCCATGAATTGGGCGGCATGAGTAAGTTTGGCAATCTTTTCCTGCTCCCCAGCATAGGCGTGCTCGGCTGCCTCAGCACGGGCGTTAGCTATATCAATTTTGTGCTGAGCATCTTGGAGAGCAGCGGCAAACCCCTGCTTCTCCATGATGAAATTGACTCTCTCTGCCCGCCACTCAGCGGCTTTGTCCTCATAATTTCTTTCCTGCTCAGCCAGCTTGGTTTTCAGGCTCTCAATTTCAGAGCGCAGGCTGTCCTGCTCCTGAAGGGTTTTCTTATCCTGTTCTTCTCTCTCCTCCTCTGCCTCCTGTAATTTACTAATTAGGGATGCGCTGTCTTTCAGGGCAGTGAAGAGCGCCCAAGCACCGTACTTGTCTTTCTTAGCTGAACTAGGCTTCCTCTTTTCACAAAACTCTTGGAAAGCGTCCCTAGCTATCTGGAGCGGGTTAGGTCCTGTAAACGATCCTGCTTCCCAAGGGCATTCTCCCTTTTTTACCACCCACTTTTCCAAGTGGGGCACCTTGGTGTTGGTTCGGTACATTTTTTTCTAACTATTAGTATTATTATTTTCTTTTTATTTTCTTTTTATTTTGCACACTGATCTTGGGGGGGGAAAGATCAACAATGCCCGGGGGGGGGGGGGTGTTCCCTTAAGCCAGTCCTCTCAAGGGGCTCTTCAGGAAGTTCTTTCCTTCTAAGTCCTCAAGGATTCTTAAAGGGGCATACACAGGATTACACTGTTCTCCCCTGGGGACTTTCACGGAGCTCTTCTCCTCTTGGTCCTCAAGGACTTTTTAAAAGGGTTCCAAAGGGGTGAGGGTTTCCTTACTTTCAACTCCTATTCTCGTGTGGGCTCGGTTACAAGCCACGAGACCAGGAAAAAGGCGCTCCCAGGTTCTCTAAACCCAAGAACTCAAAAGATCCCCAGGCCTCCTGCCCAGAGACAGACTGTTAAAGCTGTCTCCAAGCCAAGACCAAAAGACCAGAGCGCTCAGGAGCAAAACTGCTTTACTCCCAAGCAACAAACGCCCGAGAGTCTTACTTAAAACTCAGGCACAGTGCTTCAGGAACCTAGCTGCAGATTCCAAAAGCAAGTTAAACAAACGAACTATCAACCTCTTCACGTTTTCTCCGGAGAGGAGGTTGAAGTCTAAGTGCTGGGGGGGAGCGGGGATTTGGACGGGCTTAGGAGAGAAGGGGGAGAGGGAAGAGAGTTTTATATGTGCTGCTTCAGGATGTATATACACCTATAGCCTATTTCTGGGATCCCACCCGCATAGACGCGTTTAGGCGGCCCGTAAGGTGGCCAGGAACTTCACCATTCCAGAGGTCCTCACCCACAGTACACCGGTTATAACGGCTGGAGGGCCTCGCGGTGCACCACAAAAGGCAAGTAGTCCAGAGCTGGCTGAAGGAAGAAATGGGGAAAAGCCAACCCACACAAGATAGCGATGCTCTCTAGAGCCACACACACTCGCACTTTTAATTCCCTAAGCTAAGTTGCTCTCTCTGCACAGAGTTCCGAAAGGTTTTTCCTCTACGTCAGTTTGCCGAAAACAAATGTGTCGACTCATCTGGATTCAGACAAACCGGGCTGCCCACGCATTCTCCACCATTAATCTGTTACTGGAACTGCTCTGTTAATAGGACGGGGAGTTAGCTTAGCAGTCCAGAACTAGAACAGCGCGGATCTAGCCAGTGTATACCAAGGTCTTGCCAAACGGAAATCTCTGTGACAAAGAGGCAAACTACAAGTATTCAATCAATAACGTGTATTTTCTAATGGCGTAGCGTATGCCTAATCTTCCACACACATACAAGATTGCATACAAGAGCTAAGGAATACAGAGTAGGATAATTAGAGACTAATACACAAGCCGGGTATCACGATGAATTGGGACAAGCTCACCTTCCTGAAGTGGAGTAGAGATCTCAGCAGCGAAGGGGGGGGTCCAGTGCCTGCACCAAGACCCCAGGTAGATGGGTAACACTGAAATTAGGACAGGAATGACGCGCGCCCTCGGATTCGAGAGGCTAGCTTATATACCCTCAGAGCACCCAGGGGCTGGCGCCTTATTCTGTGGTTCTCACGACTTAAATCAAAGAAATTGAGCCCATCGGGACTGCCTTGATTGGACCATGTTTGAAGTCTGATTAATTTATAAATGACACCTTTGGGGAGAGGGGCTGGAAAGGAAGAAGGGGATCCGGGCCGTTTGCTCGTTCCCAGCGCACATCCTGGTGCCTTCAAGCCCGGAGTTCAAAGGTTGCTTTGATGTGCGCTTGTTGATTGCCCTGGCTGACTGATGATCAATCTCCATTCTGGCTAGGTGTTAAGAAATGCGGAGGAGAGTGGGATTCTCTTGCAGCGTACGTGGTCCGCTCGCTTCTTCGAAATGGCTTCCCAAAGCAGGCTGTTCCCCTCGGCTTCTTGGCTGTTGGCTAGGGCTTACCAGCAGATTGTTTGGCAGTGAGGACAACCAGCCCACGGGAGGCTCCCGGCAGGAGCTGGCCAGGGAGCGCCTGGCCACCCTCGCGGAAGGTTTCCCCTGGCTGGCGTCTGGCTGCTGGCAGCGTAGCTAGAGCCCAGAGTGAGGCAAGCTCTCATGGCAGGCAAGGGAGCAGCGTTTAAGACACAGTCCGTGGTTGGCAACAGGGCAGCATCACACAGGAGAGTCCAGATATAAGCTTGAGCAGGGCAGTGCCACGTAAGAGTTTTGAGAGCAATTGTCCAGGAACTGTCAGTCTGTTGCAGCATCAGATATGAAACTGACACGTGTATTAGAGGAACACAGGCACGGCAGTCTTTTAGTGTAGAACTCAGACCCAGTTCGTGGCTGGCCTCTGGAGGGAGGGGGGGCTGCTCGGTAACACCGTGTCCCTTCCCCTTTCTCTCCTGCATCTCCAAGAAGCAGCTCTCTCCTTGTGGAGTCGTGAGGCATACCTTCATGCATACAGGGTGCCAGACAAGCCGGCCATGCAGTCAAAAAAGTACATTTCTCTCTTAGCTTTCCTCTCTTCCTTCTTCTACAAGAAATGCTGAGAATTGGAACTACCTCAGTAATGAAGCTCTTGCCTGGACTGCCTGGCCTTGTCAGATCTCAGTGCTGGTTAGTACTTGGGTGTAGTGTTGCTAGGTGTCTAGTTTTCATCCAGTCCAGTATTTTGGGGGACTGTCTGAGAGCCAAACTACAAGTAACGAGTTACACTTGCCATCCAGGCAAGTGAACAGACTCACATGTATTCCTCCCTGTTCACTTGCCATCCGGGCAAGTGAACAGGGAGGAATACACGTGAGTCTGTTCACTTGCCAGGCAAGTGTAACTCGTCACTTGTAGCTTGGCTCTGAGAGCCAAGCTACAAGTGATGTCTGACACAGGTTGGACACTTGTCAGCTTCCCTCAAGTTTTGATGGGAAATGTAGGCATCCTGGTCTTGCAGCTGTAATGGAGAGCCAAGCTGTAAAACCAGGACGCCTACATTTCCCATCAAAACTTGAGGTAAGCTGACAAGTGTCCAACCTGTGTAAGGCATCACTTGTAACTTGGCTCTGAGTAACATGTCCCCCAAATACCAGCCACCTGTCCCCTCCCCTCCCCCCTGCTCCATCACCTTCGCTCGGCCCCACTGGCCTGGGAAAGTGGCCAGCCAGCCGGGGCTCCTGGCCTCCTGCATGACACTTGCAGCAGTGGCCGGCCACTCCAGGAAAGCAGCCAACCCCCTACAGCCGTGTGGAGCCAACCAGGAGTGGCCAGGCTGCCCGGGCACCGAGAAGTGGGTGGGTGCAATGACTTCTCTCCCTTTAGTGACGTCATTGTGCTGGACAGGAGCAAGTGACAATAAAAAAGCCAGTATGGACCCCCAGGGCCCGGCATAACCCCAGACCCCACCTGGCAGCCTTACCTGGGTGGGAGACCCCAGGCCAGCCATGATAGGCCACCTCTGAAATGTCTCTTGCCCAGCAGGGGTCCCCATAAGTTTTACCTTTTCGCCATTTAATTGCCAGTAGAGTGATTTTCAACACGGGGTTCGTGCTTTCCTGACTGGGTAAACTCTGCCCAACTAAGCTAAACTGAACTAAGGTAATACACACACACACCAATATTCTTGACACAAGGCTGAGTGAATGACAAAACAGGTGTGACGGGCATTTTGAAAATAGGCGATCTGGTCGTGGTTTGTGGCAAGCGCACAAATCTTGATGTGCTTGCATCAAGAAAACACCTTCTGCATAAAGCTTCCTCCAAAGCAACCCCCTGAAGGGTGCGCCTATGTGGCTTGCAAAATGATGATGTACTTAGTGCTGTTCCGCTTGTGCAAGCAAGCTGATGTGGCTGAAAGCATTGTGTTGTTTTCAGTGAGTGTACCAACAACGTCCCACCGAGTGTATCAGATTTGTCCTTCTTTTATGGAATTAGAGTGAGGTCTACAGCAACATATAGCATCTTGACACATTTTTTTATGGAAGAGCAATGTGCCTATGGAACAATGGAATATACAACAGATGGTTTGCATCAATTTGTTTTTGAAACTGTATCAGAAGAAATACCACTCATTACATCTTGCACATGTGGAAAAGACATTTCAATACTGAGCTTTAATATACTTCCACTAGGCCCGGTGCATAAAAAAGAACCAGGATGCTAATAAACCAGCAGGACAGCAAGGCAGAACAAATTAACAGATTAATCAGTCGAGTACAGGACTGCTCCAGGAGGGCAGGGCGTCATAACACTATAACTGGAACCATGCAGTGCACTCTGTGAGCACGAAGGAAAAGTGTTGCCTCATTTTACAGGAAGAAGGATAACAGGAAGTGCAAGCAGATGTGATGTGTGAGCACTGGCTGTATTATTTTCAATAAACTGTACCTGCAAAGATCCCCTTGAATTTTGCTATAGATTTGTCCTTATCCTATTATACAAAAAGGCTAAGCGTATTTAAGACAACTCACTTGCTACCCTGGTGCACCTCCAGAGGGTGCTGCTGTGGAGGAAAGCCCAGATGAGGCAGCCAGACCTCCAGAGAGTGCGCTGTGGGGGGAAGCCCAGGCCAGGATCAGGTGTGCAGCAGGCAGTAATGCCTGCCCCCCACCTTTACCCAGCTGGGATCAGGAGCGGAGAAGGTGGCAATGCCCATCCCTTGCCTTCACCTAGCTGGGAACAGGAGTGGAGCAGGTGGCAATGCCTGCCCTCTGTCTTCACCCAGCTGGGATCAGGAGCAGAGAAGGGGCAATGCCTGCCCCCCACATTCACCTAGCTGGGATCAGGAGGGGAGCAGGTGGCAATGCCTTCTCCCTGCATTCTCCCAGCTGGGATCAGGAGAGGAGCAGGTGACAATGCTCACCCCTTCACCTGGCCGGGATGAGGAGCGGAGCATGAGGCAATGCCCGCCCCCTTCACTTGTCCTGGATCAGGCACAGAGCAGGAGGTAATACTTACCTTCCCTTCACCTGGCCAGGATCAAGCATGGAGCAGGTGGCAGTGCCCACCCCCTGACTTCACACAGCCAGGATCAGGTGCAGAGCAGGAGGCAATGCCCACCCCCCATTCAACCTGCTGGAATCAGGTGCAGAGCAGGTGGCAATGCCCCTCCCACTTCACTTGGCTGGAATCAGTCGCAGAGCAGGAGGCAATGCCCACTCCCGCTTCATCCAGCCGGGATTAAATGCAGAGCAGGCAGCAATTCCCGCCCCTTCACCCAGCTGGGATCAGGAGTGGAGCAGGTGGCAATGCCTCCCCCCTTCACTCAGCCAAGATCAGGTCCCGTCTGGAGGCTGGCAATCCTACAGTGGTCCTACATAGTGCCCCCCCTCACGCACTCTTGCCACCCTCTTCTCCATAACAGTCATGATGCAGTTCAGTTCAATTTATTTGATTTCTAGCCTGCCCTCCCCATGAACAGGCTCAGAGCAGGTTACATCCAAATATAAATACAATTAAAACCATATATAAAATCATAACAATCATAAAGTACAAATCAAATTTACAGTTTACAATGTCCAAGATGGCGGTCCATATCCATATCCATATCCATATCATCCACCCCCGCTGATAATACACAGGGGGAAAGGGAGGGAAGGAGGGCACAACCATTCTGGTGGATTGATTCATATGGGGGTGGCCAACATGACAAGATGAACCCCCCCCAACAGGAGACCGGTAGGGAAGCTCACCAGATGACACAAGAATGGCCTCAACCATATGCCTGGCCGACCATCTCCGTCTTACAGGCCTGCCAAAAGGACAGAAGGTCTTGGCAGGCCCAAGGGTCCACAGACAGAGAGTTCCACCAGGTTAGGGCCAGGACCAAAAGGCCCTGGCTCTAGTCAAGGCCAGTTGAGCCTCCCTGGGGCCAGGGGCCACCAGTAGTTGTTTGTCAGCTGATCTGAGTACTCTCCAGGGTACATATGGCAAGAGGCAAATTCTACTTCCTTTTTCGCTCCCTGAGGCATCTTAGGTGCAAGTATTTGGGAAACCCTATTCGGCATGAGCAGCTAGCCATGCAATGTTTAAGGAACACGGAAGGACAGGGAGTGAGCTGTTGTGGGTGGGGAGCAGGCAATACATGGGCAGAAGCAGGGGCGAGAGGGGAGGTCACCACCTGAGGTGGCCAGGTTGGCGCTTCAAAACAGCATCCCTTGGTTGTTCCCACACGCCCATATAGGGATGTCCCACTCATGGAACGCTGGCGGCTTTTACCCAGGATTCCAGATGCACGGCAACTGTTTTGCAAACAGAGATGTCAGGAATCCTGAGCAAAAGCTTCCAGCTTTCCGTGAGTGGGCCGTCCCTATATGGGCGTGTAGAAACGACCCTTGTCAAGCTGATCCACAGCCTCTCTCCAAACTATATTTCAGGCAGCAGCACTCACCACCTTCTTTATGGGAGCCTGAGATAGAGAGGATTTCCACAGCACCGCTAGCATATTCACAGTCTTTAAAGGGGCATTAAAGGCTTGCTGTTTTAATAAATCTCCCCCCACCCCCGGGGTCAATTCTGACATTGTTAAAACCTTGTAAAAAATCTCAAGTCCTCATTTTCTGCAGTTGATTGACACAAAATGTTTGGATGCACTTTGAAGAGCTGTGGCTGCCAATGAGTTGGTAAAAATCAATACTGTTTGTAGCACACTAGAGAAGCATAAGAAATTACCATAAGTCAGATGGTGCCTTAGATGCACATGGGTGCGCGCACACACCTGTCAATTATACTGTCATTAATGCCCTATTAACCAGGTTGTAATGTGGCACAATGTACCGAAAGACGGAATAAGTAGAGTCAACACCAGGACTGTCAATGAATCAAGGATTTGGGGACTTCATGTTGCTTTACCAAAGGACAGTATCAGCATTCAGAACTTTGTGTTATAAAGATATTGATGGCTGCCTTTCCTTTTTCGTTCCCCCAGTCAAGCAGGCCTCGCCCACTCACACCCTTGCAGTTCTCCCTGCAAACCCGGGGCCGGCTGGCTGCTCAGCCCTGCCAGGTGCCTCAACCTTTGCTCTGTCATTCCATTGCCAGAAGCCACAAAGTGGCGGCTTCCTGAGCTATGATTATGAATCACATATTGACTGTAAACCGGAGTCTACACATCATTTCATCTATTTCCCCACCCCTGCCCCCAGCTGCTGCCCTCCTGCCACTGCTCACCTGGCGGGCAGGGGGAAAGGTGTGGGGCAGCAGGCAAAATGGTGTGCACGTGCTCCACGGGGCTTGGAATGACATCACTTCTAGCTTAGAGGGGCTGAATCAGCCCAGAGGAAGAACCAGCGCCCCCTCTCTCACGCAGCACCCCCTCCGTCCCCTGGAATTGAGGTAGGGGACATGGCACCCCTGGTGTGCGTGTGTAGGTGCGTTACAGCTTATTTGTATATCCTCTACCTCAATCCACATTTTATGAAAGCTACATTTTGGAGAGGGACCGTGGCTCAGTGCGAGAACATCTGCTTGGCCTGCAGAAGGTCTCAGCCGGTCCATCCCCTGGTGCCTCCCGTTTAAAAGGACTGGGTAGTAGATGATGTGACCTCAGAGAGCCACTGGCCATTTGAGTAGACAATAACAACCTTGACAGCCCGATGGTCTGATCCAGGAGAACCCCCCTTCATGTGGGCTAGTTAGCATTCCCTGTTGCCCACCAGTGGATTCCCCATTGCCCACAGATCACTGGTGATCAGCAGGAAGTGGCAAGTCCCCAGGAGATTGCCTGCCACTGGCAGGCACCCCAGGAACACGTGCGGCGCACATGCTCCCAGCGGACGCGACGACAGCACTTCTGGAAGTGCTGGCCATGGGGGCACTCCCATGCTTTGTTTGGGGTCGATTTTGGCCCCAAATGGGCCAGTTCTCAAAGAACCAGCCCCGTACAGAGCATGGGAGCGCTCCCGGTGCCGGCACAGCAGTGTCATTTCTGGAAGTGACATCATCACACAAGCATGCATGCACGAAGACTCACACGTGGAAGGCACAAGGTAAGTGCCAGCTCCGCCCCCTTCCGCCAGTAGGGACCTGCCAGCCCTAGTGTTAGAACCAGAAGAGGATTAGACAGGTTCATGGAGGACAGATTTATCCGCGGGTAGGAACCTCAGCGACCAAAGGGGGCCTTCCCATCTAGAGGCATTCAGCCTCGGGATCCCATGGCCGGGAGGAGGCAACTTCAGGGGAAGGCCTCAGCTTCTATGCCCTCTTGATGGCCCTCCAGAGTAACGGGTGGGAGCCACTTTGTGAGACCCCTTCAAGACTCAAAGCGCTCTACAAATCCTCAGTGAAAGTGGCGCAGCAGCAAGAAGTGGGGAGAAGAGAAATCAAAAGAATTCTGCTCGCCCTCTGGCCCAACACGACCCCACCAGAAGCTCCACAGATTCTTTCTGCTGGAAGCCTGGAACTGCAAAAAACAGAAAGGGCTGGCAAGCAACGAAAGGCTGCGAGACGAGGGGCATGCCTCCTATCAGTGGGGGAGGGGGGGGCTATACGACCGACCGACCAAACCCCCCCCCCCACCATGTATGAGTCGCGATTTGAAACATCCATCTCACATCCCCACCCCCCTCTCCTCCTTTTAGGGGTTGCGGGGAAGGGTGAATGGAATCCCATCCCGGGGAATTAGAAGTGAGATCGTGGAGCCTTTTTTATGCCGCTGAATTTAGAGTATGAATCTGTGATTTTATTGCTTTTTATTGTAATTTATTTGAATTTATTTGTATGTTGTAATCTGCCCTTTTGCCCGTATTAATAATAATAATAATAATAATAATAATAATAATAATAATAATAATAATAAGAATAAGAATAAGAATAAGAATAAGAATAATAATAATTGTTGGCTTTGGGAGAACAGAAACTCTGCAGCCATTTTGCCACATTCAAAATACAATCTCCAACTCATGATATCTCTGTTGATCTAGGGGGGAGGGGGAAAACCACTAAAGGTTTTGTAAAAAAAGATGACACTCATTCTTGCACAAGTAACACTAAGGGGACCTCCCAGAACAGCCCACCCTGCAATTTGTGATAATCCACACAGGTTTCATCTTACATAACCGCTCTTGTACGAGTTCAATGTGTATCCAGATGGCTGCATCCTCTGTGGTCAACCCTCTTTTGAAGATTTTTCACAATGTGTTTCCATGGCAGAGAAGGGATTGGAAAATAGATCTCCCAGATCCTTGTCTCTTAAGAGCTACACCACACTGGCTGCAAATGGTGATTTATAGCGCAATCCTAAGCAGAGGCCATTTTCACACTGCTTACCAGCCATGGAACATCGTGCCAAGCTCCCGGAACGACAGCGTCTTCCTGGCGCGATTTCGTGTGAGAACAGAAGTTCTCGTGTGAAATCGCGCCAGAAAGATGCTGTCGTTCCAGGAGCTTGGTGCGATGTTCCGTGGCCGGTAAGCAGTGTGAAAACGGCCCTTGTTACAGCCTCCTAAATCTACTCAAGGCAATGGATTTAGAAGGCATAACTCTGTTGAGGATTGCCCTGTTAGTGCTTTCGGGGAGGGGGAAACCCCCCCCCCCGGATGACTTTGTAACAAATCAACTCCAAACAAGCTTTCAAAAACCCTCTCCTTCTCCACATGGGGAAAAAAATTAAGGGCTTGGTGAACTAATGGCTTTGACCGGCCATCTGTTTTGAGGCTGAATGCCTTTAAATCGGTAGACACTGTATTTCAATTTTGTTAATTGGATCATTATTTATATCTTGATTGTCACATTGTTCAAGGAGATACAGTGAGAGAGAAATGTTTCAAATAAACAAACAAATCTGACTCCAACCAATAAAACTCTAGCTTGAGGAAGGAAAAGAGGAAATGGCCGAAGTTCTACTTGCTGCCCAACAAAGGTACATTTCGCACTCGGTTTTTAGAGCGCGTTTGTACCTGTTCCACATCCCATGTTTGCAAGGTTTTCACACTTAAAAGCAGTCATGGGATGCAGTCCCGCTTTTTGTCCGCTGTATCCCCGATTTTTCCCCCTGCGGACATACCCCGATGTTTTTTTAAGTTCGCTGCCGACTGGAAGCTGGCCCGCATTTTGCTAATGTGAACACTTTTGCCTCCTTTTTGCTTCTCTCCCCCCCCCTCTCCTTTTCCCTGGGAGCTGATTGGTTTGTGCAGAATTAACCACTCCCACCCTCCTCAGCTCTCTAAACTCCTTGTCCACCATTTTTTTTAGTAAAGCGAGCTGAGGGTCATAAGGCTGCTTCTTCGTTGGTTTCCTTCCGTATGCATGCTGTTTTTTTTTCAAAAGCCAGGAATGATTCCTAAGCTTGCTGCTAATTCCCTGCTAGCTTTAAAATCAAGGAAAGTGTTAAATAGCTGCTTTCTCCTTCCTCCCTTAGGGTATGCACACACATTCTTTTTTTTTTTAAAGACAAGAATGGGTTGCAACGTTGTAATGTTCCTGCACTTTCTTCCTGGCTTTAAAAGCCAGGAAAAGATTGAATGGCTGCTTTTCCCTCCCTCCCAGGCATGTTTCAGACTTTGCTAAAGAGGAGGGAAAAACCCAAGCATTTTGCACAGCCCTTTGGAAACAAGCCTCTGCTTCCTGGGAGGAGATTAATCGGCAGCATTTTAACCCTTTCCTGGCTTGATTTTAAAAAATGAGAGTGGTACATGTTTTCCCCCAGAACTCTGCCACCAATTGCCTCTCCGGTAGGCAGGGGACAGCCCAATCAGCAAAAAGGGGGGAAGGGTTCCAACATTGCAACGTTACTACGCGTGCTCAATCTTTTTTAAAAAAGTGTGACGTGAATTGCAAGGCCCCAAAAGCCCAAAATTGCACCGAGGTTTTGAAATGAAGCACAGACACCAAATTGAAATTGCAGTGGACAGTGTGAAATGAACAGGTGCAATGCCGAAGCCACTGCGATCGGGGCGAATGCTCATAAATGGCGGTTTAAACCGTAAGTGCGAAAAGGGTCAAAGATACATAAAATCCTCCTTGTAGTCAGGTGTCAAAGCCACAACTTCGGGGCCTCGCTTTTGAGACGTGCAGTCATCTCTGGAACTAAATCAATGTGTTAATGCTTCTCAGAAATATGCTTTTCACAGAACAGCCTTTTCTCTGCTTTCAAAGGATTTTTCCTCGTATCTCTTCCAGCAACATTAATTATATACATTGGAAACTGAAACCAAGTGGACGTTTAAACAAAACAGTTACCCGCTGACCTGACCACAACCGGCATTGCAACTTCCCTGAGAATGGATTGCCACTTGGTAAATTAGAGGAGCTTTTAAAAAAAGATTTAAAAACCAGGAAAGAAATCAATATGTTTCTCCATTTAGGAGACTCCTCACAGTGCCGAGTGCAGATATAAAGGATCAATGAAGCTGAGCAGAGTTTTCAGCCGGTTCCGCTAAGCAATCAATAATGTTCACCCAATCACTCCTTTGACATTCAAAAGAATTGGTTATGTGGGAAACTTCGGGGCGGATAAAATGACTGGTGCCGTTTCCATTGGGCCCCTCAGACTTCTGAAGCACAAAACTGTTGTTCAACTTTTAGGCCGTCAAGAAAGTAAAGAACTTCGTCAGAATGGATTCCTCAAGGAGGGAAACTACAGTAAGCAGCAGTACCCAACTGCAATACTCTTTCCTTCCAAAAGTCTGATGGTAAACTTAAGCGTAGTATATTTTCTTCTCTCATTTTATTCTGTTTACTTCCTTTATGCTCTACCGTTCTCCCAGGCATGACAGTTTCCTGCCCCTAGCTCCCATTTCCAGCCACCGTTCATACTGCTGGTGAGAGGAAAATGTTTTTTTAAAAAATCACTGATGAGTGACAGTGTGATATTACTTCTGGGGAAACTCTGGAAGTATTATCAGTCTGCTTTAGGAATCGCCAAAAACTCTATGATTGTACAATTTCCTGTGATTCCTAGAGAGGTATGCTGTCATTTGTGGATTTTCCCTGGAAATGACATCACGCTACTGCCTGTCAGTGCCCCTCCCATATCCTTATCCCCTCTGGGCTCCTGCCAGCTGGCAACTCTACTTTCTTCCCAATGGAAACCCAAAGGGGCTTTCCTCATTCTCCTCTCCTCCATTTTATCCTCTCAACCCCTCTGTGAGGTAGGTTAGGCTGAGTGTGTGACTGGCCCAAGGTCACCCATCAGGCTGCCTGGCAGAGTGGGGATTCGAACCTGGGCCTCCCAGATCCTAGTGTGGGACTCTAACTGCTACATCATACTGGTTCCCTTTTAAGGTGTCGAGTGCATACCTCAGCATCCTACGTATTGAACCACTGTTGACTACTATGGAAAACATTCTAAGGGCATCACGGGCCACACATGGTGCATGTTTGGATCATCAGACGTGGAACTGACCGGCAAAAAGCAGCCTTTGAGAGTAGGTTATGAATAGAGGCTACAGGACGAAGGCAGGGAAATGCTCTTTGCCCTGTCTCTGTGACGACATTGGAAGGGCCTATGAGTTGCTGTAATCCTTGGAAGAGAGGGAAAAAAAACAGGTTTCCTTATTGTGAGCTCATTACCGATTGCATCAATGGAACACTCAGCACCTGCCTTCTACGGTTATTCAGCCCTGATTACACACACACACACACACACACACACACACACACACACACACACACAGCTGCATTTTGATAATCAGATACACACCCAGGGATACAAATAGAGGCAAATCTAGATCCCTAAATCACTATGGGGTTTTAAAAAAAATCCTGTATGTTGGTCCAGAAACAACATGGAGAACCAAAATACATTCTCCAACCGGAAAACAAGGTGTGATTGTGTGGAAATGGGGTGTGTGTGTGTGTCTTTCTAAACTGAAATGTAATCTTGAAGGCTGAAAAGACCAGACTGTGAGAACAACTTGTCATTTTCAACATTCGGGAGTTGATCATTTCCACATCCTGAACAAAAATTTGAAACCCCCAATTCAAATCCAAGTATCTCGGTCAGAGGTCCTCCCCAGCATGATGCCCACAGGAACCCTGGTGCCTGCCAACACCTTTCCTGATGCCTGCCAGGTGTTTTTAGGATGTATGTATACAACAAAATATTTTAAAACCATATTAAAATGTATCCTATTAAACAGAACTTCTGCCTGAAATGTTGAAGAGTTACTATTAGGGTTAAGTATGACGTTGCTCCCTGACATTCTGTGATTGGCTCCGCCTCCTGTGGCAGCCATTCTGTGGTTGGCTCCGCCTCTTGCAGAAGCCATTCTGTGGCTGCTCCCACCACCCCGTAATGCCTACAGGCTCAGAAAGTTTGGGGACCCCTATCTAGGATATGGCAGTTCTTTTCAGAACTGAACTCGGGATTAGAGATGGGCACGATCCGCATTACGATCGGAAAAAACCCACAATAATGGCGATCGCGTGATTGTGACCCAGCGGATCATGATCGTCCACGGCCAACGATCCAGCGATCGGGAGAGGCCTGGATCGTTGCGTTCGGGCTCGGATCGGGGATCCAGACACTCAGGCGCCAGCAATCTATTCCCCTGGCAACGGAGCCAGGGGAAAGCCTGAGCTCTGTTTGCCCTCCTTCTGTCGCCCTGGAAACCCGAATGGAAGCCCAGCTTTCCTTGATCAGCAAGGCTTCCTTCCAACCACGGAGCAGCAAAGCAATCACAAGTTGGGAGAAGACACCCAGGGGAGGGCGGGGGAAGGGGGCGGGAGGGATTTCAGGGGAGTATTAATGCCACAGAGTTCACCCTCCAAAGCTACTATTTTCTCCAGGGGATGGATCTCTGTCATTTGGAGATCACTTGTAGTTCTGAGAGATCTCCAGGTCCCACCTGGAAGTTGGCAACACTACTGCATGAACGGCTTTCTTTCTCTAGGAAAAAGGTACGGCGACTCCTGTCTTTTCTCCTGCAGGGGACAAAAAAAGGCTCCAGGAAAACTTGGATCAGAGTAACAGCTGGGAAGTGATGGGTTCGCCTCCCCACTTCTCATTCGCTGAACAACAGCAGCCTCCTGGTGCTGCGTTGCATTACAATGAAAATAGTTATAATTGTTTAATCAAGACATTTTTAAAAGTTCATGAAACACTGCTTTATAAACAGCTTCAGCAGGGGAGGGAGGGGGTGTTCTGTAGCCACGGGCACTCCAATCGCATCCCTGCAAACCCTGAGAGGCAGCTCTGACGGCCAAACACAGACGGCCAAACACAAACACAGATGCTGCCGGCATCACCCACCGTTCCTGTATCGCTGGGAACAGCGGGGCGCCCCTCCGCTTTTGCCTCCACGATCCACGATCCACGGCTCGGGGAATGGGAGATGATCGGAGCGGATCGTTAATTTGGGATTGGCGGCGGCGCCGATCCACAATCCGCTGGATTGTTAAAATTTTGGGATCGTGCCCATCTCTACTTGGGATCAATTGCTGTAAAAATCTACTGATTATGTGAGCCGTTCAAATGTGCATTTCCCCCCCTTTGCTGCTGTTCCAGTTCATAGCAGAAAACTCTTAGAAAGTTTCCGATTTCTGCTATGAACTGGAACAGCAGCAAGGGGGGGGGGGGATCCACATTTGAATGGCTCACATGACCAGTGGATTTTCAACATCTGCAAATACTTGATTAAGTTCCAATTAGAAGTATCTCAGAGACGGATGAAGTTCATACCATGAGAAATTCTCTCTCACTTCTCCTGAACCTACACCACCTCCATGATAACCCCTTTTGTTTTCCCAGGTCTGAGCCACCAAGGTCCAATGGGCTGAAATGGCACTGCCGGGTCTGAAACCAGCCGCAGGGAGGCATTGGGTGGATCAGCCGGTTTGCATTTCGATGACTGAACTTCACGAGCAACCCGGTACGCTCTGTGTGCTGCATATTATGAAGAGAGGAGAAGAAATGAGACTCCAGGAAGGAGCCACAGCTTTCCTCCCCACCCCAAACTATGGCTCTGTCTCATCTCAAGCACAGCGGAGTCCACAACAAGGCACTCCCCACAGATAAAACACCATTTAATCTGAAGTAAAGTCGAATTTCTTATGTAGCAGAACGAAGCGGTAGTCATGAGGTGCTAGACTGAGTTATTCTACTTCAGACTGAATAAAAATGATGATGTCATATTTATTTATTTAGTAAGGTAAGTACATTTTTATCCCTCCCTTGCTTCAAGGAGCAAGAGCCCCGTGGCGCAGAGTGGTAAGCGGCAGTACTGCAGCCCAATCTCTGCCCTTGACCTGGCGGAAGCCGGGTTCAGATAGCTGGCACAAGGTTGACTCAGCCTTCCATCCTTCCGAGGTCGGTAAAATGAGTACCCAGTTTCCTGGGGGTAAAGTGTAGATGACTGGGGAAGGCAATGGCAAACCACCCCGTAACAAAAAAGTCTGCCAAGGAAACGATGCTGTGACGCAACGTCCCCCCATGGGTCCGTAATGACTCGGTGCTTGCAGAGGGGACTACCTTGACCTTGACCCTACTTCAAGGAGCCCTGGGGGGTGTACATTGTTCTCCCCTCCACCTCACCACAACCCTGGAGGAAGGCTAGGCTGAGAGAGAGTGACGTGCCCGAGGTTCCCCAGTAAGCTTCTATGGCACAGCTGGACCCGATCCCCCCAGATCCCTCTAGTCTAATACATGATCCTGAGGTGCCTGCCAGTGGCCAGCGAGCTCCAGGAGCGTGCCCTCCAGCAACCAGCATACAAGGGGGCAAATCCCCGGGAGTTTGCCCACCACCGGTGGACACCTGGGAACCCAAGAAACAGAAGCCGCAAAGTCAAGTTTTCAATGTTGCAGGTGGCATGCAAAAAGCATCTCATATGGCTGGCACTGTTGTAAACAGATTTGACAGGGTTTTGAGCAGCATAAAAAGCCTATAAAACCTGTTTAGCTTATGAAGTCAAAGAAACAACAGCACAGTGTCAGCAATGGCCAAGGTGTTGCCAGCAAGCCCCCCCCCCCCCGGCTTGGATTAATCTTGTCCTCGCCCCCTCTTTGGCATGAGATCAGCTTCTTCTCTGATATTCTCAGCAGGCCACCCGAATAAGTTTTCAACCATTACTGCATCAGAATAGAGGGACTCCAGAGAAGGAACAGGACTGCCTCTTATCCCTTCACACTTTTTGAAGAAAAGAGTCTTTCCAGAAAAAAACCTCGCTTTGTCGCCATTAATCCTTGACCTCTTATGTGTGCCATTAGCCACAAAGGGCCATCTTAACATTCGGTCAAGGAAAGAACTATTATGTCCGTGAGCATCTCTGACAAATAGGACAGAATGTTCCAGCCACATAATGTGGATTGTTTGAATTGCCCACGTAAGCCCAAGTTCAATTAGGTAACCAAAAATGCTCTCAAACACCCCATTAGAAGCATTTACTCAACCAAATGTATTTTCCTCAGATAAGACTATCAGATATAAAGAACTTTTAGATGATAAAGGAGTACTAAAAACAAAAGAGGAATTACACAATCAAGGTATTGACTTAGACTTGGTGGTCAAGGGTACAGATTGAAACCAGATATAATAAAGATAAAAAAAATGGGAGGTTTCTATGTAGAACAAAAAGAATTTGAAAACTGTTATGTGATTCAGATGAAAAATTGATTAAGAAAATGTACTTATTTTTAATGAAAATGAAAATGAACGAATGGGTGGAAAAGTATAAAACTTTACGGGCACAGAACCTAGGACATAATATTGATTTGGTACAGTGGAATAAGATATGGAAAGTGAATGTTAAAATTACTAAGTTGGTCACATTTAAGGAGAATTTATACAAGATGTTTTACAGATGGTACTTAACACCGGATAGACTGGCTAAAATATATAAAAATATGCCAAATAAGTGTTGGAAATATGAGAAACATACAGGGACATTTTTTCATATGTGGTGGTCCTGTAAGGAGATACATAGATTTTGGATAATGGTGCACACATTGTTACAAGCTGTTTTAGAGATATCAATTCCCCTTAAACCAGAGACATTTCTGTTAAACTGTATTGCCGGCAGTGCCGGATCTAGTGTTCCCAGCACTGGGGACAAGCGCAGTTTGGCCACCCTCGTGCGTGCACGCAGTGCGTGCACCCCTGGCGCTGCGTGAAGATGTCACTTCGTGACGTCATCACGTGGGGCAAGCATGCCGCCAGCGGAGCGGTGGCAGCGACGGTGGCTGGGAGGCTGCCCGCACCACTCGCCTGCTCCGCTGAGGGGGTGGCCAGCTTGCCATATGCGCTCCCTGTCCTGTGGGGCAGGCTAATGGCGCAGGCGGCCTCCCAGCCCTCCATGCCACTCGCTTGCCCAGCAGGACAGGGAGTGCGCAGCAAGCTGGCCGCCCCCTCAGGCAGGCAAATGGCACGGAGGGCTGAGCAGCCGCGTGTGACATTCGCTTGCCCAGCAGGACACAGGGAGCATGCGGCAAGCTGGACGCCCCCTCAGCTGGGCAGGCAAGTGGCGCAGGTGGCCTCCCAGCTCTCCATGCCATTCACCTGCCCAGCTGAGGAGGCGGCAAGCTTGCTGCGCACTCCCTGTGTCCTGCTGGGCAAGCAAATGGCACGGGTGGCCGCTCAGTGGCCCGCGCTGCCGCCAGCATGCTCCCAGCAGCTGGCAGCTGCGCCTGGCGCCCCCTCTTTGGTGGTGCCGGGGGCAGACTACCCCCCCTGCCCCCCTCGATCCGACCCTGATTGCCGGATATGAACAAAGAACAGAAGCACCTCACAATTCATGTAGTAACAGCGGCCAGAATTCTATTAGCGTCTTACTGGAAACGTCCAATAATACTTCAGCAAGAGGAATTAATAGCAAAAGTAATGGAAACTGCAGAAATGGACAAGTTAACCTCATTAATGAAAGGACAAATGGAAGAAGATTTTTCTGTTCCATGGACTCCCTTCTACAAATGGATCCAAGAAAAATATAGACACTGAAATGTAATAGAAAGGCAATATGGTATGAATTTCTAGAAATCACAGTTAAAAATGAGTTAAGATAAAAATATGAGATTTGGAGAAATAGTATGTTGATATAAGCAAGCATAATGAAATTTGTAATATTTTTTCTTTTTCTATTTTCTTGCTCTTTCTTACTTTTTATCTATAACTAAAATACAATAAAATATATATAAAAAAATGCTCTCAAACACACCTCCCATTCCCTGGATCTCTCCTGTCTCTGACTCTTCTAGAAAACAGTTTCTAGTCCCTGAAACAACCTCTTTTTTTTTACTGAGAATTTTTCTTTATTTAAGATATGAACAGTAAACATAAAAGCTATAAATAGTAAACATAAAAGATAAAAAATACAACATTCTAAAAAACCACACTAAGAATACATATAAACATAAAATACAATACATATAAACACAGAATAACAAGCAAGACGAGAAGCTAGTAATAACAATGGAAAAATACAATTTAAAAGGATAAGAAAAAGACTAAAACTAAACTACAAATTGAGTTCCGATTTTCTATGCAACAAATATAAATCATTTTCAAAGTCTCACTTATTCTATGTTAAGATTAAGAGCCCTGTTTTTTTCTATTGTTCATGATTCTTAATCCCTAAATCCAGATAGCATCAAGTCATTATTATCTATTTCATGTAAAAATTCTATAAACAGTTTCCATTCAACCAAAAATGTAGATAATGTCTTTCTCTGATCAGTGAAATAAGTTTCTTCATTGACGCAAACTCCAAAACTTTTATCCACCATTCCTCCATTGTAGGCAATATTGGAGTTTTCCATTTTTGTGCATACAGTACTAGAGGTAGGCAAGAATCGCAATATGAACAAAAAAACCCGCACAAACCAGGCCGGTTCGTAGTTTGTAAAAACGCGGTTTGTGGGGCCGTATTTTTCATGAACTCCATGACTTTTTAGGCCCGGTTCGTGAGAGTCGTGAATGGGCGTGACCCCAGACAGGCTGGCACGGATCAATTGATTTCCCAAAGAATGTCTGCAGTCCTTTTGTAGTCGTGGAAACCCCAATCTTAGCCCACATTACCTTGATAGGCAGCTCTCCCTTCCAACCATAGCACTCCCATTCTGTTACAAGAAGCAACATACATTCTAGCCAATTTTTCAGGAATCATATACCAATGATACATCATCTTATAGAAATTCTCCTTAATACTAGAACTTAATATACATTTCAATCCCCTAGTTCACATATTTTCCCATTGCTCCACTAATATGCCATGTCCACATTTTTGCCCATTTAATCATACATGCTTTTATTTGCTCTTCTTCTGTTTCAAACAACAAAAGTTTGTACATTTCAGAAAGAACATGTTCATCATTTGTACAGAGTGCAATTTCAAATTCAGTTTTAGATTTCTCAAAGTCATGATATCTCTTGTCTAACTTAAATCTCTCCAAGTCATAATGTCTTTTGTCTAACCTCAATCTCTCCAACCCCTTTTTTCTTCCTATCCCGCTTTGGTCAACCCAGTAGCTTATGCGGGTATTTACCTTCTCCCTTTCATTCTTTGTTATGGAGATAATAATGACACTAACCTGTTAACTGCTCTGAGAACTGAGCTACAAGTGAAGCCTGACATGAGGAGAACACGTGTCAGTTCCCCGAAAGTTTTGACGGGAAGTGTAGGCGTCTCATCTGACTGACAAGCTCTCAGAACTTCGCGGAGCAGAAAGGGTGTTTAAATCTCCAGAGCCGTCCAAAGAGTGCAAAAGATAACAGCGGCCCGAGAGACCAACTTCCTGGTGGGAGCATGCACAGGATTGAACCCCGTCAAGTTTCAATCGGGGCAATTCTTTGACAGCTACTGGGGAGGGCTTTCACTGTTCCCCGGACTCGGCTTCTTTAGCCTGCAGTGCGCAGGGGGTGGCCAGCTGGCCCCACTCCCCTTTGTTCCAATGGGAGGAAGGGTTCCCCAACCTCCGACGAAGCCTCAAACCCTCCCACCTTCCAGGCACTCCCTGCCAACCACCTCAGAACAAGTCGGAGTTGCGCTGGCTGGGAGGCTGCTGGGGAGACGGGACCACTGTCTGTGCTCTAGCTGGGCTGCGTGCCCACTCCATGGCCTTCTG
Organism: Eublepharis macularius; assembly: GCF_028583425.1. NCBI lineage: Eukaryota > Metazoa > Chordata > Lepidosauria > Squamata > Eublepharidae > Eublepharis > Eublepharis macularius. Next base: position 8,227,646 of record NC_072790.1, read on the forward strand.
GTGGTGTGCCGAGGCAGTGAGGCCTGTCTCTGGCTCTCTCGGGCGGCACGGCGCAGGGATCCAGCCAGCACTGCAACTGCCAGCTTTACCTTGGAGCAGAGCCAGGCACATGTGGTTTCAGCTGGGCTCCAGTGGGGCCATGGCCCACCACCTCATTCCTTCCATGTCAGAGGCTTCAACCCCCATCTCCTCCAGCCGGAAGCCAATATAGCTCGGCAGCAGGCCATGGCCCAACTAAAGCTATGTGCGCTCGGCCCCGCTCCTGCAGTTGCTCCAAGGTAAAGCCGGCAGTTGAGGCACCGGCCAGATCCCCACACCATGCCGCCCGGGAGAACCGGAGATAGGACTCGCTGCCTCGGTGCCCTGCCAGAAGGCCACAGAGCTGGCGTGCCGGGGAATACTGAAAGAAGCTGGGGCCAGGGAACACTGAAAGCCCTCCTCAGTAGCTCTCAGGGAATTGCCCTGATTGAAACTTGGCGGGGCTCAATCTGCACAGTTCTGACAGCTTGTCAGTCAAATGAGACGCCTACACTTCCCGTCAAAACTTTCGGGAAACTGACACGTGTTCTCCTCGTGTCAGGCGTCACCTGTAGCTTGGCTCTGAGTATGGCACTAATCTGTCCTGAAGAGTGGTATGTAAGCGCAAGGTTATTACTATTTCCGAGCCTGGAAATAAAAGGATTTTTTGTTCTGATTCTTGACCTATTATTGCAGTCAGAATTTGTCCATCAGATCTATTTTGACTGGCTCTGGACCACCTGGACAAACGCCTAATCTGACTCGGTTGCTCTCGTTATTTGCTTTACCCTCTCAGTTTGCCTCTTTGGCTTATTTCATTTCCCTCTCTTGAGTGGGCTACATTTGCAGTGTGTATGAGCTTTCCGAATGTTTCTCTCCTTGTAGCGGGCTTGAATACTGAACAAAATGCTGGATAATATTTTACTGTCTGAATTTGCTAATTTCCCAGCCCCAAATTCATACCGTCCCCCTCAATAAACTTTACTTCTGATTTCACTCTGTCCACACCCTCAGCATTCCTCCCAAGCTTGGGGCCAGGGTCCTCGAAGGACCATCTCCTCCTCTACTGCCCAGCCTGCTGGTTAACAGCTTCCTCTCAAGCCCTGCTCTCCATTCCCCTGCCTTCAGATGTGAGGCTGGTGTGAACCACAGATGGGGCTTTTCAGTGGTGGCCCCTTGGCTATGGAATGCTCTTTTCCTTGAAGCTCCCCTGGTACTTCCTCTATCTCTTTCAGGTGCAAGGTCAAAAGTTTTCTGTTACCCAGGCTTTTAACACCATGTATAATGCTTTTAAATGTTTTGTGTTTTAATGTTTTTATGATGTTGTATTTTGTAATCTGCCTTGGGCAGGCTCCCTGGAGAGGCAGCATACATTTTCTTACATAAACAAACAAACATGCTTCTAGGGATGCCTCTCCCCTTATAGCCACTCGTGTGGGACACTGTCTGGACTGAAGGTGTGGCTTTCCGCCAGACACAGGACTGGAGTCAGCAGCACCTCTTTCAACATAGGAGTGGAAGGGGGCAGAAGGCTTTTTCATTATGCTCAGGCTATTTTAGTGTGCGCCTGGGTTAAAGTGGGCCACGTTCATAGTGATGATGTGTATAAAGTCCGTGTGCCTCCCTGATGACACATGAGAAGCTTCTGCATAGGAGCCGTCCCCATTTGGGTCTCATGGCCGCCATGAATGCGAAGGCACGGAGTCTCCACACGGGGGCAACCCCCTCCCCATTCTTTCCCCTTGCAGCTGCATCCACACAAACAAGCCCATTCAATGACTTGTCAGTTTGTGATTGGGTGCACTGACTAGGCATCATGGGGGACAGAACCGAGCAGAGAGGCAGAGCTGGACTTACAGCAATGTCAGTCCCCAAGCAATGACAGTCTCAAACCCACAAAATTGGATAGGAACGCTATTCCTCTCCAGAGCTCCCTCCCCAGCCCCTTCCCTCTCGACCTAAACTGGGAGCAATTCACAATTCAAACTGGATTGCGCGACAAAGGGACGCTTCATGGACATTACACCACCCAGCAAGTGCAGAGAGGCTTTCATGGCTCGTAGCAAGGTTTTTATAGAAAGAGATGGAGAGAGGGATAGTTCCCGTTTTTCAGGATAAGCATCACACCTGATTGGTGACCATCCAGGAGCTACTGCCTCGCAGCATGAGATGCTGTTGGTGGGGGATCTTCGTCCAAGGACAGTCTCTTTCTCTAACCCTCTGGGATGGACAGCTCACGCCAAGCAGCCGAGCAGAGGCCATTTAAGGGAGGCTCAGGCATCACTCCATCCTCCCTCAGTCTCTTCGGAAGCAATCCTGCCTGCTTCCCTGCCTGACTCATCCCTGCGCCCTCCGTTGTTTGGAGTCCAGGCTGCGCCATTCCCAGGCCATCTGTCACACCACAGGGGCCTACGGTGGTGCTGCTGGACAGGCAGCCGTCCAAATGTTCTCTCGGATTAATACTTGAGGCACAGCTGCTGCTTTATCAGGCAGGGTAGGCAGGGCCTGCCCAAGTTCTTTTGGGTGCTCTAGGCAAGCTCAACAGAGAGGAAAGAGCGAAATTTAGAATGAATACCTGGGCATTCAAAACAAACAATTGCAAACAGAAACCTCTGCCAAAGCCCTCCATGTTCCATCCTGACAGCTGCAGAAGACCACAGTCAACGGATCTGGGGATTTGAGGATCCCCCACCCCACCCCACCCCATGCTTTTTCCGCACGGAAAACAGCAAGGGATTTCCCTCCCCCGCTCCCCGGCAGCATTCCAAGTCTGTCAGAGGGTCTCTTGGGGTTTTTTTAAAGCTGCTCCCTGAAGTTGCCACGCAGGGAACCTGAACTGCGCCCAGGAAGCCCAGATCCAATTCCTGAAACCCTAATGAGTAGTTTGTCCCTAAGGAATATGACTTACAAGTTTACTTTTGACTATCCTCATCCCACTTGCCGAAATGATTAGCAAACCCAATGACCATCTCCAAAACTCTCAAAAAGAAAGGCAGCCCAGTCTCAACAAGTATCGGGGTTTGCAAGGGGAATGCCCGGCTTTTCAAAGATGTCATCACCTTAATTTAAGTAATTAATTTTAATTTAATTTAATTTATTAGATTTCTTGCCCACCCTCCCCGCAAGTGGGCTCAGGGCAGGTTACAACACCATACAGTAATACAATAAATTGAAATAACGATACACAATAAAAGGTAAAACACACAGTTTCGTTGTTCCAATACCAAAGTTAAAACCACAATCTAAAATGCCGCAAGAGATGGTTCACCATAACACAGCCCACACACCAGTTCCATGGAGGTAGGGCAGGCAGGTCGCCAGCATGTAAAGCAAGCAGACCAGAGGTCCCAGCAGAGAGGGGGGTGCATTAGCACACGCGGAAAGCTGGGAGGTGGGCTGCCCCTATCCCTGCTCCAGGGGCAAATGTCATATGGTACCTTCACTCTCACACTTCGGCACGGTTTTAAGGACAACCTGTAATTCTTAGATGGGAAAAGCTGCTGCAATTTCTTCTCCTATGTACTCCTTAAAAAAAAACCTTGGGAAAGCATATCATGAAGAAGTGGGTGATGGGTCTGAAGTAGCTTTGGGAGGGAGGTGGGGATACAGGGAAGGGAAAGGGGAGGAAGGGAAAGATAGGTGGCAAGTGGGGGGCAGGTTCCCTTTGGCCTCCAGGGAAAAGGCACACAGGAAAGAGAAGGCTCCTTTAATGCCTCTGGAATCCTAGATGATCGCCTGGGATTGCCTAGCAGTTGGGCCTGCCCTAAAGATAGGGAAACTGGGGCATAAGCCAGTCTCCAAGTGGACATTGTGGCAATGCCAAGCTCAGACTCTGCTCTTTTGCCATGAACTCCATTTCCAATCCCTCCCACCACTCCCATTTTCCCCATTTCTCTCGGTACATAATTCTTTCCACTTGACCGTCCTTTAATAGTCCTTAATTCCACTTGAGAAATACTCTGAAGAGTTAACAGGTTCCTCACCCCATCTCCTGAACATCAGACTGAAATATCTATGGGGCCCTGAAGCATTACCTCTTTGGCGAGGACAAGAGCCCTTTCTGCTTCTCTTCTTAATTGACTGTTGAGTAATGGTGGTTCTTTTTTTTAATGTGCATACTTTTTTTCTGAAATGTCTTCTCATCAAAAGCAACAAATGCTTCTATGAAGCCACCATGAAACATCATAACAGAAGGGAATTGTTGTGGTGTGGCTTATTTTTTGATTCCTAGAGATTGGCTTCGGTTTAAAACCCTGCACTAAAGCAGAAGACACCTGCTGTGCAGGAGGTGAAGCGACTGGAAGAAATTCACCAGCTTTGGACAAGAGACTTCAGCATAGAAAAAAATATACGTTCCGCCCAGAGAAAAAGGCAGGCTTATTCTTCTCCCCACCAACGAATTTGGTCAGAAAAGCCAAGGAAAAAATGGTCCTCCAACTGTCCCAATTTTAAAGCAATAGTAATAATAGTAACTGCTGTTATATACTGCTCTTTTAAACAGATTAGTGACCTCTCAGAGCAGTGAATAAAGTCAGTGTGGAGCTGCGAGGAATGGCTTCCTCAAGGCCACCTGCAGAGCTCACGGCAGTAGTGGTAGTCGAACCAGCAGAGTGCTGAATCTTAGCCCTACCACTTAACCACTACACTACCCCAATAGGTGTAAGTGTGTCTGCTTAAACTATACATGTCTGTGGGACTGTAGAGATGTTACTTTCAATGTGATGATGGAGGGAAGTGAGATCACATGTGCTGTTCCAACTTTGGATCCCCATGTTTCATTATCTTCTGGGCAGGGAGCGGGGGGGGGGTCACTGGGGCAGTCGGGGGGGGGTAGTTGTGAATTGTGCAGGGGGTTGGACTAGATGACCCTAGAGGTCCCTTCCAACCCCTATTATTCTATGATTCTATGTATTCAATTGAACATCTGCACAATGCATATACAACCACATGCACCCGGAATTCATGCAACGGAAAACCCATACGCATATAAATTGAATATGTGGAGTTTGATCCCTGAGATGTGATTCTCTAATGTGATATTAAATCTATATCACATTATTGAATCACCCATTCACATTAGACCGATGATACCCCAGGTGCTGCACCCATAGAGGGCTGCCATGGTGTCTGCTGATGGGCTTCCCGGGGCCCACTGGCTTCTTCCTCAAAGGACCACTTCCCCAACGCAAAGAGGGAGTTGTGGCTTTCCTCTAGATCACTGGAGCAAGGGGCGCTTCAGAAGACCCCAGACAGCACCCCCGTGAGTCTGAAGGGAGCCCCCATTCAAAGACAGCTGCCCTATCATGGGAGTGGCTGCCTTCATCGGAAACTTCGGATGTTTTGTGATTGCTTTCCCTTTAGGCCCTGAGGGTGGAGTAAAAAAACAAGGGTAAAAAAAGGGCAAAAAATTAAAGGGTGAGCCCATCTTAAGCAGCTCGTCCGAAATTCTATAGATTGGGATTTGATTCATTGAGTTGTCTGGCCAGTTTGAGTTGTCTGGCCAGTTTGGCCATCTGGCCTCTGCTTAAAAACTTCCAAGGAAGGAGAGCCCACCACCTCCTGAGGAAGCCTGTCCCACTGAGGGGCCGCTCTGACTGTCAGGAAGTTCTTCCTAATGTTTAGCCGAAAGCTCTTTTGATTTAATTTCAAGCATTTGGTTCTGGTCCGACCTTCTGGGGCAGCAGAAAACAACTCTGCGCCATCCTCTATATGACAGCCCTTCAAGTACTTGAAGATGGTTATCATATCACCTCTCAGTTGTTCCCTCTCCAGGATAAATATACCGAGCTCCTTCAACCTTTCCTCCTAGGACTTGATCTCCAGACCCCTCACCGTCTTCATTGCCCTCCTCTGGACACCTTCCAGCTTGTCTATATCCTTCTTAAATTGTGGTACCCAAAACTGAACACAGTACTCTAGGGGAGGCCTAACCAGAGCTGAGTAGAGCGATACCAGCACTTCTCATGAGGTGGACACTCTGAATATTTGTATCCTTCCAGAGAAATCAAGGGACTTACAAAGTTCTCTCCTATTTTATCCCCACAAAAACCCTGTGAGGGAGATTAGGCTAGGAGAGAGTGGCTGGTGAAAGGTGACCTTCATGGCTAAGTGGAGATTTGAACTCTGGTTTTCCATGCCCTAAACCTACAGTCTGATCACTACATCACACCATCTCCTGTACTGAAGCAAGTGGCCCTTAAGATAACCAGACGCCAAACGCTTTGGAACTTTTTAAGCCAATATCTGCCCTTTTGGGGAACAAACTGGAAGATAACACAAGGGGGAAAGGTCAATTTCAGTTAACAATCTTTTTAGCAAATTATGGAACAGCTGAAATTTCTGATGAGTCCTCAAATGCAGCTTTATGTACAACCCATTCCAGTAAGTGAGACCGGGTCTTAGCACAGCCCCGTCCTCCTCTGTCCACTGGGACTGCAAATTATAATTACAATTCAGAGCTCTGCCAAGCTTTCTAGAATTATTTAACTCTGCTGTCTGATGAGCATTTTCTAACAGAATCCACACACAGGCACAGCATAATTACAGGCCTTTAAACACCCTTGAGGGAAGGGAAGGGGGATTGGTATAGCCCGATCATTTCAGATCTCAGAAGCTAAGCAGGGTCCATACTTGGATGGAAGATCACCAAGGAAGACTCTGGAGATTTTTCCTCCCCAACTTTCCCTCCTTCATTAGGCAGGACGTATCAAAAATGTATGAGGAAGCAGTCTGGCCCCTTTGTAGGGGAAAAAACCCTCAGTGTTTTGATTGGAGCTCTAACAGTGCTTGGAGAAAACCATGTTGATTGAATGCAACAGAAACAGAATATATCATGTATCGTCAGAAAAGGAGTGACACTTCATATCATCTCAGAGTTCCAGCCAGCAACCACACTAAGCTGCCCAGTTCACAAATACATTTTTTCTGTGGACCTCTGCCAGAGAGGAGAGGAGGGCACAGCAGTTTTCTGGGTGGGCATTTGTCCACCCTTGTCTCCCCTGTGGCACCACCTAAAAGTAATGAAAAACAGATGCTTATAAATCGAAGGCGTCTGGTTCTGTGCAAGCGCGAAATTGCCCTTTGCAGACAGCCTCTGATTACAGTCTTGTGTCTTTTTAAAGAACTAGTTAGCTAAAAAAAAAAAACACCCTTCCTTTGAATACAAAGGCCCTTCTGATACACTGGCTTGCCAAGGTAAATGCAAGACGAGGCCTCGTTCTCAAAGAGAACTGAGCCTTGAACCTCTCTCGACTTATCACCCTTCCCTAAGAAGAAAGCCGCCGCTTGTGGGATTTTGCTTCCATTAGGAAATAAATTATCCAAAGTATTTTGCAATCCTACAGGAGTAGCAGAAAAATAGAAGAATGGGGAGCAGGGTGGCAACTTATTCTGATAACACACACACACACACAAAGATGTAGCTTTGCATTTCTCACAATTGCCTTCACAATTTTTCAGAAATCAGAGCTTACATAAAAGCTGAGTTATTTGTGTCTTTTTACACATGGACAACGACAGCGCCCGCAGGCCTGGCATTCAGAGATGCCGGCTTTTGTGCCAAAGGATCACTTCTGCTGCACCGGCTGCCAACGTTCCTCATCTGCTGAAGGCGATCTGCACGCGGTGCTCTCCCCACCAAGACAGGGCCAACATTGTCATTTTCACACAATTCCGAGGACAATGAACATGTGTGGAGGGTTAGGGTTGCCAGGTCCCCCTGGGGTTGAGGGGGGGGGGGTCGCAAGCAGGAACGCCATCATTCCTAGAATGACCCTGATGTGTTCTGGAGAGCACAGGCACATGCTAACCCATTCCTGAGCCCCCCCCCTCCTGCTGGCCAGGTGAGAGGTGGCAGCGGGTGGAGTCTGAGAGTGGGGGATCCTCAGCCCCCACTGGGGAACTGGTTACCCTATATACGGGCCATGTATGCATGTGGACACCTCACCAATGCAGCTCAGAGTCTGAAAAAGCAGGGCTCCTGATCACGTGCAGACAGCCCTATGTACACCCACCTCCTGTATGTGCGAAGGACCTGTATGCAACCTATGTACATCGGGGGTGGTGGTGGTGGTGAGTAATGTGATACTGCTTTTCTGCACACCTCTACCGCATGTGCATTCATTCTCTGCAGAATGTTCCATGAAAAGGGCTAATGCCAGAGCTGATAGTAACTCCTTCTGATTGCCTCTTCTATGCACGCATGTAGCCTGCACAAGGCCGTTTCCTTGCAGGACAAATGCCCAGAGCTCTTTCGAAGCGAGGGCTTGTAGCCCCTGCGTCGAATGGAGAGGGTTCACAAAGTATATATTCTTGTTATATAGGAAGGAGTCATTATATTTCATAATTTGAAAACAGAGGATGCTGCAGATAAATGCAATCCTAAACAGAGTTACACCTTTCAAATTCCTTCTAAGGGCCAAGCTACAAGTGACGAAGGACACTTGAACGGCAAGTGTATTCCACCCTGTTCACTTGCCCCCCCCTTGCACTCCACTCGATCCACTTGCCGTTCAAGTGTCATTCGTCACTTGTAGCTTGGCCCTAAGTCCTACGAGGATGGCACTTAGGACCGCACAGATAATGATGGCAGCAAACTCCGTGGAGGACCCCCGTGAGAGGCAGCCAGCAGAAGAATCACAATACTTGTGGTGAGTTGCCGTTCCTGGCCCACAGTATCAAGCCCATAATAATAACATGGTATCTGGCATATTAGGGAGGAGAGTTTGATGGATAACAAGAAATAACAAGGTTCCAGATGTTGGGATTTCTGCAAGTGTCCAACGTTCAGTCATGAAAGAGTTAAAATGTTATTCTGTTTGTTTAGTCAGATAGTTAGTTAGCATAGGACCACTTAGGCCCCGAGTAAAAGTTCCTGCCATAGAAAGGGGAGTCTTTAGTCTAAATGAAGGAATCTAGGATTGCCTATTGGATGAACTAGAAACATATACTAAGGTTTTATTGCTCTTTGATCAGTTCAGTGTTCAGTCTCTAAGTAACTCTCAGTCTTTCTCTCTAACCATCAAGATGCAGATATTCTAACTAATAGAGCCAGTCTAACTAATACAGCCAGTTAGATATTCTAACTAATAGAGCCAGTTTGGTGTAGTGGTTAAGAGCGCGGGACTCTAATCTGGATAACCGGGTTTGATTTCCCCACTTCTCTACTTGAAGCCAGCTGGGTGACCTTGGGTCAGTCACAGCTCTCTCAGAGCTCTCTCAGCCCCACCCACCTCACAGGGTGTTTTGCTGTGGGGATAATTGTAAACCATTCTGAGTGGGTGTTAAGTCACCCTGAAGGGCGGTATATAAATTGAATGTTGTTGTTGTTGTTGTTGTTGTTGTTGTTGTTGTTGTTGTTGTTGTTATTATATTTATTTATTTTCTTACCAAATGTACCCTTTCCCCTGATATGTAGTAAAAGTATTTTTCTAGAGCCAAAACCACAGGTGCCTGTCTACTTATTTCCAATGTGCTAATATTAAACTCTGCAACAACTTTTTTTTTTTTTAAATTTCACACACCAACATTAGATCAAATCTAAAATGAGGCGATCATACCCTGGTCATATCATGAGGCGACAAGACCCACTGGAAAAAATACTGCTAGGAAAAGTGAAAGGCAGCAGGGAAAGATGAAGACCCAACATGAGATTGATTGACTCCAGAAAGGAAGCCACGGTCTTCAGTGTGCAAGACCTGAACATGAATGTTAATGATTAGGATGTTTGGGATGTCATTAATCCATTGGATCGCCGTAAGTCAGAAGCAACCTCACAACACATAACACACACACACACACACACAATGTATCGTATTGTCATTGCTTGAGCTGTACAGGCAGATATTTCTCCCATGATCTGTTCTTTACATAGAAAAGCAAGGATTCTACAGAACTTATAGTGGTGTTCCATTAACGCCTTGTGGAGCCCCAAAATCACTCTTATCAGGAGCACATAGATCCCTGCAATGAACCAGATACACATGATCCTCAAACATGGCAACTTAGACAATGCATGGATTTTCCATGTGGATACAGCTATTGCACAAATGTCACCTGAACTCTCGTGCAAAATCCACGTGCTGCCCAATCCACATTACTAGATCGTGGGTACCAGTCACCCAAAACATGCAGCGGGAGGATTTCTGCAGTGCATGAATGGGATGCCACCATAAGGTCTACAGGAGGCTGTTGTCTTTAACTCAGTGTATTTGACAGTGGATCAGGGGCTCAATTAAAAGATTTTTAGTATAGACGGCGCTCTGACTCGTTTCTGTCCAATACAGATTTTATTTAATCCTCACTATTTACTTGGTTGAGAAATTTTTGATTCTTTGCATCTTTCAGAATGATGAGATCTGGAGACTGAACTATTTCCCTTCAAACTATAGTCCTGCTTACCTTGATTGTTTTATTGCCTGGTAAAATAAATATTGTGCTCAGAAAAAGAAAATCAATAGCAGTAATTAGTAACCATGATTGCACAACCAGACCTGGATTTCTGCTTTGAGAGTGCTAGCTCACTTTTTGCTGCTGTGGGAAAAATCACTATAAATTTGGAAGTCTTGGGCAAGTATTACAGCCATATGCTAAAAGCCACACGTGAAATGCCAGACTCCTTGAAACTAGATGATTTATTATTTTATATCAACTACTTGCTGCCAAAAGGTGCTTAGAATGACCTGTCATACCCAGAAACACCCTGCTGTCATGTTCCATGTTTCATGTTATGGTTGAATGCTATTCTTTTACTGGCTTGCAAATGTTACTCGTCTTGTCTTTCAAACCTGTGATGTGAAACTATGAAAGGGAGGCATATATTCCTGTTGTTATCTCCATGATTCTCTGTACTGCACCAGGGCCCTCTCTCCTTAGTCTAGAGATGGCCATGACTAGAGATGGGCACGATCCACATTACGAACGTAAAAAAAACACAAACATGGTGATCGTGTGATCATGACCCAGCGGATCGTGATCATCTATGGCCAACGATCCAGCAGTCAGGAAAGGCCTGGATCGTGGCGTTCGGGCTCGGTTCGGGGATCCAGACACTCAGGCGCCAGCAATCTATTCCCCTGGCAATGGAACCAGGGGAATGCCTGAGCTCTGTCTGCCCTCCTTCTGCCACCCTGGAAACCCGAATGGAAGCCCAGCTTTCCTTGATCAGCAGGGCTTCCATCCAACCATGGAGCAGCAAAGCAGTCACAAGTTGGGAAAAGACACCCAGGGGAGGGAGGGGGAAGGGGGTGTTCTGTAGCCATGGGCACTCCAATCTCATCCCTGCAAACCCTGATAGGCAGCTCTGACGGCCAAACACAGACGGCCAAACACAAACACAGATGCCGCCGGCATCACCCACCATTCCTGTATCGCTGGGAACAGCAGGGACCCCCTCCGCTTTTGCCTCCACGATCCACAATCTGGGTTCGGGAACGGGAGATGGTCGTTGCTGTTCGGGAATTCGGGATTGTGGTCTGCACCGAACCACGATCCTCTGGTTCTGTAATTTTTTTTGGTTCATGCCCATGTCTAGCCACGACCTTGAAAATCCCACACACCAGTTCTGCTGTTTTCCTGCTTAGATATTTTCCCTCTGAGCCCAGCTGACTGTTAGACTGCTGGGAGGGGGAGGATATTAGAATTTGCCACACTCTGGAAACCTATATATGCTTGATGCTTGGATGTGAACATCATTCTTGGCAAAGATGGAGTAAGATCCGAATACGAGCAGCTTTTGAATAAAGTGCTTTTACAGCTTACAGTGGAGTCTTTTGAGAGTTGCTTGGCAGATCCTTACAGATTGCCTGGAATCACATTCACCTCAGACCTGAGCAATCGTAGAATTCTGACACCTGTGCCTTGGCTGAAGGGCGGAAGGATACTGGTGCTACTGAGAAGCGAGAGGAAAACTTTGAAGACCCCGCAGATGGTGTTGGATGAAGCTTGATTGTGGCCCCAAGTCAATCTTCCCCAGTGAGATGCCAGCTACAGAGACTGGCTGGAAGACACTCCAATGGGATGGACCCCTTGAGTGGCATTGGGCAGGAGGGAGATCAAAAAATGAGGTCATCGGCAGAGACAACTGTAGAGACAGAGTCTGTTCCTGAGGAAAGAACTCCTCAAGAGGGAGGAGGAAAAGTACGAGGAACCAGAACGAGAGAGTTGTTGGGAGCAACCTCCAATGAGATGGTGCAAGAGCTCCAGGCTGAGATGGGGGAGCTGAGGTGTGATGTGCACACCTTCATGGGCAACATCCAAGACATGATGAGGGCTGCCTTACAACCTGATCAGCTGGGAGACCAAGGGGGATGGCCAGATCAAGATACTCAACTACAGAGGGCCCAGCAGCCTATTCCCCCAGTGGATGATGAAGCAGCCCAAGAGCCACCATGGAGGCCAGCTCAACCCATTTGCCCAGACCGAGAACCTGCTGGGCCAGTCCCGTGGCCTCAACCGCAACAGCTGCTGGGGCTTATGCAAGCTAGAAGCCTGGTTTGATGGAGAGCCTGAGGAGCTGAGGCACTTTCTAGTGCAGGTGGCAGACTTTTTGAGGGAATGGTGTCCCACCTTCCCATATGAAGACAGCAGGGTGAGCTACCTGGGCTCCCAGCTAGGGGGAGCGGCAATGAAAAGTTATGTGACCCTATGTGCAGCCAGAGCCATGGAACTTCAGAGCATGAGAGCTTTCATGCTCAAGCACCCCCTTGAGGAGGAGAGGGCGCAAAACAAGCTGAAGCACATGAGGCAGGAAAACCATTTGTTGCAAGAGTTCATGGCAGAGTTCCGAGCATATGCTGCCAAGTGCGAGACTGGACTGAGTTAGTGAAAATTGAGTTATTCCGTGCCAGCTTGAACCCAGATCTGGTGGCCAAGGCCATGGTCCAAGACAACCCGCGCACACTACTGGAGTGGATTTAACTGGTGTGCAAGATTGAAAATAGGGAGAAGGTCATGATGCTCCATCTCCAACATCAAGCAGGCCAAAGGCGAGGAACTGCAGAGGAACTGCAGAGTATGCAGGGATGGGGGGGAAAGAAAGGGCTGATTTCTCCAGCCAAAAAAAGAGAAGAGGATGAAAAAAAAACCCTGTGCATAAAGTGAGGCAGCACCAGCCACTTCGCTGCAGAGTGCCCCGGCATGAAGAAGACTCTCCCTGTGAGGTCAATGGTGTTGGAAATACAATGTCTTATGTACAGAGATGGCAGAAGACAAATTAAGGAGGACAGAGAAATAATAGCTGTAGCGAAGAAGAGGAACGGTCTGTATGCCCTGGAAATGAGCCGGCAAGTAGCTGACTTTGCAAATGCAAAGGAGACCTGTAAACACAAGAACTGCTCATTAATCTGGCACAGGTGGTTGGGGCATCAAGATGTAAATACAATCAGCCAACTTCAAAGCAAAGCAAAAAGTATGCAATTTAAAAAGTGTATTTTTGGGGGGGGAAATGTATATGCTGCATTAAAAGCAAAGCAATCAGAAGCAGTTTTAAGGGGAAAGGAGCTGAGGAAAATGAGGCAAGGCAGCCATTTGATTTAATACACAGTGACCTATGCGGTCCAATGAGAATAGTGACACCAAGTGGCAACAAATATATTCTCACCATCATCGATGCATTCTCCAAGTATACTGTAACATACATGATCAGGGAGAAAAATCAAGTGCTGGAAAAATTTAAAGCTTATGTAGTCAGTAACAGATTCCAGAGAGGACCATTGGCACTCCGCACTGACAATGGAGGTGAATATGTAAGATATGAAATGAAAAATTACATGACCGAGCAGGGGATTCGGCATCAAGTTGCAGTGCCGTACACACAAGAGCAGAAAGGAATGAGTCAGTGCATGCTCCTTGAAGCAGGGCTACCTGAGAAATTCTGGGGAGAAGCAATTAACACTGCTACCTACCTGCACAATAGACTGCCCACCAAAGGTGCAAGCAGTACCCCATATGAACTATGGTACAAAACAAGTGTGAATCACCTGAAGGTTTTTGGATCAAAAGCTGACAGTTATGTTCCTAAAGAAAAAAAGTCTAAGATGGATCTCCGAGCAGAAGAAGGAATTGTTGTGGGATATGCACAAGGATGTAGAGGATATTGAATCCTTAACCCAAAGACTGAAACTATAAAAATCTGCCACATTGTCTATGTTAATGAAAGGAAGATAGCAGACATTGATGAAAGCGCACCAACAGAAGAAAATGAAGATCAGCAACAAAGAGCAGTACAACTACCCATTATGGACTGCACACGTGACACAGCAGCAGAACCCGCAGAGCCAGAATGGGCCGCAGAGCCAGAAGGGGCTAAAGAGCCAAGAATCAGGTGATCAGAGAGAGTAAACAAGAACATACCACCAAAATGACTTTCCTATTTGGCAAAGACAGAAGTTGTGCCTGAACCCTCCACAGGGGAAAACATAAAAAAAATGCCTGCCAGAGAAGCAGAGAAGTGGAGGAGGGCTGCAGAGGAAGAGATTGAATCTCTCATCAACAATCAGACATGGACCCTTGAAGAACTCCCTCCAGGGAAGAGAACAGTTGGGTGCAAGTGGATTTTCAAGCCCAAATGCGACGCAAAAGGCAAAGTGCAAAGATACAAGGCGAGACTGGTTGCCAAAGGCTACACTCAGAAATACGCCGAAGTCTACAATGAGACCTTCACTCCAGTGGTGAGACAGACTTCAATAAGGGTACTCTTGAGTATAGCTGCAGCACAAAAGATGTACGTGAAGCATCTAGACATAAAAAAACAGCTTTTCTGCACGGTGCAATAGAAGAGGAAGTTTACATGGAAGAGCCACCCAGATTCAAACAATCCCAGGACAGGCATCTTGAGTGTAAACTGCAAAAAAGCTTATATGGGCCCAGACAAGCTGCTAGGTGTTGGAATGAAAAACTACCCAAATGTTGACCAAAGAAGGTTTTAAGCAAGGCAAAGCTAAACAATGCCTTTTCTCAAGGTACCAAGACAACAGACGGACTTACATTCTGGTTTATGCTGACGATCTGATTTTGTGTTATGAAGAGGAGAAGGACTATGATAAAATAGTCCAACATCTGAGTCAAGAGGCTGAAGTGAAAGAGTTAGGAGTTATCACCTACTACCTGGGAGTCCAAGTAGAAAGAGAAGAAGATGGGAGCTATCTTCTCAGACAAAAACAGAAAGTCCTAGAGTTTCTGAAATATATGCAAATGAAAAATTGTAAACCAGCAGATAATCCTATGGAAGTAAATTGCCTAAAGCAACAAGGAAATGATGAACTCCTGCCCAACAATAAAAAATTGCAGGGAAGCAACTGGAAAATTGCTGTACATAAGTACACTAACGCATCCAGATATAGCAGCAGCAGTTGAAATGTTGTGCAGGAAGGCTGAGTCACCAAGAAAAAGAGTTTGGAATGCAGTCAAGAGACTGGCCAAATACCTGAATGGGACTGTGCCTCTGAAACGGAAGTTGCCAACAAGTGATAATCCCAGATTTGTCAGATAGATGGATGCAGATTGGGCAGGAGATACCAAGGACAGAAAATCTACCAGAAAACATTTATTCCTTTATGGCAACGGAGCAGTGAGCTGGAGAAGCAGAAAACAAGCAACTGTGGCTCTGTCCTCGACTGAAGCTGAATATGTACCAGCAGCCGAGGCATGCAGACAACTGGAGTGGATGCTGCAACTGATGAATGACTTTGGGACAGAAGAACCCAAACCGATAAAAGTCTTCGAGGACCATCAAGGGTGCATAAAACTTGCACAAACAGAAAAGATGAACTCTATGGCATAAGACCTACATACCCAAGCTTCGATTGGGGGAAGAAGCTGAGAGGAGAACTTAAAATCGAAACAGCGATTACAACCCGAGAAAAGTGAAGAGAAGGTAAAGATCATTATCTTCTGAGACGGGACAGATTGATAAAAACAGAGAGGAAAAAAAGGAGATTTTTAAACTGCAACAGACTAGTGAAAAGGAGGGGAAGACTCGGCAGGAATTGAATTTAAAAAGAGACTAAGTTTAAAGAAGTTATTAAAGAAATGGGACTATTGTTTTGAATACCTGTGGCTTTGGAGCTGTGAGAAAAAGACACCATCGCGAGATCTGCTGTGGGAAGACGGGAGACAGGAAGTGCGTAATAACAATAGAGTGGCTGGAGAGAAGCGGCCCTTGCTGGAGGGCAGGAAGTAGGGAATCGCCATTTTTGAAAGGGGAAGGGTCGCGGCTTCAGCGGAAGAGGAAGTAGGCCATCTTGGATTACAAAATCATAGAGAAACCATAGAGAAAAGACGCCCGACATTTTGGACTCTTTAAAATTTAATTTCTATAAGAAGACCGGGATATTTAAAATAGAAAAACGTTAAATTTTACGCCACGGAGTTAAGGAAGAGAGCGGATTCGTGGGAGCGAGCTAAAGCAAGCCCCACGATGTCAAAAAAAGAGTGGCAATCGGCAATAGAAAACCTGGATAAAAACCTGGACAAAAAACTTTTAGATATGATTAAAGAACTTAAGGACACGAAATTGGAGCTGATAAAAGAGGTTAAAGAGGTTACACAGACAGTAAAATCGGAGCTGTCAGAAGTGAAAAAAGGTATGGAAACAATACGAAGTGAATTACAAGGAACGCAGCAGAGAGTTAAAACAGTAGAAGACGCGATGGAGAATTTAGCAGACACGCAACAAACAGAGATGAGATTGGTGAAGGGGAGAATGTCAGTTGCAGAAACTAAACATATGGAGAAGCAGCTACGTTTTCGTGGCTTGCCAGAAGTGGAAGGAAAGTCAGCGCAAGAACAGATGACTGAGGTGTTGGCTGAGTACCTGGGGAAGGAGGAGGAGGAAGTTGTGGCTATCCTAGATGTGGCATACCGTGTGAATTCGAGAATAGCAACCCAGAGGAAACTACCAAGAGATGTGATTGTGCAGTTTACAACACGAAATATGAAAGAGAGGATTGTGACAAAACAGTTTCAAGATCCATTGGAGATTGATGGCAAGACGATTATTATAATGAAGGAACTGCCCAGATCAGTGTTACTGGACCGGAAAAAATATAAAGTGCTAATTCAGACTTTGAAGGACATGAAAATCAGGTACAGATGGGAGTTACCGGAAGGAGTGTCCTTTGAGTTTGGAGGGGCCAAAAAACGCATCAGATCTGAGCGAGAGATGGAGCGATTTATTAAGGACAATGAAAAAGACTTACCAACAAGATCATGAGTATGGAGTGTAAAGTATTATCTTGGAATGTAAATGGACTAAACTCACCGAATAAGAGGAAAAATACTTTTCACTGGCTACTAAAACAAAAATGTGACATTGTTTGTTTGCAAGAGACCCATATCAGAAAGCAGGATGTAAAATATTTAAAATCTGGAAAACTGGGCAAAGAATTTGTAGCGGCCTCCAACAAGAAAAAAAGAGGAGTGGTGTTGTACATAAAAGAGGAGCTACAGCCAAAATTTGTTATGAGAGATGTGGAAGCTAGATTTGTAGCAGTGGAATGTATTTGGAATTTAAAGAGAGTGTTGGTAGTCGGACTTTATGCACCTAACGGTGCAAAAGAAAGCTTCTTTGAGGATTTAAGGAAGCATTTAGACGATCTTGCATATGACCAGATAATTCTTGCTGGAGACTTCAATGGAGTGACAGACTTGGAACTAGACAAAAAGACTACAACGGCACAAAAGAAAAGAGGACTATTACCAAAGCTTTTTTTTGAGTTGATTCAACAAGAGACTCTTGAAGATGTATGGAGGAGAGAATATCCTAAAAGCAGACAGTTTACTTTTTATTCTGCAAGGCATTTTACATTATCAAGAATTGATATGATCTGGGCCTCAAAAGACTTAGCATTATGGACTAAGGAGGTAGAAATAATGCCTATGGTAGGCTCAGATCACAACCCAATTATGTGGAAATTTGGAAAAAAGAGAAAAAGGAAAGCATGGAGAATAAATGAGGACTTGTTACAGGAAAGAGAGAATATGGAAATACTGAGAAGAGAGACAAAGTTTTTTATACAATACAACGTGAATAAAGAAGTACCAACCAATAAAGTTTGGGATGCTTACAAGGCGGTTGTAAGGGGCATACTAATGGACTTAAATGGTAGAGCAAGAAAGAAGAAAGAGGAGAAAAGACAAGAGATTGAGGAGAAAATAAAAGCCAAAGAAATACAGCTAAAAAAGAGACCAGGGAAAAAGAAGGTATACCAGGAAATTAAAATACTTCAAGAACAGCTAACAGCAATGAGCAATAAAGAATTGGAGTGGAATCTCAAAAGACTGAATCAAAAAGCGTTTGAGGGTGCTAATAAACCTGGGAAGTACCTGGCATGGCAATTGAAGAAGAAAAGGGAAAAGAAGATAATAAATAAAATTTGCGAAGATAACAAAACGTATTTGGAGCAGGCTACCATTAGTAGAGCCTTTTATAAATTTTACGCTAAGCTGTATAATAAAAAAGAAGTAAACAAAGAATCAATAGCGTCATATTTGGAGAAAACCAAACTTCCAGAAATCTCGGAAGCTTGGAGAAATAAGTTGAATAGCGAAGTAACTGACGAGGAAATAAGTAAGGCAATACAATCTGCAAATCTAGGAAAGGCGCCAGGGCCAGATGGACTTACGGCTAAATTCTATAAGACAATGGCTAATGAACTGGCACCATTCCTAAAAGAGGTGATGAATGGGGTTTTAAGGGATCAAAGGATTCCAGAAACTTGGAGTGAAGCGAATATATCATTGATCCCAAAAGAGGGCCAAGACCTGACTAATGTGAAAAATTATAGACCTATATCGCTACTCAACAATGACTATAAAATTTTTGCGAAGATATTGGCGGAGAGATTGAAGGGGTGGCTCTCGGAAGTCATAGAGGAGGAACAAGCAGGCTTTTTGCCAGACAGACAAATAAGAGACAACTTAAGGACAGTGATCAATGCTATTGAATATTATGACAAGCGTTGTGACAAAGAGGTTGGTTTCTTCTTTGTAGACGCTGAAAAAGCGTTTGACAATTTAAACTGGGACTTTATGTTTGCCACTATGGAAAAGCTACAATTGGGAGAAAGATTCATCAGAGCAATTAAGGAAATTTATAGAGACCAGACTGCAGCAATCGTGGTGAATGATGAATTGACCAAGAAATTGACGATAAGTAAAGGAACAAGACAAGGTTGCCCGTTATCTCCATTGTTGTTCATTTTAGTATTGGAGATTCTGATGATACAAATACGTCAAGATGATGAAATTCGTGGAATAAAAATAAAGGACTATTCATAGAAGGTCAGAGCATTTGCGGATGACATAATGTTAATTGTAGAGGACCCATTGGAGAACATGCCAAGAGTGATAGGTAAGATCAAGGAGTTTGGAGACTTGGCAGGTTTCTTCATTAACAAAAAGAAGTCAAAGATATTATGCAAAAATATGACTAAGCAGAAACAACAATTGTTAATGGAAACAACGGATTGTGAAGTAACAAGTAAAGTGAAATATTTGGGAGTCGAATTAACTGCAAAGAACATAGATCTATTCAAAAACAATTATGAAAAACTATGGACTCAGATAGAGAGAGACTTGATTAAATGGAATAGATTGAATTTGTCATGGTTGGGCAGGATTGCAGCAGTTAAGATGAATGTGTTACCAAGAGTAATGTTTTTGCTACAGACAATACCAATCATCAGAGACTCCAAACAATTTGAAAAATGGCAGAGGAAAATATCAGATTTTGTTTGGGCAGGCAAGAAGCCTCGAGTGAAAGTGAAAGTTTTACAAGATGCAAAGGAAAGAGGCGGAATGCAACTGCCCAATCTGAGACTTTATCATGATGCAATCTGCCTAGTTTGGTTGAAAGAATGGATGACATTAAAGAACAAGAAACTATTAGCCCTAGAGGGATATAAAAAAATATTTGGATGGCACGCATATTTATGGCATGACAAAGTAAAGGTCAACTCGATGTTCCTGCATCACTTTGTTCGGAGAAGTCTATACATAATCTGGAAGAAGTACAGAATTTATCTACAAGAAGGAACCCCTTTGTGGGTGGTTCCATATGAGGTGATAGACCCGAGAGCTGTTGATAATGAACAACAATGTTTAACGTATAAAGAAATAACTAAAACTGAAGCATCCAAACTTAGAATAAAGACACAAGAGGAACTATCACCTAACTACGATTGGTTCCAGTATAGACAGATCAGAGACTTATATAATTCGGACTCTGTAAAGGGAGGTATACGAATAGAGAATTCGGAACTAGAGCAGACCCTTCTTAAAGAAGATAAGAAAAGAATATCCAAGGTATACCAAGTACTGTTGAAGTGGTATACCGAGGATGAGATAGTTAAAACACAAATGGTGAAATGGGCTATAAACTTTAATAAAGAAATAACAATGGAGGCATGGGAATACTTGTGGAAAACTACAATGAAGACAACGACATGTATTAATATCAAAGAGAACATTTACAAAATGATCTATCGTTGGTACATGACACCAAAGAAGATTGCGCTAGGGAATTTGAATACTTCTAATAAATGCTGGAAATGTAAGAAGCATGAGGGCTCCCTCTATCATATGTGGTGGTCGTGTGAGGTAGCCAGGCAGTACTGGGGGGAAATAATAAGAGAAATGAGTGAAATTTTACAATTTCAAATTAATAAGAACCCAGAACTCCTGCTACTGAACTTGGGAATGGAGGGAATTCCAGCCCAACACAGGACGTTGATATTTTATATGACAGCAGCAGCTAGACTTTTGTATGCGCAAAAATGGAAAGTACAAGAAGTGCCAACTATTGAAGATTGGACTTACAAATTGCTGTATATGGCTGAAATGGACAAGATGACAAGAAAACTGAGAGATCTGGACTCAGGGCAGTTCAACACAGACTGGGAGAAGCTGAAACAATACCTGGAGAAGAAATGGGAGGTGGGAGGAAAACTGTGGCAGTTTGAGAACTACTGAAGTATTGAAGTAGAGGGGGGAGACTTTACCGGGGGGAGAAGAGATAAATGTGAATTAATAAGCAGTCAGATTAATAGATTGACATATATATAGATATATATAGGTTAACAAACAGAACATAGAGAAAATAATTAATTATAAGGACTAAATATAAGGAGCGATTAACTAACAATATTTTCTTTTTTTCTGATAAGTTTTGTACCAAACTGAATGTCTGAAGATATAGATGGGTCAAATTGATTGACTACGTGAGGAGAGATATATAGAACTATTATAAAAAGATAGAATGAGTAATATATATAGAGAATAAGTCAAATTGTTTGATATAAACGAATGTATGATCTATATGGTTTATGATATATAGAAATATCTGAAATTGAAAAATTGGGATAAATTGTTTATCTAAGATGGAAATAAAGACTTACAGTTTGGGCATATAATGTTAAAAATAGTTAAGGATGTACTGCTTAGAATAATGGAGAATATATATTTGTTTTAGATAGAGGAAGCTAATAAAAGTAAGGGAAAGGGGACAAAGGGTTGGAAAGCTGTTGGAAGTCAACAAAAAGGGGGGGGAAGGGAGGGGGTTAGAGATGAAAAAATGGGGGAAAATTGAATGTAAATGTGGAAATAATGGATTCTAACCCAATAAAAAATTTTCAAAAAAAAAAAAAAGAAAAAAGAAAAGATGAACTCTAGAACCAAACATATTGGTGTGAGACAACGTCTAGTGAGAAATATGCAAGAGGATGGGCTTATTGAGTTGGAGTATTGCCGCACAGAAGAGATGATCGCTGATATACTCACTAAGCCACTCCCTAAAGATAAATTTGAAAGTCTACGCAAGAAGTTAAACCTTGTGGACTCCGTACACTAGACCTTGAGAAGGGGTGTTGGAAGTACGTCTTGTGAGCAGACACAGAGAAGGCAGAAGACACAGAATACCTGCAAGGGGCAGCGGGTCTGACAGTTGGATAGTTGGCTGAGTGGGACCCTTCTTTCCTCCTCTCTTCTGTCCTTCCTGCATATCTCCAGATTGGAATTCTTAGGCTACTTCCTGCTTCCTGTTTCTTCCCGGAAGTCCCTCCTCCCTGTTTACTGAGGTAGTTAGTATCTATTCTGTTTCTCTCCTTTCTGTCTAAGTTGTAGTTCCTGAACAAACTCTCTTCATTCACTCCTTAATCAGACTCAAGATCATTCCTAAGATATACCAGAGCCTACAGACAGGACCTAAACAAGGCTCGCTCGGCTGCTCAAAGGCAGGAGGAGCAACATCACAAAACAGCGAGGAAGCGGTGGCAGCAGGAGAAAGTGGAGAACCAGGGAGTTCGGGAGACAGCACGTCATCCAACAAGGAGGGAGAAGAGGCACAGTGTCAGTCCTTGGCAGGTAGATTCCCCATGTTCTCCACAGCAAACATGCAGGTGTATTGGTTGAAGTAACTTTATTAGAGATCCATCAAGTTCAAGGTGCTCAGACAACTGAATTGGCAGAAGTGATGTAAATGGGTAGTGATGTAGGTTAGTTATCCTGTTATCAGAATAAAATTTCTCATTTCTCTATAGTTTTCCCCCTCACGATGTCTCATGCTTGCCCTGACTAGTCTTTCTTGACTGGTTGCCTTGACTGCCTCGTGCCTGCCTGCCTGGCTCTCAAGGTAAGCCTGTCCCACCAACAAGAGTTGTTATTTGCAGGGTACCCTGGCATGTAGCCCTTACGATTCCCTCTTGTAGGAGAGCGAGTACAGCCACCGCCTGTGATTGGGCTTTTTCCCCATTGCCCCCTCCCACACATAGCGGAAGGGCCTACTGGGAAGTGTGAAGACAGCTCCTCCTTTAAAATCATTTCAAAGAAGCTGTTTAGGAGCACATCTGGGAGGGTCTGGAGGGTCCAGTGGAAGAGGATGTCGTGTCTCTCTATGTTGTTCTGCTGTGTCACTGTTTGCGCTTTTGACTGATTGATTAGATTTTTAGCCCGCCCTCCCTGCAAGCAGGCTCAGGGCGGGTTACAATCATAAATACATTACAATGGATAAAAACAATAAAATAACAGCTCAGTACAAACATGGATATCGGTATTCCAGATGCGACACCCTTCCCCGTTTCCCTGCTCACCACACGCCAAGGAAGAAAAGGGTGGAGGTGTTCTTTACCTTTCGTTCCTTTCTGCCTGGTTTTCCAACTGGTATAGCAGAAAGGCAGGTTTTTAAGCATGGAAAATAAACAAACAGCTTGTCCTCAACTCCGAGTGAATTTAGCTCCATAAACTGATAAAAAAATAGCATTCACACTGTACTTTCCCAAATACAAAGCTCTTCCAATATAGGTGGTCAGTCATCCTAACAACCACCCTGCACATCCTAACAACCACCGTCACTATTCTGATGCCCATATTACAGATGAGAGCCAGTGAGGTGTAGTTAGAGGGTCCGACTAGGACCTGAGTTCGAATCTCA
Organism: Eublepharis macularius; assembly: GCF_028583425.1. Classification (NCBI taxonomy): domain Eukaryota; kingdom Metazoa; phylum Chordata; class Lepidosauria; order Squamata; family Eublepharidae; genus Eublepharis; species Eublepharis macularius. Next base: position 8,251,086 of record NC_072790.1, read on the forward strand.
CCCCCTTCTAACACAGAAGCTTCCTGGGTGACCTTAGGTTTGTTATACTCTCTCAGACTAACCTACCTCACAGGGCTGTTGTGAGGATAAAATGGAGGAGAATGAGGTAAGCCACTTTTTTTAAAATTAATTTACTTTTTAATTAAGCTTTATAACATACAACAAATAGAAATCAACAATGAACATCAACTGTAACACAACAACTAATCAATAATAGTCTACAAGTTTTGAAGAATATGAACATTACAATAACTTTTAAACAAAGCATACATAATATTACCAAATATCAGAAAACTGAGTCAACGTCTGAGCATTTCTTATTTTGGGATGTAAATCGTGCATGTCTATAAATTCAAGAAAAGGGAACCATTTCTCATAGAAATTGGAACTGGCGGGAAAGCGTTCAGCATTGAGAATATTATCATTAATTTTATCCAGGATGAAATGGTCCCATACCTTAGAGAGCCACATCTCTTTAGTTGGCACTTTCTTCAGATTCCAGACTGAAGCTATCGCTGATTTCGCTGCAACTAAAAATATTGCTATAAGATTCCTGATAGCTTTTGGGATCTGTGGAATATTCCATTGGTCTAGAAATATAATTGAAGGTGATAATGGAATATCGTAATTCGTTATCTGTTTTATTACTTCCAATATTTCTTTCCAAAATGTGGCTATCCGTGAACAACCCCACCAACAATGAGAGAAGGATCCTACCTCATTGCAACCCTTCCAACACAGGGGAGAGCAAGAGGATGACATTGTAGACAATCTTTTAGGCGTCAAGTGCCACCTATGAATAATTTTAAACTATTGGAGTCTTACAGAAATTACTTTTGATGTAAATATTGAAGTTGACCAGATTTCCTCCCATTTTTCCTGTGTTTTTTCGATATTGCAATCCTGATGCCATTTGGATTGGCAAGGTAAATCAGTACTTTTTAAACAAGAGAGCAGAATAGCATATATTTTAGATACCATCCCCTTTTTCTGTGTATAGTTTAAAATTTGTTCAAAATCAGTCAAAGGGGTACTCATAATTTTTTAAAGATTTATACTCTCTGTCATGTTTTTAATCTGCATGTAAACATACCAATGAATTTTCTTTTGCATTTTATTTTCCAGTTCTTGTTTTGACATAATATCTTTCCCAGAAGTTATGTCTATAAGCCTATTGAGTTGCATATCTTTGAGGACCAAGTTATAATTACTGTTTTTTCCTGGTGGAAACCATGTTTGATTGTGAAAAGAGGAGAATCTTGAAATCTTAGGAACTATTTTATCTCTTATTAAATCTCATTCTGATAGTACTGCTGACAGTAATATGTTATTATGTAATGGAGGGCGATCCTTTCTTTGATTCCAAATCAAGTCACCAAGTGAGAAAGATTTTGGGAGTGAACACAATGGTATATTCCAACTAGAGAGTTCAGGCGCTGATAAGAGTTATAGAATGTTAAACAGACTAACTGCTTTTTGGTAAATTGCCAAGTCAGGAAAGTTTAAACCTCCTTTTGAATGTTTCAACGAGAGGATATTAAAAGAGACCCGTGAAGGTTTGTTTTGCCACAAAAATCTATTCAGAATTGATTGCCATTTTTTCAATTGGGTTGTAGATATTTTCACCGGAATAGATCTAAACAGGAATAGAAGTTTTGGTACATAGAAGGATTTAATTATGTGGAATCTATCCCACCAAGAAAGGTTCAGTTTTTTCTTATTTTGCATATCTGATTTTATGTCTGAAATTATTTTATCATGATTAAGTTTAATAAGATCATTAACATCTACTGATATTTTAATACCTAGATAAGTTAACTGTTTATTAGTCCATTGGAAGTTATATGAGTTTTTTATCTGATTTATCTTGTGACTAGGCAAATTCATTGACAAAATTTGGGATTTTTCTTGATTTACTATCAGTCCTGAAATTCTACCAAAGATTTCTAAAAGGTGATGTAAATGCTTTAAAGACTGATTGGGGTTTTTTAGATAGAGCAACATATCGTCAGCGAATAAGCTGATTTTATATTTGGATGTCCCTATATCTATACCATTTATGGAGTCATTTTCTCTAATCGCTATCGCTAGCGGCTCAAGGGCGATGGCAAACACTATAGGTGACAGCGGGCATCCCTGCCTAGTTCCATGTCCAATGTTGATTGAATTTGATAACTGCCCATTTACCTTGATATTTGCTTTTGGTTGATTATAGATAGATTGGATTATAGATAGAAAGTTATCGCCAAAGTTCATCATTTGCATAGTTTTAATTAGGTATTTGATTTCAACCGAATCAAAGGCCTTTTCCACATCTAAGGACAGAAAGGCCGCTTCTATTTTATTGAGTTTACAATGAGCCAGGAGATTTAAAGTTCTATGAATGTTATTAGCTATGTCACGTTTTGGGATGAAGCCTGCTTGATCTGAGTGGATATATTTGTCTATAAAGGTATTAAGACGTTTTGTCATTATTGCAGTAAGGAGTTTGTAGTCGTGATTAAGTATTTAGATAGGCCTGTAAGAAGCTGGATTTAATGGATCTTTACCGTGCTTTAGAATGATTATTATCGTAGCCATTTCCCAAGTAGGTGGTGTTTTCCCTGATGTTACTATGGCATTGCATGTCTTTGTTAGATGAATGGTTAATAACTTTGCATATTTTTTATAAAATTCCACAGGGAACCCATCTGGACCTGTCATTTTATTATTTTTGGCATTTTTTATAGCTTCTAAAATTTCTTGTTGGGCAATTGGTCTTTCTAGAAATTCTCTATCTGCCACAGTCAATTTAGTAAAATTTCTAATCTTTCCTAGAAAGTTGGTAATTTTGACCTTATCCGGAGCCTTTGAGGAGTATAAATTAGAATAGAAATCAGTGAAGATGTTTAAGATTTCCTTAGTAGTAGTTTGCACATTTCCTTTTTTAGCCTTAAGACTATTAATCATGGTAGACCCTCTCTTCTTTTTTATTCTGTTATAAAGCATACGAAGGGCCTTAGGCGAGTTGAACCAGTATTTCTGTTTAAGATATAACAAGTTTTTGTGAATATCCCTTGTTTCTAATGTTTCCAAAACCTTACATTTGTTAAGCAGTTTTCTATAGTTTTTTTCATTACCTGTTTTTTTATGGTTTGTTTCCAACTGTTTAATTTCGGCCAAGAGTTCCTGTTTTTGCTTTATTTTTTCCTTATTAATTCTGGAAGTTAGTGAAATGATATGTCCCCTAGCTACTGTTTTAACAGTATCCCAGAAAATGTGTGGGTCTACCTCTTGCGAACTATTCCCTGCTATGATTGTCTCTAAAAATTTTTCTATTTCTGCTGAACTTTGTTGATTATACAATAATTTTTTAGGAAAGCACCACTGCCTATTCTGGCTCCCCTTATTTTCAATCGTTATGCTGACCCATGCGTGATCTGATATTAATATATTACCAATTTCAGAATTTAAAAGTTTATCACCTAAAGAAGAAGAAACAAGGATATAATCTATCCTCGTATAAATTTTGTGTCTAGGGGAGTAATATGAAAAGTCTTTTTCTCCTACATGAGTGTGCCTCCATGCGTCTAGGAGATTGTTATTCTGAAGCAATGTGGCAAGCCTTGTGATAGATTTCCTTTTTTGTTTTTTCTTTTTGCTTTTAACTGTTTTGGTATTGAGCACTGTTTTGTCTAGAGAGTGGTTAATGATATAATTCAGGTCTCCTCCTATTATCAGCTGACCTTCCTGAAAGGAGGATAAGGTATTAAGAGTTTCCTCTATGAAGACAAGTTGTTGGTTTTTGGTGCATATATTGAGGCAAAAGTGTATGCTTGCCCTTCTATTATACCTTTAACAAAAATATATCTCCCTTTGGGATCCTTGAGAAGCTTTTTCTTTTGGAAAGGTAGGTTTTTAGTTATTAGAATGGCAACTCCCCTAGATTTGGATGATCCTTCTGCATGAAATTGTGAACCTATCCAATTGGCTTTTAATACGTTGGAACTTCCTGGTCTGAAATGAGTTTCTTGTAGTAGAATGACTTGTGAGTTTGTTTTTGCTAGAGTGGAAATTATGCGCTTACGTTTAATGGGGTTTCCCAATCTTCTAACATTAAGAGATGTTATTTTAAGATTGGTGCACATCATGCACTCTTGTCCTCTTTTAAAGAGTTATACAATTTTCTATTTAGTACTCCCAGTGTACTTGTAACAGAGTATACTATGCTTTAAAATACCCTTATAAAGTGATAGGATCTAGAATTATTCTAACCCACCAAGGGGATCTTATTTTGTATTTATTTATTATTGTACTTAATGTATTTATTTAATTATTCAAATTTGTCTAATGAGAAACTACTTAACTGTGATAACAATTGTTTCTTATTTTACAAGCCTAATGATTGTAAGAGGTACGCCACTTTGAGTCCCCAGTAGGGGGAATGATGGGGTATAAATGAAGTAAATGAAGAAATGAATGGGGGCGAGGTGCCAAGAATAGTGTCTTGGCTGACAAACATAGAGCAGAAGGAAGCTCAGCTTAATATTGCATGTTTACCTTTTTTTGGCACGGGATAGGCATTTATTAGACAGTGCAACTGCCTGTTCACGGTCTTGTCTCTTAGCATTTATCTACACAAACAGGCATGGAAGACTGTTCCGTGTTTCGCCTACTATAAGTTCCTAAACCAAACATGTGGGAGTTCAAGAAAACACTCCTTCGGGCCTCCCCCACCCACCTCAGATCCTTAACATTTGTCTTGGCACATCTGTCCGAAGTGAAGTCCGTTTTTAATTTCCTTATAAAAACAGCCTCGTGGCATTCATTGTGAAGGTTCGTCACACTCAGTATTTGGCCTTTTTCTGACGTGCCAGATCTTTGAGAATCGGGCCATTAATCAATTTTGGTTGCTGAAGAAAGAAGGTTGTTTTTTTTTTAAGTGTTGGCCTTTTGCTAAAAAGAAATTGGGGGCGAAGGGATAAGGTGGAAGAGGCGCAGCTACTCTTCAGCAGAAAACTGCAGTGTTATATAAAGCTCCTGCCAAACAGAAATAAGGTTGCTTATTTTGCTATAAGGCTTGTAGCATCCAGGAAAACAGATACAATCACATCTGGCCAAGCTCAGTTCTCCGGAGATTTCAGGTTTGAAATAGACTCGGATCTACAATAGATCACATGGGCCTCGATGGGGGAGGGAAAGAACTGGATTTCAAATGTACCAAGAGACCGGATTCCTGCAGATCAGGCCTGGATATGTTTTCATTCTGATCGTGCATCATTATAGCAACCTCTTTTGTTCAGGCACCGGCTTAATAGCGACGTGAAGCAGAAAGAAGTCACTTACTAATATATGCCTATGCCATAAAAGAGTAAACATTCAATATTAAGCTTTATTTTGAAAGTTTCAGGCCAAGTTATGGCTCTGCTGTCAGTTCTTTCACACTTAGCACACCTAGAGATCCCATCCCCCACTTCCGCCCTCTGCTCCCTCCACCACTTACCTGGCCAGCGGGTGAAAGAGTGTGGGAACGGACCTCTTGGGTGTGCTCCCAGGGCAGTGCAACGATGTCACTTCCTGGGAATTGGCCCCTGCGAAGCACGTGCGTGCACCCACGCCTGTGTGATAATGTCACTTCCCAGAAGTGATGTCATTGCACATGTGCAAGGGGAGCCCAGGAAGCAACAAAAGGTAAGCACTGACACCCCCCCCACACACCGGGAAGTTAAGGGGACCTGTCATCCCTAAGGACACCTAATGTACGTTCCTCTTGACTCAATAAAGATTATGGCTGAACCAGACATGATGATATTTTTTTCACGTATTCTTCATGAGGACTGGCAGCCATATGTCAGGTGCTCATCTCCAGTGGAGAACTCCCTCTAAAAGTGCAGCAGAGCTTCCGTTTGGGCCAGGATGATGGCATGAGGGTAGAAGGGGTGTCTGCCTCTCTCCTTCACGTGACATTTTCTCAACCAGAAACGGTGCTGGGAGGGGGGTGTCACCATTTGCCCCAGGTCCCCCTGCAGCATTTTTAGAAGGAGTTCTCCACAAGGGCTGGCAGGTGGTTTTGGCTGCCAGTCGCCATACAGAACACACGACAAACATCAGGGCCGATTCCAGACGACTAACCTGAAGGCGCTGCATGCCGCCATGTTCCGGATCGTGACGGGGAAAACGCGAAATATCGTGTTTTCTCGCGTGAGTTTGGCGCGACGTCGCACCAAACTGGTGCGATAAAACGCGATATTTCGCGTTTTCCCCGTCGCGATCAAGAACATGGCGGCATGCAGCGCCTTCAGGTTAGTCGTCTGGAATTGGCCCAGGTCTAGTTTGGCCCGCAGGCTGTAATGTAACTTGGATTCTTAACTATTTGAGAGCCTAAGTTTGAAATAAAAGCATAGGCCGAGAACAAACAACTTTTAAAACATTCTTTGGTTTATTTGGGGCTTTGGATTGTCACCAGGGTTTGACCCTGAGTCTCATTTTTGGGGCTCATTCTTACAGCGGGGGGGGGGGGGGAGGTGTCAGGTTGAAATCTGAACAGCTGTGGTATGTCCTTGATAGCTTCTCCTCATACATCTTAGGATTTCCAGGTGCCCACTGGTGGTGAACAATCTCCAGGGGGTTTGCCCCGTTGCCCACCAATCACTGGTGATTGGCAGGAGTGACAAGCCCCCAGAAATCACCTGCCACCGGCAGGTAACCTGGGAAAGTGTGCCTCAGGCTGAGATGATGCCTCTTCCTGAAGCGATGTTGTCACACTGGCTGCAGGCATGCTCCCATGCTTCGCTTAGGCCAATTTTGGCCCCCAAATGGGACAGAATTAGCATCACAAAAAGCACAGGGGTACACCTATGTCAGCGTGATGATGTCACTTCAGGAAATGACATCATTGCACAAGTGCTGGGAGCCATATCGCAACATGTAGGAGGCCAATATAGTAACATCTTACCAAATCCAACAGCTGACCTGCAATGGTCTTCCACGTTCATCATGGCCCAGTCAAGGAAGCATGTACAGACCCAGAGAAGGTCCTGTATCTGCATACTGATGGCAACCCAGTCCGAAACTCCGTGCCAGCTGGGCGAGAGGGCGCATGTAGAGATTACTGTAACTCGATCTACGCAGGGCTTCCCTTGGGCCTGACCCAGAAACTGCAGCAGGTCCAAAATGCTGCTGCTCGTGTCCTGACAGGAATTTCATTCAGGGCACATGTGACTCCAACTCTGCAGCAGCTGCACTGGCTCCCCGTGGAATTCCGGATCAGGTTCAGCGTTCTGGTTCTGACCTATAAAGCTCTAAACGGACTGGGACCAGCATACCTGAGGGACCACCTCACCCTATAAGTACCTTGGAGAGCTCTTAGATCTGCAAGTAAACACCTACTGGTGGTCCCTGGCCCCAGGGAGGCTCGGCTGGCCTCGACCAGGGCCAGGGCGTTTTCTGTCCTGGCCCCAACCTGGTAGAACTCTCTGTCGGAAGACACTCGGGCATGCCAAGATCTTGTATCTTTTTGGCGGTCCTGTAAGACAGAGATGTTCCGCCAGGCATGTGGTTGAGGCCAGCACTGGATCCATCTAGTTAGCCTCCTGTCAGTGGGGGGGGGAGCATATGGTCCATCTGCCTCCCCATGCTTGAGGAGTTAGAGGTTCACCAACCCACACCTCCACCCTTTTCTTCCCTTGTGTATGGTGGGCAGGGAAAGGGGGAAGGGTGTCCCATTTGGAATGTGGATATCCATGAGACGTTATTTTATCGGTTTTACTTCTTGTATCCTATTTATGATTGTGACCCGCTCTGAGCCTGCTTGCGGGGAGGGTGGGCTAAAAATCCAACAAATAAATAAATAAATCTAAACCCCAGCTAAGACCAGACACTGGCCAGGAAGTTGTGGTATTTGCAGCCCCAGATGTAGGTCGGGAGCAAGAGCACAGTCCTCTCAAAAAGGAGAGGACTGGTTGTTACGCTCTTTCTGCTCGCACGCTAAGTGAGTAACTCGGTTTATTTATGTGGTTTCCATTGAATAGAATATATGAAATTTAGCTATATTTCTCATTTTTGCAACAATTTTTGTTCCACTACAGAGTAAAATGACCCAATTTAAGACCATCTTTCCAGACTAGTGGGAAAAGACACATGCCTAACATACTTGTCTGCTCACTGCTACCTAAAAGTGCTAGATTTGCCAGCTGGAAGACAGTTGAGGTATTTGGTTGGAGTCAATGGGCTGGATCCCCCAGGAAAATGTCCATGTGCGCAACAATCCTTGTGCAAGAGGAAGCACCAAAATTGTCCCTTCCTTCCTGCTTCTGCCACGTTGTGCCCTGATGGTCTACACGTGTAAGGTTTTTCTTCCGGTACAACTTCAAAGCCAGACCCAGTGAATTCATGTGAAGTGTCTGTTGCACGTTCCATTGCTCCACATGAAATTAGATTACAGCACTATGTCTTGCGGCGGCGGCTGCACTACGGCTCGCGCAGGCAGAACTACACTAAGTACATTTTCCTCATTGCGTCTCACTGGAATTGCACAAACTGTTAAAAGGTTTCATAAACAGGCTGCTGAGCATTTTATGACCTTTGGAGAAAAAAGGTTGTGACCTGGAAAGCTGACTTGAACAATTTTGTAATACTGTGAAAGGGACGTCTATTGCTTCATCTTTATTCTCCTAGATGACATTTTTCTAATTAAAGCTCCCCAACATATAACTTCTGAGGTTTCCCTCTTTATGCTCTTTAACAAGAAGGGTACTACGTGGCCATAAGGTGGCAGCCTCAAGGCCATAAAACGATGCCCTCCTAAAACATACAAAACGCTACAGCCAGTACAGATATCCTGCCCTGCAGTGAAACGAGATATAATGACCCTACTTCAGTTTCTATCTGTTGATAATCTATGTTTCCAATATATTGCCAACAGGCCTCACCGTGCCAAGATCTGAAGGAAAACAAATACTGCTTTAAGAGGGCATCAATCTGATCTTGAAACACCGTTTCCTTAAGACTCCTGCTGAAACATGTTGCCAACAGCCATTTCCTCAGATAAGATGCCTAAGAGAATACACCTCAGGGTAAAAGAAAAAAAACTAGAAACAATGGTGTAAATGCAACAGGGTGCCACAAATAACAAAATACCATTTGTTTCTTTCTGAACGTATTGCTCTTTGTTAACCTGCCTAACAGGAAAACGAAACAAGTTTCAGTTTGATAAGAAAGCTGGTAGTAAATCTTGTTTCTTGGCATAAGACTGGGCTTTCTGATATAGAGCCAAATGAGAGGTTTTGGCTCTTTGGTTTGCTTTGCCTTATTCATTATTAATTTCAATTACTTGCCCGTTTAACTTGCTTGTTATCAAATGGCCCCTGTGTACAGTTTGTACACAATAAACAGATGAGTTCCAAGTCACGCCTCATTGTGAATGCTGAGTTGACCACCCCATTGGGATGCTGTCTTTGTCTTGGAGATGAAAGCTACATTTGCAAAATGGAACCAATTAGAAGTCCTTCCTATGTGACTTTAATGCATTCAAAAGGACTGAGGCACACATACCTTGGGAGCCGCAGGTGAGGAAGAAATAAGAGCCAGTGTGGTAGAATGGGTAGGGTGCTGGGCTGGGGTCCAGGAGACCCTGGTCAAATCCACACACTCGACACATTATGCTTGCTGGGGGACCTCAGGCCAGTCTCTCTCCCTCCCTCCCTCTCTCTCTCTCTCTCTCTCCCCCCCCCTCTGCCTAACCACATCACAGGTTATTAGGAGGATAATATGGAAGAGGGGAGAACCATGTATGCCAGTCTGATTATAACATAATAACAACATTTGATTTACATATTGTCCTTCAGGACAACTTAATGCCCACCCAGAGCAGTTAACAAAGTATGTTATTATTATCTTCATGACAATCACCCTGTGTGGTTAGGTGGGGCTGAGAGAGCTCTGGAAGAGCTGTGACTGATCCAAGGTCACCAACAATAACATTCGATTTATATACATAACACCCACTCAGAGCGGTTTACAAAGTGTGTTATTATTATCCCAACAACAATCACCCTGTGATGTGGGAGAGACTGAGAGAGCTCGGAGAGTGCTGTGACTGACCCAAGGTCACCCAGCTGGCTTCAAGTGCAGGGAATCCAACTTGGCTCTCCAGATGAGAGTCCTGCCACTCTTCACCACTACACCAAAGTGGCGCTCTGAGCCAAGTCTCTCTGAACATCTTGGAGAGATGACAAGATGAAATATGCACTGGATTGAGAGAAATGAAAAGATCCAACATCTCTCCCTACTGCTCTACACTTCAGCACCTGGTGGGTTAATGCAAAGGTGTGCATAAAATGTGATCCGATGCTTTTCACAGTTACAGGGAAGGCAGAAAATCAGTTCGTCCCATTAATTCAATAAGACACATATTTGGGACAGAAGCAAACAATCCTGAAGATCAGTGGCAGAGCATCAGCTTTGCACCTCCAGCTGAAAGGATCAAGCGGTGGGTTCTAGGGAAGACCCTCTCCCTGAGGCCCTTGAAAGTTGCTGGCAGTTGTGCAAGCCTAGCAAATAGGGAGGTGGAATGGAAATCCATGGGGCTCATTTATTAATGGATCAGGATCCCTTTCATTCGATTTAGCTGGCTAAACAGGAAGCATTTGGGGAATGGGGACAATTTCTTTGGTTTCACATCAATATGTGATGTCATTTCCATCACTTCCATCACAACAACTGGAAGTGATGTCAGTGTGTCTGGGTGATTCCTAATGTGTCATCCTGATGCAATGACATCACTTCCAGTTTGGTGGCAGAAGGGAGGGCAAGCATCAACACAACCCCAAAGAGCCCTCCCCATTCCCCACCCCCTGCAGTCTGTCAAGCAGCAGTAGGGAATGGTGGGCCTCATGTATGTCCCACTATAGTGGGAGACCTGCCCCCCCCCCCGAAGGAATCCAATCTAAACTCTTTTGCAGTTCTCCACATTCTTATTATGCAGCAGCACAAACCTCCAGTTACCTGTCACGTATTTCTCTATTGTTATCACTTTGCAACCAGTGTAGTCTTTAAGCTTCAGCAATGCCATCTTTCTGGTTGTCTGTATTCGCTATCCAGATACTTCTTGCTTCTTTAAATACAACCAATTGAATCGTGAGCAGTGAACTCATTTCAACCCTCCCCATAAAAAGCATTTGGGAAACAATTGTTACTCTTGTGTATTAGATGCTCACTCAAAGCATATGTTTCATTCTGGTAATAAGGCATGCTTGGTTGAACACAGGAACTGCCAAGAAAAGTTAATCCAAAACTGATGTTCTTCTTGTATTAGTTGTAAAGAACTTCCTCTGGTTTGTAGGATCTGAGTCTAGATTTTCAGAGTGTATTTATTTGAAAATATATACCTTAAACAGTCTCAAATATTACTCTAACACTTTTAAATGTTATAAGACTTTTGTACTCAGTACTTTGATAATCCTTGCAGCACACAGCTTTGTATTTTTCTTGTCCCTTCCCCTTTTCTGTTTTAATAAAATAAAATACTTTATTAAATATTTCCAGGGCTACCGCAAGATGGTACAAGGGTAGGGCATTTCTATGGTTTGGGTTGCTTAGAGGACGCAGCCCCCCAGGCTGTCCCTCTTATCTCTGTTTTCATAGGCTTGTCTTGGGCTGGGTCAGGGTGCCATGAGGGGAGATCCAGAGAGGGTCTTTGCCTGAGGGGTCCAGCGGTGACACTTGGTGGCCCTGACGATTCATAGGAGAAACGATGGCCTTCCTCGCTGAAGAACCCCCCTCTCCCTCCCTGTCCATTCCCCTGAGTAAAGTGTAACTGGACCTCATCAGCATTTGGAAGACCACCGACTCCAAAACTGCAGACAGTCTCATTGGGGGGCTTGCTCAATCCTTAAATAATATGGGCGATTACCTGGGAGATGACACAGACCCTCCCTGTCAATGACCAAAGGGACAATTCAGCATCTCTCACTGCAACCTTTGGCGAGACGTCTCATAGAGAAGACCAGAAACGTTTCAACATGGCTCTGCTTGGACCTCCTTCACCTTCCAGACACCCCCACAGTATGGCATGGGCAACTATAGGAAATGGCATATACAGTTGGGAGAGATATTGTTGCAAATATTTGGGAGAACTGGATCCACAATCCGGATCAGTGACAAAAGGGGGGGATGCAGAGCCAGGTCCAATAAAAAAAAATCTACTGCCTAGGGTCACTCTTGTCCTTGAGTCTAACATACATGTTTCAAACACTGCTCATGAACACAAGGGCCAGTATGCATCCGTCCCAATGTAGGTCAGCTTTGATCATATGTTCTGTATCAGGCAATACTGGGGGATTCAGATTATGTGTACCGACATATGTTGAGGTATATGCGCATCAGTCCTTGGTGCAGGTAAGACTTACAAGTTGCAACACTGGAAAGTTAAGAACTGAGCAAGCGGTTCTGATCCCAACTGCTCCTTGATATGTTCACCTGTATACACATTGACTGCCCTGAGCTGGATAGCCCAGGTGAGCCTGATCTTGACAGATTTCAGAAGCTAAGCAGGATTGGCCTTGGTTAGAAATTGGGTGGGAGACCTCCAACAGAGATCAGGGTTGCAGAGGCAGGCAATGGCAAACCACCTCCCTTAGTCTCTTGCCATGAAAATCCCAGCAGGGGTCGCCCTGAGTCAGCTATGACTTGAGAGCAGGGCTTCATTTCATGCACATTGACTGTACAGGGGCTCTTGTATGAGAGTGAATCTGGCTCCGCCCAGCTACAACCGAGAAGAAAATAGAACGATTTTTAAAGGCACAAAGAGGTTTTTCATAATTCCTCCTTGAAAGGTTCAGTTAGCACACTGCAAAATAATTAAACACACACAAAACGTATCTGTGCAATGCCAGCCTTGGTGTTGTGCTTTCAGCCATTTTGCAGGACAGGACAGCATGTCCCTGAAGAAGCCTCGGTCTAAAAATAGTTTCAGATGGGGAGCCATCTTAGTCTGCAGAAGAACAGCAAGATGCGAGTCCAGCAGTGCATTATCACACCCTGAAGATCGTGCTGGTCTTTCAGTGCTACTGGAGTTGCGTCTTGCTCTTAACTCTGAAAAGTGTGCATTAGAAAACACAGCTGTTTACCCTTAAGTGGCAGGAAAGGGGGCAAATTGGCCCTTGAACTGATCAGAAAAATTCCTGAAGGGCCGCAGATGGCCGAGAGGCTCCTCCTCCGGAGGCGTGGGTAGTGCCTTCCCGTTGCCCAGGTTGTCACAGCCCGGACTCTGCGGCGCTGTCCGCCCCCTGCCAGGGCAGGCACAGCTTCCTTCAGGACTGTTTTGACATCCCAGTCCCACTTCTAGCCCCAAAGAGGGGACTTGTTTTGGGCAATGACTGCTCTGCAAAATGGCTGGATTTTAGGAGCTATCAGGACAACAACAGCAAAACCAAAAGCCCAAGAAAACGAGAGAGAACAGAGGGAATGTGTTACTGAAATTCTTATCTTAGCATGTGTTTGTTGCCTGGCAATCCATGGACTCTCATTTTTTCTCAAGAGATTATTCTCTCTCCCTGTCTCACACACACACACACACACCTGCACACAAAGCTATTGTTTTGACAACCATTTCGCATCCTTTCAGCATGAGACAGATGCTAAATTTACAAAAACCCAGTGTCACCCCCACCAGCCATCCTAATATGCTCCTAGGAAGAAAAGCCCTTGTGAAGAATTTCTGGGTTTCTCGTGTTCAGATTCTCAGAGATTCTCAGAGATCTGTGGAGCCACGGGCAAACCGGTCCGGGACCCACACTGGAATTTATACTCTCAAGACAGGCCTAGAGTAAGTCTATCTCACCCGTTCAGAGTCTGGAGTGGCCCGGAGTCTTTCGGACTTTGCACTAGTAATACATTCTTCAGACGGAAGCAGGGAGTGCTGCAGACTCTGGAAAGCTCAGTCTGGAGATCTTGTTGGTCTCTAAGGTGCCACCGGGCAGAAATCCCTCCGTTCTTCTGCAGACCAACACTTCTACCCACCTAAACTATTGACTGAGGGGCAGGGCGAGATTGCATAGGACAAAGTAGGCTTTCTGAAGGCTAAACAGGCCCGAATCAGGGCGGTGCTTGGATTACAGACCTCTGAGGAACCCAGTTTGTTCCACGAGCCCCAGCCAATGTGGTGCAGTAGCTAACAAGGAGGCCCAAGTTTAAATCCCTGCTCCTCCACAAAGTCCATTCTCTCTCAGCTTAGCCTCCCTCACAGGGTTATTGCAAGTAAAAACAGGAGGAGCCCCCCTTGTCTCCTCCTGTTTTCCTGGCAAGGAAAAATCTTGAGTGTGGCCACAACAGATATATTTTTCAGTGGTACCTTTCTAAGCAGCTTGACTTCAGTGGACTTAGAAAGGTGTGACTCTGTTTAGGATTGCACTAAATTTCAGACTGTTTGGGTTTACCGAATGACCAAGACTCAAAAGCAAAGAAGTACAGAGAAAGGGGGGGGAAGTTAACAAAATAGCCAAAGGTCAAAATGAACAGCACTTGGACCCAAAGAGCATGAGAACAAATAACTCAGAAGGCTGCAGGGGGGGAAATTTGTTACGAAACTTGTATGAAACATTGGATTTTCATTTTCTCTGACTTCTCACACAAGGATAGAAACGCCAACTGATATTTAGCTGTTCACCTTCAAGAATGGCATCTAGTGACTGTACCAGGAACTGAATGCTCTTCTCTTGTCTAGCCTGATATTAAGATTTGAGAAGTCAGCACTGGGCTGGCTGTGCCCCCAGGGTGTCTCACTGCTGGAGAAGCGCAGGAGTGAGAATTTCCTTGCTTCATTTGCTTTCAGTCTCCCCTCTTATCAAGGAGGCATTGGGTGCAAATCATGCATACCCCTGTATCCCGGGACTATCAGACCTCTTTTTAATTTTTCTCTTTCTTTCTTCTTTATTGCATGCTGTTTTCTTTCTAAAGTCAACATATGAAAGACATGTAAAAATGAGCAAAATCCAGAGTCCTGCAAGTCCCACAAATTCAGCCCAGGCACAGCCGCCCAGGGATTTCAGCTTGCTTCTGAAATCAGGGGATTTAGAATAATCCAGAACAAACATTTTCCTCTAGCATCCGTCATCTAATCTCAAATTGTATATGTTCCTTTATAGTGATGCAAAATGGATAATTATTTCAATAAGATTTGGCAGAGATGCGCCAGGATCAATGTAGTGGCTCTTCTCCCTTCAGTGATCCGTGACCTTCTCTCCTTTCGGAACTAGCAGAGCAAAAGCGATCTAGTCAAATCTTTGGCGAGATGACCAGTTCACAAAATGGCAAGTTGTCATGGGGAAGGCTGGCTGGTCCACGAAAAGACGCTTGACGCATGCCTCCATCTGCATTTAGGCTTACTGCCAAAAGTTGTACGTAATTTCCAAATCTTGCTGCACCCCCCGGGCTGCCCTTCCCCCCAACTCCCATTCACAAGACTGTTGTGTGTGAAACAGGGAATGCTTCGCAAGCCTCCCACATGAAAGCATCATTTAAAAAAAATGTCAGCCTATGTTTTTAATGCTATGGTGTTTTATTGGGGTGTTTTTTTTGTTATCTTTACGGCACGTTTTTATGCTGTGGTTATAAGATTTGATTGTACTTTTTATTTTGTGCACCGTCTCAAGCAGCTCTCTGGACAGGCAGTATATACATGTTCTAAAACAAATAAATAAATCCTTGCCTTACTGGCACGTGGGGCAGTTCGACTGTCCAGTGGCTATAGCCCAGAACTGACAGTCACGTTCTTTGACGTCCCCAAGACTTGGAGGGATTGCAGGTCCATTATGACATGCATGTAATTGCTGGTACCTCTCAAGGAATCATCACCTGGCTGTCCAGTGGATACCCCAAAAGAGCAAATGATGGGTCTATGACATTTGCTCCAGAGGTCTCTCTATCTCTGTTATTTCACATCCTGATAACAATGTAACATGTCTGATTTAAAATAATTGTGAGATAGGAAGTCATTCAGAGATGGCTTACCCTGGGATCTTTTTCTAAGTGAAGTTGATGCTGAAGGCTGCGTCGTGTGCGACTCTTGGCCAAGCCGTTGTGATAAAAGTGGTAGCCATCCTCAACGAAAGGAAGCTGGAAGAATTTTTTTAAATTAAAAGTTAGAGACAAGGCTTGAGGAGACAGTATAATATTGTACAAGAAATGAGGTCAGGAACAGTCACTCACTGAAGAATCCCATAGGGGAAAAACAAACTAACGCTTACTAAAGTCAGGCTTGGTCTTGTGCTTAAAATGAATGCAAGAGTCCTGCAAATATGTATAGCTACAGACACACATATCTTGTCTTGGTCCTACATGCCTGCAGAAGACTTCCTCACTGCGAACCACTATGTCATTGTGTCTTAAGAGCACACAATCTAAAATTTGGCACAAATATATATATATAGTGTGTGTGTGGGGGGGGGAAGCAACCGAGTCAAGGGGCCATGAAATGTAGAGCATAGAGGGGAAACATGCTGCAATTACATAACATTTGGATCTAGAGGCCATTCACTAGTTACGCTGAGCCAGTTGAACAATGTAATAGGTGGAGGTCCCTGGTTTTGCTAAGATAGTTAACCCTTATAGTGAGCTAGAAATCCCAAGACTGTTCAACCCTGAAGATGGAAGTTGTGTGAAACCTCTTAACAACTTGTTAATTTCATGCTGAAATAATAATAATAACAACTGTGCTTATACACTGCTCTTCTAGATAAATTAGTGCCACATTCAGAGCGGAGAACGAAGTCAGTGTTGTCGTTATCCCCACAATACAGCTAGGGAGCTGGGGCTGAGAGGAGGGGCTGACCCAAGGCCATCTGCTGAATTCATGGCAGCTGTGGGACTTGAACCAGCAGAGTGCTGATTCACAGCTCAATCACTTAACCACTACGCTACAGCAGCTCTCCTTTGGAAGTTCTTTTGTTGAAAAATTGTGACCTTGTGGGCAACAACAGCGTGTTCATGGAGATGGAAATTTTCTTCCATTGGTTTCTAAATATTGGCTTGGATCCTGCAAACATTTCCAGGGGCACCAGGAGGTAGAACAATTTTTGCATACCCAACCTTGTGAGAGGCATCCGCTCCCCCCCCCTTTTCCTGAGGTCCTCCATCTCCCAGAACGGCATGTCATGGAGTTGGAGGCTGCCATGGGGGAGAGGGGTCAGCAAGAACCACGCCCCCCTCACCACACACACACATAAATATAGGTGGGATCCAAGCCACTGTGGTTTTTAATGTCCACACACACGACATTCAAGGATGAGCAGGTGGATGAGGCCGAGATGGTACAGATGAATCAACAAACCACGGGCCAGCTTTGTCCTTATATACAGTCAGGCAACACTAATACTAGAGCGAATGCCATCAGCATTCTTCAACCAAAGTCCAACTCTTGAATAGAGCAGGGGGTCACTGTGTGTGTGGGGGGGGGGCGGTAGTGGTGAATTTCCTGCATTGTGCAGGGGGTTGGACTAGATGACCCTGGAGGTCCCATCCAACCCTATGATTCTACGAACTGGAATTCATTAAGAGATTTCATACTCTCACTTTTCTCCCCAGCGTGGAACCAAAGCAGCTTAGTACATTCTTTCCCCCTCTCCCATTTTATGCTTACCCTCAAAGGTAAGTTAAACTGAGAAAGAGTGGCCCAAGGTCAACCAGTGCGCTGGGATCGGGGCCTCCCAAATACTACTCTGATGCTCTAGCCACTCTGCCACACATTCCTTCCAGCAATAAGTTGCTGGGGGGAATGGTTGCCAAGAAATCAAGGGATTCTCTCATGATGACATTTCAGTCCTCGTTCCCTTTCAAACCTGAAGGAGCAGAATTGCATTGGAGGAGAAGGAAGGATTAGACTGGATAAACAGACAAGTAACAATGGCAAAGAGTGAGAAGATGAGGTCTAGGGCTGCCAGGCAGAGACTGGCAACTGGCTGGAAGCCTGGGGCAGGGACATGAGGGACACAATATCGATGGCCTCACTACTAGAGATGGGCATGAACCGGAAAAAAACTGAACCATGTGGTTCGTGGTTCATCAAATTTCACGAACCACGAACTTTCACGAACCTGCCCCTGGTTCGCGAACTGGTTCGTTCGATTAATGAAAACATCACATTCAGGTCAGAAAATCATCACTTCCGGGTCAGCAGAAGGTCTGCAGAAAGTCCATCCCCTGTTGCCTAGGAAACTGATTGATTGGCACCAGGCTGTCTGCAGTGACGAACCAAAAAATGAACCAAACAAACCAGCCTAAAAGTCCATGGTGGTTCGTCAGAAATGGGATCTGATGAACCGTGGTTCATGAACCACAAACCGGCCTGGTTCATGCTTAATTTTGGTTCATATTTCAGTTCGTGCCCATCTCTACTCACTACATCACTCAGAAATGATGTAGGATAGTGCTTGGAATCACTAAAAACTCTGTGGTCGACCACTGTTGCTGCTTTTTTTCTCTCACTGCCATTTGGTGCACCACTACCCACCCATTCATTGTTAAAATTAACACACACACACAAGTCTGGTATAAAACTACAACATTCTAGCCATTGTTAGACTTTAAAATTCAAGAAATAGGTGCAGTTTTTTTACAGAAGATTATACTGTACTGTGGGTAGCTGTTGTGGGAATGCCTTTCCACAGCAACATAGCTTGGGCTTTGCTTGCTTATCCACCTTCACTTTTATAGTGCTATGTGCTGCACCCATGAAATTATGCAGTCACCTCACACCGCGTCAGTTCATTTCCCCGCCCAGCCTAGTCTCATTTCCTATGTCTGGCTGTGGCTCTCCAGGAACCCAGAGAGAGGTTTACCTTTCCTAACTACCTTGCCCTGCTACTGTTGCATACAAAGCATTTGCTGTTGCCTCTCCTGAGACAAAGAAAGGCCAAGTAATGAAAGCTTTATATGAGTAAAGAATTGCATCCAAGAACTCTAACAGCTGTTTTCAGCTCTGTTTCTTAAAAACAGAAACAACATTTCCAAGCAAGTAATGCTGACTGTTTTATAATCTATAGGAAATGCTCAGAATATCTCAAGTAGATCTTGAGGGTTCTTAAAACTAAAACTTGAAATGAAACACTGACATGTTGCATTGAAAAATAGAAAACTAAAATATAGTTATTCTAATCATAGGTAACATATGTTACCTGGTAGGATTAGAAACTGGCTGTAAAGTCTTACTATTTTTCAGCTTGACGCATTTTTATGAGCAGCTCTGTACATACTTCAAATAAGATTTTTATCTGAATAAAGCCTGAGACTCAACTGTAGGGAACTACAAAATTGTAGGCTGAGTATAAATGAAATAAATAAATAAAATAATTTAGGCCTACCCACATTGCTAGTTTTTTTTTTTTACAATACATTGTCACAAATGACTATATTTTTAAGTTCATTTCCAATGGAGTTGAACAGTTTTGTTTCAGATAAAGTTAGTATCTCCCTATTATATTTTCACCCCAGCTTTCCTCCAGGGAGCCCAGCGTACTCCTCTTTTGTACTCCTCTTTTGTCTCTAACGAACAACCTTACAAGGTTAATTAGGCGGAGAGAGAACAGGCTGACTGGCCTGAGATCCCTCCGGGAGCTTCATGGCCGGGGTGGGATTTGATCCCAGGGCTAACAGTGAAATCCTAAGCAGACTTACTCCCGTCTAAATCATTGAAATCAATAGGCTTAGATGGGAGTAAACCTGCTTAGGAATTCACTGTAAGGGCTACATTACATTGGACCCCAGCTTTACTCTGGGAAAACCTCTCTGAGGGAAGAAACTGATACCAGAGTATAATTTGGTACTTACATGATTCCTCCATAAAACATTTCTCCACATCAAACAAAAAATTACATATATACAGAAACCAGCATATATGGGAGAAATGTTTCTTTAAAAAATCATAGTCCTGCCTTTCTTCTGGCAAGCTGGGCCCCCGAGGCAAGTAATATCAATAAAATCAGCACAAAATCATTCTGAAAACCACTCTGTGGTTAAGCAGCCGGGAGATTCTGGCTAAGAAGGCAGCCGTTGCGTATCTCAGAGAACGGATCCGGGCGAACAGTGCGATCCTAGGCAGAGTAACTCTGTTTAGGATGGCATTGTCGGTCAGGCGAACTGTGTGTGTACCTGAGTCAGTTTGTGTATATCTCAGAGAGAGATTACTCTGTCTAAGTCAGGCACACTGTGTGGAACGGCCAACGTCTCCTAGTGAAGGTCTGTGGGGAAAATGAAACGGTGTGACTGAGTCTGTGAATATACTTTGAAGAAGAGAGCATTATTTGTGAAACCGCCAAGCTTAAGAACTATTCTGAAATCAATACACTTGTCAAAACTCTGCAACCATTATGCTTATGTTCTTATAAATTCTACTGTTGGTTAAGAAAAGAAGATTTGGGGGTTTTTTTTACCTCACAGCCACCCCCACACGTGGACTGTTCTGTTACCCCACTGTCCCTAACAAGCCTTCCTCTATTGCAAGTTAAATCCGAGGCAGTCTAAGGTCAAAGCCTTTGATGGCATCAAGAATCTTTTGAGGGAATCAGGGAGGCAGCAATATAAAGGTAACTCAAATACAAAAGGGAAGGTAAACGCCTGGGTGAAGCAGAGAACACCTGAAGGTCTGTGTGCGTGGAAATAAAAAGAGTGTTGGTTGTGTGACCAGAGCTCTCCTGAGATATAATTGTCAGGTAAAGTAAGGAGGAGCTGGATTAAAGCTCCAAAGACAAAGGGTTTTAAAACAAACAGCAAATCATTACACGGTCTATCAGGTGTGCAGGCCCCAGGTTGCTAAGAGTTTTTAAAGATAAGCACCTGCACCTTGAATTAGACTTAGAAACCAACCTGCCACCCAGGCTAAGACTGCAAAATAGAGACCTAGACAGGACGGAGCCCTCCTTTTCTCTCCACTAATGTTTGATACACAGAGAAGCTTTTGTGTATGTTCCCACCTGCGGCCAGTTAAGGCCAGGTGTGCCACTCCATGGCACAGCTGGCCTTTACACCTGGCCTCCCGGAAGATACAGAGGGGCACACACATTCTCACTCTTTGGCTGGATGACGTCAGGCAGTGTCATGGTGTTCATTTCCATTCATTTCCAAAATCCATTTGAATTTTGGGCAGCATCTTCTCAACACTATCATTTCTGAGAGGCTATAAACATGCAACCTGTAAACCTTTTATGATGCCGTTGGCTATTATTGAAAGGTTCCGCCAAAGGAAAGGAAAGGTGTGTATCTCCTAGTCATAAAGGCACTCCGAATCAGCGCATGTGTCCCTCGGGGTGTCTTCCTCTTACAGGTCCTGTGGAGGAAATTGTGCCCAGCACACAAGCAGCCATCTGAGAAGCATTTTCATCCCATTTGCCCTATGCACTAAGATGTCTGAAAATTACACAGTCAACTTGCCCCCGAAAACTACCTCAGACTGAGAAGCGCTGGCTTTATCTGGAAATAATGAGAGGTTAGAAAGCTGCTCACCGACCAGCCTTTAGACACAGTATATTTTAAAGCTTCGTGTTCTTCACCACAGCTGTGAGAGCTGAGAGAGTAGACAAAACTTAAACAGAGGTTCACAGACGTTGCTGAGAACTGACTATAACAATAATGGGGGTTTTTGCTTCTTACCTGGCCGAAATATGAGAAAATGATGTGTGTTGCACACATGGCCCAGTTGGCACAGAAAAACATGACTGTGCAGTGCAATTCTTTGCAAAGTTATTCCAGTCTATGCCCACTGAAATCAATGGCTGTAGACCGGAGTGCCTCTGCAGAGAATTGCGTCTGCTCCGGAACCAACTCCCCTTCTGGCTGAGTTTATGTTCCTGATTTCTCCTATTTATAGCTGGGTGAACTGCATTACTAAGGGTAGAAGACAGGGTAAATGTACCACACTGCCACATTCAAATATAATAAGTTGCAGTCTGTTTTGATTTAGTCAACATTTTTTTTAAAAAAAAATAATTATTTTAGGTTTTGTCAACATATTTTTTAAAAAATCAGAGAGAACTAGCTTCTTCCTGAAGAGCTAACTTTCTGCATGCATGGAGAATGGATTTCTGTATGTGGGGCCCATGGGATTGTCTGTTGCCTTGCAGATGTTTCAGCTTGTGTGAGGAAATATGGAATGCACGCATCCTTTCTGAGCCAACCTGGATTTTGACATTTGGGAAAATAGGCTGCTAGAGCTCTGCGTGCTCTGTGATGTACTTCATTCAGACAGAGAGCTTCTCAGAGAGAGACTGCCTGCCTGGACCTCGATAGAGCGGCTCATAAAAGATTACATCTCTATGCTGTCCTTTGCACAGAATAATTCATAACCATCTGATTAGAAACTCATCTGCATTTTCATCTCCATTTTTATATTCTTTTACATTACAACAGTTAAAAAAAAGAATTGTGACCTATTTGGGTTAGCTCCGCAAGGGAACTTACCTGATTCCCCCCCCCCTCCTGCACAACAAGGGAGATGGAGAGGAAGGCGATTGTGCATTACTGCACAAAAGGATTATCTTTGAACCACACGTTGGGCCAAGCTTATTAATGGGTCTGAAGGCCCACCATTTTGTCACAAGGGTTAAATTGCTGGCCTCCTGGTTAGGGCCTTTGATTCTGGGGACACGTGAAAATCTGATCTATTAAAGACTTTGCCATGGTTAAGTGGGAGCAACTCTAAAAGAAAATCCGTGGCACAGGCTTGATACTTCTGGAATACCCACCTGAGCTTTATTTAGGTTATGAGAAAGGCGATTATTACTGTCATTACTAATCTTGCAGACAGCTGTCAGTTAATAACTCCATGTATTGGATTGCAATGACCCTACTGAATAAGCAAAAGGTGAAGAAGAATGACATCAATTGGGCATCATCTGGAATAACTCTGCGTAGGATTACATGGTTAAGAGTGCCATATTTTAGTGTCATATAAGAATATACTCTAGCTCTGCTCAAGCTACGCGTTTGTGTAGTTGCCACTGGTCGATAATCGTCGGCAGCACCTGTCAACTATTCAAGGGGAGGAGGGAGTGCAGAGGTTGAATCTCTGAGCACATTCCTCATAATCAGCTAAATGGCTTTAATGAGGTTGGGGAGGGGTCATCCGGGGATTCCTAAAATGGCCCCCATGCACCATGGCACCCCACCAACACCTTTTCCAGCACCAACCAAGCATTATTAGTCAGTGGCCAGGGCCAGGTGGGGCTTTTGCCCAGCAAGGTTGCTGATTGGCCATTGGAGATTTGATTGGCTGTACAAATGTTTAAAAACGTTGCTTGGGCATCAGCTGCCACCACAGCAGGAGGGTCTTCATGTGTGGTTGAAAGTAAGCGGTGGCAGCCATTTTGTCTCTGACCCTGCCTCCTGCAGCAGCCATTTTGTGGCTGCACCCACCACACGGTGTAAGAATTCCAAAAGTGCCTGCAAGCTTCAAAAGGTTGGGGACAAATTCATGGCGGGCTGCTCCATCAAGGACTCGGAGCCAAGGTTGCTTTTTAGAACCTCCAGCTTCAGAGGCAGCTGTTGGAGTTCCAAGCAGTGGGGAAGGAATGGCGGCTTCCCAGAAGTCACCTCAGCTTCCTGACTGGATGCTGGGAGGAAACAGGATGCGGAACTTTGCTCTCCTGTGGTGCTGGCCCAGGAGCTGAAATGAAGAAAAACTACACGCACAGCACTCATTTTGCATGCACCAGTTTTGCATGTTTCCCTTCCCTAGCCGTGAATGGAGAGAAAATGCTTTGCAGGTTTTTAAATAATACAAAGGATTTACCATGAGAAAGGAGGAGGCACCTTCTTAAATATTACTGCCTGAAAACCAGAGCTGTATATACATGGTTTAAAAAATGGAAGACTGCCCCAGTTTCAGCTGCATTGATTACTCTTTCATTCGGATAGCAACAATTACAATCCAATTTAAAAACCCACATTTTAGAACCTGCGGTTAATGACTTAATTAGTCAAATTGCTCAAATGAATAATAATGCCTCTTTCAAGCGTTAGAGTTTCAGGACAAACGGTCACATGGTTTGCACCTCCAGAACAACACGGATAGGCGAAGTTGTCAGTTAGTGCCAAGAGACGAGCTTTTAGGGTTCTTCTGCTTATTCTTGAAAGGAAGCTCCAAAACATGCCCTAAGATTTTAGAGCAGAGACATATTT
Organism: Eublepharis macularius; assembly: GCF_028583425.1. Taxonomy (NCBI): domain Eukaryota; kingdom Metazoa; phylum Chordata; class Lepidosauria; order Squamata; family Eublepharidae; genus Eublepharis; species Eublepharis macularius. The sequence goes on from NC_072790.1 coordinate 8,275,230, forward strand.
TGAAGCACGAACAGCTGAATGGGAGAGGGAACACGGAGTGCCTGGGCTGCTGTCAGCGCTACCGAAATGTGAGGCAGTGGCGGCAGAGGCAGAGGCAGGGGTCTCCTGGTGCTTCGCAGGAGGATGCAGAATAAGAGGCGTCGACATGATTCACTGGGATAATAAAGAGCCAACTTTATTTTACGGAAAGAGAAGAGCTGCCTGGGCCAAAGGGGCGATGCCCCTCTCCATCTGGTCACAGCACGTGCAACTGATGGGACGCTGCACCATAACTCCCCCCCCCCACCATATGCCAGCACACTGGGGTGTAAGGCCACCCACCGGCCCCCTCCAAATCCCCCCATCAGACTTCCTGTTTGGGATCCATGGAGGTCTAACGCAGCTCCACTTGCGGAGCTGACCGGACTGCCGTTTTAACCGGCCGGCGGGGTGAAAATAGCCCGCGGCCGACTGCTCTCAGGCGGGGAGCAGGCAAAGAACGCTCAAGACCCTAGGGTGAGCTAGATCTCGGACGAGGGGGGGCTCTACACAACGAGTCTCCCCCCGATCCTTGAGGTCCCACCTTGCGACGGGTCGGCTATAATCTCTGCGGCAGTTTTGGGGCCAATTCGGCTGGCATAAGACCTACATACCCAAGCATCGATTGGGGGAAGAAGCTGAGAGGAGAACTTAAAATCGAAACAGCGATTACAACCCGAGAAAAGTGAAGAGAAGGTAAAGATCATTATCTTCTGAGACGGGACAGATTGATAAAAACAGAGAGAAAAAAAAGTAGATTTTTAAACTGTAACAGACTAGTGAAAAGGAGGGGAAGACTCGGCAGGAATCGAATTTAAAAAGAGACTAAGTTTAAAGAAGTTATTAAAGAAATGGGACTATTGTTTTGAATACCTGTGGCTTTGGAGCTGTGAGAAAAAGACACCATCGCGAGATCTGCTGTGGGAAGACGGGAGACAGGAAGTGCGTAATAACAATAGAGTGGCTGGAGAGAAGCGGCCCTTGCTGGAGGGCAGGAAGTAGGGAATCGCCATTTTTGAAAGGGGAAGGGTCGCGGCTTCAGCGGAAGAGGAAGTAGGCCATCTTGGATTACAAAATCATAGAGAAACCATAGAGAAAAGACGCCCGACATTTTGGACTCTTTAAAACTTAATTTCTATAAGAAGACCGGGACATTTAAAATAGAAAAACGTTAAATTTTACGCCACGGAGTTAAGGAAGAGAGCGGATTCGTGGGAGCGAGCTAAAGCAAGCCCCACGATGTCAAAAAAAGAGTGGCAATCGGCAATAGAAAACCTGGATAAAAACCTGGACAAAAAACTTTTAGATATGATTAAAGAACTTAAGGACACGAAATTGGAGCTGATAAAAGAGGTTAAAGAGGTTACACAGACAGTAAAATCGGAGCTGTCAGAAGTGAAAAAAGGTATGGAAACAATACGAAGTGAATTACAAGGAACGCAGCAGAGAGTTAAAACAGTAGAAGACGCGATGGAGAATTTAGCAGACACGCAACAAACAGAGATGAGATTGGTGAAGGGGAGAATGTCAGTTGCAGAAACTAAACATATGGAGACGCAGCTACGTTTTCGTGGCTTGCCAGAAGTGGAAGGAAAGTCAGCGCAAGAACAGATGACTGAGGTGTTGGCTGAGTACCTGGGGAAGGAGGAGGAGGAAGTTGTGGCTATCCTAGATGTGGCATACCGTGTGAATTCGAGAATAGCAACCCAGAGGAAACTACCAAGAGATGTGATTGTGCAGTTTACAACACGAAATATGAAAGAGAGGATTGTGACAAAACAGTTTCAAGATCCATTGGAGATTGATGGCAAGACGATTATTATAATGAAGGAACTGCCCAGATCAGTGTTACTGGACCGGAAAAAATATAAAGTGCTAATTCAGATTTTGAAGGACATGAAAATCAGGTACAGATGGGAGTTACCGGAAGGAGTGTCCTTTGAGTTTGGAGGGGCCAAAAAACGCATCAGATCTGAGCGAGAGATGGAGCGATTTATTAAGGACAATGAAAAAGACTTACCAACAAGATCATGAGTATGGAGTGTAAAGTATTATCTTGGAATGTAAATGGACTAAACTCACCGAATAAGAGGAAAAATACTTTTCACTGGCTACTAAAACAAAAATGTGACATTGTTTGTTTGCAAGAGACCCATATTAGAAAGCAGGATGTAAAATATTTAAAATCTGGAAAATTGGGCAAAGAATATGTAGCGGCCTCCAACAAGAAAAAAAGAGGAGTGGTGTTGTACATAAAAGAGGAGCTACAGCCAAAATTTGTTATGAGAGATGTGGAAGCTAGATTTGTAGCAGTGGAATGTATTTGGAATTTAAAGAGAGTGTTGGTAGTCGGACTTTATGCACCTAACGGTGCAAAAGAAAGCTTCTTTGAGGATTTAAGGAAGCATTTAGACGATCTTGCATACGACCAGATAATTCTTGCTGGAGACTTCAATGGAGTGACAGACTTGGAACTAGACAAAAAGACTACAACGGCACAAAAGAAAAGAGGACTATTACCAAAGCTTTTTTTTGAGTTGATTCAACAAGAGACTCTTGAAGATGTATGGAGGAGAGAATATCCTAAAAGCAGACAGTTTACTTTTTATTCTGCAAGGCATTCTACATTATCAAGAATTGATATGATCTGGGCCTCAAAAGACTTAGCATTATGGACTAAGGAGGTAGAAATAATGCCTATGGTAGGCTCAGATCACAACCCAATTATGTGGAAATTTGGAAAAAAGAGAAAAAGGAAAGCATGGAGAATAAATGAGGACTTGTTACAGGAAAGAGAGAATATGGAAATACTGAGAAGAGAGACAAAGTTTTTTATACAATACAACGTGAATAAAGAAGTACCAACCAATAAAGTTTGGGATGCTTACAAGGCGGTTGTAAGGGGCATACTAATGGACTTAAATGGTAGAGCAAGAAAGAAGAAAGAGGAGAAAAGACAAGAGATTGAGGAGAAAATAAAAGCCAAAGAAATACAGCTAAAAAAGAGACCAGGGAAAAAGAAGGTATACCAGGAAATTAAAATACTTCAAGAACAGCTAACAGCAATGAGCAATAAAGAATTGGAGTGGAATCTCAAAAGACTGAATCAAAAAGCGTTTGAGGGTGCTAATAAACCTGGGAAGTACCTGGCATGGCAATTGAAGAAGAAAAGGGAAAAGAAGATAATAAATAAAATTTGCGAAGATAACAAAACGTATTTGGAGCAGGCTACCATTAGTAGAGCCTTTTATAAATTTTACGCTAAGCTGTATAATAAAAAAGAAGTAAACAAAGAATCAATAGCGTCATATTTGGAGAAAACCAAACTTCCAGAAATCTCGGAAGCTTGGAGAAATAAGTTGAATAGTGAAGTAACTGACGAGGAAATAAGTAAGGCAATACAATCTGCAAATCTAGGAAAGGCGCCAGGGCCAGATGGACTTACGGCTAAATTCTATAAGACAATGGCTAATGAACTGGCACCATTCCTAAAAGAGGTGATGAATGGGGTTTTAAGGGATCAAAGGATTCCAGAAACTTGGAGTGAAGCAAATATATCATTGATCCCAAAAGAGGGCCAAGACCTGACTAATGTGAAAAATTATAGACCTATATCGCTACTCAACAATGACTACAAAATTTTTGCGAAGATATTGGCGGAGAGATTGAAGGGGTGGCTCTCGGAAGTCATAGAGGAGGAACAAGCAGGCTTTTTGCCAGACAGACAAATAAGAGACAACTTAAGGACAGTGATCAATGCTATTGAATATTATGACAAGCGTTGTGACAAAGAGGTTGGTTTCTTCTTTGTTGACGCTGAAAAAGCGTTTGACAATTTAAACTGGGACTTTATGTTTGCCACTATGGAAAAGCTACAATTGGGAGAAAGATTCATCAGAGCAATTAAGGAAATTTATAGAGACCAGACTGCAGCAATTGTGGTGAATGATGAATTGACCAAGAAATTGACGATAAGTAAAGGAACAAGACAAGGTTGCCCGTTATCTCCATTGTTGTTCATTTTAGTATTGGAGATTCTGATGATACAAATACGTCAAGATGATGAAATTCGTGGAATAAAAATAAAGGACTATTCATACAAGGTCAGAGCATTTGCGGATGACATAATGTTAATTGTAGAGGACCCATTGGAGAACATGCCAAGAGTGATAGATAAGATCAAGGAGTTTGGAGACTTGGCAGGTTTCTTCATTAACAAAAAGAAGTCAAAGATATTATGCAAAAATATGACTAAGCAGAAACAACAATTGTTAATGGAAACAACGGATTGTGAAGTAACAAGTAAAGTGAAATATTTGGGAGTCGAATTAACTGCAAAGAACATAGATCTATTCAAAAACAATTATGAAAAACTATGGACTCAGATAGAGAGAGACTTGATTAAATGGAATAGATTGAATTTGTCATGGTTGGGCAGGATTGCAGCAGTTAAGATGAATGTGTTACCAAGAGTAATGTTTTTGCTACAGACAATACCAATCATCAGAGACTCCAAACAATTTGAAAAATGGCAGAGGAAAATATCAGATTTTGTTTGGGCAGGCAAGAAGCCTCGAGTGAAAGTGAAAGTTTTACAAGATGCAAAGGAAAGAGGCGGAATGCAACTGCCCAATCTGAGACTTTATCATGATGCAATCTGCCTAGTTTGGTTGAAAGAATGGATGACATTAAAGAACAAGAAACTATTAGCCCTAGAGGGATATAAAAAAATATTTGGATGGCACGCATATTTATGGCATGACAAAGTAAAGGTCAACTCGATGTTCCTGCATCACTTTGTTCGGAGAAGTCTATACATAATCTGGAAGAAGTACAGAATTTATCTACAAGAAGGAACCCCTTTGTGGGTGGTTCCATATGAGGTGATAGACCCGAGAGCTGTTGATAATGAACAACAATGTTTAACGTATAAAGAAATAACTAAAACTGAAGCATCCAAACTTAGAATAAAGACACAAGAGGAACTATCACCTAACTACGATTGGTTCCAGTATAGACAGATCAGAGACTTATATAATTCGGACTCTGTAAAGGGAGGTATACGAATAGAGAATTCGGAACTAGAGCAGACCCTTCTTAAAGAAGATAAGAAAAGAATATCCAAGGTATACCAAGTACTGTTGAAGTGGTATACCGAGGATGAGATAGTTAAAACACAAATGGTGAAATGGGCTATAAACTTTAATAAAGAAATAACAATGGAGGCATGGGAACACTTGTGGAAAACTACAATGAAGACAACGACATGTATTAATATCAAAGAGAACATTTATAAAATGATCTATCGTTGGTACATGACACCAAAGAAGATTGCGCTAGGGAATTTGAATACTTCTAATAAATGCTGGAAATGTAAGAAGCATGAGGGCTCCCTCTATCATATGTGGTGGTCGTGTGAGGTAGCCAGGCAGTACTGGGGGGAAATAATAAGAGAAATGAGTGAAATTTTACAATTTCAAATTAATAAGAACCCAGAACTCCTGCTACTGAACTTGGGAATGGAGGGAATTCCAGCCCAACACAGGACGTTGATATTTTATATGACAGCAGCAGCTAGACTTTTGTATGCGCAAAAATGGAAAGTACAAGAAGTGCCAACTATTGAAGATTGGACTTACAAATTGCTGTATATGGCTGAAATGGACAAGATGACAAGAAAATTGAGAGATCTGGACTCAGGGCAGTTCAACACAGACTGGGAGAAGCTGAAACAATACCTGGAGAAGAAATGGGAGGTGGGAGGAAAACTGTGGCAGTTTGAGAACTACTGAAGTATTGAAGTAGAGGGGGGAGACTTTACCGGGGGGAGAAGAGATAAATGTGAATTAATAAGCAGTCAGATTAATAGATTGACATATATATAGATATATATAGGTTAACAAACAGAACATAGAGAAAATAATTAATTATAAGGACTAAATATAAGGAGCGATTAACTAACAATATTTTCTTTTTTTTCTGACAAGTTTTGTACCAAACTGAATGTCTGAAGATATAGATGGGTCAAATTGATTGACTACGTGAGGAGAGATATATAGAACTATTATAAAAAGATAGAATGAGTAATATATATAGAGAATAAGTCAAATTGTTTGATATAAACGAATGTATGATCTATATGGTTTATGATATATAGAAATACCTGAAATTGAAAAATTGGGATAAATTGTTTATCTAAGATGGAAACAAAGGCTTACAGTTTGGGCATATAATGTTAAAAATAGTTAAGGATGTACTGCTTAGAATAATGGAGAATATATATTTGTTTTAGATAGAGGAAGCTAATAAAAGTAAGGGAAAGGGGACAAAGGGTTAGAAAGCTGTTGGAAGTCAACAAAAAGGGGGGGGAAAGGGAGGGGGTTAGAGATGAAAAAATTGGGGAAAATTGAATGTAAATGTGGAAATAATGGATTCTAACCCAATAAAAATTTTTCAAAAAAACAAAAACAAATCCCCCCATCAAACTGGGCTCCCTCCCTTTCCCATCGTAGTATCCCCTGAGGTCGAGCAGGTAAGAATGGGCTTCCCTGTCTAGACAGGCAGCACACAAAAGGCGTGGGCAGTGGCAGCAAAAGGCTTCTTTATTGCTCCCAACGAGGGAAGGACATGTGGGCCCACCCAGGCTGCCTTAACTAACTCACATACTGACCCTGAAGCCTACTAAGGCTGTTCCCAGACATGTCTTGAGGAGGGAAAACCTGAACTTGTTTACTTAAAGGCATACACACACACACACATATGCATACACACACATCACAACGCTTGTCAAGAAGGGATGGAACTGCATTCTCAAAACCGGAAGGACTGGTATTGCTCCCGCCATCTGTCAAACAGCAAAAACAAACAATGGTGGCATGCGTTTTGGATCAAGCTTCTTTTTGCTCTGTCTTTAAACACACCCACTCCATGTCAGTCAGAACCCACCGGGGCTGTGGCTCCGTGGAAGAGCCTCTGTTTTGCATGCAGAAGGTCCCAGGTCCAATCTCTGGCGTCTCCAGTGAAAGGACCAGGTAGGGGGTGATGTGAAAGGCCTCCGCCTGAGACCCTGGTGAGCCGATGCCAGTCTTAGTAGGCAATACTGCCCTTGAGAGACCAAGGGTCCGATTCAGTATAAGGCAGGTGTGTGTTCACATCCAGTCCCAACATACACCTTAAACTATCTTCAAAGATCACCCCAGCTGGCCATCCCTCTCCGCATCTGGCAATTCTCTCGTGCGCATTCTCTCTCTCTCTCTCTCTCTCTCTCATTCTCTCTCTCTCTCTCTCTCTCTCTCTCTCATTCTCTCTCTCTCTCTCTCTCTCTCTCTCTCTCTCCTGCCTTCTGTTTTAAGAAGAACCTAACAGCAGCAAAAACAATACTGATGCTGCCCCTGGAGAGACCGACCTGCGATGAGAGGGCATGGCATACTTGCGAGTTCTTATCCACCAGGGGAAGCCCAGCAGACTACAGTATATGAATAACTCAGATGCAACCAAAACAGGCACAGCCAAGAACACAGAAGGCGGAGAGCGACCTTGGCCCTTTTCGCACTTACGGTTTAAACCGCCATTAAGAGCATCCGCCCCGACTGCAGAGGCTTTGGCATTGCACCCGTTCATTTCACATGGGTCCTTTTCACACTGGGACTAGGAAGCGCTTCAGTGCCTTTCCTATTTCTCATGTTTGCGGGACTTTCACACTTGCAAGGTAGTGACACAGAACCAATGTTTCTCTGAGGCATCTCCAACTTTTCCCACTGCAGACATACCACAAGTTTGATGTATTGTCGAAGGCTTTCACGGCCGGAGAACGATGGTTGTTGTGGGTTTTCCGGGCTGTATTGCCGTGGTCTTGGCCAAGACCACGGCAATACAGCCCGGAAAACCCACAACATACCACAAGTTTATTTTAAAGCTGCTGCTGAGTCGCGGCGGGTGCGATCAAAGTCAGTAAGAACACTTACACTCCCCTTCTGCTTCTCTTCCGTCCTTTGAATTCTTGGTGCAGTTTCAGGCTTTGGGGGCTTCGCAATTCACGTCACACTTTTAAAAAAAACTTTGAGCGCGCGTAGTAAGTTATGATGCAATGTTGGGAACCCCCCCCCCCTTTGCTGATAGGGCTGCCCCCTGCCCACTGGAGAGGCAATTAGTGGCAAAGTTCTGGGGGGAAACATGTACCACTCCCATTTATTTTTTTTAAAGCCAAGCCAGGAAAGGCTTTTAAAGCCAGGAGAAATCAGGAGTAATGTTACAACACTTTCCTAGCATTGAAAAGAAAAGAGAGCGTGTGTGCACATACCCCAAAGGAGGAAGGGGAAAGCAGCCATTTAACCCTTTCCTGGCCTTTAAAGCCCACAGGGAATTAGCAGCAAGCTTAGGACTCGTTCCTGGCTTTGGAAAAGAAATCAGAGAGTGCCTGCATACCCGGGAGGAAGGAAGCCAACGGAGAAGCAGCCTTATGACCCTTACCTCCCTTTACTGAAAAAAATGACTGCAAAGGAGTTGAGAGGGCTGAGGGGGGTGGGAGGGGTTAGTTCTGCACAGACCAATCAGCTCCCAGGGAAAAGGAGAGGGTGGAGAGAAGCAGAAGGGGAGTTCTCACTGACACGGATCACGCCAGCCACGACTCGGCAGCGGCTTCAAAATAAACCCACGGTATGTCTGCGTGGGGGGGGGGGAAGGGGGATGCCGTGGACAAACACTGGTTCTGCGTCCCATGACTACCTTGCAAGTGTGAAAGTCCCACAAACATGGGTAGCAGAAAAGCTGCTGAAACACTTTAAATTCCCAGTATGAAAAGGACCCTTCTGTGGGTGAGGAGGGCCAGTTCACACCATGTATCCATCTCGCTGCATGTGGATCTTTGGGGTCTCAAACCACATCAGTAAAAGTGGGAAGTATATTGGTCAGGCAATGTCATTCCTCCCTCGAGGCTTTATCATGGACATACGCACAGTTCCACCTTTTAGAGCTATGTTTGATGTGGACCATGCTTGAGAGAGAAAAGGAACAGTAACGGGTTTGGGAAGCGAACCGATGCAAGCGGCCATTTTTAGTAAGAGTGGCATATGATCACCCAAAATAAAAATGAAATGCTATCCATTACTTTCCTTGCGCTCAGCGGCTCTGTCTCAGCAGGGCCTGCGCACAGAACATGTCTAATTATTTAGATTACCACAATAAATAGCAGATAACGTTCTTGTTGTTCTCAAGGAGAAAAAAGACTGCTATTGTATTTGCCTTATACACACCCATCAATCCTCAACAGTCCCTAACATGGTGATAAGAACGGTTCACAGGCGACGTTCAGCATTCAATGACTGCCAATTCAAGGAATAGCCGGCAGGTTCCTGGAGCAAAGGCCCCCGGGTGCTCGCACGGCTTCAGCTGCTTGGCGTCGAGTCATGGGTGTTCGTGTGTGAATCAGAGATGAGCCACTTCCCAGTTTTACTTCATTTTCTATTCATTTATATTTTTGACCACAGTTTCAGAACTCTGCTATTCTTTGTTAGTTTTGTAGATTTGTTTGTATAGTGTGTGAATATTGGAAGGCTGGGAAGGGGAGGTGGGATTGTTGTTAGGTTTTATTGTACTTATTGTTCCTGTTTTGTGTTATTTTAAATTCCATAATCTGCCTTGAGTCTTTGTGAAAAGAGCAGAATATAAATGAATTAAATAAATACTTCTCAAGGATCCATCAATTCAGCTCACATCCTGCTAACCTGTCTGTCTGGGGGCGAGTACCCCAAGCACCCCGGACTTGCTGCAGGCCCCTTACCTGCAAACCGACGGCACCCCAGCAGCAGACGCAGAGAGCCCCGAGGACTTGACGCAGCTCCAGCCAGTGGAGAGGGACGGGGCCGGGGCAGGGGGAGAAGCCAGCAGGAGAAGCCAGCCAGGCACGTGCTGCCCGGCCAAGCCTGAAAGGGCAAGAGGCACACACGCCTTCCTGGGACGCCGACACCAGGGCAAACAGGTTAGATCCTAGGGGGAACCAGCTGCCAAGCTTACCCCAGAGAACTGGCCAGAACCCAGGAGGCCAGGGTGGCTCCTCGTGAGCAGAGGCAGAGGCAGCCAAGCCGCATTGCCTGGAATGGCCCCGCCAGCCCCACCCTGCAGGAAAGGATAAGGGGGCAGGGAGGAATGAGAGGAGGAACACCGGAGGGGGCCACCAGCTGGGTTACATCGAGCCCCACCCTGCAAGGAGGAGTAGGAGAGCAGGGAGAGACTGGGACGAGGGAGGAAACACCTGAGGGCATCCCCAGCTGGAGGGCACCGGGGACAGGGCAGAGCCTGGGAGGAAGGGAGGGGGAAGTGGGGAGACGCCCTATGAAGGCAGGCTCAGGAGGGAGCTCATGGTGGGTTGTGTAGGAGTGGTGAGAGAGAGGTGGAGAGCGGCGAAGGAGTGGAGAGTTTAGGAGAGTATGCGAGTGAAGGGAGAGGAGGACAGGACAGGATGGACAGGACAGGACAAGGGTTGGAGGCAAGAAGCGGAGGCGGAGGGAGCTCGACAGGTTTGGCAGGCCTGCGAGTGGTAGAGAGGGAGCAAGGGTGATGTATACCTCCCTTCCTTCCACAAAGCTGGAACCTGTGCTGTCGTAGTTAAGGAACTGATTGTTCATCATTCTGTTTAAGTATGTCCATTTAAGTCCAAATGTTTTGCATGACTCTACTGCTTTCCCACAGCCAACATTCCCACCCCCCACCCCTGTCCGTCACCACTGCATCCAATATCTAAAAGGCACATCGTTTTTCAAAATTAATTTGGGGGTTTTGAGTTGAGACTTACTGCTTAGAAGTACCCATGCACATTCTGCGTCTGCTCATGAACTTAGCTAATCCTCATGAATATATACTTCTGGCTGTGCAAGCACAAGAAGCAAGCAATGAAAGATATCCAATACTTATCGATTAAGTGACACATCCAACTTCACAGGCAGAAATACATACGCGTGGCTGAGGCCCTGGTCTGGATGGTCCAGGCTAGCCCAACCTTGTCAGACTATGGACGCCAAGCAGGCTATCAACTCTGATTAGTACTTGGACCGGAGACCGCCCAGAAAGTTCAGGGTCGCTACGCTACGCAGAGGCAGGCAATCCCAAACCACCTCTGAGTGTGTCTTGCCTTCAAAAACCTATGGGGTTGGCCTTAAGATGACTGCAAGTTGATGGCACTTAATGCGAGCAAACGGCTGAGATGGCAGAGGGCTTACAAAGAGGGGCAAGCAGGACAGTTTAATGACCTCTGGCTCCAGGGGATACGTGCCTCTTTTCGAGTACAGTAGAAGTTTTACAATGCGATCCCAAGCAGAGTTACTCCATTCTCAACCTAGTGAAATCCATCAGCATAGACTGGAGTTTCTTTGCTTAGGATCGCACTGTTAGGTTGCAAACTAGGCAGAAGTAGTTTAACCAAGAAAAAGGAAAAAAGCATGAAAATGAAGACTCCGGGGTTTGATCTATACAGAAGAGAGAAGCGAAAGCAAATGGGCAGGTTGGGGAGGGTCCAAACAGCAGGCGAGGGGGTCTTTTTTCTTTTAAGGAGTAAGCTCAACCACTCCTTGTGGCCTCTTGGTTGTTCATCATAAACATCCAGGGCAGAGAAACACTCTCTTTGTAAATGTGAAGTTTCCACAAGTTTAAAATATTATTACATTATAAAAGTTTTATGCCTGCTTTTGATTCTCCTAACAGTGCCTTCAGACTCCAGCCTTCCATCGTCTATCTGGGTCAAGGCTCATTAGAAAGCTGTAAAGTAGGACAAAATCGACAGGATTTCCACACACACACCCATCTCTGCTCTACAGTGATAAAAGAAGAGTCCCCTATGAATCCAATGGCTCAGTTCAGACATAAGGCAAAACCATGGCTTATTTTAGCTATGGTTTGTTTGTGAAATTAATCTTGAAGGCAATCAAATCCTGGTTTGCTTCACAGATTTCATTTTCATCGCCTTTCCTCTCTTCCCACCAAGAATTGGCTGCTATTCCAGCCTGCATGGCAGAGAGAGTGAACTCAAGAATGAGACAAGATTGAGCCAGGATGTCTGCATTCACACCTCACTGAAAACCAGAGTTCAGACTAACAGTGGCGAATAAACAGTCTTCAAATCAGGGTCTCAGATCAAAATAGTGGTTCACGTTTGGACAGCCACATTAAATGCAGTTCAGTGAAACCCTGGTTTTTCACAATGTGTGAAGCAATCTGATTTTCCTAAAAGGTGAAAGTTTTGTCCTGGATAGAAGATGGTAATCCCCGTCTAGAACTAGATGCCTGCCCAAGAGTTGTTATGACATTATCAGAGTAGCGTAGATGGTTCTTGCCTCAGAGTCCACGCCAGTCACATAGGAACATGCCCTCCGCCTACTGAAATGCGACCCTTTTATTTGGCAGACTATTTAACACTCCCCGACGGTTTAGAGCCAAACACCCTGCCCTGCATCTGCCTTCCCTTCCATTCACCAAGATCGAAATCAAGTTGTGAACAGGAAGGGGCCACATCCCGACAGACCATTTTATTCACTTAGAGTGCATAAGAAAATGGTGTGTCTATGGCCGGTTCTTTCCATTTTCTTTTCTTTCTTTCTGACAGCTCATTCATTGAGGTCTCATAGCCAAGGTCCCGTGAGTCCTGCAGGTCCTATGGGTTGGGAGCCTCAGCTGGGTCACACAACCCCGCCAGCTAGGGTTGCCTGGTCCCTGTAGCCTCCTAACGGGAAGGGCGTACTTGGCACGCCTCCTGCCTTCTGTGCGCTTGGCTTCCGCATCCGCTCCCGGTGCTTGTGTGAGGGCGTCACTTCCTGAGAGATTGCCCGCAGCTAGGAAACCTACCCCCAGCTGAGTTCCAGGCTCCTACAGAGCGAGCTTGTTTCTGCACAGAGGACAAGGGTTTCATGCTTTAAGCTTCTGCTTGCATACGTTCTATAAAAATCAGCAGAACAGAGAAGTGCCGCCACTCAGAGTGACGGAGAGGATTCCTCTACAGCTCTGCCTATGGGCGTGTTCCTCAGTTCGGTACACCTTTTCATGAGTAGGTTGCATTCCATGTGCCATTCCCCCCTCCCCAGGTATGCTGCCCGTGGTCCTGGCTTTGAGAGCAGTGAAGTCAACTCTGCCTCTTCCTGTCATATGACTGTTGTCACGTGACCTCCCATGCTTGCAGTTCAGTGAGTCCTAGTTTCAGAAAGGCAGAAGACCATGCCTATATAGGTATTCCCGCATTCAGAGATTAGTGCTAGAGATAAAGAGGTGCTCCCTGTGTCATTAATGCTCCATGGTGTGGCTCTATCCCATAAAGCCGTCTACATCCTTTCTTCTCAATTTACTGGACATCATTTTAGAGAAGAATTACTTTAAATTTGATAACAGCTATTATTTACAACTCAAGGGAGTAGCGATGGGCTGCGCCGCGGCTCCATCAATTGCAAACCTCTTCATGTCAAACCTGGAGTCCCAGTGGATGTTTAATGAGTCCATGAATCCCTTTAAAAAATCCATCCTCCTTTATCGGAGGTACATTGATGATTGTATTGTCATATTGGAAGAGGGATCAGTGGCAGAAGAGTTAGGCAATTGGTTTAACACCTGGCACCCAGATATACAGTTTACGTGGATGGGAAGCAGTTCTAGCCTGGATTACTTGGACGTTACTATCTATCGTGAGGGTCAGAGATTGGCGGTGCGTCCTTTTAAGAAACAGACAGATCGCTGCTCTTACTTACATTACAAGTCCTTCCACCCCAGAGGTCTCAAAAACAATATACCTTTAGGCCAGTTTTTGAGACTGAAACGTAATTCTACCAACCAATGTTTCTATAATAATTGTGGGGAGGAGCTAGGGTTTTCCTTTTTGGCCAGAGGCTACCCTAGCAATATCGTGGAACGAGCGAGGAGCCGTGCCGACGCAACAGACCGGCAAGGTCTGTTAACACCTAGGGTAAGAGCAGAGGACAACAGGATTAAGTGGGGGTTGGATTACACCCCCCTTTCGGCCGGCATTGTTTCCATCATTCGGAAACATTGGCATATCATTAGCACTATCAAGGGGTGTGAGACTGGGCTGGCAGTAGGTTACAGACGCACACGCTCAATTAAAGACATCCTGATCCGATCGGAATTCACCAGCGCCGAGGAAACCGCAATAAGACCTACAGGCCATCATGCATGCGGTTCCTGTAATGTGTGCAGCCTAATGGTGAAGCGTGAGGTCATTCGACCCGACCTATTACCTTCCAAGAGGGGCTTTACCAACTGCAGATCAGAAAATGTGGTTTATATAATCCAGTGTAAATGCCCTGCATTATACATAGGGAGCACCACCCGTGCTTTAAGAGTAAGAGTCCAAGAGCACATCTCAAGGATTAGGAATAAGGTCGTGGAAGCGCCTCTGGTTAGTCACTTTCTCAAATGCAAACATCCTAACAATGAATTTAGGGTCTCTGTCATCGACCAGATAGTCCGTCCCCATGCCACTGACCTGGGTAAATTATTACTGCAAGTGGAATCTAGATGGATATTTAAATTAGACACTTTGGCCCCGCACGGGCTTAATCAGGAAATGGATCTATTGTGTTATTTATAATTTTCCCTGAATGTCTCTTATATTTAAGTTCCTGCGGGATTTCACCCACAACTTGTGTAATGGAATCAGACCCTTCCTTGATAAAATTGTTGAGTCCCCCTAATTGATCACATAGTCCGCAGACCAACTTTGGAGCGGTGGGAGAGCAGAGCATAGAACTGTTGTGAATTTGTGAGTACAACTTCATTAATTAAGAGAAGAGATATGTTTGTTCATGTTTGAATCATATTTGTAATAAGTTTCTTACGTCTTCCATGTTACAGCATAGTCAGTCCTAATTGCTTCATGCCTGATGATGAAGTGAGTTTGCCTCACGAAACGGGTTAAATAGAAATATTGCTTGCTAAACCCCGTCGGCACCATAATGTGTTTATTTTGGGTCTGTGAACCTTCACGAGAAGACACTCGGTTGGCTCTCCACCAAGCAGCGCTTTTCCACCTCGCTGGAACTTTGCACTTTACTCCTATATTTCGGACTGTGAATTGTTGATTGCATTTATTGTATTTTGTATATAATGTATGGATGCACCTTTTGTATTTTGAACACCTATTTATGTATTTATTAAGTTATTTCACTGGTATTGCATTTTTGCATTGCACTTTGGCACTTTTATAAATTAAAACCAAAAATTATAGTTCTGGTGGGTTTTGTAGTTTTGTAAACAACACAAAGGCTGGATACCCAAAACAGAAGATGGAACTTGGTCTATAAACAATGGGTTGGATCCAGACTTAATTTCCCAGTGGCAGAATGGGACTCTCCTGCCTCTTCCCTCCCACAGCAGCCCACCAATTGCCATAAAACCCTGGACGACAGGGGGCCCTGAGGAATAACACGAGGGGGTCATAGAATCAGTGGGTCTGCATTGGCGGTCTGCAGTGAGAAGGCAGAATGGGTGGAATTTCCCAGTTTAGTCTGGATGTAACCCAAAATTTGGAGACCCCAGATCTGGGGAGGGGAGGGTTGAGAATGTTGTAAGCACACCTAATCATTGCTGTGTGCATATGAATGGCAACCTATTGATAGGGAAAACCCCATTTGTTATTTTTTACTAAAATATCAGCTGTAGGAAAATGCTCGGGAACAAATCAATATTATTTTCTGTCTACAGAATCAACCAGGTAGCCTTCCTGCCAGTGAGCCCACAATAAATAATTAAAAGCCCTTGAATAATGCATGGCCTGCTCCCCCCCACCCTTACGTCAGTCAGATCTGTCTCAATGGGAATTCTAAGAAACTGGCTTGGCAAGTTTAGCTTTTAGGGAAGTTAAAATGGATAGTGCATACACTCCATAGGAGAACAGCATTCTCTTACAACAGGCAACCTGGGAATACGACATTTTTGACTGTTTACAATAATGAGATCAATTTTGTTTCCCACTTTTGGTGGGAAACAAAATATGGAATATATGGAATACGGCAAAAATGGAAGTAATTTTTTAAAAAATTACCATTGGCAATGATTTTATCTCCATTCAAATTCCTAAATACAATTAAAGGTATGTGACTCTGTACAGCGGTGGCTCTGCTTTGTTTAAGCTGTGAAAGCAAAACCCAAGTGTACAAGGATAGAGGAGACGTTAGTCAGCATTCTGCCGTGAAGCAAAACTCCTCAAGGGATATGCTGCGCAGCTCATTCGAATGCATATCCTTATTTAGCAATGGCAGAAACTACAGTTATAAAAGTGCCTTTCTAAAACAAATTTTGAGAATATCACACATCTAATTCAGGACCTGGCTCCACAGTGTGAATCAAAAAGTTAATTTGGTGGGGCCAGGGACAGCCGGAGTTGATGTTTTTGCGAGACTGGGGTACAGAAATGTCCCCAAGCATTTTTCTAAAAAAAAGTGGGGGCGTCCTTTTTCAAAAAGGAGAATGACACCTGAGCCCCCATGAAATCTTGGAAGATGATGATCGGCATGGTGAGGGGGAATTGCCTAGCAACCACAGCATAAGAGGACTGGATGAAAGAACCCTGGCTTTGTGGAGAGAAAGTAATGTCAAGATAGAAAGTGGTAACAGAAGGGAAAGCGGGAGAGTGGGAAAGAAAGGAAATGGTGATGGGGGAGCCCAGAACCTGGGGGGAAAGGCCAGAGACAGCAGGGTCCAGGGAGACCAAGCGGGGAGAAATTGGGGGTCCACCAGCAGGGTGATCCCCCCCCCAGCAAGTTATGTCAGCCCCCCACTTGTTCCTTCCCTGATTTTCAACGGCTGGGCTCTGTTGAGGAATAGAATTTGTTCCCCTCTTCCCATAAATATTTTTGGAGATGTATTTAGGAATGACTTGAGGCTGTCTCTTTCTGGGGCGAGGCCACAGTTCGATGGTGGTGCGCCATGCTTTGCCTTGGCAATTCATGACCTTGCTAAATAAAGCCCTTTATGGGCTGTTAATGCCAATTGATAAAAGGCAGCTGTTTATTGCCCCCTCTAAATTGGGGTTAATCTTCTGTGTGCTGATACACTATCTTTCCTTTATTACGTCAATCAAGTAAAACAAACACATCCTTTTAATTAGTTGCCCTGCAGGTTCCCAGCCATTAGCTTTTGAACAGTATATGTCTAGGTGCATTAATGTTCCTAAAATTAGAATAAAGATCAAAAAATGTAAAGGAGGGGAAGAAAAAGAGAAGAAATGTGCATCTCCTTGACTAATTTCTTAACACACATACCCATCCAAGGAGTTTTAAAGTATTTTATTAGCAGAGTCACCTGGGTAGAGCAATAACTAAAGAACTAAGAAATGTAAAGGGGACAATCCATAAAAATGGAATGTTGTGAACATCAGATTGGGGGTGAACCTCTTTGTTCCATCATAGCTTTTTTTAAAAAAATGGTGTTTAAATATTTAAGATTATTATTTCCATTTGAAGAATGGGAGACATTAGAATAGGAAAATCTATGGTTTAAAAAATCAGCATAAGAGGATGTCCACCCAAACCGGTAGTGCTCCAAAATCCTCTGGCCAAACCTGGCAGGGCTGCTGTCCCAGGATTCCCCCAGCTACATCTGGGAGATTTTTCAAGGTAACCGCTATTAATTGTGTTTCAGCCATGGGCGGTGGGATCCCCCTTTCATCTCCTAATAATGTAATCAGGGCAGGATCTTAAAATGGATAAAGGGCAGCCTAAGAAGTTGTTGTTAAAAAGGTGCATCCATTACAAGTACATAAAAACTGTTGAACTATTTTTTCAAAAGTTTTTACTTAGACTTTTCTGTCAGTTTATAGACAGGAAAATACACAACAGCACATGTGCTTATAAAAATAAGAATCATGCAAGAAGCATTAGTTTTACCAGTTATTCCTTATGCAAAACCTTCAGTGGACAGTCACGGCTCATGCAGACGTCGGGTGTAATTCCTGCCAAGCCTCTACCATGTGGCTGTGCCGGAATGGCCTTGAGAGAGACAGCTGGGCGATGAAGAGCGTGCAAAAACCGCCTCGCCCCTCACCTCGGACTGTCTCGCAGCATATTCCTCCCCTAGGCTTAGACTCAAGTCACAAAGCTCTTCTCCTTACCTGCAGGCCCCTCCTCCACCTGCTGCCCCTCACCAATCTTAGTTCTGTCCTTGCCTATTCTGGCCCCCAAACTGCACAAGAGGGTCAAAGAGGCCCCCAACGCTCCATCTAGTCCAGCAGCCTGTTCCACCCAGCAGCCAACACCTGCCCTGGGGGGGGGGTGCCAAAAAGCAAGGCACAGACGCCAACACCTAGCCCAGATCCTGTTGTCTCCTAGCACTCACGTTCAAGGGCTGATTATTACCTTTGGGTATGGAGGTTCGTTTCAGGCCCCATGGCTAGTAGCCACTGCTGTGCCCACCCGACATGACTCTGTCTGACCTTTTCCAGCCGACTCTGCTTCTGCCTCCCGGAATCTCTTGCCCATCAGCTTCATCCCCCCCCACCCCCCACCTGCCGCCACCATTCTAGTATTTGGGAGAGGAAGATAAAGTTTTCCCTGCCTGCTTTCCCAGTCCTGTATACATTTGGATCCCATCCAGCAAGGCAGCTTTTTCAAAAATCTAATTTCAGCAACTCTGCACATAAAGGAAGGGATTCAGGCAAAACAGTAGAGACAGCCACAAAGCCTGGAACCACCCATACAAAAGACTTAATGGGATACCAGGCATCGCTCTCCATAGGAATGCAGCCTGAAAATGCCAAGAGCAGCAGGTGAGCCCCTCCGTTCCAGAGGCAGGCTGCTATCCATCCCCAGATACTCTAGATGGGTATTCCCTAAGCATCGTGTAGGCACTTTCTTTTGCATGACTTGGCGCAGCTCACGACACATACAAAGAACTGAAACTTATTGGCAGCAATAAATTGGTAGAAGCATATGCGTTCTAACACATCACAATCTGTTTTAACAACTGAGATTCTTTTACCAATTAGCAAACATTATTTTGCAGTTAAGATGTACACAAATGTTTTTCTTATGGGTGCGAATTTTTTTAATTAGACTGGAGTGAATCATACCAAATAATTTGCTTCTTATGTTATCGGTTTGGTGGTTTGTGAGTAAGCTCCAGTTACCTCTGCTTTGTTTTACAAAAGCCACAATGTGTTGTTTTTCTTGCTAAATGCATTCACTGCATTCTTTGGGATGCTGTCGCTTGAGAGCCAGTGTTGTGTTTGGATTAGAATGGATCACTGGGGGTGATGCAGGTTCAAATCTCCACTCAGCCATGAAGAGTCACTCTCTTCCACCCTAACCCTACCTCACAAGACGGCGGAGAACTTTAAACAGAGGAGAGGTCACCTATGAAAGCTCTCCAATTTCCTTGGGGGGGGGGGAGAAGCATAAAAAATTAAAACACTAGTATTAAAAGTTGTTTAAAGAAGAGATGGTGAGAGCGATGCCTACGGGACCCTGGTCCTCATTAGGGATTAATCGACAGGCCAATTTCATGTCTTTTTCAGCTTTGTACGTTTTCCCTGTCATCAGTTTTCGACTAATATGTTTTCATTGCTGTCAGGGACCATTTTCTTTTCTGTCATTTTATGCTTTATTCTATTTACTTACATACATTCACTGTCGAAAAAAATCCAATTGACAAAAGCACTAATTTTAGCCAGGGAGGGGATAAAGAAAGAGAAGCCAGTGTGCAGACTACAGGCTCACACAGGCTCAGTTTCTCACAAGAAAGGAATGAAACGGAGGAGACATTTGAATAAAGCCGGGCCGTTGAGGAGGCCCCCTCAGCCCAAGGTCTCCCCTCAGCGGGGAGGGGGTTCAGTCCCGAGATGAAGCCTTCTTCCCAGCTGCTTCCATCCCCTTTCCCTTTGCACCTTGGGGACTGACCAGGCCCTCGGCTGCAGGGGTTGAAAGAGTCCCGTGATTCCCTGGTCTTGAAGGTGGCCGTGGCTGTCACAGCCTACAAGCTGCTTCCAGATTCCTGCTCCACCTTCCACAACAGTAAAACATATAATTTACATTAAAATCACAATAAAACTGCAGAATGTCCATAAAACACCACCTCCAGACAGCGACCTTACAACCCACCCCTGCCAGTAACACACGGAGGGGTGGGAGAAAGAGGGGAACAGGCAATTCAGTTTAAGTTGTAACTCATTTGGGGGGGGAGGCAGATGGTCTAATCCCCCCCTAGCAAGAGGCCAGCTGGGAGGCTGTCTGGATGACTGCTGGACTGGCCTCAACCACATGCCTGGCGGAAAATCTCTGTCTTACACGCTTGTCGAAACTATAGAAGATCCTGGCAGGCCTGCGTATCCACTGATGGAGAGTTCCACCAGGTTGGAGCCAGGACCGAAAAGGCCCTGGCTCTGGTCGAGGCCAGTCTAGCCTCCCTGGGGCCCGGGACCACCAGTAGATGTTTGTTGGCTGATCTCAGCACTCTCTGGGGCACATATGGTGAGAAGCGGTCCCGTAGGTATGCCGGTCCCTGTCCGCTAAGGGCTTTGAAGGTTAAAACCAACACCCTGAATTTTATCCGGAACTCCACGGGGAGCCAGTGCAGCTGCTGCAAGAGGGGCGTAATATGCGTCCTACACGGAGCACAGGTAAGGTCGCCTGCAGCAGCAGGATTCTGGACCTGCTGTAATTTCCGGGTTAAGCCCAAGGGAAGCCCTGCATAGAGCGAGTTGCAGTAGTCCAGTCTGGAGGTGGCCGTTGCACGGGTCATTGTCGTTGGGTCCTGGGTCGAGAGGGAGGGGGCAAGTGGCCTGGCCTCCTGAAGGTGAACAAAGCAGACGAGGCCACTGCTGCAATTCAGGCCTCCATTGACAAGGAGGCACCCAGACTCCTCCTGACTGCTGGAGCAGGCACAAGTGGTGCCCCATCGAAAGCCGGGAGGCGGATCCCCAGATCCAACAGCCCACAATCCAAGCACAGGACCTCTGTCTTCACAGGGTTCCGCTTTAGTCGACTCTGCTTCACCCAGCCAGACACAGCCTCCAAAGCTCTAACCAGGAGGACATCCTGGGCAGAGCCAGGCTGGCCGTCCATCAACAGATACAACTAGGAGTCATCCACATACTGGTGACAACCCAGTCCGGAACTTCATGCCATCGGGGTGAGGGGGGCGCATATAAAGACTGAACAACAAAGTGGAGAGTATCGTTCCTTGAGGGACACCGCACTCCAGCGGGTGGCCCAATGATAACTCCTCCCCCAGTGCCACCCTCTGTCCCCACCCACGGAGAAAGGAGACAAGCCACTGTAAGGCCATCCCTTGAATCCCCACATTGGTGAGGCAGTGGGTCAACAGATCATAGTCAACCATGTCATACGCTGCTGACAGATCTTAGCAGCACCAGCACTGCTGACCTGCCCCAATCCAGCTACCTGCAAAGATCATCTGTGAAGGCAACCAGTACTGTCTCCTTCCCATGACCTGCACAGAAACCTGACTGGGATGGGTGCAGGACAGAGGGATCCTTCAGGAAAACCTGTAGGTTGCATTGAAGAGTCCACTCTACTGCATTATATCCCATTGAAGTCCCTCCCCTCCCCAAGCGGGCAACCCTGTGTATCATGCAGCTTCCCAGTGGGCAGGGGACCAGCCCTAAGGTGGCTTTTGAGAGCGATGCCACCTGGGAAGCAAGCTCAGCGCTTCTGTGTTCAAAATTTGCAGTGCAGCCCTATCCAAAATGACGCCTGTCATTTATTTGGATCAGAACTACTCTGCAAAAGATCCCGCTGTCAGTCTGAGCCGTGTTTGTCATGTGAACAAAAAAAGAAGGAGTCTTGGTTTTGTGCCTCACCATGGCAGAATCAATCAGGCTACGTTAATACCATACAACATGAATAACTGTTTTATGGTGCAAAGTGTAAAGCAACTTTAAGAGTTGATGAACCGTGTGTTTTGAAAGCCGGATACAATTTGGTTTGATCTCTGATGAATTGATAGTGGCTCCATGGGAGTTGATCAGAAAGATAGTGAAGTGCAGGATTACCGAGTGTGAGATAAACTGCCATACATGGTATATTGAAAACTTATGGCCTTTTCTTAACCATTTGGACTCCTTTTCATTTTGTTTAACATTTCCTGTTCTGCGGAAAGTTTTTACTTTTCTTCATTTCCAGTTTGCAGCATATCTATGGGAGAAGAAGGTACAAGAAAGTACCGGTAGAAGAACATTTATGTATTTATGGTCAGCAATCCATATAGGATGTAATAGATGAAGTGCAATCTTTACTGCAGTTTAAACACTAGGGAAAGATTTCTCTCTGTAGTTTTTACTAGGTATCTATCATGGAGCAATCGGTGGAGTGCTATTTGTTATCAGACGATGACAAGTTTGTTTCATATGAGATTGCTTTATTTGCCTTGGCAGCTCAAACAAGACAAAGGTTTACTTGGGAAATTCTGGTCTCCTGTGTCATGGGGGTGGGGGCGGGGGGTGTAGAGAGCCTGCTCCACATACAAAAGGTCTCAAGTTCAATGCCCTGCAACTCCAGTTAAAGGAACAAGGAAAGAGGCGGTGGGAGAGAGCCCTGAGAGCCCCGCTGCCAGCCCATGCCAACGATACTTCCCTTTATAGGCCAATGGTTCCTCTGACTCCTGTAAAAGGAGTGTTTAGGAAAACATTTAAATTTCTGCAATCACACTACCCCATTCCTTTGGCAGGGCGAGGAGATATGTTTTAATTGGATGCATAAATATTTTCCTTGTTTTGAGCATGTCTTTTCCAGTGACTTTTGCCACTGACACACTGGAACAGGCTGTTTCTCAAGGTTAACAGGCCGAGCAGCAAATACGGAGCGATCCCGTGCACACCCCTTGGCAGCTGAAATTAATGGGAGCTGCACAAAAGCTGTGCTTAGAATAGCTAATAGAATAATAATTAATGGAATGATATTTCTGCAGTCACTGAACTGGCATGTTGTGGCAGCTGTTTTGTCATTTTAATGAAGGAGATTACACAACGTGGTTCTGTCCAACATGTTCTACTTTTGACTCGGCAGAATGACCCCCAGAAAAAGGTTTTGGCCTCCTCTGGGCTCTTGTCATCTAGGTAACCAAGAAGTCAAAATGCCTTGAGCTTGCTTGGAACTGCAAACTACCTTGCAACTCTCCAACACAACATTCTATAAAATACTACCTGCTGATCCTACAGAGCAATATAAAAGAGAACTCAATAAAATATTAAAGACTCTTCCCGTGGACATACAAGAATGCATCCATACAGACACACCCCAGGAACCACGGCCAGGAAAATTCTACCTACTACCCAAAATCCATAAACCGGGTAACCCAGGACGCCCCATCGTCTCAGGAAGAGACACTATCGTGGTAGGAGTCTCAGGATACATGGACTCTATCCTCAGGCCCTATGCCACCAGCACACCCAGCTATTTACGGGACACCACTGACTTCCTCAGGAAAATACAGTCCATTGACAACCTACCTGATGACACCATCCTAGCAACCATGGATGTGGAGGCCCTGTACACCAATATCCCACATGCAGATGGACTGCAAGCCATACGGAATATTATCCTGGACAAAACCACAGCACACCTCGCCACTGAACTTTGTCACTTTGTACTCACTCACAATTACTTTGAATTTGGTGACAACTTATATCTACAGATTAATGGCACAGCCATGGGCACACGCATGGAACCACAATATGCTAACATATTCATGGCGGACTTGGAACAACGCTTCCTCAGCTCCCATCCACTGGAACCACTACTATACTTAAGATTCCTGGATGACACCTTCATCATTTGGACCCATGGGAAGGAAGCTCTTGAGAGATTTCAAGAGGACTTCAATAACTTTCACCCTACTATCAACCTAAGCCTGGACCACTCTACACAACAGGTACACTTCCTGGACACCACTGTACAACTACATAATGGACGAATAAATACCACCTTATACCGGAAACCAACAGACCGATACTCATATCTACATGCCTCCAGCTACCACCCTAAACATACCACTTGGTCTATTGTCTACAGCCAAGCCTTACGTTACAACCGTATCTGCTCCAATGCTCTCGACCGAGACTCACACTTAAGAGATTTACAACAAGCATTTTTGGGACTACAGTACCCACCAAATGAAGTGAAGAAACAAATCAACAGGGCCAGACTAGTACCCAGAAACAGTCTGCTCCAGGACAAACCTAAAGGAACTAACAACAGAACACCGCTGGTTGTCACCTATAGCTCCCAGCTCAAACCCATCCAACGTATCATCAGTGAGCTACAACCCATCCTGGAAAATGATACCTCTCTCTCAGAAGCCCTGGGTGGAAGACCTTTCCTTGCCTACAGACAGCCCCCCAACCTTAAACGACTTCTCACTCACAACCATGAATCGGCCAGCAGAGTCACCAGCACAGGTACCAGGCCCTGCAACAGACCCAGATGCCAGCTCTGCCCCTATATCTACCCAGGGAATACAATTACAGGACCCAATGGCATCAACTACACTGTCTCTGGCTCTTACAGCTGCTCATCCTCCAATATGATATATGCCCTCATGTGCCAACAATGTCCTTCTGCTCTGTACATTGGACAAACCAGCCAACCTCTACGCAGATGAATAAATGGACACAAATCTGACATTAGAAATGGAAACGTCCAGAAACCAGTGGGAGAACACTTCAATCTACCAGGACATTCCATCAAAGACTTAAAGGTCGCTGTAGTTCAACAGAAACCTTTCAAAAACAAAATCCAACGGGAGGCTGCTGAATTGGAATTCATATGCAAATTTGACTCTGTCAAGCTGGGACTGAATAGAGACTATGAATGGTTATCACATTATCACAGGTAACAGATTTCCTTTACAGTGGCGTGGTCTGGGGGAGCCCAGTGGCGCCTGGTATGGGCTTTTGGGGACCACAGTTCTCTTTGTCAGATGCATCTGGCAGGGAGAGCTGTGGTTATCGAAGGCTTATACTACATAGGAATTGGATGCTTTTACTGCTCCAACTAACACGGCAAACTGACTCCACACCAAAAGGAGATGTTTACATTTACTAGCAAAGGAATGTTTTGATTGCACCCTCCCCCTTCCTCCCCCTAATTGCCTCTTCTCTCTCCTCCCCTTCTCTCCCTCCTCTTCTATATTTGACCAGTCTCTGTATCATGCATCTGATGAAGAGAACTTGATTCTCGAAAGCTTATGCTACAATAAAATTGGTTAGTCTTAAAGGTGCTACTGGACTCTTTTTGATCTTGCATTTTATAGTGCTGCAAACTGTAAAGGGTGACAAGAAACTTGGAACGTTCTGCTAGTGTTTGAAAGTATACAGAAAGACAGCCTTGAGAGAATTTTGCACAAAACTTCCTTTCTCCTTAATGTTCTTGAACCACTGAAGAGTCACCAAGGAAGCACAATGGAAGCAAAGAACAAAAGAAGAAATGAGGAGCCCCAAAGTTAAAACAGCAGGATATCAACATGTAGAAATGTTTTTTTAAAAAACTGCAATAAAAGAAAATGGTGCAAGGGAAAATGGTTGCTAAAAGGTTAGATTCTCAAAATAACTTTAAATCGTAAATAGTTGTCCAAGTGAAGTAAGACCTTTGGCTTGACTTACTGGCCTATCACGTTTTATAACATGGTGCCCTGGAAGAGTGGAGGGAAATGGGCATGTATGTCAGAGCAACAATTCTCTGTTTCGAGCAAGATCCTCCCCACTCCCTGTAATACACAAACACACATTTTCAAGGGGGACATGGAAGATGTAAAAGACCATCTTTCTCAAAGAACAAGACATTCTGCGATGTATTGTCGAAGGCTTTCACGGCCGGAGAACGATGGTTGTTGTGGGTTTTCCGAGCTGTATTGCCGTGGTCTTGGCATTGTAGTTCCTGACGTTTCGCCAGCAGCTGTGGCTGGCATCTTCAGAGGTGTAGCACCAAAAGACAGAGATCTCTCAGTGTCACAGTGTGGAAAGGATGTAGGTCATTTGTATCTACTCAGGAGGGGTGGGGTTGAGCTGAGTCATCCTGTAAGAGTTTCCCAGGGTGTGGAATGCTAATGGCGGGAGGCTTCACTGTATCCTGAGGAGGTTCTTTTGCATATGGATTGGTGCTTGATGAGCTAATCTTCTCTGCAGGGCTATTGTCGGGGATAGAATGTTTTGTTAGCCTGGTGTTTTTCAGAACTGGAAACCATGCTCTGTCTGAAGGACATTCTGCCTTTCTAGTACATACATTTCGGGCTCCAGTCCCCATTTGAGGAAGTTGGGGTATTGATATTTATTACAATACTTATATGCCAGTTTTCTATCCAGTGAGGAGCCAATGCAACTTATAACATCACGCTCCACTGCTCCATTTTATCCTCACAACAGCCACTCTGTGAAGTAGGTTCAGCTGAGAGAAACAGCGACTGGCCCAAAGTTCCCCAGCCAGCTTCCATGGCAGAGTGGGGGCTCAAACCCGGGCCTCCCAGATCCCTGTCCAACACACTCGCTGCTACACCCTGCAGAACATAAGCATGTAAGCAGAATACAAGATCATATTTCCTGATGCAGTGGGACGGAAGCAGAGCGGCAGGTTGCCTGAATCCCCTCTTAACATAGGAACGGCCACCAGCATAGACGGCTTTACCAGCAGGCTAGTCAGCTTCATGGCGCTTGGATGGGTACGTCAGCGGTGATTCCAGGGAAGCTCATATGTAAAGGCACTGGACAGTCATGCTGGGCTGCTACGTCAGGGGAAGGCCTTGGCCTTGATGCCCTGTTTGGTAGCCCTCCAGGGCAACTGGTCGGCTGCTCTGCGATAAAGGGTGCTGGACTAGAAGGACCACTGCAAATCATGGGATCATAAAATCCTAGAGTGGGAAGGGGCCTTTCAGACCATCCAGTCCAACCCCCTGCCCAGTACAGGAACAGCCTAAAGATTCCCAACATGGATTCGTCCAGCCGGTCCATGAAGATGGCCAATGAGGGGCAACCCAACTCATCCCCAGGCAGCTGATTCCACTGCTGGCTTACTCTTAATGTGAAGAAGTTTTCCCTAACGTCCAGCCAGTACCTTCCCTCCTGTAGTCTGAATCCATTGTTTCAAGTCCTATCCTCTGCTGCCAACAGGAACAGCTCCCCCCCCCTTAAGCAACAGCCTTTTTAACACTTAAAGAGAGCAATCACGTCTCCCCTCAGCCTCCTCTTCTCCAAACCGAACATGCCCAGGTCCCTCAGTCTTTCCTCTTGGGGCTTGGTCTCCAGGCCCCGGATCATCCTGGCTGCTCTCCTCTGCACCCATTCCGATTTGTCCGCATCCTTTTTGAAGTCCGGCCTTCAGAACTGCACACTGAACTCGGATTCGGTTTCATTTTCCCGGGCATGTCGGATGCTCCTCTCCGCAGGTCCGGGGGGAACCGTCTGAGCAGCCTGACCGGGCGGTTGACCCGCGAGGGTTAACCCCCAGGACTCCCAGTGAGGGAGCCTGGATCCGGGGCGCTGCGGGAAGAACCCCCTGGAAGTAATGCAGGGGGTAAATTGCCCGCTTGCTCCAACGGAGGCCGGCAGACTTGCGCAGCACCGCATGTGCTGCCAGACCATGGAGAACGGCAATAAGCAGATTTAAGGTGAAGACCTGTAAGTAAGCGAATCCCTTCTGATTTTTAAGCATATGCGAAGGATCGGTGGGAATTGAAGCTAAAAAGGCGCAGACTTCTTCCCCTGCACCGAGTTTCGGAACTTAGTTGGCGCCCCCCCCCCCTAAGATGGCGACGAGAAAGCAGAGCCCAGCAATGAGTAAATCGGTGATGGCGACGTTACAGGGGAAGGGGGAAACTTTGGAAGAGATGGTGAGACGAGCAGTTTTCGATGCTGTGCAGCCCTTTGTAGTGAAACTGAATGAAATGGGGCAAAAGGTTGATTCAGTGGAGAGCGAGGGGAAAGCCATTAAAGAAACAGCGACCGGAGCAGAGCAGTCTGTGCACGAGAACGCAGTACTCATGAAAGCAACAAGTAAGGAAGTGAAGCTTTTGGAGAATCAAATAATAGGATTACAAGTGGACCGTGCCCAAATGGTATTGCGTCTTCAAAATGTAAAAGAAGAGCAAAGTGAAAATTTAAAAGATTTGGTGTCTGGACTTTTGGCGCCATTCGCAAAGGCAACTAAACAAGAGTTAAAAAGCGATATTTTGGAAGTCCGGCGGACATCTTCAAAGTATGCAATGAAGCGGCAGCTGCCTCGCGAGATTATTATTGACTTTTCATCTAAGAAGACTCGGGACACCATCTTAGACAATTCGTATAATGTGGACTTGGATTATTTGGGCAATAAGGTTAAAATATTGAAGGATGTTCCATTTTTGGCTCGTAAAAGAAGATTCAAGTATAAAGGACTTGCGGTTTTCTTGAGGAAATGTGATATAAAATATAAATGGCTGTTTCCAGAAGGCGTCTGGTTCAGATATAAAGATCAAACTTACAAGATCACATTGGACGCGCAGCTGACAGACTTTTTGTTCAACCATCAGGAGTTTCAGCAAGAAGAAAGTTCGAAGTCTGAAGGGGAAAGTGGGGGGGGGAGGAGAGAGCGGGCGCAGCTGCTCCAGCTGCGCAGAGAGAATTGAGACCGAGACGCAAGGGGGGGGGGGAAGAAGTCCTGATCCTGAATATAATCTGTATTGTATAAGACCTACCAATCTGATAGCATATTAGAAAGTTAACTTTTAAGAAAAATTGCAGCATGAAGGGAATACAAGACATGTAGTGTAGTGTTTGTTGTTTGTATGTTGATTTTCCCTTTCCCCAGTTCTCCCTTCCCTTTTTTCCCCCTCCCCTTTATACTTTTGTAGTCTTCTGTAGTTTTTTTTAAT
The DNA here is from genome assembly GCF_028583425.1 of Eublepharis macularius. Lineage (NCBI taxonomy): Eukaryota > Metazoa > Chordata > Lepidosauria > Squamata > Eublepharidae > Eublepharis > Eublepharis macularius. Next base: position 8,304,090 of record NC_072790.1, read on the forward strand.
GTTAGATATTAAAAAATAATAAAAAAACTTTAAAAAAAAAAGAACTGCACACTGTACTCTAGGCGGGGCCTGACCAACACGGTATATAGTGGGACGATGACATCCTGTGATGTGGATATTATGCCTTTGTTAATACACCCCAATACTGCATTTGCCCTTTTGTGCTGCTGCGTCACCCTGACCGCTCGTATTTGTCTCCCCATCCACTCATCTTATTCCAGTGGTATCCAGTAGAATCCAGGAGGCAATGTTGACATTTATTTTTAATTGTACTATCAATCAACGAATGTGGAAAGCCTTGCCATACTAGCAGGCTGGGTATCTTTGTGCTACCAGTCAATAAGAGCAACACTGATCTCGTGCAAAATCCAATCAGGCTATTCTCCCAGGCTATGGATGCCTCGTCATAGCGTCTTCCTTCTTGGCCTTCAGCCCTTCACTTGCGGCTTAAGACAATGATAGCTGGTAGGTAAGTGCCCTTTCCATGGCATGTAGACGGGGGGGGGGGGGGTCTCTTACAATGATAATGATATAAATGATAGCTAAATGGGAGGAGTTCCATATGGTAACCCGTTTGTGTGACTGGATCACTGAGCAGCTGAGTCAGATTTTAACCAGCTCGTCGCTCTGAAAAGTCAGGGTCACATTTCTAGCATTTAAGTTACATCGCAGACAAAGTATCAATGGGATTTATGGAGTAGGAAAATGGCCAAAACAAACCCACCGAAGATTCACAAGAAGTCCCTCCTGCCAAACATGTGGAGCTCCACCCAGTATACATATGCTTAAGAGAGACCCTCAACGCTCCACCCAACCCAACAGCCTGTTCGGATGGAAAGATCCTGTAGGCCCAGCTGGCCTCTTGCTAGGGGGGGATTAGACCATCTCCCCCCCATATGAGTTACAACTTAAACTGAATTGCCTGTTCCCCTCTTTCCCCACCCCTCCGTGTGTTACTGGCAGGGGTGGGTTGTAACTATGATCTGTAGTTCTCTGCAGGCCAAACACAGAAGACACCTTTCTCCACGCCCCTGCCCACGGCACAGGCTACATGATGGCCCTGTTAACGGGATGCTCTTGGTCCTTCTTAGACATCTCCCAGGAAGTCATTTCATTGCCTACTTGGGAAACAACAGCTACTTTCTAAATCAACTCTTTAAGGCAAACTTAAGAGGCTTTATTACAGTTGGATGGCCAATTTCCTACCTTCAGGAAGCCCTTTGAAAGAATGATTTTCCATGGATTATGTTTCACAATAGAAGGAAGGTAACACACACACAACCAATGTTGGGATTCGTGCTATTTAACTTTCCTCAATGATCCAAAGTCAGGACAGAGCACTGAGGTAGCCAACTTTGGGGGTTGATTCAGGATGGCAAAATCCCTAGTGAACTACGAAAGACCAACAAAAGGGCAAATGAGATTGAGTACATGTAGAATGGTGCACATTGGAGCAAAAGAAAGAAAGAAAAGAACCACCTAATTCCATGCAAGTGGTGACAGACTTTGAATTAGTTGTGAGTGACGAGCCAGGAAGAAAATCTCAGCATTGCAGTGTCAATTCAGCATGAAGAGTGTCAGCGTGGCATAGCTAAAGTGTTAGACTGGCTTCTGGGAGACCCAGGTTCAAATCCCCTCTTTGGCACGGAAGCTTGCTTGGGCCGAGCGGTGACAGCCACACTCTCTCAGCCTGGCCTACCTCACAGGGTTCTTGTGAGGATAAAATGGAGGAGAGGAAAGCAAAGTAAGAGTCTTTGGGTCCCTATTGGTGAGAAAGGCAGGGTATAACTGAAGTAAAATAGGTAAGTGGCTAAAAGGCAAGCAAAGTATTGGGAATTATTAGGAGAGACATTGACAATAAAACTAATGTTATCCAAAAGGCCGTCCTATTCATCTGTTGCACAGCCACATCCGAAATTCCATGTATGGTTCTTGCAGCCTGGTCTCCAAAATTATCTCACAACACTTGAAGATATTCAGAAAAGGAAGGTTAGGAGTTTGGAACAGGAAAATGCTGAAGTATTTGGAGCTTTATGGTTGAGGAAAGAGACCTGAAGGGGTACATGGAAGAAGCTGATGTCACCGAATGATGCCGAGAGATTTTTCTCCCACTCTCACAGCACTCAAATGCATCCCTCCCCCTGCCCCAATCTGAATGGAAATGGGTTCAGAACGGGCTAAGTTTGCATTCACGCAGCACGGGGCTTATTCACAGAATTCATTGCTGCAGGCTTCCATGAGGGCCACTGGCTTTGAAGGGTTAAACAAATTCATGGGGGAACAGCTGGTGTGGTTAGTGTGCTGACTAAGCTGGGGAGATGTGAGTTCAAGTCTTCACTCTGTTGTGGCCAGTCATTCTTTCTCAGCCCAACCAACCTCACAGAGTGGTTTTAAGAATAAAACGTGCACCACCCTAAGCTCCTCGGGAAAAGAGCCGGATTTTAAAAAAACCTGTAAGAAACAAATAAATAATGGATAAATGGAGCTTCCATGTTCAGGGGCAGTATACCTCTGAGAACAGTTGCTGGGCATGTTTCAGTGGCAAAAGGTCTGCAGCACTCCTTCGCAACAAATGTTCCAAAAAGTCATCTGGCTGACCGCTGAAGCCGAAAGGAAGGTGGGTACGCCGGGCATTTTGTCGGGCTCGTCTTGCATTTCCACAACAAGTATCTGTAATGTTGGGTCCTGTGCAAAGTTCAGCTACTTCCCTTCTCTTTTTTCAGACCCTTTGCCCCCTGCATTTCTCCCCCCACCCCCCACCCTCATGACAGAGACTGTCCATTTGTGTCTTAGGGGCATCGCTTCACCATTCATTTGGCTAATGCTGAGGATTACAATGTTGTTGTTTGCATTTTGCATGAAGTTTCCAATTCTGCACTGGAGAGTTGCATTAGCCCTGTTAGAGGTAGGTAGCCTTGTTGGCCTACTGTAGAACAGCAGGATTTGAAACGCTGCTGAAGAAGGGAGCTGTGACTCTCAAAAGCTGACACTCTTGTTGGTCTCTAAGGTGCCCCTGGACTCCAGTCCTGCTACTAACCCTGTTGTGATGAAATCGCTACTAGTAGCCTATGCTACCTTAGAAATAGGCTTATGTGTTGATCTGTTGAAACAGTATTAAAAACACTGCATCGAGGGGTATAAAATATATGGACAGACATCCACACCCTTCCTCTTTCCAAACACTTACCCTGTTATTTAAAAATAAGTTTGGCAGATCCTATACAAATAAGCAAAGTGCGGAGACAGCAGAAGCAGCTCTAGAGTTAAACATTAACTGGGTGGGAGGCAGAAGCGCTCCTTTCTCGTGGGGAAATTAATGTCATTACTGAAGAAGAAGCAAGGCCTTCATTAATACACAAACGTTAACAGTGCGGATCACTCCCCCCACCCCCCCACACACATCCCAATTCCATCCATTCCCATTACAACCAATAAGCTGTACCATACATCAGTACAAAAGTCATGCCCAATTTCTTTGTTGTTCAATGTTTCTGTTTCCCTCCTTAAATACTCCCACCTTGGACAGATCTGAGAAAAACAAAAGTCATATTTTTCAGGGCCGATAACAAGGTAAGGCCATCCCTGTGGGAAGGACTGAGAAGCATCTATGCAGGTCAGCAGCGGGTGGGGGGGGCTCTTTGGCAGGCCCACACCTTCTGAACCTGAACCAAACGGGGGGGGGGGGATGGGATAAGCGCGCAGGCATCTTCCTAGCAGCTCTGCAAAAGCATCCCAGGTGCTCCTGATGCAAAGGAGAAACCAAGGACGTGCTGCTGAATTTATTCTCATGCAGAGACAGCAGAGAACAAATGTGCCCGTTGTAAATCATTCAGGATGGTTTTTCTTACCCAAAACAAGGTGCGTGAAAGAGGGGGTGGGGAGTGGGGAATAAAGAGCCTCTTCCTAGCACTCGCCTGCAGTCCCCTCGGCCGCCTCTCAGGTCGTGCTGTCAGGAGACGAACAGTGTGATCCTAAAAAGAGTTATGCCCTCGGGAATCCACTGAAGTCAATGGGATTAGAAGGACGTAAAGTCTTTTTAGGCTCGCACTGAAATCCTACGGATGCTTATTTGGGTGCCAGCTCTGCTGCACCCTTCCAAGGAAATGTGGAGAGGACTGGGGAGGTCAGCTGCCTGCTGTGGGCTCCGGCCCATCTCTGTGGACTTGCTAGACATCTCGGGAGGTTGGCAGTTCTTTGATCTGTGAGGGTTAAGTGGAAACAGGCCTAGCTTCCTGTACCAAGAGGAAGTGAAGCCCAGATAAGACATTTTTGCTAACAATCCTAGGAAATGAACTTGGATTTGCAACTCCCGATGGCAAGGCAGAGGGAAAAGGTGGGGGGGGGGGGTTCAATGCTTATTCATACATCCTTTTTAACAGTCGCCTATGGGTATAACCTCTTCATTCAGAGGAGAACAGTTTGTCCCAAGCATTCCCAGCAGAAATGCTCTTGCTTCACTTCTTCCGCTTTTGCTTGCTCAGCATTTCACAAAGCTCCTCAATCTTAACGGTCCATTTCACTAACAGAAAATGCAACAGTGAAGAAAACAGACCATCCGGTGGGATATATGGGCAGGGCTGCCGAGGGCCCCAGGCCTAGATCCCTTCAGGTCCCTGCCTCACACCAACATAATCCAATCCAAACATCATAAGAAAGATGCGCGTGATGAGACCCGGCCAGTTCCATGGATCCCCCCCCCACTACATTGCTAGGAACTCTGCACCTTAGCCCCCCCTCCCCCCCCTCCACAGTCTCTATCTACAATAGCCACTTCCTCATATCTGGATATGCCAGGAAAGGGTGGGAGACCGAGAGTCCTAGCCAAGGAGTTTTAAACCAAGAAGCATTTTCTAAAAAATAGAAACTTGCCTACCAGATGTCATCTGAAAAGCCCCTAGCACGTCACTGACCAGTACCAGGGGAATTTCAGCCCCACCAAATGGCCCCATGTGGGACAGCAGTGGAAGTAAGCCAGGCTGATCTTTTTCTCTTTTTTTCTTTTGCCTTCATTTTGCTAATGAGCCCTCTGCTGAGTCCAGCCAACATCACTCTGCCTGCGTCCAGGCAGGCACGTTTTCCTTTCACACCCATCCGTCCAGTGTGCTTTTGAGGAGGCCAAGCCAACTCCTGCTGAAGTTAACAGGGAGACTCTCGTTGACTGCAATGAAAGTTGGATCAGATCCCTCTTGCATAACCGCTGGCTGGGGGGTGGGGGGAGGGAGGTGAGACAAAGAATGTTAATGGGGAGATTCTCTCGCTCTGTCAGTCTTGGGGGTGGGGCTTGCTCTATTCTTCCTAGGACTTTGCAGGAGCCAGGCGGACCCGAAGCAATTCTGAAAAACCAAGTCGTCTGGTTTGACTGGACTACTGAAATCAGGGGCAGTGGGAACCAAAACAACTCTCTCTAATCAAGGGAGGGAGGAACCAGGAGGAGGCGGGTCTTGAGGCTCTGTGTTAATGAGCGGGAGGCACATCCATCAGCAGTTTCCCCTTGCCTGAGAATCCCCCGCTGGTCCTCTTAGACATGACAGTTCTGTTCTCACTGAAGGCAGCGGCAGCGGTGTGGCACTTGGTGTCACGGCAACTGAAGCATGCCTTTGCATTGGCAGCCTCGGTGCCAACTCCTGAGGCCAAGCTCTTCTTTACATCAGTGCCTCAAAGCAACGCCTTCAGGTGAGAGATCCCTCTGTGCAATCTTCACAAGGATTCTAGGAGACCATTCTGGTCACCACTAGCACCGCCACCAGCACCGCCACCGCCACCACCACCCCTTGTGAAGGTTGCAACAGGAGAATTAAGCTGGCTGTATTTCACCAGCAAGTGATGGGCACCCGACGGAGCAGGTGGAGAGAACACCTGGGTTTAAGAGCCAAGTAGCCCTCCTGATCAGAGTCCTCGGAGGTCAGCTTCTGTTTACAGTGTGTGCATGCATGTTGTGTGTGTGTGCGTGTGTCTGTGCATCCATTGTCTAAGCCTCCTGCCTCTTAGAAACTATCAAGGCAAATTAGAAGCAATCTTGAGAATCTTCTAACTTGGTTCCAGAACAGCCTGGGTGACTCAAGGTATTGTCTAGGCTAGATTCTATCAATATTTAGCGGCACGGCAAATCTATTGTTCAGAGCAACAGTACTAAAGGTAGGGGAGGGGGAGCTGGATGACAAGCACTCAAGCACAGCTGAGAGTTTCAAAGAACTCTGCTCTCAGATCTGTCCTCTGCTGCAAAATGCATGCACAGCCCTTTCCAACTTTGCCAGGCAGTTCCACCAACACCATGCAAAACAGAGTGCCTGAATGAGTTTGGTCGGGTTGTTGTTTTTAAAGAAAAGAAAAAGAGAGGGCCTTACCTTCCTGACCCCACTAAAGCCATGTTCTGCAGCCAGCCGCTTCACCTCTGCTTCTCCCCCTTTGTGAACCTCAACCAAAAAATGATTTGTGTAGACGGCTCTTTCCGAGGCAAAGGCAAAGCGAAGCAGCCCCAGGCAAAAGAGGCCGGCGGTCTTCCAGGAGGGGACAGGGGCTGCCTTCATGACTCTTGTGGAGACAAGCGAGTTGTGCCGGGCGAGGGAACTGGAATGAAGATAAGCAGAGAAGAAATTGAGGGAGGGAGGGAGGGAGGGAGGGAGGGGGATGCCTGAGCAGCCGGCCAGCTGAAGGCAGCGAATCAAGGGGCGCTCAGCATCTCTCTGCCTCGCAAAGAGGGAAATCCAGTGGGCTGGCGGCTCATGAAATTATTCTGGCGTGTGTGTGTGTGTGCTGTGTGTGTGCGCGTGTGATGCCAGCTCTGCATTTTCGCCCCTGGCTCCTCCTCCTCTATCACAGAGAGCGGCTGCTAAAAGAAAGCACCAACCGGGGCGAGGTGAGATGGTGGGGCCGCCAATCCCTTCCCAGCAAGAGGGGGTGCGACCCTCCCTCCTCAGGCGGACTTGGGGGGCGGCCCTGCCCGCGGCTGCCGCTTTCTGATTCAGCACCCCGGAGAGCTCCTCCATTGCTCCCGCCCGGCCGAGCCGGAGGGCAAAGCTCCGGCAGAGGCGCTCCGCTCGGCGGCCGCTTCCTGGCTCAGCACCCTGGAGAGCGCCTCCATTCCCGGCAGGAGACGCCGCGGGCAGACCAGGCGCTCCCGGCCGCCCCTCGGGCCGGCCCTGCCCTCCTGCAGGGCTTGCCCACCTAAATGCAAAGCCTGCTTTGCCTCGGGAGGGGCTTTCCTGGCCCCCGAAGCAGGCTCTTGCCACATGGGAATTCCGGGAGAGATGCCGCCCGCCACCCTCTCCAGGCGCCGCTTGACAGCCCAGCTTGGGAAGTTGGGAAGGGCAGGAGATTTCTGTGGCAACAGGGAGGGGAAAGGAGAGAGAGAGAGAGATGTGATGTGTGGCTTCCCTTCCCCGCCCCCCAGTCCATCAGCTAGACAACATGAGCCTTGCTGAAAGTACCCATTATTGACTCCTCTTTCTTATATGCCTCGTTGTAAATGCTTGCTACATGCTTTTAGGGCAAGATTGCTACACAAATGAAAGGAAAGTGGTGGTGGTGGTGGTGGTGATGTCATTTATAGTCCGCCTTTCTCACTGAGACTCAAGGCGGATTACACAGAGTGAGGTTAGTACAGTCAAATTCAAGGACATTTCCATAAACAATGCTGTTGTTTTAGAAAGACATAGAAACAGAAACAATTTTACAAAGACATAGAAACAGAACAGAAGCAATTCTAGGGCTGACATCAGACCACATGAAGCACAAGCAGCTCATAGGTGCACCTGTATTTAAGACAACAGGTAGCACGTAAGGCAACATAGTGCTGAAGTCTCTGGTCCTTAACTCATGATGAGCAAGCACCTGAGAGCCCCTCCCTACAGTGCAAAAGCCTTTTTGAATAATTCAGTTTTGTATCATTTGTGGAAAGCCAGGAGAGTGGGGGCTCTCCTGACCTCCTCAGGCAGGTCATTCCACTGGGTAGGGGCCACCACAGAGAAAGCCGGTGTACAGGCTGCTGTTGATACAGTAGGATTTTTTAAATTGGGGGGTGTCAATTGTTCTTCAAGAACATTGCTTTCTGCTCATGGCAAAAAAATAGTATGGAATGGCAATTGATGCATCTCTGGCCATATCCTTCAGGCAAAAGCAAACCTAGGAAAGATGTTGGTCCCTCCCTTCTTTCTGATTCCAAGTGGTCATTACCCACATTTTAGAAATGTGTAATGAAAAGGCATGTTATACAAAAACTGGGCTTCAAGCACATGCACACAGACGTGCACACACATGCAGAGATTTCCTTCTAGCTTAAATTTCTCAATCATCCCACAAGGTTACATTTTTCAGTTGCAGAAAAAGCTCAGGAATCATTGCCGTAAAGATACCCAGCCTAAAAATGTGTACAACACTGAATTTGCTGGACAGAGAGATATCAACACCCAGGAGCAGCAATCCGGATTTAAAAATGAGACAAAACCTTCTCACTTCTTATACGGACAAGTTCTCTGAAGGACCGTTCCACAATGTTTTTTGTGTGTTATTCAGAAGAACGGACGAAGATTCCGAAAGTCACTCCCAGCTTCAGTTCAGGAGCATCTAAGGCCGGACATTTCCATGCAGAAGGTTCAGCCATCAGATTCATTGGCCAGGAAGTGCTGGCGGGAAGAACCCTCAGTTTAGAGGCAAGAGGTTCATGGCTGAAAGCCTGGTTATGATTCATGTCCGCTCAACATGGATATCCCAAGCATTAGGAAAGAATTAATTAATGACCTCCTAATGGCCGGAAAATCCCTTTTGGCAGCTAACTGGAAGTCCCCCAAGATCCCATCTATCGACAGTTGGTTTTCCAGAGTCTGGGATTATTATACCCAGGAGAAAGTTTATGATTCTATTTATATATCTCAGCATTTTCCAAAAGAAACTGATTTTGTGACAAAATGGCTCCCTTTCTTTGACTACTTATTAACCAATGATATACACCCTCCAAAGCACTTATTGTTTGTCTCATGGTGTTTCTGAGCAATATGTTGGGTTTCATACAAACTGTAAAGAACCTCCTTCTCTGCTTAGGTATACTGCAATTCTCTAAGCAAATTTTCTTTTTCCTTTGTTAATATTATATTTGAAAACTGGTAGTATATTATAAGCTATCTGTTTTTTCTTGTATTATAGTTGACTTTAATATTGTGTAATTTGTTTTCCTGTTTATGCATTGTATGTTGTTTTTAAAGTTAATAAAAAGTTTATTTAAAAAAAAATGAAATAAATGCGGGTGGTTGGGCATAGTTCCCACTGGGAACAAAGAGACTCCAAAGCAGAAAAAAGATGATGCCCATATGGCGTCGCTATTAAGGTATCAGACTGGGATCTGGGTTCATATTCCCATGTAGACGTGAAATTCAGACCCAGATATGAAGCTGCCTTATACTGAGTCAGGTGGTTGGTCTACCAGGGTCAATATCATCCACTCTGATCGGCAGGGGCTCTCCAGGGGCTCCGGTGGAAACCTCTCACTTCGCCTGACCTTTTTCTACTGGCCATACCGTGGACTGAACCTGCTGTGACCTTCTACGTGCCAAGCAGATGCTCCTCTACTAAGCCAAGGCCCCGAGCCTCACTCAGTGGTGAAAGGGGGATGAACTCACTCCATGATAGACTCTTCCAGTACTACTGCCATGAGCTCTGCAGGTGGCCCTGGGTCAGCCACTCCTCTCAGCTCCAGCTCCCCAGCTGTATTGTGGGGATGCTAATAACCAGGGCTTTTTTTCTGGGAAAAGAGGTGGTGGAACTCAGTGGGTTGCCTTTGGAGAAAATGGTCACATGGCTGGTGGTCCCACCCACTGATCTCCAGACAGAGGGGAGTTTAGATTGCCCTCTGTGCCATGGCGTGGAGGGCAATCTCAACTCCCCTCTGTCTGGAGATCAGGGGGCGGGGCCACCAGCCATGTGACCATTTTCAAGAGGTTCTGGAACTCCATTCCACCGCGTTCCCCCTGAAAAAAAGCCCTGCTAATAACATTAATTTTGTTCACCACTTGGAGTGGGCACTTATCTGTGCAAAAGGGTGGTATATAAGCACACTGTTGTTGTTGTTATTTCCTAGCTTTCAGGGTTGTGTTGAGGGGGGAAATTAAGCCCTGGAGAACACACCTGTTGTCCTAAGCGCCTTGGAGGAATGGTGCGCTTAAAATGTGACAAATAAAATAATGGGGTAAAGAGAGTGCTACAAAGTTCTGAGGAAGACAAACCTTCAAGCGGGTTGATTTTTATCTTTTATTTCTCTTAAATAAATATGGGAGTTGAACAGAGGGGGAAAACATTTTTGATAATGTTTTGAATTAAAAAGCAACACTTATGGAGAACTGATAAATATGTCCTAATTCTGACCTCTCCAGACATGACAGTCTTCTCTTCTAACCATATTACATAATCTGTCACTGTTTGACTAAGGAAATCCACATAGCCATACAGACAGGCTACTTTAAAGAATATTTTCTGGACCCTGAACCCCCCCCCCCACTCCTCAAAGCATCCTTAGATTTCTTAGCAACCTTACAGGAATAAGTTGTATAGACAAATCTAATGGTCCACTAATTGTTCTTTTTTAGGTCTTCCTATAATGCTGTCTACTTCTTTATGATTTCTTATGTGAAGAATAATAGGGTTTTAGATAGAAGAGGCTTTCAGTACCCTTTGATGCTTTCTAAAAGGAAAGCAACGTCTTTGGGCAACAGAAGAAAAAAGGCTCACATAAAACCTAGCAACATTTTACACCCCCGTGAACCAAGAAGCTAAATCCAATACCCAAAACAACCTGACAGGTTTGCCATAATCTATTTTGCAAGAGGAGCAGAGGCTTTAATCCGCTCCACAGAAAGCCAAGTGAAAGCGCTGTGGATGAAAGGTGGGTTGAGCCACCTGCTTAAATTTCCCTCAAAACACTCGTCATGGAAACCGAAATAAGCTACAGGAAGAAGACACGAGCTAGGAAATGGAACCCAGCAAAGGTGGTTTGGTTCTAATGAAAAATCCCAAGTTGGCAGGGCAGAGCAGAGTCACCTGGGCTCAGGAGCACATGGTCTGCAGCTGCTAGAGGAGGTAAGGGCTTTTTGCCTTTCTTGGCTGTGGTGGGTTAAGCTGAGAAGCTAAGGGTGGTCCTCTCTAGCTTTGGGGCTTTTTGTGTGTAGTTTTGTGTTGATTTGAGTGTAGTTTTGAGGCTGAGTGTGTTTGGGCTTGATTGTGTTTGAGGGTGAGTGTGTTTGAGAGAGCTTCTAGGAGCTCTCTCAGCCCCACCCACCTCGCAGGGTGATTATTGTTGTGGGGATAATAATAAACATACTTTGTAAACCGCTCCGAGTGGGCGTTAAGTTGTCCTGAGGGGCGGTATATAAATCGAATTGTCGTTGTTCTTGTTGTTGTTTTTCAATACAGAATTCTCTCTTCCCCAATCTCTCATATGCTCATTCGTTTCATAGTTTCAATTTTTAAACAGTAATATTTTAGCTGTGTACAGTATAAATGGTATAAATCATGGTGGGAATTTTGGTCAAAAAACAAAGACAAGTTGGACTGAGGGTGTGATTGGCCTGAGGTCACCCCACAATTTTCCTTGAGAGGGTCAGACCTGGGGTTCCCAGATCCTAGTCTAACTTATCTCACAGTACTGTATTGGTACACTTGGGTGGAAAGTAGCTGGGGTTGAGTCTAAACAGAAAAACAGCTGGAGGGGGAAGGGTTAAGGAGCCCCTCCCCAAGGCTAGACGTCCACTTCCGATGGCAGCCTACACAACTGTATTTTGTAAAACGGAAAACAAGAGGGGGGGGGCAGACGTCAGGACATCAGGCATACTTTCTCCTCTCGATAAAATTTCTTGTCTAGAACCACATTATGAGTGTCCGAGAGGAAATTAATAAGAAGATCTTAGACATATTAAGGAAGATAAGATATATTAAGAAAGGATGAAAGACCCACTCTATACGTACAGATTTGGATCCAGTGGAGCATTTCTATGGGAGGAAGGAGTAATATCCTTCCTCCCATAGTAATACTTTGATTTGTTGGTCATCTGTCCCTGTACACTTACTTTCCTTTCAATGTCATCTCAGTTTTTAGCTCCTGCATCACCAAGAGGGCCAGTGATGATTTCTGCCCTGTAGAAATCTTTGTGCCCCTCGTGTTTTTGTCCTTGCTAATAATTTCCAGGTTTGTTTAAAACACCTGCCAAGCTACCTTTCTACCAAACCATCTGGGGCCCAAGATAGGGAGAAACAAGGATTAACACAATAAGACACCCTATATAAAGCCTGTGTTTTACAGATCACAGCAAAGCTTTTGACTACATGGATCATGAAAAGTTATGGATAGTGTTAAAGAAATGGGGGTGCCACAAAATCTGATTGTTTTGATGTGCAACTTGTACTCTCAACAAGAGGCTATTGTTAAGACAGAATATGAGGAAACAGAATGGTTTCCAATTGGCAAAGGTGTCAGACAAGGATGCATATTATCTCCCATCCTATTCAACCTCTATGCAGAGCATGTCATAAGAAAAGCTGGATTAGAGCTAGAAGAAGGTGGAGTGAAAATTGGTGGATGGAACATTAACAATTTGAGATATGCAGATGACTCCACATTACTGGCAGAAAATAGTGAAGACTTGAAACGACTACTGCTGAAAGTTAAAGGGGAAATCACCAAAGCAGGATTACAGCTGAACATCAAGACGACAAAAGTAATGACTACTGAGGAATTACACAATTTTAAAGTTAACATTTAGGAAATTGAAATTGTTCAAGATTTTCTATTCCTTGGCTCAGTCAGCAGCCCAAAGGGAGACTGTAACCAAGAAACCAGAAGAGAGCTGCTGTAGCACAGTGGTTAAGTGGTTCAGCTGTGAATCAGCACTCTATGGGTTCGAATCCCACTACTGCCATGAGCTCAGTAGGTGGTCTTGGGTAAGACAGTCCTCTCAGCCCGAGCTGTATCATAACACTAACTCGTTTACTGCTCTGGGTGAGACACTAATCTGTCTAGATTAGACACACATATAGCCATGAGGGAACTAGAAAAGATATTTAAAGATAAGGATGTCTCTCTGGGGACCAAGATCAAGAGAATCTGTATTCTCCATTACTATGTATTGATGTGAAGGCTGGACACTGAAGAAAGCTGACAGGAAGAAAAATTGATTCATTTGAAATGTGGTGCTGGAGGAGAGTTTTGCAGATACCATGGACAGCCAAAAAGACAACTAAGTGGGTTCTAGATCCAATCCAGCCTGAATTCTTGATTCTAAGAAGAGGCTGGATGAATATTTGTCAGAGATGCTTTAGGCTCATCCTGCATTGGGCAGGGGGTTGGACTAGAAGGTCTGTATGGCCCCTTCCAACTCTGTGATTCTGTGATTCTCCCTAGAAGCTGAAATGACAAAACTGAGGCTATCGAATTTTGGTCACACAGTTATATTAATACATACAGTCTTTGTGACAAGACCCAAAAGTACTCAGTTCTGGTATAAGAAGTAGTCCATAACCACAGCTATATAGCTAAATACATGAATCCATAAACAGAATAACTCAGTCCAATGCAATTCAATGCAACAATATAGCTGGCCAGGAAGGCACTATAGGTCATAAATCATGTAGAATTATCCATCTGACGGGAAACCGGTGCAGAGTCCCGTTTCTGGAATCCCATTCTCAAAGATGGTATATGTGCACTCCAACGTATCCTTCATCCACTTTTGACTTGCACTTAAGCCCTCAGTAACATAACGTCCGGTGCTGAGTCGAGCAAAGGCTGCATCGTGAGAAGACAAGATTCTCTGGAAAAGTCAATAAAGCTGGGGAGAGTGGAAGGCAGTGGGGAAAGAGGAAGAATAGAATAGAATAGAATAGAATAGAATAGAATAGAATAGAATAGAATAGAATAGAATAGAATAGAATAGAATAGAATAGAATAGAATAGAATAGAATAGAAACATAGGGTTGGAAGGGATCTCCAGGGTCATCTAGTCCAACCCCCTGCACAATGCAGGAAATTCACAACCACCTCCCCCCCCCCCCCCCCACACACACACCCAATGACCCCTGCTTCATGCTCAGAAGATGGCAAAACACCATCAAACTGCCCTGGGGGAAATTGCTACCTGACCCCAAGGTGGCAATCCACATTAACCTGGGCATGTAAGAAGGGGCTGTGAGAACTAAGCCCTGGTGTAACCCTTCCTGCCCTCCCTCTCGTGATCTGCCCAGGTTCACAGAATCAGCCATCTTGTTTTAGGAAGACCTAAAATGAGATGACAATAAAAGAAGCCACATCCTCCAGTTTGCAGGAACTGAGCAAGTCTGTTAATGACAGGACGTTTCGAAAGTCTTTCATTCATAGGGTCGCCATAGGTAAGATGTGACTTGATGGTACATAACACACACACACATACAAATTCAAATCCGACCAGACTTTCCAGGGTAGAACCTTTCGAGAGTGAAAGCGTATCGATTCGTCAGATACTTTGACTCTTGGAAGCTCATGCCCTGAAAGTCGTGTCGGTCCTTCAGGTGCTCTTGGACCTGATGCTCGTTGTTCCACTGCAGACCAACATGGCTACCCACCTGAAATGATCTTCATGTATATATTGTACAGAACAGCCTGAAAAACCCGCACAAAGACGTGAGGCTGTCCAAGCTTTCATTGAACCACCAAAGCGCCCAGACCTTTTATGGGCCCCCAGTGCCTTCCTACACAGTTCTGTCTTGCCTCCTTGCTGAACAGATGTGAAAATCAGAACTACTCTCACACTCCAGGAGGCCTAGGCACAGCATGGGGGACTTCAGTGAAAAGAAGCCCAAGAACAGGCGGTGGCTGCACTCACCCTTCCCTGGGAGGGAAGAGGAAGCCACCACAGCTGGGACCGACAGAGGCTCAGTCCAGACTCATGCAGGGAGCGGCAGGTCTTTCGGACAGGTGCAGCCCAAGTTGTGAAGAGCTTTTAAAGTAAGTGTCAGCAGCACTAGAAACAGACGAGTGAAATGAAAATCAGAGCAACGTGAGCTTAGCTGCTCCCTCCTGACAATAAACAGCCGGCTGCGTTTTGCTCCAAGGGAAATGTCTGGGCTCTCTTCAGCATTGATAGGAGGAGATGCCATTTTGATAGGGCTTTCTGGCAAGGCCTGAGTGATCCCCAGCAGCGAGAAACCACGTCACATGACCTCTTACATCTTAGGCAATTCCTAGCGGTGTCACTATATGAAAAAAAAAAAATCAGGGAGCCCAGAACTCTGCACAGCTTTCGTAAGGTCCCCCAGACGCGTAGGGGATGCACACGGCATCAGAGCAGCCACCGTGGTAAGTTTGTTGTTTAGCCAGAAGGCTGTGACACACACACACACACACACACACCAAAAATAAATGTGATTTGCAAGGACTCTATTTTAAAAATGAACACATTTGCAATTTTCCTGGAGAAAACCTTTAAAATTTCTTCTCAGAGTCTGAGCAAGGCTTGCGACCACGAAGCGCTCTTCTTTCCTTCCCTCCCCTTCCCTCCTCGAAGTGTCCCATCCTCAATGCCAGTGCAGGTTTGCACCAAGAGATTCTATCTACGTGAAAGCACAGAACTGTTACCTTACACAATCATACATGTTTTATCGCTTCGAGTCAGGCGGGTAAACCACCTTAGTTGTGTCTTGGAAGAAGAAAAACAATCTCTTCATGCAGCAAAAAAAACCCCTTTCAATTCCTTCTCATTTCAAAATCAGGTTTTAAAAAAATCCCACTTCTGGACAGATGAAATACTAATTTGTCAGGTTTACTCATTAGTTCTGCTCCTCAAAAGGTAGAAGTCCTGTGGTTTGTTTCTGAGTAGCAGTATTCAGAAAGACCGGCTGAAATTCAAAGCAGTTACGCACGTGTCTCGTGAGAATGAAACTGGACAGCCCGTAGTCCAGGGACTGCTTCGACTGTCCTGAACAGGCTCTCCTGTGGGTTTTTTCAAATGCCCACCCTGGGCAGTGCCCTCAAAGGAAGAGGGTCAAATGGCTCAAGCACTTAACAGCACTGCGGAGCACGCAAGGAGGCGCTTTCGGGGAAACTGAACAGAGGAACGTTGACCAAAACCAATTTCCTTCATATGAAAAATGAATCTGACCACACTTTTAAACGCGATTGGCCCTCCCTAGAACACGTTGCTACCAAACATCCTCTGGGGGTGATCCAATGAGAACCGAAAACAGGGATGTTGGGAGACGATTGAAAGAGCGTTGATCTCAGTCTCCTTGTTCTGCCCCAGCCCCTGGCCACCTTTGGGGGCCTCCAGGGGCACGGTTCCCTCCCTTGGCACCAATGCCACTGGCACTTGGGAAAGGCTGGGCATGAGTTTTTGCTCACGAAGCTGTTCTTGTACTAATACGACATTTGCAGCTTTTAATATAAATCTGTCTGCCTCACGGATGAACACTTCGTGCCTCTGAAGAGCTCGGATTCATAGAAGCTTATGCTGGCACTGCCGCTGCTCGTCTTCAAGGTGCTATCGGACGTCTGTGGCATTTTACTGAGAGTCACAGTCCACGATGCTTAGAAACCTCCGATCCTCCAAACTGGGGATCTCAAACTTTTATTTCTGGCATTCTGTTAAACAACTGCATGGTAAAGATTTCTCCCTCGCTGAATCTCCACATTGGGGTTGGGGTGGGGAATTATCTATCTAATGTTGGTCTGGAATGCAGCTCTCAGCGTTGTGCCTTGCCGGAAAAAAAGGTGAGGCTTTCCGATTCAAAGGTTTCCAAGTTTCTTGGTCCTTCAACAGTCCCGGACAGATGGTTGGGGGAGAGGGATAGCGATACTCATTAGAGAGTCTTTCTCCTTCAGGCCGCTCCCCGCACCAAAGATCGCTGGCATAGACTGTGTGGGCCGAAGTGGGATGCTGAGGAGAGATTGGCTATCTGTCTGGTGTACCGGCTACCCAGCACACCAGCAGCTACCCTGTTGAGCCTGTTGGAAGCTGTAGCAGGGTGGGCCTTGGAGTACCTGAGGCTCTTGGTCTTGGTGGACTTCAGTGTCCATGTTGATGATGATGCCTCCTCTCAGGCTGTGGACCTGGTGTCTTCTACGGCAGCACTAGGACTCTCCCAATTTGTTTCAGCTCCCACGCATCAAGCGAACCACATGCTAGACTTGATCTTTGGGTTGAGGATTCATGTGGACCTTGACAAAATTGAAGCGGAGCCACTTTGTCCTGAAGGCACATCTGGATATACCTACCCCCCCCCCCCACCATGGGCAGTGAGCTGACTTATGCTCGCCTGTGGAGACTAATTGATCCAATTGGTTTCTAGAATGCTCTGTGGGATCCGATGCCCCCTGACGGTTTGTTGGATGAGCTGGTGGAGGACTGGCATGCCCGTCTCTCTGAAGCCCAGGGCTCTTTTTCTGGGGAAAGAGGTGGTGGAACACAGTGGGTTGCCCTCGGAGAAAATGGTCACATGGCTGGTGGCCCCGCCCCCTGATCTCCAGGCAGAGGGGAGTTGAGATTGCCCTCCATGCCGCTGAGTGGTGCGGAGGGCAAACTAAACTCCCCTCTGTCTGGAGATCAGGGGGCGGGGCCACCAGCCATGTGACCATTTTCAAGAGGTTCCGAAACTGCGTTCCCCTGTGTTCCCGCTGAAAAAAAGCCCTGCTGAAGCCATTGATGAAATCACTCCCCGTCACCCTCTCCGCTCCCATGCCAGACTGGCCCCGTGGTATACAGAGGAGCTACAATGGACAAAGTAGGAGTTGAGATGGCTTGAGCGAGTGTGACGGCAGTGTCGGGATGAGGAGATAAGATCATGTTATAGAGCATTTAGGAAAGCCTATGAGGTGGCTGTGAAGGCAGTGAAGAAGGAGTTCTACGCCACCTCCATAGCATCCACAAGCTCATGCCCAGCAAAATTATTCAAAATAGTTCCGTCGTTGGTCTCCCTATCTCAGAGTATCAATTAAAGAATTCAGATATTAGCTGTGAGGCTTTGGGAGCTTTTTTGCAGATAAAATCTTGTTGCTCTGTCGTGACCTGCCAGCCATGGTTGATATAGTAAGGGAACTGGAGGCCCCTTGGCCATCTTTGGATTCAATTTCAGACCACTTCAGCCCACTCTCCCAGGAGGAGGTGGACAGGATCGTGTGGCTGGTGAGGCCCTCACTGGACTCACGCCCTTTGTGGCTGGTAAAAGCCAGCACATATGGGCTGAGGGCCCCACTGGAGGCCACTGTCAATTTATCTTTCAGCTCCTGAGTTTTTCCAGGGGCACTTAAGGAAGCTGTGGTAAGACTTCTCTTGAAAAAAACATCTTTGGACCCCACTGACCCATCCAGTTACTGCCCAATTTCGAACCTCCCATTCCTGGAAAAGTGATTGAGCAGGCAGTGGTGGAACATCTGCAGGTTTTCTTGAAGGATTCTTCTGTCCTGGACCCATTTCAGTCTGGCTTCCGTCCAGGCCACAGGATGGGGAAGGTTCTGGTCGCCCTCACAGACGATCTTCATAGACACCTGGACTGAGGTGGGTCAGCCCAGCTGGTGCTGTGAGATCTCTCGGCAGCGTTTGACATGGTCGATGTGGGAATATGAGGGACTGCCTTACAATGGCTTGTCTCTTTTTTCCGCGGTCAGGAACCGAGGGTGGCACTTAGGGAGGAGTTATCAGCACGCTACCAGCTGGACGAGGGGATGCACAGAAAGGTTGAATGACAAAGGCAGCCATACAGGCCATTCTAGGAGAGGTACCACCAGGAGAAGGCTGTCGGAGGAACTGGACTGGAGCACGGGGGAAATTACCCTCATTTGATTTCTTTATGTCAGGTTGCTGAAAATGCCACAAGAACACAACTAGTAATACAGTCAGAGATGTTAGTTTCAAGGGGTCCCTGCAGTCACACGCTGAAGTGTTTGTCGATTTACTTCATTCACACCTTGCCTTTCTCATCGACGGGGTCCCAAAGCTCCTTACAACATCTAGTATCAATGGACCTGCTACAGGAGTCCTGGTGCCCAGTGCTATAAATACTAACGGCACATACTCCTGCCCAAGAGGTACGCTCACACTCACAGGCATTTCAGTGGGGAAGAGAAAAACACAACCCTCCCTTTGAAGACCGCAGGACTTCACGCTTATCTTGGCCATGCCGTAGAATGATAGCCGCGGACGAGTGATAATGCTGCAAAAAGCACTCTGTGACAATTGTTTCACATTCAGTTTCACAGAGAGGCTTTTGAGGAACGACCGCCATGTGATGGCTCTTATGCTCAAGAAGAATGCACACGTTTTACTAGCACAATTCAATGTAAGGAAGCAGAAAATCGGGCGCAAATAAAGTATTGTCGGGTTTGATTTGCAGAGAGAAGAAACTGAAATGGAGGTCTGAGGGCTGAAAATAGCAGAGGTGAAGATTTTAAAACCACGCAGGGAGATTTTTGCCTGTTCAATCCATTGTAAACTCCCAGGAGACACAACTGAGTGTCAGTCCTGCAGAAAACACGCACTAATATAGGTCAGCTACTCCTCAAAATCCATTCAGTTCTTACATGGTTTTGCTATGTTTCAGCCGTGGCATTTTCTTACTTTTGACTAAAAATGTTTTTGAGTCCACAAAGCATTTATGAAACGAAGAATGAACAAATCAAGTCACACTTCACAGGTGTGGAACGTTTTAGCCAAGATAAAGGGGCAATTCACTCGGGCATCTGTATTACGTTGGCCTGTGGGTTCCCAGTACTAGGGCTGGAAGGCGGACTGGGCTTCGACGCACCGTCCAAGGCTGGAACTCCAGGGGCCAGGCAAGGCGGGGTCATTCAGCCCAAGGCCAGGGGTCCAGCAGGCAGGCTAGGCGGGGTCAGGCAGTCCAAGGCCAGGCTTTCCTGAAACAGGCAAGGCAAGACAGAGAGAGCGGCTGCACAGCGACTGTACACGTTGCCTCCATGCCCAGCAGCCTCTCTTGGCTGGTCTTGTTATAGCCCCAATTACCTTTATTGGCATACAATAAAAGGGAAAGAAGAAAATGAATAGATATATAAATAAAAACAAAAGGACAGAGAATAGGGGATCCCCACTGGTCAGACCCCACCGTAATATCACACTAAGTAAAAAGGAAAATGTACAATAAACACCAGGTATTATAAACTCGTGCTCTTAGCTTGCACACAAGATGGCCGCGAGCGGAAAGCTGCGTTTATCAGCGCTCCGCACGTCTGTGTTTTAAACTCTTTTATTTGGGATATCAGTGAGTTTCAACAATATTGTTTTAGCATGCCAGCATATCAGCAGATATGAATTTGGGCCCCTGTGAAGCGCGGGAGCATGCTCGCTGCCAGGCACAATGACGTCACTTCATGAAGTGGCATCATCGCTCCTGGAGGGAAAGCAGCTGCTGCGTGCCGCAGCGGGAGGCTCATTCCCCGGGGCCTTTCCCCTGCACTGGCCAGGTGAGTGGCGTCCGGGGTACAGGCTGGGGGCAGGGGATCCCCCACCCCCACCAGGGAACCCTGCAGCCCTACCTGGCACATGCTCCCCCACACTCCAGTCCAGACCCTTCATTGTCATGCTGGGAAAGACGCTTTGTGCTCACAGTAAGCGCCCCTCAAGGCACGGCCCATCCCAGGGTCTGCAGCCCAAAGGAGCTGGCAGTCCTAGCCAGGGCCACAGCGGGGGCAGGGGATTCCCGCTTTGAGCCCCCTCCCCCTGCTTCCTATTCGTGGGGCAGCAGGGAGGGGAGGATGGCCGCCATGAAGGTGACGCTCTAGCATTCTTCCCTCCTAGCCTCTATAGAAGGAAGAAAAGTTTCAGCTAGAGCATCTTCTGCTGTCAAAAGCTGGCTGGCACAACCTCTGTGTGTACTTTGTAGTAGGCGAGGAGGCCAGATAAGTGAGGCTGAGTTCTCCGAATGGGACTGAAGGCCACCAGCACCACCCACCACCTCCCCAGGCATCAATTCAGGGCTTTCCTACGGGCGCCCTGCTCTTAAGATCACTTATTTGTGTGTGTACACGCTGCCAGCTGCCTGCCGTGAATTTGAGGAGGCTGCTGGTGAGCAAGTCTTAGCTGCCTGGTTCCAACCTTCACAGCTATGATGCAAAGCAGAACAGCAGCTCAGCTGCCTTCGGATCCCCCCCTCTCCCCCTGCCTTCAGTCTTTTGTCCTGGGCAGCTGGCTGTGTGTGTGAGTGCATGTGAGCTCCGGTGCTCCCTTTGCAATTCTTGCACCTCGCCTGCAGCACACCCTGACTGCCGAAGGTTGAGAAGACGCCTGATGGAGCTCCCTGCAGGACAGGACAGAGAGCAGCCCAAGTGGGGCAGGATGGGAGGGAATGCAGAAGCTCCTCAAGCAGCCTGACCCTGCTTGCATTGGCGACTTTCCCCTCCTTCCTGCCTGGAGGGGAGAGGAGGGCAGAGGACCTTTCCTCCCCACGGCAAAACCAGAGGGATACCACCCTCGTAATGTCATCCTGTCCTCACAGAGACCAACAAGGTTTTCAAAGCATAAGCTTTTGAGAGTCAGAGGACCCTCCTTCTGACATGAGCAACTGAGGGAGGAGCAACGGAGTCTTTAGCCCCTTGACCCTTGCCTGTGCAGGCAGCCTGAAGCAGTGCCTTATCAATAGTTAAACACGGTTACCATTGACCTTTTTCAGAGTTTCCCCCTCCTGCCGGTTCAGGCCCCTGTTCCGCTGCCCTCCAAGGGGCGATTCACAGCCTGTTCTCGAAGGGGGCCACCCAAAGAATTACCCCCAAGTGACTCGCGTTCGCGGTTCTACTCCAGGTACTTCCTGGTTGAGAAAAAGGATGGTGGAATCGACCTATCCTAGATCTCTGTAATTTGAACAAGTTTATTCGGTTTGAAAAGTTTCGTACACTTACCTTATGCTTATGTCATTCAACGCTTGGAGGTAAATGTGTGGTTTGCTGTCCTTGAATTAAAGGACGCATATTTCCACATCTCTATACACACCACTGGCAGGAGGGGTGGAGGCAAATGTTTTCAAAACACAGTTCTCCCCTTTGGGTTGTCTTCTGCCCCGCGAGTTTTCTCGACGTGCATGTCAGTTGTGGTGCGCCATTTAAGATCACGGGGCAGCTTTGTTTATCCTTACCTTGAGGACGGGCTGTTGGTAGCGCCATCCCAAGCACCACTCCGTGAACAGGCCCGCCTTGCCTTGTGTACCTGCACCACCTTCGGGTTTTGGGTGAATTGGAAAAAATCTAGCCTCGCCCCCTCTAAATGTTTGCATTGCATTGGTGCTAAACTGGACTCCACCATTGGGAGGGATTTTCTACCAGCGGGTAGGGCTTGATCTTTAGGATCTTTGGCCCACTTACTTCTGACTTATGGCATCCACTACTGCTGTTGTGTGCTTTGCACGACTAAGAATGAGACCATTGCAGAGTTGGTTTTAATGCTGTTACAATCCTACGACCTTGTCCCAACACACCAAACTCTGGCCATTTTCACACTGCTTATCGGCCCTGGAAGATTGCGCCAAGTTCACAGAACAACAGCGCCTTCCTGCCGTGATTTTGTGCGAGAACAGCAGTCTTCCTGGTGTGGCAGTTCTCGCATGAAATCGCACCAGGAAGACACTGTCGTTCCGGGAGCTTGGCGCGATGTTCCGTAGCAGTGTGGAAACGGCCTCTGTTCCCAGATCTGTCCTCATCTCTCTCCATCGGTGGACCAACATCGAAAACCTCCTTCAAGGATCATCTTTTGGCGCATACTACCCTGACCTTTCTACAACTACTGACACATCAAAGTTGGAATAGGGTGCCCACTGTGGAACTTCCTCTATCCAGGGTAAATGGTCACTTTTAGAATCTAAATTGCACATTAATGTATTAGAAAATGCAGGGCAATCCATTGCTCCTTCGCTCCTTTTGCAGGTCTGTTGCACAACAAGAGAGTTCAGGTCCACACCGGCAACACTACAGCCCTCTGCTGCCTGAACAAGCCAGGGGGGATGGCATTGCTTACGCTCTGCACCATAGCTACATTGCTCTGAGAATGGGCAATACAGAACAACGTATTCCCACAGGCCATGCACAAACAAGGCCAACATCCTAAGCAGGGTTTTTCACACACATCACAAGTGGACAATCAGCAACAAATATGTCCTGCCCGTTTTCCAGTGTTGAGGCGTCTCTTCTGTGGACCTCTACACACCTCAGCCCCAAGGCCAGGGCTTTCTGTTCCCAGGCTGCGATGGGCGACAGTTCACTGGGGGATGAGTTCCAAATCCCCAGGACTCACGGTCTCTTTTACGCCTTTCGTCCAGCTCTGCTAATCTTCGCAAAACTCGCCATTACTGGGCTCACTGCATGTTAGCCATCCCTTTTTGCCCTGTCAAGAGTGGTTCTCCATCCTGTGGACCATGGCCAGGGCCAGCACTACCATCTACTAGTAGTTCCAGACCTCCTACATATAGACCAAAGAAAGCATCACGCTTAACCACATTGAAACTCACAGCATGGTTGCTGAACCCTCCTCATTTCCCTTCTCTAGAGATGTAACTCACATTATTATTAACGCTAGAACACCTTCTAAATGCACTTCCTATGGTCTGAAATGGACCCGTTTTCATTACAGTTTTCTCCGCTTCCCTGCCGACTGGCCCTTATCCTGGGCTACTTGATGCCCCTGCAGAGGAAGGGCTTTTCTGTCTGCTCCCTTCAGGTTCCCCTAGCAGCAATCTCAGCCTTCCATGAGTGGAGAGAGGGCAGGACTGTTTTCTCACACCACATCTCTAAACAGTTCCTTAAAGGCACGTGCAATACCTCTCTCAGTTTCTCAGTGGAGTTTTAACTTTGGTTCTTTCACAACTCATGCTGCCCCCTTCTGAGCCTACGGCTTCTTGTCCTCTGCATTCGTTATCCTGAAACTGCTGGAGTGGGGCATTGAGTCCCCTGTTTGGACAGATTCAAAGGATTTGGGACATATTAGGAATGTTATTATGAATGTATGAATGCACTTCTGCACACTGTACTATTATTGAATATATTACATTGCTTTTGTCCTACAATCTAGATATATTTTCTCACTTCCCGGGTGGTTTTCCACTCTTCTGCTGTTGACCCGTCTGAGCCTACGGCTCCTTGTCCTCTGCACTCGTTATCCTGGTAGCTGTCACCACAGCAAGGGGTGTGGGGGAACTTACCGCTCTGAGTCAACCTCCCGTTCACCCAATTTTTCCCTGAGAAGCTTGATTTACACACCAGCCTAGAATTCCTCCCCAAGGTGGTTTCTAAATTACATTTACAATGTATTTTTTCCTAATCCAACCTCTGAGTCAGAACATACACAACATAAACTGGATTTTAAGAGGACTTTATTATATTATTTCCACAGAACAAAGAGTTTCCACAAAACCAAGGCTCTTTTCATCTGTTAATTGGGCCCCCACAAGGGGCTCGCAACGTCTTCTCAAACACTCTCCAGATGGATCGTAGCGGCCATTAGACTTTGCTACAAAACAGCGAATGCTTACCGCCCAGTGACGATCCAAGCAGGCCCCACCAGGCTGCATCAGGCGTCATCAGCTGCATTCTGCCAAACTGTACCTCGATGGGACATCTGTCAGGCCACCACATGGTCTTCGGCTGACACCTTGGTGAATCACTACACTGTTGATACGAATTCAAGAAAGGAATCAGCAGTTGGAACAGCGGCGCTGCCTTCTCTGTTTCATTGATACACTCACACCCTCCTGCATCGGTGAGTAGCTCGCTATACTATCAATATGGGACTGCACAGAAGCCACGAAGATGAAGACAGGGTTGCACTTACCTGTAACTGATGTTTGTTGAGTGTCTTCTGTGCAGGCCCACGTTCCCTCCCTCCTGCCCCACTGTAAGCGCATTTGCCTTTTATGTTTATGCCTCCTGTGGCTCAGGAGGACTGAGGGAAATTGTGAGGGGCACTCCACCTCACAATCTGCATTTTAGGTGGGAAAACCTTTCCGCACGCGCAATAGAGGCGGAGCGCACTCTTACAGATTTAAAGAACTGAAGAAATCTCTCCGCGGCTGGCCTGTGCATGCACGGTCCCAACATGTGCCTGCACAGCAGTCACTTGACGAACAACAGTTCTAGAAATGTGCAATTCTGTTTTCCTCTGCCAAGTCTTCCTTGATGGTCTTCCTTCCAAGTACTGACCCTGCTTAGTTTCCAAGGTAGGGCTGTACCACACCACCGTCCCTCCCTAGAGCCCATACCAAATCTCATAATTGCAACTGGCATTTGACGGTGGGGGGGGGGGGGAGTGCACTGGAAGTGACATAACAGGACATGATTCACAAAGTGACGTTACAGCCCTGCTAAGCACAACCCCCCAAATCTCCAGGTATTTCCCAAGTTGGACCCGGGACCTGGCAACTCAATCCCACCCCACCCCCCTCAAATAACAGAGCCCTAAAAAACATTTTCCACAATAATTTAAATTGCCTTTTGATGGATATAGATTTGAAGAAAGGGATTTTATATACTACTTCTGTGCCTTTCAATATTACATGCCTTGCAGTTTTTCTATGCTTAGGAGCCAATGTAGTATTTGTAATGCAACCTGTAAGAATATGACACTTGAAACACTTGAAACAAGAAGAACAGAGAAGAATGTATGCTGACTAAAAAATATACTGCTTGTAGAGATGCACTTATAGAAATATTACACATATGATATATTAACCTATAGGATTCCAATAGGAATCAGTACCAGAGAGCCTTTTGTAGAAACTGATTTATGCAGCAAGCTGGGTCGGCCACCTGTGGCATTATCTCCCTCAAGGCTCCAAACCGGGAGAAAGGGCAGAAATGGGGGAAACATTCCTTTCTGCCCATGGACTTCAGTTATCTGAAGGCCCCCCCTAAAGCTGCCAAGATGAGACGTCACGGCGCCGTCGAAGGTAACATTAGCAAAAGGGAGGTGGGCAGGAGGAGGCAGGTGTCCTTCCAAGGGGAACAAGCACAAGGACAAGATAAGGAGCTGCAAATCTTGGAATTCCCCCAATTAAGTAGCTGACCTAAACTTGCTCTTCCAATCAAATTAACCCTAGACACCTGTGTCAAAGACTGCAAGCCAATAAGATAACAAATATTAGAATATTGTGATATTATTATAATTAACCTGAGGGTATAAATTGCTTTGCACTTCTATTGTATCTTTGATGAGCTTTGGACACAAGGAGACCACCTACTCCTGTGTAAAAGGGCTCCTCCATTGTTTAAATTAAACAATCATATATTGCTTCATTCTACAGGACTCCGTGGTGTGTGTGTGTCTCTTATTGTGATTGGCGAGAGGGACACCTAAGGCACAAGTTTGTGCATGACACTTTCTATATCTTTTTCCAGTCCTCTATTTTAACAAGATGGAATGACCAGAACTGTGGCCTGTATGGGCCATCTCATTGATTTCTCTAATGGCATGGTGCTTGCTGTTCTGTGCTGGCGGAAGAGACCAAAAAATAAAAATCAAAAACCTTTCAAAATAGCTAAAATTGCACCATCTACATGTAAGTCAGTGCAGAAGGAAAGGTGCATAGATTTCACCCCAACTTGGCTGAAGCTACAAGACCGTCTCTGGGCTTGGAAGGCCCTCGAAAGCCCAGCAACCCGATCGCATAGCCATTGGCATTAAACAAAAGCATGTCCAAGAAGGTCGGAGAAGCTCACAAGTCCTTTGCCCCTTGGGAAAAGGAGAAAAAGAAATCTCCGGACAAGACAAACTCTCGACATGTCTGCCTAATCCCGTATGGCTCCAAGATCTATCAGAAAAGTGGGCAACTTCGGCCTGTTTTGGCAGCAGAACTCACAAAGACGTACATCGTGGGATAGAAGCACTTCTGGAACAAGTCTCACATTTAAGCACATCAAGGAGAAAGCTTTGGAGGCACTAAAGCTATTTGAACTGAAACCATTCCTGTATCTAAACAAAAGCATTTAGGCAGTAATAACACTCACTACGCAGTGCCTGCAATCTGCTTGTTCTTCCTTCACAGCAAAGTCCCTTTTTAGCCTATCATAAATTACAGCTCTCTTCTTGAGCCCCCAAAATGGTGCACAAAAGAACTAGACCCATAGATAATTTTCTACATCATTGTCACTGGTATCTAACACTGTAAGCCAGGCTAATACACAAAAGAGCTCAAAGGTATGATAATCTAGGGCATACTTGGAAAACTGAAGTCTCCTTCCCAAGTCCTTGGATCTAGAATTGCCAACTGCCTGCGGGGGGAAAAAGATCCTCTTCCTAAACCTAAAAACGAGCTAAGGAGTAAGTTCCATTGAACTCACTGGGATGTACTTCTGAATATATATGCTATGTTGGTGACCCCTCACAAGGCCTTTCACACACCCTTTCCACCCACCCTCTTCCCAGGTGTGGGGCTTCCCAGACAGGTAAAGGCCGGGTGTCCATGGCTACACACCACCTGCCTGGCCTCCACTACAGCAGGCAGAGAGCCCTGACCCAAATCCTCACAGGGTCCCTCTCTCCCCTTCCTGAGGCTCCGCCAGACAGGTGGCTTGTTCCCTGTATGTACCTCCCCTCACCCAGCTGCAGGCCACGGATCTTTGGGGGAAACGGGAACTCAGAGGTGTTACCCCTATATGTACTCTGCTTCCATTTAAACTTGGCCCATTTAATGTGACCGGAGTGTCTGAGGCCTGTGATCCAGAGGAGTTAGCCATGTTAGTCTGTAGCAGTAAAATAGTAAAGAGTCCAGAAGCACCTTTAGGACTGACGAAGCATTTACCCAACCAAACTTACTAAAATGGGAGAATATGTACACCTATGAACAGCTGTTAGGAGAGGATGGAAAGCTAAAGTCAACCGAAGAACTAAAAGAACAGAGCATAGAGACAGGATGGCGGCTGAGAGCACAAATATAATCCAGATTTACTAAAGATAAAACACAGGGATTCTACATGGAACGATGCCCTTTCAATAAGCTGCTGTTAGAAACAAATGGAAAACTAATTAGAAAATTATATGCCTTCATGAAACAATTGAAGACAGAAGAGGAGGCCCTAAAAGATCGTATGGCAAAGTGGGAACAAAACCTGGGGCACGGCATAGATTTGGAGCAATGGCTACAGATATGGAGAACAAATATCAAAATAACAAAATCAGCCACCTTCAAAGAAAACCAATATAAAATGTTTTACAGGTGGTATGTGACACCAGGAAAATTAGCAAAGATGTATCCTGAAGTACCCAATAAGTGCTGGAAGTGTAAAGAGAAAACCGGCACCTTTTCCCATATATGGTGGCTATGTAAAAAAGCGAAGAAATATTGGAAAGGGATACATGAATTGCTGCAAGAGGTGCTAGAAATGAATATACCCTTCAAACCGGAAATGCTCCTACTAAATATAATACCGGAGGAGTTAAATAGGGAAAATAGATATTTGATAATCCATGTAATAACAGCAGCAAGAACAGTATATGCCAGAGACTGGAAAAATACAGATATACCAACAAAAGAAGAATTGATAGAGAAAATCTTAGAGACGGCAGAACTGGACACACAGAAATAATAAAAGAAAAAAACAAACATGATGGGAAACAAAAATGGACCCCGCTCTATAGATGGGTTGAACAGAAGTATAACATCGGGACATAACTGTATGTTTGCAAAACACAATTAAATGAATGAGGAAAGGAAAAAAAGTACTAGAATTAAAGGAAGTAGATTTACAGTGATGATAACTTAGTGAAAAATAATATAACTGTGATGGAATTTGTAGAGAAGAAATGAAATGCATAGTATATATTATGTAACCAAAAAATGTAAGATTTTTGATTAACTCTGCTATCAGAATAAGCTGGAACTAAAAACTATTTTTTTTAAAAAAAGGACTAACCAACTTTATTGTAGCATAAGCTTTCGAGAGCCACAGCCCATCTGACAAAGAGAGCTGTGGTTCTCAAAAGCTTAGGTTACAATAAAGTTAGTTAGTTTTAAAGGTGCTACTGGTCTCTTTGCTATTCTGAGGCCTGTGTGTGGGATATTTTCCCTTAGCCAATGATTTCAAGGCAGCCGGGGTTAACAAAACAAAAATAAGCTTTATCTGCAAGATGGAACATTGCAGTGAAGAATTTTAAACTAATAATAAACAAAGGGCCAAGCTACAAGTGACGAATGGCATTTGAATGGCAAGTGGATTGAGTGGAGGGCTAGTGAACAGGGAGAAACACACTTGCTGTTCAAGTGTCATTCGTCACTTGTAGCTTGGCCCAAAGTGGAGTTAAACAAAGCATGTTTGAGAGTATCAGATTAGTCCACGCGCTCCCATTGGCTGCTGCTCAAGAGAGGCGGAGCTGGAGCCAGCCCTGTCCGTCACACGTACTTAATGGGACTCCATGACATGGAAAGCTGGAGCTCCCCATTTGTTCAAGGTAAAGCAGATGTTTCTCCAGGCCTGTTGACAACCGTCCTTGAATCCTTGTAATTATTTAAAGCAGGCCTGTAGAATCAGGAAATCTGTTGCAGTTTCAGGTGGGTAGCCCTGTTGGTCTATAACAGAAGAGCAAGTTTCCAGTCGAGTAGCACCAACTAGATTTCCAGGGGGCGAGCTTTCGAGATTCAAAGGTATCTGAGGGCCAAGCTACAAGTGACGAATGACACTTGAACAGCAAGTGTATTTCTCCCTGTTCACTTGCCCTCCACTCAATCCACTTGCCGTTCAAGTGTCATTCGTCATGTGTAGCTTGGCCCTGACAAAGGGAGCTTTGACTCTTGCAAGCTCAAAATCTGTTGCAGGCTCCCCCATCTTTCTAGTGTTGGTCTGGCCTTGCTGGGTCCGCTAGGCCCTCAGATACAGCAGGCAACTCTGGGAATGACGCGTGCACAGAACATGCTCTATTAACTACAAGAGGAAAAGCGCTAACGCCCCCCCCCCCACACACACACACGTACACTTGTTCTCTTCCTGCTGCTGCTAAGACACCTGTAATCACACCACGGGGTCCGGTTGGATACCAGGCTGCAGTCACAGAATCACAGGATCACAGAGTTGGAAGGGGCCACACAGACCTTCTAGTCCAACCCCCAGGGAAGCAATAAATTCCTGAGCCGGGCCTGACTTTGAACACTAAGAGCCAAGCTACAAGTGACAAATTACACTTGCCTGGCAAGTGAACAGACTCACGTGTATTCCTCCCTGTTCACTTGCCCTCCACTTGCGCAAGTGAATGGCAAGTGAACAGGGAGGAATACACGTGAGTCTGTTCACTTCCCAGGCAAGTGTAATTCGTCACTTGTAGCTTGGCTCTCAGCGTGGATGTTGAAGTCTCCCAGAACTTCACCTCTTAGGGCCAAGCTACACATGACGAATGACACTTGAACGGCAAGTGGATTGAATGGAGGGCAAGTGAACAGGGAGAAATACACTTGCTGTTCAAGTGTCATTCGTCACTTGTAGCTTGGCCCTGAGATTGTCTTGTGCACACAGGAGAAGTTAGGGGTGAGTGACTCCTCTAGTGCAGGAAACGCCAACCTTTTTTTTAGCCTGGAAGCCCCTCTGGAATTGAGAAAAACGTTGGTTGGTACAACCACAAAACAGCTGCCACAGGAGGCAGATCCAAACACCAAATGTTACGGAGTAGGCATTAATAGTAATTCTTCAGTATTTCAGGCAGAAGTTCTTTTTAATAGGATACCCTTTAAAATGAACATGTTGCTTAAAATATTTTGTTGCATACGACTTCAGTCATGCATTGAAGGTCCTTGTGCTGTGGTGGCAGCTGCTATTGAAACAACTTTTTAAAAATCTGCACAGCCAATCAGATCTCCAGCAGCCAGTCAGAAGCCCTGCTGGAGAAGAGCCCCACCTGGCCCCCACCTATGTTCTAAAAACACTTTGTGGGTGCCAGGTAACGTGTCGGCTGGCACAATGGCGTCCACAGGTGCCACATTGGGAACCCCTGCTCTCTAGAGCAGCAACAACACAGTATCTACCCGTCTGTAGAGCCACCAAGAAAAAACTCAAGGGATACATTCCGGACACTCTCTGAGAGCAGGACCACAAGTGACACCTGACACAGGTTGGACACTTGCCAGCTTCCCTCAAGTTTTGATGGGAAATGTAGGCAGCTTGGCGGAATGTTGGACAAGTGACAGTTGAAAAGTCCATTGGACAGCAGTCAGAGAGTCAAGCTGCAAGACCAGGATGCCTACATTTCCCATCAAAACTTGAGGGAAGCTGACTAGTGTCCAACCTGTGTCAGGCGTCACTTGTGGTCCCGCTCTGAGAGCCAAACTACAAGTGATGTCTTACACAGGTTGGACACTAGTTGGCTTCCCTCAAGTTCTGATGGGAAATGTAGGCATCCTGGTCTTGCAGCTGTAATGGAGAGCCAAGCTGTAAAACCAGGGCGCCTACATTTCCCATCAAAACTTGAGGGAAGCCGACTAGTGTCCAACCTGTGTAAGACGTCACTTGTAGTTTGGCTCTCACTCTCAGCCAAGGAAGAATCAGGTTGCGGTGTGAGGTCACTTTAATTGTTCAAAACAGTGACGCTACATTAGACCATTCATGTACTGCTCGGGGAGGGGAGGATTTTCTCCACACTACCATAACACCTTGTATTTTAAAAAAAAACCTGTCCAAAGGGAGCAACCTACAAAGTGACACCTTTAGAATCTTTGTCAACAGAGAGTATTGTTTAAAACGGGTGATACTGACTAATAACCGCTAGACACATCAGGTTTCACAG
Source organism: Eublepharis macularius (assembly GCF_028583425.1). Classification (NCBI taxonomy): domain Eukaryota; kingdom Metazoa; phylum Chordata; class Lepidosauria; order Squamata; family Eublepharidae; genus Eublepharis; species Eublepharis macularius. The sequence goes on from NC_072790.1 coordinate 8,335,790, forward strand.
CTCTGGTAACAACCGTCCTGACTGTGTGCATTGAACAAAACTGAAACTTTAGTAATGTAACTGTGAATAAGCTATATTTATTTTCTTTCACCAGGGTTCTGGCCAGGAATAACAAGAAAAGATAACACCGCTCCATCCTCTGAGCTTGACATTTGCCATTTTTTTACGAGGGGGGGGGGACGTAACATGACTCAGACCATTTTCGCAACAACAAATATAATAAAAGGTTGAGTCTTCTTAGTATAGCCTTTCTCTGTCCCAAAGTTTACTTTCTCACCATCCATTTTTAATTATCAGATGTCAGACACGTAGTCTGGAGATCAGTTGTAATTCCAGGAGAACTGGTTAATACCCTATGGAAAAGTTAATGGCCACTTTAAGGGGCCCCAATTCAGAATGGTAATGTTTTCCGCTGGCATTGGCATGTCAGACTAGGGGAGGCAGGTTTGAGCCCTTACTCTGCCCTGGAAGCTCGTCAGGTGACCTTAGGCCAAGCAGTCGCTTTCAGCCTAACCTATTGCACAGTGTTGTTGCTGTGAGGATAAAATGGGGACGTTCTAGCTGCTCTGGGTCACCGTTGTGGAGAAAATTTAAATTTAAATCAATCAATAAAAATCCTCCACACCAGGCCACCCTTGCAGCTGTAATAAAAACTTCAATAAACGCATAAAATCCATTTGTGGATCTCTCACAGTGAGATTGCATTAACAATTCACAAACTTTTATTTTTATGTATACCCTGTTTATTCTCCCAACGATGACCCAAAGTGGCTCAGTCACAACATCACTCTCTTCTCCTCCATTTTATGCTCACAACAACCACCCTGTGAGTTACATTTGGCTGAGAGAAGAGGACCGGCCCAAGGTCAGAAAGGGGGGAGTGGAACTGGCACCGCCCAGATCCTGGTCCAGCCGTCAGAGACGCCTCCAGCATATCTGCCATGGGTTATGGAGTCCTTGCTGCAGTGTGTAGTGGACCTCTGAGAACATGCAGAGGGGACCTCTTTTGCTGCCTGGTTGCTAGCTGCTTATCTTGCAGGTGTTTTGGTTACAGTTTCCTGGCCGGCCTGAGAACGTGGCCTTGAAGTTCCAGCTGAGACTGCACCAATCTCCTAAGAGACTGAGCAGAGCTCATCCTTTCCCTCCTCCTCTCTCTCTTGGCTCCCTGGCTCAGCATTCCAAAATCCTAATGGACATTCTTTCCTGCTGGGGGGGTGGGGACCGTGCCCTATAATTAACCTTGCTTTGCTACCTTGCGTCACTTCAAGCAATGATCCTGCCTGACCATCTCGATACTGGTATTCTTCTTTAATAAAGTAACTTTGACTCATACACCTGAGTGATGCAGTGAAGGGCTTGGGGAAATTACCTGGCAAGACCGGACACCAACATTCTTACTACTAAGCCACACAGGCCACCCAGCAGCCTCCAGGGGAACGTCCACAGGGTCTGTTGCAGCCACCAGAGCTGATGAGGGAACGTGTCTTTGCCAGACATCACCTTGGAGGACTTTTCACACTCGAGTTCATTGTTCCTTTGGCATTCTGGATTTTAAGCTTGCTGGTTTACCAACTAGACATGGCTGCAAAAAAAACCCAAGTGCTGTATTCTGCCCTCTGCCCTATTGGAAATGGGGGCTCTGAGACAATAATAACTCTTTATGTACTGTGTCGTGCTTTCTTTGGCAAATAAATTACGTAGCTGAGAAATTATGCCTAAGGTACAGTATCAACTGTGATCTATGCATAGTCATTTTCTGCTAAAGGCGCACATTTGCTCTACTGCGTAAATCTTACAGCAGTTTGTCCAACAGGCATTTTGAGTTTGATGGCTGTGAAGACATTTTTTTGCTGCAACTGAGGATGAAAAGGGCCCGACTTTTGAAAAAGGCAGGATGTGGACCCCCCCCGCCAATAGGTAGCCTGGCTTTCACTGACAAGTGGGTACGTTTTGTGGGCTGAGCAAATCCCAGAGTTGGCAGCAGATATTTCAAGTTACCCGACCCTTCGACGCCGACCGATTTCCACAGCGATCTCATCCACTTCCACTTCCCTGCGCTGACAGCTGTCCAAAAAGATTTGCATGCCAGTTGTGATAAAATTAGGGAGAAGGGGGCTTAGAAGAATAAACCCTTACTGTATTTCAAAAAAAACTATGTGAATGTTTTCAGGCTCGTGAAATGGACTTCTTAATTTATGGCTTTGCTGGAGACACAAATTTCAGATCTGCCATGAAGTGTATTCAGGGTTGTACTGATGTGTACTGCAGGGTTTGTACAAAACCCTCATGAAGAAGGCTCTCTGGGAAAGTTTATTCCTGGGATTACCAGTTCCACGTGGACTAATAGCCATGTGGGTCGGAAAACTGCAGTGGGGTGGGGTAAGGGGATGAAATGGCCGTTTTTGCCTCCTCTGTCAGTGGAGCACCACTAGTGGAAGAAAGGGGTGTTTTCATCCTCTTTGCACTCCTCAGCGTAGTGCCCCAAGGCTATTAGTCCTTGAGGGTCCCAGTTACAAACTTTCTCAGGTCCAGAAAAGACTGTTTTTGTGGGGAGAGAAACACAGGAAAGAGCCCTTGTCCTTGAGTCCACAGATTACTGGATCCAGCCCTATACTTCCTCCAGGTAGTACATTTTCCTTATTATTAACAAAGATCATACTGAAAAGAAGACTGAACTTATCACAGAAATTCTTAGGGGTCTTTTGGTGACTGGAGAGACTGATGTCCGTTGAGGCATACAATTTTGTGAGCCAAGACCTACTGTGTCAAATGCAAGAAGAGAAGTTTCTCTCCCTCCCCCCCACCCCCGTCTCCCTTCCTTCCTTCCTAGAAAAATACCCATCTGTATCTGACCCCATTGTGCATTTTTAAAAATCCTTTGTTCGAAATTAGGTATAATGAGAAAGAAAAGAGGAAAGGCAAAGAGTCCAAAGAGCTTCAGATGTTGCTGATGTGCCATTAAACCACGTGACAGGAGTTGTGTGGGGTTTGGGGTATTTTCATCTTCAGGGATTAGCACATAACATTGGTTTTAAACTAGGATTTAAAGCATGACTGACACTTGCATGAAAATCACCCTGGAAGAGATTAGCACCCCCTATCTAATCACCAGCCAGCTGCTTTAATTTTGAATGTAAAGCTTCAGCACCATAAATTATTAAAAGTGCACTACGGTCAAGTAACAGGAAATGAGCTTTTGAAAGATTACTATAAAAGGACACATGGAAAAGCCTTTTGGATGGCGGTTATTTCAGAAAAGGATGAGAATATCATTTTAATGGCCTTTGATTTAGAGACTACATGTGGCCTATGGGAAGAATACCTCTGTTCCCTAATAAAAAGAATACAGTAATACCTCCTTTAATGCTGTAGATATCTTCCCGAAAACAGAGTGCTGTGTGAAACAGCTTTATAGGAAGTGACCATATAACACTGGCCTAACGCTAAACAAGATTCCTGTTGGAGCACACACTTGTCAAAATTAGACCTCATTAAAGAATCCAAAAGTAAAAGCTCCATGTGCCTCCACCAAGTGGATTAGAATCAGCAGGAATTCTGTTCACCCTCAGAAAACTGACCATTCCTAATGTAGGTTACACTCAGGTGATTCACCGTGTTGTCCACCATTTTGTTCAAATTACAATATCTAATATAGCTGAGCTTGTTTTCTAGTTTGTGTGATGAAAGAGTCCGGTAAAACGCAGTAGAATGAAGTACATAGAACTCCTGTCCTACTCCGTGGCCACAGACCTATGGCATCCCACAGGGTTCGATGTTCTCCCCCATGTTGTTTAATATTAACATGAAGCCCCTGGGAGAGGCTATTGGGGAGTGTGGGCTGCAGTCTAACCCAGATGCAGGTAGGGCTACCCTTTGAGATGGTTCAGGACAGAGCGGCTGCAAGTGCAGCAAGCTGCAGCTAGAGTGCTGGAACAGGCCAACTGTCAGGAACCTGCTGTGACCCCAATATTACAACAACTACAACGGCTACCAATCATCTCCCAGGCATTGGTTCTGTCCTATAAAGGCCTACATGGCTTGGGAGTGGGTTATCTGCAGGACGGTCATCTACCATACACACAGAAGTTAAGATCAAAGGAAGGAGATCTCTCGACTGCCCCAGCAACCAAAAATGCTTGGTTGGTGAGTACACAGGAGCAGCTTTTTCGGTGGCAGTCCCAAAATTGTGGAACAATCTCCTTAAGGGTGTGCGCCTGGCCTCTTCGCTCTCTAGTTTCAGGAGGCAGCTGAAGACTATTTCACTTAAGATAGATTTTTAAAATGTAATTTAAACTGAGTTTTTAACATGTGTTTTGGTTCTTTTAATTGTTTTACATTGTAAAAACTGTTTCATTTGTTTATATTTTATACTGTAAGCCACCTTGAGCTTCTTCTTGGTAGAAAATCAGCTAATAAATATTTTGCTTGCTTGCTCGCTTGTTTGTTTGTAGTCCTTTTTCACTGAGACTCAAGGCGGACTACGCAGTGTGAGTCAGTACAGTCAGTATCAAAGACATTTCAATAAACCATGTAATACAAATTTGCAAAGATTTAAAAACCAACAGAAATCCAATACAGGCTAAGAAAGAGTATCACAGAACCAAGATCAATTGAAACACTTTATATCAGTTTTTGCCTTGGTTCATTTTCACAGCTTTTCTTTTTCCTTTGCTGAAATCCAATACAGAGCTGAAGAAATGTTGAAACAGAGCACAAGCAATTCTACAACTCACATATTAAACAACGCAGGAACTACCCAGCAGGATCAAACAAACTGAAACAGAACCCAAACAAGTCAGAAGTGGTGCTGGTTGGGAAGACAGAGACCTTGAAGGACACCACGCACTCCACTTTGGATGGCATTAGCCTGCTTTTGCAGACTCGAGAGCCTCGGGGTTCTACTGGATCCAGCGTTACGCCTAGAAAGGCGAGTTAAGGCAGCTTGGAAGATGGTGCAACATGCTGCAGCCCAGCTACCATCAGGAGCTAGGAGAATCGTGATGACTATTACTCCCATTCGACAGTCACTCCATTGGCTGCCTATAAGTTACTGGGCTCAACTCAAGCTACTGGCTGTCACCTACAAAGCTCTTCACGGCCTCAGACCATTCTATCCGCGGGACTGCTTCTCTCCCTATTCCACCACGGCAGCTCTGCTCATCTGAACAGGGCCTTCTGCAAATGGCCCCTTGTACACGGACAAAATCAACAGCTGCCCACACTCCTGCATTCTCTCTGGTGGCCTCCACTTTATGGAATGCTCTACCTTGGGAACTCCCGCTCTACTACCTTGGGAACTCCCGCTCTACTACCTTGGGAACTCCCGCTCTACTACCTTGGGAACTCCCGCTCTACTTCTGCAAACAATGCAAAACTGAATTATTCAAGAGGGCTTTTAATAAATAAATAAAATTCAGTAAAATCAAAACAGAGGCAGCGTGTATTCAAAATGAGTGAAGACAACACCAAACCCAAATAAACAAATGAAATCAGAATAGAGTAACTGTGCATAAGCTATCATGTAGTAACACTGTAACATAGCCAAACCTGACTGGCTGTACCATTTCATAGTGTCCTCATGGTTACTGGAGGATCCCTGACTGGGTGGGATCATACGATGAAAAAGCCCGGTCAGTTTTTTTAAATGGTGCCAAAGCAAGAGCAGGTCAAGGAAACAACAGCTGTCAAAAAGCATGGAAGAATTCACAGCAGCATAAATGGAAATATGCTTTGGGGGGACATTTTGATATCCCTCAAATGGCAACTGCCACAGCAAAAACCGAATCTCATGAAAATTCAGTACAGCCGTTGTTTAAAATAAACCCTCAAAGCTAGGAAAGTAATCTTTTGTTACTGTTGTAGAAGAGATACAAGCTCATTTTTAAAACAGTGTTATGTAGTCTGGAGTAGAAAATGAAGTCTATTTCCTACCCCAGCAATTAAGAGCACAGCATGGATTTCATAGCCTCGGTTTCTCAGACTGGCACGCGGAAGGTACCCAAGCAACTCTGAGGCCTGGTTTTAATGGCAAACTGCTACCCAGCAATTTGAATTGCGGAGCGAAGGAACCCCTTGGGACTTGGGGACAATCCTAGCATATTTCCCATGGACGCCACACTGGCACCACAGAAAATGTTATTTTCTCTCTACTGGAGAAATTGCAGGAACCGTTAATTACGTGAATCTTTTATTAGACTTAATAGCCCTTCACCCACACAAAAAGAGCATTAAGTTTGACCCAAAGTGAGCCAGATTATTGGACCTGTCAAGATGATTTCTTGGTTGAAACAATGGGAATGGACTAAAGCAGTGATTCTCACACTGTAGGTCCAGGACCCAAAAGTGGATCACAAGTTTTCTCACAGGTGGGTCCCATGCCCAGGAGGGAAGGGCGAGTTGGAGGCGGTGGCCCTGGGAGGTGTGATGGCGAATTTGGGTTTCTCTCAGGATCAGGTGCAAACGGCCCATGAAATACAGGCTGTTGCACAGTAAAGCTCTATATTTATAAACAGTAAATGTGAAAAACAGAATGCAGGAGGTATGAAAAAATACTAAGGTCCAGGGACCATGTCATAATATGATACTGAAGATTCTTTCATTCCATCTGAAGAAGTGGGCAAAGTCCATGAAAGCTTACGCTGAAATAAAAAATTTTAGGCTTTAAAGTACCACCAGATGCCTGTATATATTAATGTGAAGGCGTGCATGCTGGGCAAAGGTACATTGCACTTTCTCCACACAACTAGGAATCCTCCTTTCCCAGGGCTCTGACTCATACAGAGCAAGCCCTGCTCAAGTGTGCATATTTAGCTTGGGGGCAAAGCCTTCCAGCCTGCTCCCTCTTCTCCAAACATTGATTCTGCTTAGAAGCTCCCTGGAAACGGGGCGCCCTGTGGAGCCCTGTGGGTATCACATTTTTTGAAGTGGGACCTACTTCCAAACTTACTGTATGTTCAGGGATCCACTTGCAAAGTAACTCCATGCTATATTCCCTTTTCTCAACATTAAACTCAGGAACTTCACATTGGTTAACAATGAACAAGTTTATAGTTTATTTTTTTACGTTTAGCATTAATAAATATATAGCAAGATTGAGCAGTGGGCTATATTTAATGGCCATTTCACACAATTTGCCCTACAGCGTCCCTCAGCTTCCCCTCCCAGCTCACCCTATTCCCTCCTGGCCTTACAATCCATCTGCACTTCTAATTTTCTTTATTTAAACTATAAACTATAAACAATGACAATAACTATAAACAATAAACATAGAGGATAAGAAAAAGCACAACATTCTAAACAAAAGATACACTAACAATACATAAACAAGTTATATATATATTGCTGCTGATGAACCGGTTCGAGGTTCGTGGTTCATGGGCATCAGAATGTCCCCCGTTGGACTTAGAGAGCTCATATTCCCAGGGAGTGTTTAGCAGGCTCTCCTCCAGCCAGCATCCAAGTTTGGTCAAGATTGCAATAGGGATCTTGGAGTTATGCCCTCTCCAATCTGAGGGCCCCAGGAAACTCCCATTTGATACAATTAGAGCCACCAGTTGACGTTGGCCCAGTGTACAAAGGGTTGGCCGTCAGAACTGCCTATCAGGGTTTGCAGGGATGAGATTGGAGTGCCCATGGCTACAGAACACTCCCCTTCCCCCTCCCTCCCCCCGGGTGTCTTCTTCCATGTAACCAATTGTAACCAATTTGCAGCTCCATGGTTGGAAGGAAGACCTGCCGATCAAGGTAAGCTGGGCTTCGATTCAGGTTTCTAGGGCGACAGAAGGAGTGCAGACAGAGTTCAGGCATTCCCCCCGCTCCATTTCCAAGGGAATTGATTGATGGTGCCTGACTGTCTGGCTTCACGAACCGCAGGCGAACGCAATGAACCGGGCCTCTTACGAACGCTGGTTCGTTGGCCATGGACCCTCACAAACCACCGGTTCACGAACAGACAATCAGGCGGTTTGTGGGTTTTTTGGGTTTGTAATGCAGTTCGCGCCCATGTCTAGTTCTGATTGTCTCCACAACAAATATGTATCTTTTCTAGAGTTTCACTTATTTTAAGTTAATCATTAGAGCCCTTTTTTCTATTGTTCATGTTTCTTAATCCATAAATCCAGATGTCATCAAATCCTTATTATCCTTATTGTCCTTTCTCTAATCAATTAAGTAAGTTTTGCCATTGACGCAAACTCCAAAACTTTTGTCCACCATTTCTCCACTGTAGACAATGTTGAGGTTTTCCACTTTTGTGCATAAAGTACTCTTGCTGTTGTAATTAAGTATAAAAACAAAGTTCCAAAGCTTTTTTCCAACTGGCTGTCCATTATTCCCAACAGAAAATTCTCCGATTTCAACTGAATTTTAATTTTCAAAATCTTCTGAATCGATGATTGAATCTGCAACCAGAAACTCTTTGCTTTCTTACATGTCCACCACATATGAAAAAAATGTTCCTTCTTGAGTGATTCCGCGCACATTGGATAATGCACTTCCCATCCTCTTTATAGATCATTTGGAACGGATTTATTTGTGTGCGGAACAAAAAATCCACCTCAAATGATTGATAAAGTGCATTGAAAGTGCATTATCCAACGTGCGCAGAATCAGCCCTTGTTTAGCATATTTCCAACATACATTTGAAGCACTGTTATATATTCTAGCCAATTTTTCAGCAGTCATATACCAACGATACATCATTTACAAAATTTTCTTTAATACTCAAGCTTAATGTAAATTTCAACCCCTTTGTCCACATATTTTCCCATTGCTCCATTAATATGTCATGTCCACAATTTTTTGCCCATTTAATCATACATTCTTTTACTTGCTCTTCTTCCATCTCAAACCTCAACAAAAGTTTATACATTTTAGAAATAACATGTTCATCATTTGTACAAAGGGCAATTTCAAATTCAGTTTTAGATTTCTCAAAGTCATAATGACTCTTGTCTAGTTTGAATCTCTCCAAGATTTGCATATAACGAAACCACTGGCAAGCGTGCCCTTCTGCTGCTAAGTCCTCTCTTGATTTAATTTTAACTTGGCCTTGAGATAATTCCAATAAGTCCTGATAAGTTAACCCTTTAGGTGGACTCACCATTGCCCTTCTAAAATGAGCTTCTTGCGATGTATTCATTCCATACTCTCAAAATGGCATGCCTTACATAATGATTATTAAACTCTGCTTTGGCCTTAACTTCGTTATACCATAGATACTCATGCCACCCAAATTTTAAATCATGCTCTTCAAGGTCGAATAGTCTTCTACTTTTTAACAGTATCCATTTCATCATCCAAACCAAACAGTTAGCCGCAAAATATAATCTCAAATCTGGTAGACCCAAACCTCTTCTTTCCTTTGCATCCTATAGAACCTTCAATTTAACACTTGGTTTTTTGCCTTGCCATATAAATCTCGATATATCCTCCTGCCATTGCTTAAATGGTGCCTCTGTTGTCAACACTGGAATTGTCTGAAATAGGAATAACATTCTAGGTAAGGCATTCATTTTAATTGTAGCTTTTCTTCCCAACAATGATAATTGAATCTTATCCCATCTTAACACATCCCTTTTAATTTCATTCCAAGTCTTAATATAATTATTTTGGAATAACATACAGTTCATATTTGACAAAGTATTTTACCTTTTTCTCAATTTTGAACCCTGTTTTGCTCTCAAGTTTCATTTGGTCTTGTACATCCATACTTTTAGTTAAGACTTTGGTTTTCTGCTTATTACCCTTAAAACTGGCCACTACACCAAATTCTTTCAACTTTGTCATTAAGGTTTCAATTCCCTTTAAAGGGTCCTCCAAAACCCAAATCCATCTGCAAGGACATTGCAACCCACTCTCAGGTCCCGACATGCAGTGTGAGAACCTCTGCTGCAGGGATAGCCAATCAGCGCCTCCTTAAGATGGCAGCTGCCCTTACTTGAAGGAGATATTGATGTACCCAACAATCAGCTCTAAGTTTCTCCTAGGATGATTTCACCAACCAGGAAGGGACTCAAGACTACATGGATTCCACTGCATTAATGTCCAATAGTTCCAAAAAGGGTTGCCAACCTCCAGGTGGGGGTGGAGTCCTCTCAGACTAGAGAGATCAGCAGGGATTTTTTTCTGGGGAAAGAGGTGGGGGAACTCTCACCCAGGGCAACTCCCAGGAGGAAGTGGTGCACCTCTCAATACATGTGCACATGCAAAGTGCATGCACTCCCAGGCCTGCATGATGACATCACTTCCTGGAAGTGACATCATCACGCAGGCCATGGCTGCCCCGGGAGCACTCCTGTGCTCCATGGGGGGCCCGATTTGGCCTGATTAAGGCTAAATTTGGTCTGGATTGGGCATGAATTGGCCCAAAATGGGTCGCTCCACTGCAGGGGAGCACTCCCCTATCTGGCAATGGCCAGATCTGGGATATTTTGGGCCCAAAATGGCCCAGATCATCCTGGAACAGGCTGCTGTCGCATGAGAGACCAATCCCCGACCTGACAGCAGCCTGAACCTGACTGTTTAGGGCCCTATCCAGGTATTTTGGGCCCAGATTGGGCTAAAATGGGCCTGAAACAGCCCAGATCAGCCTGGAACAGGCTGCTGCCACATGGGAGAGCACTCCCCTGCCAGGCAGTGGCCCAATCCTGGCCATTTTGGGCCCAATCCTGGCCATTTGGGGCCTGAATAGGGCCCAAAATGGCCACAAGGAGCCCAAAATGGGCAGGATCAGACCACTGCCAAGTGGGAGTGTTCCCCTGCCTGGAATAGGCCTAATCCTGACCATTTGGGGCCCAATCCTGGCTGTTTTGGACCTGATACTGGCCATTTATGGCCAGAATTGGGCCAAAAATGTCCAAAGGGGCCCAAAATGACCAGGATCAGGCCCCTGCCAGGTGGGGGAGTCTTCCCCCTCCTGGCAGGGGCCCGATGCTGACTGTTTCAGGCCCAATCCTGGTCATTTTGGTCCCAAATTGAGCTCAAAATGTCTGAAAGAGGCTCCAAATGGACAGAATCAGGCTGCTGCCTGACGAGGGAGTGTTCCTCTGTCCAGCAGAGGGCCAATTGTGGCTGTTTTGAGCCTGATCCTGGCCATTTTGGGCAGGGGATGGTTTCTCCGCCCAGCAGCAGCCTGTTCTAGGCTGACTTGGGCCCAATACAGGCCATTTCAGGGCCGTTTTGGACATTTTGGGCCTATTTAGGGCCTGAAATGGCCCTGATCAGGGCCGAAACGGCCGTTTCTGCACCAATCTTGGCCATTTTGGGCCCTAAATGGGCTCAAAAGGGCCCAAAGGGCCCAAAAACTGCCCGGATTTGGGCCAAAACAGCCTGGAACGGGCCACTGCCAGGCAGGGGAACCCACCAACGCCTGGCACCAGCCCAATCCAGGCCATAAATGGGCCCAAAATGGCATCAAAATGGCCCAAATCAGGGCCAAAACAGCCCAGAACAGGCTGCTGCTGGGCAAGGAAACCCTCCCCCATCTGGCAGCAGCCTGATCCATGCTGTTTTGGCCCTGACCCTGGCCATTTTGGCCCCAAAATGGCCAGGATTGGGCCCAAGTCGGCCTGGAATGGGCCACTGCTGAGCGGGGGAACCATTCCCCACCTGGGAGTGGCCCTATCCAGGCCTTTTTGGGCCCTATCCAAACCCAAACATGCCCCAAATGGCCAAAACACAGCATTTTAAAAATACCAACGTGACACCCGTCATGTGTGTATTTTAAAGAGGTGCTGGAATGCTATTCCGTGGAGTTCAGGCTCAAAAAATGCCCTGGAGGTCAGTTCTCCTGGAGAAAATGGCAGTCTCAGAGCATGAACGGTATGATATCACATCCTTACCGAGCTCCTCCAGTCCCCAAATTCCACATTCCTCAGGCTCTGCCTCCAAATCTCCAGGAATTCCCAACCTGGGTTGGCAACCCTAGTTCCAAGCAAAGAGAAGAAACCAATGCCTCTAGCACCTCTGGCCTTTAAAAAAGACTGTGAATACCTGTTAACTATCGCCTAATTACTTTAAAAGAAACAAACTAAAATGTTCATTTACCACTCTACCAAATTAATTAGAATGAGCTTCTTTTTACCTTAATTACTTGTCTGCCTCTGTCTTTCTGTTTGCTCGCTACACAATCAGAAAAATATTTCTGCCAGCCACCACTTAAAATTGGAAGCTATTATTCTAAGCAAATGTACTAGGGACAAAAATAGAGGAATTCATTACAAGCTAATGCTACTGGATAATTTTTGTTTCAAGTGCAGCCTATCTATGCGCTCATGAGATGTCTGTGATTCAACAATCAGGAGGAATTAAAATGCTTTCCAACTGATGCTATATAAAACCGTCTCATTAAAAAAAATGACTGAAGTTCAAGCAAAAGGGATTCGTCTCTGCCTCATGAGCTCTGGAAGATCATTATTCCAGCCCAATTGAAAAGGGAGCTAATTAGAAGTCATTATTTTAGTTGGAGGAAAGTTGCATGAAACAATGAGCTCTTTAAGAGACACGAGCGCCGTCTCCCATGAATGCCGCCCCCCCCCCGCCCCTCTGATCACAGCTTCTGCTTCCTCAGGGTGGCCGCCATCTCTTGGTTCCCAGTGCCTAAATATCACCTCTTCTGCTGGGAGAAGTCATTTGGAGATTTAGAGTTATGTCAATGCTTAATATCAGCAACAGCAGTAAGGGGAGGGCTTTTGTCCAGCAAGTCTAATCAGCCATTGGAGATTCGACTGGCTATGCAGCTTGGTAAAAGCATTGCTTTGGCAGCAACTGTGACTGAAAGTAAACTATGGCAGCCATTTTGTGGATGACTCGGCTTCCTGTGGCAGCCATTTTGTGGCTGTGCCCACCATCCCGTGTCAGAATTCCAAAGGTGGCCACAGGCCCCAAATGCTCGGGGACCCCTTTACTGTGAACTAGAGGAACGTCCTGCCGCCTAAGGAGCCTTCCACCTGCCTTCTGTTGGAGAAAGAGATGCTCAAGTTGAAGAAATCTCCTTAGGCTGGAAGAAGGCTTTAGACATTGCTTAGTGGAGTGGTAGGATACAGGCTGGTCTTTCTGTTAAGGGGTTTTTGGGGACCCCTCCTCTAAAATTAATATGTGAGCATTCATTCTCGCAAAACACCCACACAAGAGGCAAACCTGCCTCGGTGGCAAATTCTTTCTCCCTCACCTCTGAGATTAAACTGCAGGTCAGCCGGATCTCATAGTAAGTGAGAAAGTTCTTTTCAAATTGCAAAATCCTCTTGTTTTCATTCCATAACTAAGATTTTAGCCTTGGACAAGCCTCTTCCCAGAAGTATTTCGAACTTCTAACAAAGTATGGCTCCAGGATTTGCATGGATGGCATGAAGAAGCTGGCCAGAGAGATACAGGTGGTGAGGGAAGGCGGGGGGAGTAGATGCAAACCAGTTGCAAAGTCATGAAAGATGCGGAGCGCACAATCCAGGCTGGGTGCGGCCCCCTTCCTGCCCCATAGCTGAATCTGCATGGGGTGGGATGGGATTCAGATTCGGCTATGGGGCAGGAAGGGGGTCACACCCAGCCTGGATTGGGCGCTCCACCTCTTTCGTGACTTTGCAACTGGTTTGCATCTACTCCCCCCCTCCCCTCCCCACCTGTATCTCTCTGGCCAGTTTCTTCATCCCTTCCATGCACGGGGCCTTACCACTGCCTTGGAGCTCCTGAGGAGCCCGAGGAGCCCACTGCCACTGCAGGAAGGCTCAGCACGGCGGCAAGGCCCTCCCAAGGTCCTGCAGCGGCCAGGGGGGCTGGGCTCCCCACCGCCTCTGTAGGGCTTTGGAAGGGTCACATGCAAGCCAAGCAGTGCCCGAGGGGCTGGAGGAGGAGGGAGCCTGTCATGGGCTGGGCCCACCCAAACACTAGCACAAAGCCAAAGGAGTGTTCAAGATTCAAAAGCCAGGTCCAGTCCATAGTCAGAGCACACGGTAAATGCCAGGGGTGTGTCCAGAGTCCAAAAGCCAAGTCCAGTCCAGTCTGTAGAGCGTCAAGTCAAGGTGCAGGCAAGAACAAGATGCAAGGTTCAAGGAAGTGGTCGCAGGTCATCAGCACGTTGCTTCCACGCCTGGCAGTTTCTCCAGACTGGCTTTTATAGCCAGGTGTGGTTTTCAGCCACCTGCTGGGGCTCCATCCTGACGCTACTCATCGTCGCTCTCCAGCAGCTGGCGTTGGCTCAGGAGACGAGCACTGTGCCGTCTCTCCTGCAGTTCCAATCTCTGGCGTTGTCTGCGGCGTTCTTTGAGTGTGGGTGAACTTGGGGAGGGGGTGGAGGCCCTTGGCTGGGCTGCACCTGTAGCCTTGGAGGTCCCTGGCTGAGCTTCCCCTGTGGTATGGGGGCCAGAGGGTGCTGGTGCCTCTGCCTCAGCTGCTGGCTGTGAGCTCTGATCATCCAACAGCTGTTGTTCCTGATCACCGGCTTCTGCCGAGTCAGGGCTCGGGCTGGCTACACGGAGCTCCTCTTCTCCTGGCTGGCTACATGAGACTCCTCTCCTCCAGAGGAGACCTCACCCTCACTGGCCCACGACAGAGCCCCTGATCCCTTCCCTGATCACCCCCCCCACACACACACACACAACTGATGCCATGGGGGGAGTCACCAGAAGGAGGAAAGCACTGCTAGGGCTCGTTGTATTTTCCCAAACAACAGGCCTTATAGGTAGTCCGGTATAAAATCATTGTGCACATATTTCTCCTGAGCTAAAGGTCACCCGTACTGTAGGCTGCAGCTCCCTTCCAAGGTTCCACTTAAAGCACTGGTTATGGGGTTTATAGCCAGCCCAACGTGTTTTGTGGCCAGGACAGCTGAAGAACCACTTACTTCCCCGAATGAGGCGCCCCATTAGAGCGGCCGTCCCCAGAAGCCCTGTGTCATTTGTCACCTTGATCTGGAAACATGGAGCAGCCACCCAAGGTAGGACTTCTCCTGTCGTGTTGTTACCCAGCCATTCTGATCATTGGGGTTTTTTTTTCTTTTCAAAAAAGCATAAGTTCTTAATGTATGATTATTGATTTTTTTTTGTCAGCTGTCTTGCATATCTCTGGTGGAGGGAGCAGGATAGAAATAATTAAGATAAATAAATTATGCTTGCTGGGGCAATAAATTCTTAAAATTGATGGTGATGTAATCCAGAGATTATTCTTGCTGCCTTTATTCACATCAACCAATGCCAGCCTGAACCCTGTGCAGACATTTGAAGTATGCCTGGGGTGCTATCTGGATCACACCTGCCTACAATTGCTATGCATTTGAGGTCCGATCTATACGGCCCATTTCCCCTAACTGCTGAACAGGTACAATCTCTCCTTGACAGTTGCCTATACCCTGTTTACCTACAGAGGACTCTGTGCTGATGGGACCTTGGAACGTATGATGGCTATAGACAAAGCCCACAGACATGATCCGGACCCAGTCTATACATCTGTGCATGCTTCAGGTTTCTGCAATCAGGAATAAATGGGGTAAAGAAGTCACAAACTTCTCATTGAATGAGTTCATTAGACCGACTTACCACATGCAATGAGGAGCAATTGTGGTGAGCCAATCCCGGGATCACTTTGCTTGTTTGGCAGCTGCTCGGTATCTTTTTCCCATTTTTTCCCATAATGTAGTGGTATGTGGGCAGTGTGTGTGTGTGTGTGTGTGTTACAAAAGCAGAGAACCCCCCCCCCAAATCAGAAGAACTTCATAATGATGCAGAGCAGAAGGAAGGCGATGCAGAAACAAAGACCCCACGTGGAAGAGGGCTTTTCACTGCAGAAACACCGTTGCAAAATGGAAGGAAATCCTCAACGTGAAAGCAGCCACGGGGAAAACACAACTTTCAGGCTCCTTCACTAAACCATGCGTGCGTGACACAGCCAGCGTGTGCAGAAGTCAGTTGTGTGCGAGTGCCTGTTGTCGTGCTAAAAGTGCAGCTGCCCAGCAAACCCAGATGTGTCTTTGAAGGAGACATATGCAACGTACCTTCATACTCGGGCCACACCTGACAGGTGAGGCTCAGGTGGCGCTGGAGGCCCTCCCCAAGGATGAAAAAACTGAAAGAGGCTCTCTTGGACCACTACGAGGTCACCCCAGACACTTACCGCCAAAAGTTTTGGGGCCTCATGTATAAGAAGGGCGATCGGCCGCAGGCGCTGGTGACATGCCTTCGCAACAGTGTCTACCGATGGCTCATACCAGTGACGGAGGGAGAAAATGCCATCGTTGACCAGGTGGTTCTTGAGCAGCTCCTCAATATCCTACCCCTGCGAGCCCAGTACTGGGTTACCTGCAGTAAGCCAGCCAATCTCAAGGACGCCACCACCCTCTTGGAGAATTTCTTGGCAGCTGAGCCCCAGGAGCCGGGTAAAGAGAGCCCGTCACCTGAAAAAGACTCTGGCAGCAGTGGTCAAGCCCAGCAAAGACCACTGGGACCCATGGGGAGATACTACGAACCCCTGAGGATGGGGGGGCAGCTGTTGCTAGCCCCCACTGGCTGCACCCACTGACGCCAGCACCGCGGGAGACCCCATGCCCTGGCCCCCAAGAGGCCAGTGAGCCCGGGCCTTGCTTCAGATATGGGCAGAGGGGCCATTTTGTGAGGGACTGCCCAGTCTTGGAGTGTGACATCGGAAGGGAGGAGACAATGCAGCTGACAGCCTGGTCACCTAGGCCCCTGCCCCTCCTGATTCTGGTAGAAATAGCTGGACGCCGCCTTACTGCCTTACTGGACAGTGGCAGTTCAGTATCTATGATTTGTACCAGGCTGCTTCCCAAAGGGCTCCTGGTGATATGACGCACCTCAGTTGCTTGCTTCCACAGGCACACCGAGGAATATCCCATAGTACAGGTGCCCATGTGGTACCAAGCCTGGAGCTGGGAGGACAAGTTGGGAGGGACCTGCCAGCTCTACCCTATCCGGTGCTACTAGGCTGGGATGCCCTGGGGTTCACAACCCATCTCCAAGAGAAGGCCGGTCCCTACAGGGCCCACCCCATTGAGGAAGGACCCGCCTCAGGCACGAGTCAGCCAAGCAGTGGCCAAGACCTCCCACAGTGAATGTGGGCCATGGACCCTGCCTTTCAGGTGGTGCAAGAGGTGGATGCCTTATTGGAGCAACTACAAGATGTGGTGGCGGTAAGTGAGGGAGAGGTGCAGGACGGGTGGTGGGCTGGCTGATATCACCAGATAATCAGGGAGGTGGGGATATGGTACTGCCTGGTCAAGGACCAGGGGGAAGAAGTTAGTCAACTCCTGGTGCCTCAGAGTTCTGCCCAGGTGTCCTGTTGTTCACGCATGACCATGCTTGGGTGGGGCATCAAGGAGCTAATAACACCCTAACCCGGGTCTTGGCCCACTTCTTCTGGCCATCGGAAGCCCCTGAGGTCTTTTGCCAATCATGCCCCATCTGCCAATGGGCCAACAGCCAGCCCCCTAACCGACCACCTGAGGAAGGACCAACCTAACGTCATCCACTGGTCGACGGCCAGTGACGCCACTTTCCGGACCTTACGTACCGCCCTTTCAAAAGCCCCAGTCCTCCACAACCCTTCATAGTGCAGACCAATGCGTTGGACACTGGCCTTGGAGCGGGGCTGTCCCAGGAACTGGGACAGCTCGAACTCCCAATCCTGTTTATAAGCCGTAGACTCCAAGGAGCGGAGAGGAAATATGCCACAGTGGAGAAGGAGGCCCTGTCGGATATGTGGGCCATTGGGGCCCTCCTATACTATCTGGCCAACAATCCATTCACCCTCATGATAGACCATGCCCTGCTCCTATGGATGGCACACATGAAGGACCACAATGCCCACGTGCTCAGATTATATTTGTCTCTCTTACCTTTCAGTTTTGTAGTCCAGCACCAACCTGGCAGACTGCACCTCAACACGGACTTCTTGTCCCAGATGCACGAGCCCAATCAGTCCACCACTCAGACCTTAAGCGAGGGGGCGTATCTGGGGACAAGTCCACCCCCCCCGGTGGATGTCCCAGACTGCCAAGAATGACCCCCAGGCCCCTCTGACACCACCAGGCCCCTTACTCACCAGGAGACAGAGCCAAAAGGAAACGATGGCAGTGGGCCCTGGCGAAGGAGATAGGCTGGATGGGATGGGCTGGAGACAGTGAAGACAGCACCAGGAGGAGCAGAGGCAGCATCGGAGGAAGCCACGACAGAGCAAAAGGGAGGCGCTCAGCTCTCTCGGCCCAGCCAGGCTACCTTACAGCTGCAAAGCCCATCACCACCAACCACATCGGGCCTCGTGGTGGGGCCCGGCAACAAAGCGCCCGCCTCCAGGGAACACAGATGGGGGCAGCAGAGGCCTGCAGCAAATAGGCCCTAGCCCCAGTGGGCTCCCCCCACCCCATTAGGAAGGCAGGGGGAGAATGGAGAGCGGGGCAGCATGGCACCGGAGCCCACGGGCAGGGCGGGCCAGGTGTCAGAGCAAGGGTGGAGCTGAGCCTTGATGCCGGCTCTGGCTCAGGTGGTGGGCCTCACTTGTAGGGTGGAGACTTGGGGACCAGGGTGGGCATTCCACTAGGGGAGGGAATCAAAGGGAATGCAATTCCCTTGGCCGAGGAGGAGCACAGGTGAGCCCTGGTGCAAGGGCAGGAACCTGGGGGAAAGGAGGCAAGGCACAAAGCTACGCTCATGGGCCACCTACCCATCTCAGGCCAAAACTACAAAGGGAAGAGTCCTTGCTTGAGGGGAGGGAAGTGGATCTCAAAAGGGGGACTCCATGGGGCACCCCCCCTTTCCCTCCTCGGAACCCCAGCCCCGACGCGGCAGAGGCAACGGCTGACTCCAAGGCGCCCGGCCCTGGCGATGGGCCGCCTCACAAAAAGTCATACAAGTGCAGGGATATGAAGGACAACTGAGGTCTGCTAAACTGAATGTGGTAAACCCGCCCTTACAGTGACATTTCAACGTAGATAAAAGCTCATCGGGTGATGGTGGAGCGTCAGGTAAGGAGCCCAGAGGAACCAGCTGTGAAGGGACTGTCAGGGAGCCCAAAGGCTCACGTATGAGAGAGTCGATTGCTCTGCAATTTGAAGTGCATCTTCGTGGCACATATTACGGCTGAACTCCATGGGGGGGGACTCCCCCATGGGACTCCCCGGGGGGGAACCATTTAGGCTATCTCCACACGTTTTTTAAGATGTGTGATTTTTGCTTCATCTGTTCGAGCCCTTAAAAATCCCAGTTTGTAGGAGGAAAACTAATTCAGGTTAACCATGCCTGCATTCATGCACCACAGGTAACCAGATTTAGGCTTCTCCATGCAAAAATGAGCTGGGGGAGTCGGGGAGGCACATATGTGAAGTTTTCAACAAGCCAGGTTTATGTGCACTCCAGCTTAATGTCTGTTAAAAATCTGGATGCAGCCATACAGATCCTGGAAAATGCTTTGCTTGACAAATTAGCTGTTTTGCACAACATTCACACAGACCACTTAAGAGCATATGTTCCGTTTTAATCCCTGGTCAATGCAGATATTGACCTTTAATTACAACACTATATTTTCTTATACAGTGGTGTAATTTCCTTCTCCGATACACGTTTTATTTCTTGCTGATTCTCTAACAACCGCTGCCAACGTACACTCCCTGGATGTTTGTACCAAAGTGCAGTTCCGCTCACCGGGTCTATGACCTCTTCTGCCCCTCTTGCAATTAAGCAGATGTTTCTGGATCCCGTAACCAAGGCAACAGTCCAGACTCCTATGTAGCTGAAGAAGCATTTATAAACTCCAGGTACAGTGCAGTAATGAAATAATGGCCACGGATACAATAATTTTAGGAAAGGTTTCCAGACAAATTGACTGCCTTCTCCACACACCCCATTCCGTCTCCCAAGCATATGTCCTTGTGTGAAATATGAGAAGACTCACATTCGCATCACATTTAGCGCATTTGTGATTTTTTCACTTTTTTTTGATGACTGACTTTTGATATTACCTGCAATTTGCCAAGTGGTATGTACAGATCACAGGTGTCTTACTCCACACAGTGATGGGAAGTTTAGGGCATCTGGACTGGGTTGGGTAGAGGACACTTTTCCTTTTCCCCTTGCTTCTTAGGCATGCCAACAGGGGCGATCACCTCCCGACCGATCGGAGGCATCCTGTGGGCAGAAGGTCAGGCAAGTTTAATTGTCCCTCAGCCATTTCCAACTGCCAACAATAGCTGAGAAGATTCAGAGAGTTTTGGGGGGCCAGAGAGACTGGTTACCTCCGAGTGATACTTGTCACCTGGTTTAAACTAAAATGTAATAGGAACGCTATTACCATGGCCATTTGTTTTTACTTTCACTGTGTGGAACTATGTTAATCAAGTTAATAGACAAGTGTCATCCCTGTAAAGTAACACTTTAACAGGTTTTATCCTGCAATACCTGGTTAGTAGGTTAAGAGAACTGCTTACTGTCATAGCCTATCAGAAGGTCCTGAAGTGGTGGTCACCATTGTACAATATTTACCTTTATTCACCCCAGAATAAAAATTGTGAGTTGGGAAATTCTCTGGGTGCCCAGCCAGAGTTATTGAAGCCGACGTGGGTGACGGCACCAGAGAACGCAACTGATGTGAAGTGTTACAGGAGACAAATTGGAAAGGGTGGAGAGAAGTGAAGATGGTTGGAGGTCTGGAAAACAAATCCTGTTTCCATGCCTATGACTCTACCAGCGCAATCTTAGGAACCCTTTCCTAGGAGTAAGCCCCCTTGAATAGACCTGAGGAGAATTCAGGATACACCTGCTTATGATTCCTCCAAAGTGGAGGAAACACACACACACCCCAGCAACAAAATCTCCCTACAAAGCGTTCGTTGCACTCTTAATGAAAATCTTCACTAACTGATGCTATACTTGTTTCAAAGATTTGTAAGATTGTCCTTCTCGTTTTTAAAAAATGGAGCACAAGGCATTTAACAAAACAAACCATTTAAAATCAAGGAACTTCCAATGTCAGAAAGCATCAAAAATTAACATCAGAAAAATTTAAAATGTCACATATATAATAACTTCTATTTAATTGGCTTTACTTAAATGTATTTTCAGTTTGGAAATAAATCTGCTCGTTTCAATTAGATTCAGTGTACTTCTTGCCTGTATCTAGAATTTGAAGAAATGGAAAGTGGCATGTATTCTTACTACAGGGGCCACTAACCTTCATCTAGTAAACACAATACTTGGGCTTGAAATCCTTGGGATACATCACTTTCATTAAAACAAACTCCTTGTCTAAAGCAGCCAACAAAACGTTAATCAGTGTAGCACAGAATCACCATTCCCCCAGATATTGCCAGTGTTCTGAACCGGGTTGTGCACAATTTGATATCAGGGACACTTAAGAAAGTACAATGTTCCTTCTGAGCAATGGATGTGTTTCTGTCGTTTGCTCTCGCCCACTGGCAGCAGCACACAAAATGGGTTTTCATCATCAAGTCAGACACTGCTCCAGCCAGCCAGACTGCGGCAACGTTGTTCCCTAAGGCACTGCCATAAGGCTATTTATGTTCCTGAAAATTATATCCAGTTGTGGTGGGTCAGCAAATGGAAACATGGATCACACAGATATTAGATCCAGAGGAGTTAGCCGTGTTCGTCTGTAGTAGCAAAATAGTAAAGAGTCCAGTAGCACCTTTACGACTGACCAACTTTACTGTAGCATAAGCTGTTCGGTTCCTTCCTGCTCTCAGTTTCTAATGGGAGTAAGTGGACATTTGACACGATTACTTTCTTTAAGCATTTAAAAGGCTGCCAGAGGAGGGAAGGGAGCTGTTCCTGTTGGAAACTGAGGATAGGACTCAAAACAATGGGTTGAAACTAAAGGAGGGAAGGTACTGACTGGACGTTAGGAAAAGCTTCTTCATATTAAGAGTAATTCAGAGTAACTTATTGGCCGTCTTAAAGGAGCGGCTGGATGGATACTTGGGGATGCTTTAGGCTATCCCTGTACTGGGCAGGAGGTTGGACTAGATGGTCTGTAAGGCCCTTCTAGAATTCTGTGACTTTCAGGGGGCATCTTATTTCTCCTTCCACACGATTTCCTCTCTTCCCTGAAAGCCCCCATCGTCTCTCCCCTTTTCCTGCCTCCTTCTCTCCTTCCCACCCACCAGTCGACCGGCCTTTATGTGCCCAATCCCGCCTTCGTCTTTCCCGCCTTCCCTCCCCTGGCAGCTCAGACCCAGGAATAGGAGGGTCAAGCGGCAGAGTGGCAGCCTCTGGGACCAGGTGTGCAGCAGGGGACCTACAAGGACTTGCAGGTGGCTCCTCAGTTTCCCCCTCCCCACACGGCATCCTTTTTGCCTCCTTCGGGCAACTCTCATTGTAACCTGAACTGGTCTCCTTGTGAGTAGGGGGAGTTAGCAGCAAGGAGGAAGGCCATGCGAGAAGGGTAATTGCGGGATAACTTCACCAATTTTTACGGGGATCCCTCCCCAAGGAAGCAGACAAAGCACGGTGCTTTTAAGAGGGTTTTTTTTTAATTCAAAGAGGAAAAACCAACATACACACAAGAGGCAATTAAAAATGGTTGGTTGGTACACGCACACACACACAGAGTCCTAGGAAGCTAGCCAGAAATTGGAATAGAAGGAGGGAAGGGGGAAGTATATCTACCTATCCAGAAGGAAGGAGGAGTGCTTCAAACGTCCCGCGTTCTCGGCCAGGGAGGAGGGCTCAGAGACAGAGAGGGACTCTGGGGGCACTACACTGGCTAAGTGGGTACAACTTGAATGGGGCAAAGCCAGGGTTTTTATAGGCCAAAACGTGTCCTGAGGCTGGGGAGCCCCCTCAGCCGTTGGGACAGACTGTAATGGTCATCTCTTGGAAATGACAAAGGTTTGATTACCTCTTGATCAGCGCTGCCGGGGTGTGACAAAAGGACTGTCAGGTCTTGCCAGGTAAATCCCCAAGCACTTCTGCATCACTCAGGTGTATGAGTTAAAGTTACTTTATTGAAGAGAAATACCAGTATCAAGATGGTCAGACAGGATCATTGGCTGAAGTGACGCAAGGTAGCAAAGCAAGGGGAATTATAGGGCACGGTCCCCACCCACCCCCCAGTGGGAAAGAAAGTCCGTTAGGGTTTTGGTGTGCTGGGTAGCATGGAGCCAGGAGAGAGGGGAGGAGGGAAAGGATGAGCTCTGCTCAGTCTCTTAGGAGGTTGGTGCTGTCTCGGCTGGAACTTCAAGGCCACGTTCTCAGGCCGGCCGGGAAATGGTAACCAAAACACCTGCAAGATAAGCAGCTAGCAACCAGGCAGCAAAAGAGGTTCCCTCGGCATATTCTGAAACCCTTACAATCCCTTTATCAATCGTCTCAATTGCAGAGAACCCTACTGCAGAAGGAGAGATACTGGAGATATACTCTGGGCTCCCTTAAACCAAAAGGATTAAACAAAGAATTAAACTTTTCATGTTTTCTGTAGAACAGTTATTCATTCTTGGTGTGATTATTTTGTAAATGTGATGTGTGTTCCTTTAAGATGAAATTGTTACATGCAACGATGTGCCCTTTGAAATGAGAGCGTCTGGGGCGACCAGTTACCTAGCCACCGCCTTTGAGTCGTAGCTGCTGAATTTGACTGGTTGATTAATTCTGTGTACGGATTTATGATACACATTTTAAGACTTTATAGGCAGGTTTTTTGTAGTAATATGATAATTTTGTATCAATAACATTTGATATCTATTTATTTATTTATTAATTATATTTATTGCATAACATCTCAAGTGAAAAGTATATCCGCCCCTCAAGAGGAGTTATACAAAACATCAGGTACCACAGCTGGCCCTGATTGTCGGGCGGCCGAGTGCGTCTGTTTGGGCGACCCGCATTTTGGCACCATCTGCACCTGCAGTATGAAGAGGAGGAAAAAATCTTACTGCTCAGCATTTTGTAAGATGTTCTACGTATTAGTATTTACTTACCGTTTGGACTTACACTTACCTGAAATTACTGGGCTTTACCTGCTGGATTACATGATTATTAAGATTGATACTGATTTGTTATGTAACAGCAGCTTGTGTCTGGAATACGTTTGCTTGACTACTACCTTGAAATTGGCTAAATATATATCTTTATTTTGCTAATATATTTAAATGACTATATTTAACACCAAAGTGTGATTAAACAGTGTATTAATTCATTTGTTCCTTCATGTACAGTTCATTCTGTTCATAGCAGTAATAAAATGCCTCATAGGGTGGCCAGGTCCCTGTACCCTCCCAGCGGGAGGCGGGACCCAGCACTTACTTTTAGGATGCTACCACGCAGGTCCCAGGAGTGCTCTTGGACTTTATGTCAAGGCCGATTTGGGCCCCAAATGGGCCGATTCTTAAGCGTGAAGCTCAGGAGAAGCACTCCTGGGGCCTGCGTGATGACATCACTCCTGGGAGTGACGTCATCACACCATGCCAGGAGCGCACCCCGGGAGGCCCGTTCTCGTGATTCTTCCCCCACCAACCAGGTGAGTGGTGTCGGAAGGCTAAGGCTGGGAATGGGGGTCCCCCGTCCCCACCGGAGGACCGGCAACCCTTCTGTTGCAGGAAGGCAAAGAGAAAGGCTCTAGACTTTGCTAACAGTGGTCACATACAGGCCAATAAAATTAACCCATCTTTCAAACCGGTCAGATTTCATGACGAAGAGGAAATTCCCTAGGACCATTCTGAGTCATGATGAGCACATGAGCCTGCCTTGTATTGAATCAGGCCGTGGGTCTACCGAGGCCAGTGCTGCCTACTCTGACCGGCACCAGCTCTCCAGGGTCTCAGGCGGAGGTCTGCCGCACCCCCTGCCACCTGCTCCTTTTCACTGGAGAGGCTGGGGATTGAACCTGGGACCTTCTGTATGCAAAGAAGAGGTTCTTGCACGGAGCTATGGCCCCTCCCAGTCCTTCAAATTACCACTAAATATTATATGGAATAATCTCAAAATATACACCCAAGAAAAGCACCGGCAGTTCTTTTGTGGCAAGTAGGGTGGGCGCAATGCCCTTCCCAGGTGAGGCCAACGTGTGAAGATTCAGCAGGCCAGCAGGTGGGAAAGCCAACAATGAGATGAGATGTTCCAAATAAAGAGAAGGATTATGAAAGCCGACTGAGCCGCCCGAAAGCAACAACTGCCAAGAACAGAAAGACAAATAGCAGCCGGAATGACTCACACAAGGCAAATATTGGTCTAGGGTTAAGCCAGCATAGGATGAAGAATGTCAATATTAAGAACGATGCATAAATACAGCAACGCAATTTTGAATTCTTTGGTCACTTATAGCCTGGAAGTGCTCAGGTTGGTGTGGCCGAGGGCCCCGTGGAAAACTGTGCGCCCAGACAGAGTACTCACAGCAGGTGCCGTTTCAAAAACTGGCATTTACAGGGCAGTCCTACACAGAGTTCCCCCTTTCCACTGAAGTCAATAGACTCTGAAAGGCATGGCTCTGCTTAGTCTCACACTGTTAAAGTGTTTATTGAAGCAACAGTAAGGCTTTCGCACAAAGTGATTTTAACGGGACAATGGGTTGGATCCAGCTGGCAAGCATTATTTTCGGGCCCCTACAAACTTAGAAAATATCCCCCCCACACACACACACACAAATACCACAATCCCTCATCCCACACACATAAATTTCATGAAGTTTGTTTTAGTTATGAAATTACTGTTACATTTTCTACTTTTCTGAAAAATGTCCACTTTTGCAACTTCTGTTTAATAAGTAACACCTAGCCTGAGATTCCGAAAGTTTGCTAACTATTTTATGGCATTTTGGTCTCTAAAAAGGGATCATCCTGTAGCTGTCTTTTTAAAAAAAATCGAATGGACCAATGTGGCTGCAACGATTAGGCCAAGTAACTTAAAGCTTAATTTTTCTCGACTTTTTCATGGCAAAGCCATGACAACCTAGCACCCCTGCCCAGCCAATTTCTCCTCAAGTGCATACTTAGTAGATGAGATGTCTAGTTGGCTTAACTGTTTGGGCCCCATTGTAAAATATCTGTACTTTTTGGTGAGTGCCAGCTTACTAAAACTTCTTTCACCTCGCACAGTCACTGGCAGTATGCAAAAACCAGTAGAGCCAGGGCTTTTTTTCAGCAGGAACGCGGTGGAATGGAGTTCTGGAACCTCTAGAAAATGGTCACATGGCTGGTGGCCCCGCCCCCTGATCTCCAGACAGAGGGGAGTTGAGATGGCCCTCCGCACCGCTGAGCAGCGCGGAGGGCAATCTCAACTCTCCTCTGTCTGGAGATCAGGGGGCGGGGCCACCAGCCATGTGACCATTTTCTCCGAGGGCAACCCACTGAGTTCCACCACCTCTTTTCCCAGAAAAAAAGCCCTGCGTAGAGCCATTTCACACACCACTGAAAATTAGTTTCCACAGACTCAGTCTCTATACTGAAACCATTAGGAGTCTTTTCATGCATCTGTGACTGCAGGAGCCAGTGAGCGGCCCCTTGGGTTGAGCGGGAAGGAGCTCTCCCTTAGCAGGGCAGCTTCTGGGATCCCCCTTCCCACATTTTCCTCCAGCAAGTTCCCCTCCACCCGGCTGCCATTTTGCTTCCCATGATTGAGGCTTGGCTGGCAGGCAGTGATGTGTACGTGCACCCCGCATATCATTTGAAGCCAGTTTAATGGCGTATCTTCTGCTCCAGGGGGGAGGCTGCCCTTTCATTCACTCTCCCTTTTTTTGGTGGGCCCTCAAAGTATTAGCATTAATTAAACCTCAAAAGAGTGTGTTTATTAAGAAATACTCTCATAGTATTCAATGTACTTAGGATTGCAACTCTGCCATCTGGGAGGCCAGATTCATAATCCATTTAAAAAAATTCCTCCTGGCCTGTGCATATTGCCCAATGCTCCTGAGAACTGTAGAGGCAGGGGTCTCTTCTCTTCTTTACCATGATCAAAATGAAACCCCTCCAGCTAATAGCAGCTAGAGTGGGGTGAGTTTGGTGGGAAAGGGAACGCTGAGACTGATTCATTTACTTGATGGTGCTATAAAATGTTCTTTATATTACGCTTGTTTGGTGGACCAAGTCTTTGTCCCTGACGACAACAAAACATCGGGTATCTTGCCGGTACTGTATGTTGGGCGACACGGGTACGTGGCTCCACCTAAAAAGAATGCAATAAGGAAAATTAATATATTGGACATGAAAATGAACATATGATACCTACCTTACTTTTGAGATTTTGTGGGAACTTATCTGTTGGATGCCTTCCCGCCCACAGTTTTGTACTGCACCAGTTGTATAATATACTAACCTGTTGGATGTCTTCCTAGTCAATGCTGATTATTGTATTTATCTAAGTTTGAGTTTATCTATGATCAAAAATGTTTTGAGTATATCATACTCCTTATAATACATTTTCACTGAGATTTTCATTAGTCTTGACTTCTTGTGCCATCCTACACGAGTGGTCATCCACTCTTTATATACTGCATTTGTGGTAGAAACCTCTTTATATTTTTGTTCTTTTTTACTCTAGAAATTATGGCAAAGGCCACAGACATTAGGAGAGGCAGCCTAGAGCTTTGTCCAGAAATGACATCACAATCTCACCAAATTCTGAGCACCCCGGGGCACCCCCCTCCAAATCAGCTGGCATTTTCCCAGGCAGTGTTGGGAACCTTGATTCGAAAGGCCAGAGGCCACCACCAAAAATCCCCACCTCCCCTCTCAAGGCAGAGGCATAGAGAGGCAGATCATAGCCATTAAGCTGGGAAGTACAAGAGGAGGTGGTCTTTCCGATCCCCTGATCCCGTGCCATTTAAAGCCAGAAAGGGAAGAACCAATTCTTCGAATTGTGCTTGGAAACAGATGGGCAGCCGGTGCAGGGGTAGAGCTGCCAGTCCCCCAGTGGGGGTGGGAGATCCCCTGCCCCCAGCCTCTGCCCCCTGCCACCACTCACCTGGCTGGCCAGTGGGGTGAGGAAGACCCAGGGAAGGGGCCCAGGAGACAAAAAACCTCCCGGGCCAGCATACCGCAGGTGTGCCCAGTGGAGGGCACAATAATGTCATTTCCAGAAGTTGCGTCATTGTGCCTTCTGGGAGGGTGCACGCTCAAGGGAAAATCACCTCCAATAAGTGCCAGGCGCCACCTCCCGCCAGGAGGCTAAGGGGACCTGGCAAACCTACGCAGGGGTGATACAGTCCCTGGATCTCCGTTTCCTGTGTGTAAGAGAGAAGAGAGATACGGCCAAGAGAATGGGCCGCTCTGCCAGCTCCGTGAGATGTCTGAGGGTTTGCTTTTCCACTTTGCTCCCTGAACTGACCCTCCCCCCAAAGGGAAGAGGCACTTCCGCTTCTGGAGATGGCATGGCAGCCCAAGTGCGAAGGGCCCTCCGCTTCTTTGCCTCTCAGCACCCGGCCAGCCGCAACTCGACATTTGTATGGTGAAGCAATGCACTCTCGGCAAGAATTTTCCATGTTAATTAAATAAGCCCTCGAGAGAGAAGCTCTCAATATAAGCAAATAAATTGAAAATGAAGCAGAGCCCGTTGGTGAAAGTAAGAGGATGACTTGCATGGTTGTGTCTGGTACCTGAGCTCTGGCATACATGGCTCCCCCGTCTCTGCTTTATCCTCACAACAACCCTGCCGGGGAGGCTAGCTTGACAGAGGCTGGCTTGCCCAGTCTCATTTGAGGAGTGGGGATTTTTCAGATTCCCCATGGTGGGAGGGGATTTGAACCCGGGTCTCCCAGATCACACTGGCTCCCCAGTTCCAAGCCAATGGCTCTCCTCTACGTTTTGCCTTCTTTTGAGTTGGATCATTTCTGCTGAGAGAGATGTCTTGCTCCAGGGGGAAGGACGTTTTTCTCTAGAGCAAGACTTCTCACTTGGTGGAAGGAAGGGATCCAAATGATTCCGCGTGCACACCCAGTCCTCCAGTTAAGGCCTGCCCCTAAGGCTGCCAGCCTCCAGGTGGTTCAACAACAAAGAAGAGGCGTCCCCAAGACACAACTCCGATAAACCATACACAAAATACTTGGGGATAAATACACTTATCAGAGTTCCAAATGATCAAATTATATCTTTATATCTAAAGTGCTCAGTGTTAAAAAAATTTCTAAATACAAAAACAAGCAACTACATCCAGCAATTCATGTGTCCACCACAATAAGTGAATATAGAGAAAAATATATATCACTTTCGTAAGACCGGGACCTCCAAAGGGTCTCTCGGCGCTGGACGTAGTCTCTTACACAAGTGTTCGTTTGTTCTCACTCGACGCTTTTTTTTGTATTTAGAAAATTTATAACACTGAGCACTTTATATATAAAGATATAACTTGATAATCTGGAACCTTGATAAGTGGATTTAACCTCCAGGTGGCGGCTGGAGATCTCCCAGAATCACAACTGACCTCCAGGCGTCAGAGGTCAGTTCCCCAGGAGGAAATGGCTGGAGCCTGAAGTCGATGGCCTTAGACCCAGGCTGAGGTCCCCGTCCTCCCCAGGCCCCACCTCCAGAATCTCCAGGAACCTCCCCGCCTGGAGCTGGCAACCCTATCTGCCCCTCAGGCCCTCTGTCCCCACCAACCTGTGCCTCCAAGCCCCGTACCGGCCCCCTCTTCCACGCGCCGCTTTTCCACAACTCCAGTCCACATCGGCAACAAGATAACTTCTTTCCATCACAGGGTTGTTGTGGCAACAAAAACAATAGAGCCTGGCAAGGAAATTAAAGTGCTTTGTTATAAATAGCGCGACTGCTTTCTAGAAAAAGAACACGGAACAGCCACATGTCTCTTAAAGAGCGTGGAAAGAACCGTTACGTAATAACTACTCTAAAGGGCATAAAAGGCAGAAGGATTTCTGGACCTGGGAGAGAAAAGGCTTAAATGCTGGAGATTTATTTCATACTCTTGGACTTGTTTCGAAGCACGTCGAAGCAAGAAATGAGATCCTCATCTTCCTCCATCATGTACTTCGCACAGAACAAGCTCTGTCTCCTACTGGCATTATGTTGCAGGAAATTGCTCATTGCTTGTGCCCCATGGCTTGACGTAAAAAGGAAATGAAAGATGTTTTCGACTGTACTGGGCCAATATGGAGCATGGTTGGGGGGCAGGGGCTGATACTGGGCTCATGGTTTTTGCCCAAGCGAGAAAAGCACTGGGAACTTTATGAGATGAGGCAAAATAAGGACGGAATGGCCTGAGAAAGTGGATTTGAGGGGGGGGGAGTTTTTCTATATTTAGAGGCAGGGTATGAGAGAAAAGGTGGAGGAAGAGGGCTGTGGTCTTCGTGCCTTGCTCTTGCACTTCCCAGAGCCATCTGGCTGGCCACATTTGAGAGCCAGCATGGTGTAGTGGTTGGGCTAGGATCTTGCAGATCCAGGTTCGAATCCCCACTCTGCAGTGGAAGCTTGCTGGACGGCCTTGGGCCAGTCAGTGACAGTCACACCCTCTCAGCCTAGCCTACCTCACAGGGTTGTTTTGAGGATAAACTGGAAGAAAGGAAAACAATGTAAGCTGCTTTGGGTCTCCAATGGGCAGAAGGGGGGGGCATAAATGAAGTAAGTAAATTTAGCTGAAGCTGTAAAAAATTGTCCACAGTTGCTTTGATGCAAGGGTGACCGCCAAAGCTTCATCTTTCACTCCCTTTAAAGGCATTAAGCAGTCTGCTCACAATCCCAACTCTAAAGTATTTTCTGCAAACTGCAAGAAAGCTTCATTGTGTAAGGGACAGAGCATGTAAATCAACAACCGGACCCTGAAAGCAGAAAAGAGCCAATTTGCTCAGAGGATTTCTTTATCCAACCACAATATTTTTAGACAGCAGTGATGTACTCCCAGCAATTCCAGAAGATACCAAAATGACAGAAACATGAAGGTCATTGTCATGTCTGTCACCCATCCATGCCATTATTTTCAGCTGAGGTGTTGCTGTGAACCAGTGTTTTGTACTGAACCATTGTTCTATGCTGTGCCTTGATATCATGTTGCTGATGCCATAACTTGCCTTGTATTCACAGGCCTGCTGTATCCAGAGTGCCTTATCTCTTGTGCTTTGAAGCTCAGTGTCTCTGACCTTGCAAACCTGCTAGTTCTCAGGGGAAAGAAGAATACCGTGTTTCATTCTTAAACTGTTGCCTCTTTCCTTTGTCTATACGAAGCATGTGAACTATTTAGGGAGTTCCCAGAACTTCGCGCCAAAAGTTATGTTTTCCTGTTGGGAGGGGGGATGCGTACTTGGGACCTATGAGAACTATACCTTTTGCAGATCTTGTTATTTCTGTCAACCTTCTGATCAACCTGTGGACACATCTATGAACCTGATTTGATTCCTTGAATAAATCCTTTTCAACCAAGACCATGGAGAGCTTGCTGTGCGGGTACAGGGATCTATCTGCCGTAGCCTGTCATCCATAGACCTGACAGCCATGGGAAGAATCTAGAAAATACTCTGTACATGCTTTATTGTCTTAAATGGATGAATAAAAAATACGGCCATCTGGGTACCCTGGAACTGAAGGCCATGCTGGAATACCAAAAAAGGTGAGCTCAAGGATAGGTAGGTCCCAAGCCATTTAAGACCGAAATTCTCCGTGAGTGAGGGTGCTCAGACCTCCACGGCACAAGACTTGGAAAAGAGTATAGGGGCCCCATAATAAGCCATACTCAGAGGTCCCAAAACTCTGGGCTACAAACCTCATGTTCTGTCCTGTTAGTATTTGCATACTGAGACAGACCAACACTCCCTCATTGTTATTTATTTGTTTGTTGCCAGGGCTTTTTTTCTGGGAAAAGAAGTGGTGGAACTCAGTGGGTTGCCCTCGGAGAAAATGGTCACATGGCTGGTGGCCCCGCCCCCTGATCTCCAGACAGAGGGGAGTTTAGATTGCCCTCCGCGCCGCCGAGTGGTGCGGAGGGCAATCTCAACTCCCCTCTGTCTGGAAATCAGGGGGCGGGGCCACCAGCCATGTGACCATTTTCAAGAGGTTCCGGAACGCCATTCCCCCACATTCCAGCTGAAAAAAAGCCCTGATTTACGTTATTCCCCTTTCTCGCTGAGATTGTCTTCCCCTTTTCCTTCTGGGCTCTTCTTCTGTAAACTCTGCATTCTGTCCCTCATGTTGTGTTGTGTTGTGCTGTGTTATGTCTCTCCATTCATGCTCTACCTTACTCCTCAATGGGCACCCACAGCTGCTTACATCATTCTCCCGTCCTCCATTTTATCCTCACAACTCCCCTGTGAGGTAGGTTAGGCTAAAAGCGGTTCAAGGTAGCCAAGCGAGCTTCCATGGCATCGTGGGAATGCCTACCCGGGCATGTCCAAGTGTAATGCCCTCCCTCTGCATCTGAGGGTGTGAAATGCCCTAGGGATCCTTCCTGCCGCATTTCACACGGACAGGGGGAAGACCGCTTGCTCTGTTGAAACAGCTGTCCTTAGACAACTCGATTTAGTTCCAGTATTTAAATCCCCAACTTAAGTTTTCTTTTTTTAATTCACAGAAGAACTTAATCAGGTGAAAAAGGGAGGAGGGGGTCTCTTCTGTTCACCCCAAAGGTTTGTTGTGACGACAGGGTCAAAAGCTACACGGGACAGGGGGTTGTAGTAAGGAGAGGAAACAGGCAAGACTGAATGAAAAAATTGGCTGGATCCAGCCCTCCTTTTTTCTTTCTTTCTTTTTTTTGCACATGCTCTGGAATGCCTCAAATATCCATTTTGAGATCACCCGTGGCGTTTTCTGAAAGAAGTGAAGCATCGAGCCCCTTTTCATTTAGGGACTACTCCAAAGTGGAACAGGCAGATTTTCTGAAAATGACATTTATTTGAATCCTTTGCTGACCAGGAGCGAATGCATTGCTTCATCACACAAATGTCAAGGAGCGGAGCACCTAGCAACCAGCTTGCGGGTTATTTCCGGCGTGAATGTAGAATTCTTTACAACGTTTCCTTCTTTGGGGCTTGGAGAATGAGAGGCGCCGTCTCTAACCTTCTGTTAATTGGCTCATTAGGAATGTAGCTGTGAGCCATCACTCCAGTGGCACGCCAACAGTTCGAATCCACCCGTTGTGAATCGATGTGACTAGCTCTTGCCTTATCAACGGTGCTTTGAAAACTGGGGGCCTCAGTATTTAAACTGCACATTAGGGCTTTCAGGACTCCTTTACGCTGTGCTTCCCCTCGAAGCAAAATCGGTTTTCAGGCTTGATTTGCCAAACACCGTTCACATCTGATGCCACCTCTGCTCATCCTCTCCATTAAAATACAATTTATGCTCAGGGTTGTTGACCTTGAAACAAAAACATGACTTCCCACCTAACTATTACCACCATCTTTGTTAATCACATGCCTGTGTTTTCTGGGAAATGGATTATCACGAGAGACACTATGGAATTTTCTGTTTTTAGAGATGATTTGATAGTTTGAAACGCACAAGAAAATGAATGGAATGTGTATGGTGAAAATCTTTAAAACTGAAATTCTTTCCCATTGGTAAGAACTCCATTCCAGTAGTAATGTTGTTATTTGGAACAGGTTGGCCAGCAAAGACTCGCAGGGGAGGAACAATCACATCCCCCTCCGACCCCATTCCACCTTCCTCCCATGTTGTGGGCTCTAGCTTCTCCTCTTCCTCACCGCGGGTTTCACTTCATCAGGCCCTCTTTCTCCAGCAGCCTCCCCCTGCCCACTGATCCTTCACAGGTAAGGTTTGGCGGGGGTTTCCATCCTCAAATAAATTGCTGAAATCAAACTCAGATTTTCTTGCCTGGGTTCGCCTGGGTTTGCAAAACCCTGAGTGACAGTCCAGGCTGTTCCAAGGTTTGGCAGTTTGCAGGGGAGCCAGCTCTTGGCTACTGGATTACAATGATTGCAAATTTCACTAAAGAACTAACTCTAGTTGTTTGGTCTGGTACTGGTTGAATTGTTATACGGAAACTTCAGCCAAATATTATCCAGCCAGATGCTAGATGTCTAGGCTTCCCAGTTGCCCAAGCTCCGCAGGGAATTCTCCGTCCCAACTTCCAATCCCCCACCTTCAAGAAACTGAGGAACAGGAGGGGAAAATGGCCCCCATAGTGATTCTCTAGGAATTTCCCCAAATCTCTATGGTAAATACCATCACCCGGAAATGCCATCACATCCTCTCCAAATTCACCCTCCTCAGGCCCTCCCCCCCCCCCAGATCTCCTGGCAGTTGCCTAGCCTCACTTTTTAAAGATTATTGATTTTATGGTTTTTTGACTTTTAATGTATTTTTAAAATGTTGTTAGCTGCCCTGAGCCCATCTATGGGGAGGGAGGGCTATAAATCAAAATAAATCAAATAAATAAATAAATATTTGTGAGAGTCACAGAAGTAAAGCAGCTTTAAGTTGTTCCAACCTTCTTTAAAATCTTGCTGATTCTTATCCAAATCTACAATGTAGTAATGGCATTCTGGTTAACATTAGCCTGTGTGATGTTGTGGTTAGAGTATCAGACCAGGATCCGGGAGACCCAGGTTCGAATCCCCACTCTGCTGTGCAAACTTGCTGGGTGATTTTGGAGCAGCCACACACTCTCAGCCCACCTGGCTTCACAGGGCTGTTGTGAAATAAAATGGAGGAGAAGAGAATGACGCCAGTCACTCTGGGTCCCCTGGGGTTGCCAGCTCCAAGTTGGGAAATTCTTGGAGGTTGAGGATGGAGCCTGGTGAAAAGGGGGTTTGGGGAGGGAGGGAGGGACCTCAGTGGGCTATAATTTCATTAAGCCCACCCACCAAAGCAGCCATGTTCTCCAGGGGAACTGATTGCTGTGGCCTGGACATCAACCATACTTCTGGCAGATCTCCAGCCACCACCTACAGGTTGGCAACCTTAGGAGAAAGGAGGAGTATAAATGAATTAAATAAATAAATAAGGTTTGCTCCCTTTTGTTTCAGAACAGACACACACATCACTTTCCATGTGAAGTGCCGTTATGGTCCAGGACAGAGTACCAGGAAGAAAATAACCAAAGGGGTGTCTGCCATCTTCTGCTTCAAGCTCCCCTGAGAGAGATGGTAAGAAATGCAAGAAATTCTCGGTGCTTTGTATCACAATCACAGCCTGGATTTCTGGAGGAGGGATTGTCACTCAACAATACAGTAATAATGATTACTTAGACGGTATTTGTGTATCTGTCAGTCCTTGGCAAGTAAATGCCCAAGTTCTCCACAGCAATCACACAGGTGGTTTGGTTGAAGTAACTTTTATTAGAGATCTATCAGGTTCAAGGTGCTCAGACAGTGGAATTGGCAGAAGTGGCGTGTTAAGGAAAAGCATGGTTAGTTATAGAGGAAAGTCCCACCCCCCAGGTTAATAGCCCATTTAAATTCTGGCGCGAACACCAGAGACAAAAAATATCACAGTTTAGGCTACATCTACGGAGTAAGCCTGAAATCACCCCTGTTCCCAGGAGAAGCCTCATTTGTGTTGGGTGCAGCCGGGCTCAAGGCCAACCGCTTCAAAAGGGAAAGTATTCTTCTTCGCCGGGAGAGTGTTTACGTTCAAAGTAGAGATAGCACACTTAAGTTCCGAAGAACAGTTAAGGAGAAGCAATCAGAACTCTTCATAGCGTCAGAGGATTAATAAGTGGCATATAACATACGCATGGAATGTACTGCAGGCAGGCATACATGACAGTATCTATATTTCTCTTCCACAAATCACAATTCACTTTAGAAAGCAAAGGGGCTACAATGTGTAAAAAAGTGATTAATGCACCATGTGGAAAGAAAAGCATACGCCAAAAGATCATTTTGCTGCATTGCATGCACACAAATGTCATAGTCGTGTGCAGAGATTTACACATGACTAGTACCAAGAAGAATTCCTACAAAGGTGGAAGTGGAGGGGTTTCTCCAACTGTTCTGAAATCCCCCCAACAGAAACAAATGTAAAACGATTATTAGAGCGGTTAGATGTATGTGATGGCAGAGGAGAGATAAAGTACTTGGATAAGCAGGCAGACAGGTATAAACAAAAAATGCTTTTTCAAGTAGTTCATGTTGGTTGCTATTCAGATTAGAGCTACTCATGTAGGGAAAGGGATCTTGGGAAAGAAAGTCCGTAGATTTTGCTATAGCTACTGTGACTAGCATAATTAAAGCGACAAACATATTTATTATGAAGGATTGTTATTATTAGCTGCTTCTTATATTTAGCACTGGCACGTCAGCGGAATACTTCCAGACCTCCCCAAAGTTCCTTGTATTTGTCTGTATCTTTCATTAGTCTAAAGGATTCCTCCTTTAGGCAAAGCCCAGGAGAAAAGTAAGAAGTCTGCAGAACTGGCCAACAGAGACCTCTTCAGATTCTTGGGTGGAAGGGTGGGGAATTTATTTGCCTCATCCACAAAGCAGGGCCCAATTTGCTGACCTCTACCAAGGGGATGGAGTGCACCTGTCGGTGAAAGTGAACCACATACTCCTGTACTCTCTATGGTAACGTGAATAAAGGACTTGTGTGTAAAATCAACCCCACACCTCACACACCACCTAGACCAAGCCCAGCTGACACTTAAGCCATCAAGACTTTAGTGTTCTGCCAAACCTTGGCCTTTAGAATACAACCACCCCGAGGTCATTTGTAATGCTCGCTCTGCTCTTAGTGTCCCCATGCCAAGGTGATGGCAGCATCTTGCTATACCCATAACCTGGCCGGGGGGGGGGGAGCTGGAGGTTGTGATGTTGTGCTCATCTGTTCCAGCTGTGGTCCTCAACTCTCCCAGGATGTGAAGGTCTGCCTAAAGTTATCTCTCTTGGACTATGCGAGTTCCCAGCCGCTGGGAAAGAACCTTGG
Source organism: Eublepharis macularius (assembly GCF_028583425.1). Taxonomy (NCBI): domain Eukaryota; kingdom Metazoa; phylum Chordata; class Lepidosauria; order Squamata; family Eublepharidae; genus Eublepharis; species Eublepharis macularius. The sequence continues at coordinate 8,372,556 of NC_072790.1, forward strand.
ACTCTGTGTCTTCCTCTATGCAGACAGTGGCCAGCCTCGAGAAAGGGGCGGGCAGGCGGGGAGGGTTAGCCTGTGAAGGATAGATGCTTACGACATGTGACTGTGCTTCATTCCTGACAATGGCCTTCATAAGATCATGATATTAGGACTTTCCAGTAAAGCTTTTCTAAACCAAGGGAAGAGTCTTTGGGGAAGATTATCAGCAGATCTTTACACCCATTTCAATCTATTTATGCATTGTTCCATTTATTTATTTATTTATTTGTTGTTGGTTGGTTGGTTGGTTGGTTGGTTGGTTGGTTGGTTGGTTGGTTGGTTGGTTGGTTGGTTGGTTGGTTGGTTGGTTGGTTGGTTGGTTGGTTGGTAGCCTGCCTTTCTCACTGAGACTCAAAGTGGATTACACATTACAAGTCAATGTGGTCAACAGCTGGGACTATCAATAAGCAAAAACTATAGGGTATGCATTGCAGAAAGTTGAAAAGAAGCATACATTCAAATACAGAAGCATGGAGAGGAAACACTGCTGAAGCAAAACACATAAGTAATTTGACGTGACATATTACACAATGAGGAAACTACCCAGTAGGAGTATATCTACCTCAATAGTACCCAGTAGCATGCTCTACAGATCCTGTCCCTTTACCAAGGCATCTCTCCGGACTATTATCTTGAGGGAGGGAAGTTGGGAGCTGAAGTGTTGGTCGGACCGAATCACTTCACACCACGCACACCACCTGCCTGCTTGATATCTTTGCCTCTGAATAGCACACAGAGAAGCCAGCAAGGAAAACCCTTGCCAGCAATGCTCGTCTCTCATGTCCCACTAAGGGTAGAGCAATCTGTGTCCTTCCCATCTCAAGGAGTGACTTGTTAGTTTAGAGATACAATTAGCCCTTGTCAGACTTTATCATTTTGGCACTCTGACATTGCATGCTGGGAGACTACACTGCCTGTGATCCTCTTGATACGCTCAGCCATTCGCCATTTTGTGGGAACAGGGCAATGCATATATCTTCCAGCTTTCATATACATGATCAGAAGCGACGGCTTTTGAACACCAATCACACGTACCAATTGTGTGCACTGAAGCTGAAATAGACATGCTTTGCCTGATCCACACAAAATGGAGACCCTGCATATTGAGAGGATCATATGTCCCTGTACGGGTCTGCGAGGTGACTCTCAAAAAGACTTCACTGCACGAATTAAAGAACTTTATTGATAAGCTGCCAGTTTCAGGATCTTACTCCATCTTTGCCAGGAATGACGTTTCTCTACAAGCACAGGACATATATAGGATTCTAAGCGGGGGTGAATTCCCAAATCCCCACCCCCTTGAGGAAACGGTCAGCTAAGTTCAAAAGGAAGCATCTAGGTAGGAAAAAGCAGAGTTACTGCATGCAAAGTCTCAAGGCCGTGAGTGTCCGCGCGAGCATCTCTTCCCAGGCTAAGGAGAAAGACGTTTAGGAGGCGTACAGATAACCGTAGAGACAGCCCCTCCCTTGCATACTTTCACATCAGTCAGGAAATAGCTCCAGTGTTTAGTTATACCCATATTATCACTGCACAAACATTACACAGGATCTTGTTGGGTATGACAGGTGATGCAACTGACAGTCACACACTCTCCTGGTATGTGAGGCAGGCGCACTAAAATCGTAGTGGCAATTGAGGAGATATCAGTACCCACAAACACTTGAGAGGACTGCAGCTATTCAAAAGCTGAAGAGGATTTTTCGCTTCTCCCAGATGGAGTTAAAGTAGCGCTTGCAGATCAGGTGAGGAGACCGGAGGTGCTGCAGGAGTCTGGTTGGTGTTGTTGCTAGAAGCACCTTTTGGCAGTTAGATCTGGTGGATCAGCACGTCTCTCTTCCAGGTTCAGCTAATCAAATGGCATCCATGCTTTTGTCAAGTTGCAGTTGGAGCGATCCGTAGACAACTTGGAAACGCCACTAACTGCAGAAGACAGCAGCCTGTCTTGTCAGGAGGCGGGAACAAAACCAGCCACCCTGGTTGCCACTTCGTTGCTGAGCTCAGTGTAAGGTGGGGGTATTTATCTTTATGACCTGGGACCAATATGTCTGATGGACCTTCTCCACCTTTATGAACTTCTGCACCAGTTGCGTTCTTGAGGTTGGGTGCTTATTCAAGCCATTCCTTCATCCAGGTTTGTCTCTGAGAGTCTGTCTACATGAGACATCTGACACGTGAAGAACACGTGTTGGGAGATGCCGTGTTAGCCAGGAAGGGTAGTTTAGAAAGACAGAGCCGGCGGCAGGGAAAAGGCTTGCTATACACTGGAGCTGTGTGAAGGGGCTGCGAAATGCCAGAAGGGAAACTTCAGCCCCTTAAAACCTCTCCAGGTCCAAGCCTGGCTCTGGAAGGCAGCTCCAGCCCATTTCCATTCCTTGCTGCCCTCTAGTTGCAATCCCACAGTCTTAGACTGGAGAGGTGAAATTAACTGACACTTTGAGGAGAAGATGAAATTGACAAACCCTCTGAAGAGTGATCTCCACCAGCTCTTTCTTTTTAAACAACGCTTCCCAGCTAACATTGCATCTCCCCACACTTGACAAACGTGCTTGAGGCATCTCATGTAGAGAGACTCAGAAAGAAATTTTCTCTGTAGAAGTACTCACTGTGTGGCATGGACTGCTGAAGAAGGTATGCAGGTATTCAGAAAGAAGCATAAATCTATTTTTCCCCCAGAGTCCTTAGTGATTAAAGACTAAACTAGACAACCTGAACTTTTGAACTGCATAAATGTTTGGGGAGAACTACACATTTTATGTCTGGCTGCACAGGAGAGAAAAGCCTCTGACCTGCCTCAAAACACATTCCACCGCCACTATAAAGAACTGAGCACTTTCAACATTTATTTTGAGATGAGATTGGGAAAAGTTCATAGATAAAAGGTAAGGGACAGGAAAGGTGCTCACAGGATTTGGCCCCTTCAGAGGAGGGATGGGAAAGCCACGAAGAATAAGCATTATCCCAGAACAAATCAGCCAACCCACAAACTGGAGAAACGTTCAGATGTTAGACATCACCTCGTATGTCTCTCTCAAACTGTGAGTGTAGTTTTGGTAAGCACGTTGATAAGCACATTAATTAAACACATCAAAGTGTCTTGCTGCATTGAAGAGTTGATTACAATAAACTTGGGTGATTCAGAAAGTGTTTGATATAAATAACTCCCCTTATATAACAGATGAAAAGAGTTTTGAAGATTATTCCAGGCAGTGGCATGGGCTGTTAGGAGAGGAAGATCAACGCTGTCCTTTTCCTCAGGTTTCAAACCAGAAAGTTTGAAAGAGAGGTCAGATCATCTGTTTACACTCTACTCTTTATTTTTCTGAACTATCCTTTGATGTGTAGATTGCTAATCTCAGGACTTCTTCCTTGTGACCTTCTTCTTCTTCCTGTTTGTCACAGACTCGTTTTCTCCTCTTTATCTTGCATGATATATGCAAGACCTGCCCTACCATCTGGTGTCATCCGTAGACTAGACAGATAGGAATCTATCTCTCCTCTTTCCTATCAGAATAGGAAGTTCCCTATAATAAAGAGCTCTCTCAGGGCCAAGCTAGAAGTGACGAATGACCCTTGAATGGCAAGTGGACAGACTCACGAGTATTCCTCCCTGTTCACTTGCACTCCACTTGCACTCCACTCGATCACTTGAATGGCAAGTGAACAGACTCAGGGCCAAGCTAGAAGTGATGAATGATCCTTGAGTGAACAGACTCACGTGTATTCCTCCCTGTTCACTTGCACTCCACTTGCACTACGTGATCAAGTGGAGTGCAAGTGGAGTGCAAGTGAACAGGGAGGAATACAGGTGAGTCTGTCCACTTGCCATTCGAGTGTCATTCGTCACTTCTAGCTTGGCCCTCAGAAAAGTAAAACACACAGGCAGTGGGACTTGGCGAGGTTTTCCAAACCTAAGCCAAGCCTCCGAGTGTGTTATTTTCCCTCTCACAACACACTGGCCAGCCAAGCTTCTATGCCCATCATCTTCTTCCCCACAAGAGATGCTACTTTGCTACCCTCCTACAAGTTTATAGAGGCCTAGTCGATTTTATATATTTTAATATTGGCTGACCAAAATTATATTGAATTAAAGAGAAAATCCCTGATTGCAAGAGACTATTCCAACAAAGGCAATTTGTTTGGGTCCAATAATCAGCATGCTCAAGATTTTTTAGAGAACCAGTAAAAGTAGATGTGGGAACCAGAACCGAACTACAAGAACTGTGTGGGTTCCAGGGGCAAATATCTGCTGATGGGAGGGATGGCTGTCAGTGGAGTGCTTCCTCCTCACCGCCACTTCTCGCTTTAACCCAAAACGGCCCCTGAAATGCTGCGACTGGAGGCCCCTCCTTGCAAAGCATCAGGGGAAAAATGAGCAAAAATCCCCCTTCCATTCGCAGAAATGTTCCACCGGAGTCAACCCACTGACCACATAACAGCAGCAACAACAATAATATTCCATTTATATACCGCCCTTCAGGACAACTTAACACCCACTCAGAGCAGTTTACAAAGCATGTTATTATCATCCCCACAATAAACACCCTGTGAGGTGGGTGGGGCTGAGAGAGCTCTGGAAGAGCTGAGACTGGCCCACAGTCACCCAGCTGGCTTCAAGTGGAAGCAGAGGCGGATCTACTGTGAAACCAATGAAGCTTAAACTTCAAGGCCCCTAATCCCAGAGCGCCCCTGAAGCAAGTTGTTTTTTTCAACAAAAATTTTTCAACAAGAAATAATGGAGTTTTTAAAAAGTGTTTGTTGTTAAAATAAGGCTATTTTAGTGATAGAATCATAAGCCGATGGGTTGAAGTCCTTAATATTGACCTCAGAATGGAGCGTGCTCAGTGTTGTAGCTTCCCCTAAAGTGGGCTGGTTCCCAGCAGCCCAGCCAGTCAGCCTGGCCCAGGAAGACGCAACAGCAGCGCCAGAAGGGTGGGATAAGGCCTGCCCAGATCTTCTTGTTTCAAGGTCTGCTTTGGATTATTGCAGGTAAATGTTGGTAACCTGTGCAATTATTACAGATCTTTTAAAACAAAGGTGACGTTACTTGGAAATTAGTGAAATTACTTCTTGGAAACTTCCTAGGAATTTTTTATTCACATCAGTGACTTTGACATGTGAGATAACCCAGCACAGCATTTTTAATCAAAATCTGAGATGTGGTAGTTAAACTTTTTAAAAAATTGTGGTGATCTGCCATGGGACAGATAGCTGAGTGCAAACAATGCAGTGAAGTTACGCTGCGCTGATTCAAGAGGCAAAAAGTTTTATTTGAGGAAAATACATACTTGATAGGAAAGAGGGAGAGAGAGATCCTTGCTATCTGACTACATCTTGCAGAGAGAGAGAAGAAGTGTGGCAGGAGAGAGAAGAAGCAGGATCTTGCCCTGTTTAACCCAATAGGAGACAAGATAAGGAAATGACCCCCAGGAAACAAGAGAGGTACTGCTCTCACTGTCCTAACTAAGTGATCCTTGCTGCCCCCTGCATGGTAGGCTCTTCTTCCTTCTTGCTGCTGCAGTACACCAGACATTGCTATTTCCAACAGGGACAAGCCCACTGAAGAAGATAACAGTAGTTACCCAGACCTCGTTGCTGGTGGGAAGGGGCTCACCGTGTGGCCCATTTTCAAGGGCTGCACCCCACCACCCTGTTTTCTGCTATTTGGGCCTTGAGGCCCTTTGGACCTTGTTGGATGTTGCCCTATTGTTGCTGGTTGTGAAGGGAACCCCATAACAGTTCAAGCTTCAGGGCCCCCAAAAAGTAGATCTGCCCCTGAGTGGAAGAGCAGGGAATCGAACCTGGTTCTCCAGATTGGAGTCCCACCGCTCTTAACCACTACTCCAAACTGGCTCATGAACATTACATTAAGGTCAATATTGCCTATTCTGGCTTCAGCTCTTCAAGAACTCAAACAAAGATCTTTCACAGCATCTACTAGCAGAGCCGTTCAGCTGGAGACGCCAAGGACTGAGCCTGGGGCCTTCCGCAGGCAAAGGCGATGTTCTGCCTCTGAGCCATGGTCCCTCCCCTGGATAAAGATAAAGACGAAAGTATGTTTTCAAACTCAACAGATAAGCCAGATCTTCTCATCTGCCAGAACTGACAAGCAGAAGAAGGTTGGCAGTGCAATCCTGGGGGGTGGGGGCAGGTGCCGAAAGTGCTCGGGAAGCCGACCAAGACTTATGCCAACACCTCTCGGTCTTACGCCATCACCATTCCCACTTATGATGGTGCAGCACCCAGGCATAACCCCTTTTCTCCAGAAGGCCAAGGGGTGTGGCAGAGGGCAGGGAGTGAGTCAGTCATCTCCCTAAGCTGTTTGGGGTCCAGGAACACCCCCCAAAGCCGCAAAAAGTTACTCCACAAAAAAGGTGGCTTAGCCCGTAGGCACCCATGTCAAGGGAAAAGCCATCTCCCTCCCGCATGCTCGGCCCCCTCCCAAACAGCCCAGAGGAGCATAGGATGCTTCTCACGTAACTTCTTAGGTTTTCGTGCCTAAATGCAAACTGCTCAAGAGAAGGGAGATGGTGCTCCCTATATCAATAGTGCTTTTGCCTGTGTAATCATTCCTGCCAACTTTCCCATCTATGGATGTACCCATGCACTTAAAAAGAGTCCAGTAGCACCTTTAAGACTAACCAATTTTATTGTAGCATAAGCTTTCAAGAATCAAGTTCTCTTTGTCAGATGCATGGTACAGAAACTGGTCAAATATAGAAGAGGAGGGGGGAGGAGGGGAGGAGAGAGAAGATGCAGTTAGGGGGGGAGAGGGAGGGTGCAACCAAAACATTCCTTTGCTAGTAAATGTAAACATCTCCTTTTGGTGTCCTTTTGGGGTCAGTTGGCTTGGGTGAGGCTTCAAAGGAGTTTGCCGTGTTAGTTTGCAGCAGTAAAACAGCTAGACCATCCAATTCCTATGTAGTATAAGCCTTCGATAACCACAGCTCTCCCCGTCAGATGCATCTGACAAAGAGAACCGTGGTCCCCGAAAGCCCACGCCAGGATATTCCATCAAAGACTTAAAGGTCGCTGTAGTTCAACAGAAACCTTTCTTCTTCTTTTTTTTTTGAAAATTTTTTATTTTTAATATCTAACATAAAAAACTACAAAAGACTACAAAAGTATAAGGGGGGGAAGGAAGGGGGGACTGGGGAAAGGGGAAGAGCAACATACAAACAACAAACGCTACACTACGTCTTGTATTCCCTTCATGCTGCAATTTTTCTTAAAAGTTAACTTTCTAATATGCTATCAGATTGGTAGGTCTTATACAATACAGACTATATTCAGGATCAGGACTTCTTCCCCCCCCCCCCCTTGCGTCTCGGTCTCAGTTCTCTCTGCGCAGCTGGAGCAGCTGCGCCCGCTCTCTCCTCCCCCCCCCACTTTCCCCTTCAGACTTCGAACTTTCTTCCTGCTGAAACTCCTGATGGTTGAACAAAAAGTCTGTCAGCTGCGCGTCCGATGTGATCTTGTAAGTTTGATCTTTATATCTGAACCAGAGGCCTTCTGGAAACAGCCATTTATATTCTATATCACATTTCCTCAAGAAAGCCGCAAGTCCTTTATACTTGAATCTTCTTTTACGAGCCAAAAATGGAACATCCTTCAATATTTTAACCTTGTTGCTCAAATAATCCAAGTCCACATTATACGAATTGTCTAAGATGGTGTCCCGAGTCTTCTTAGATGAAAAGTCAATAATAATCTCGCGAGGCAGCTGACGCTTCATTACATACTTTGAAGATGTCCGACGGACTTCCAAAATATCACTTTTTAACTCTTCTTTAGTTGCCTCTGCGAATGTCGCCAAAAGTCCAGACACCACATCTTTGAAATTTTCATTTTCCTCCTCTTTTACATTCTGAAGACGCAGTACCGTTTGGGCACGGTCCACTTGCAATCCTATTATTTGATTCTCCAAAAGCTTCACTTCCTTACTTGTTGCTTTCATGAGTACTACGTTCTCGTGTGCAGACTGCTCTGCTCCGGTCGCTGTTTCTTTAATGGTTTTCACTTCGCTTTCCACTGAATCAACCTTTTGCCCCATTTCATTCAGTTTCGCTACAAAGGGCTGCACAGCATCGAAGACTGCTCTCCTCACCATCTCTTCCAAAGTTTCCCCCTTCCCCTGTAACGTCGCCATCACCGATTTACTCATTGCTGGGCTCAGCTTTTTGTCGCCATCTTAGGGGGGGGGGGCGCCAGCTAAGTTCCGAAACTCCGTGAAGGGGAAGAAATCCGCACCTTCTTAGCTTCAGCTCCCACCAATCCTTCGCATACGCTTAAAAATCAGAAGGGATTCACTTACTTACAGGTTTTCACCTTAAATCTGCTTATTGCCGTTCTCCATGGCCCGGCTGCACGTGATGTGCTGCGCAAGTCTGCCGGCCTCCGTTGGAGCAAGCGGGCAATTTACCCCCTGCATTGCTTTCAGGGGGTTCTTCCCGCCGCGCTCCGGACCCCGTCTCCCTCCCTGGGAGTCCTGGGGGTTAACCCTCACGGGTCAACTGCCCGGTCAGGCTGCTCGGACATTTCCTCCCGGACTTGCGGAGAGGAGCATCCAACATGGCCGGGAAAACAAAACCAATCAACAACAGAAACCTTTCAAAAACAAAATCCAACGGGAGGCTGCTGAATTGGAATTCATATGCAAATTTGACTCTGTCAAGCTGGGACTGAATAGGGACTATGAATGGTTATCACATTATCACAGGTAACAGATTCCCTTTACAGAGGCGGGGTCTGGGGGAGCCCAGTGGCACCTGGCGTGGGCTTTCGGGGACCACAGTTCTCTTTGTCAGATGCATCTGACGGGGAGAGCTGTGGTTATCGAAGGCTTATACTACATAGGAATTGGATGGTCTAGCTGTTTTACTGCTGCAAACTAACACGGCAAACTCCTTTGAAGCCTCACCCAAGCCAACTGACCCCCACACCAAAAGTAGATGTTTACATTTACTAGCAAAGGAATGTTTTGGTTGCACCCTCCCTCTCCCCCCCAACTGCATCTTCTCTCTCCTCCCCTCCTCCCCCCCTCTTCTATATTTGACCAGTTTCTGTACCATGCATCCGATGAAGAGAACTTGATTCTCGAAAGCTTATGCTACAATAAAATTGGTTAGTCTTAAAGGTGCTACTGAACTCTTTTTGATTTTGCTACTACAGACTAACACGGCTAACTCCTCTGGACCCATGAACTTAAGGGTTCTCTAAATAACAGTCTTTCAACCAATGCACTGGAGTGCTTGCTGTGAGGGGCTTGGGGATCTGTCTGCCATGGACTGCCATCCCTAGAACTGACATCTGGTTGCCAGCAGTACATGCAACGATGGAGCAGCCACCAAACCCTTGGACCGTGGACACTCCCCCAGGGCCCCGTGCTCTCACCACACACGTCTCTTCTTCCCTTTCAGGCACCCAGTCCCAAAAATCTGGCTCCCACCACATGGGTTGTATTGGGTTGCGTTTGGCATATGGGCTGCTGTGCAGAGTTGCCAATTTCTTGTGCTGAATGTTATGTTTTTAATATGTTTTAATGTGGCTTTTTATTTGATGTTACCCACTCTGAGCCCGCTTGCAAGGAGTGCAGCTATAAATACAATAAAATAATAAATAAATATCTCCATCAATGTATATCAGGATTGTTCCCTAAGAGAACTCTTGAGTAAACAGGTGGTCCTAAAACAGGAAAGGCTTCTTTATTAACAGAGCAATAAAAGACACACACACAGAAAACACACACAGCAGACACACAAAGCTAACTAAGAAAACAGGGAGGAAAATGAGAGAGAGTAGTTGGGATCGGGGGATATTTACCAGTCCCAGGAGAAGGAGGAGAGGATCCGCGGAGGAGCAGCAAAGTGACCTGCGCTTCACAGCAAGGAGGAGGCCCAAGCAAACTTGAGGGCGTGTGGATGGGTACCAAGATGTACACCCACACCCAGTTCATGGCACTGGATGGCCCAGTTATAGCGTAAACCTTGCCTCCAAAACAATGGCTTAATTGCTTGTCCAGAGGTAGAACAATGAGTTGGGAAAGATGTATTATGATGATCTCGAGCTGGGATATAGTTAAAAATATAGCTTGATGACCTGGTAATTACCGGATATGGAGTCTATCAGATGTGTTGTATAGCCTTAATTAGGAAAGAGGGAGAGGACAGGTGCTAATGGGATTAAGCAGGGCGGTGTTTCAGGAAGCCTTGTTTGCTCTGCTGCTCTCTGGGGCATGGGGGGGCCGTCCAGTCAGACATCCCCTATGACTCACGTCTTGCAATTTTCCAGCCTCCAGGCTACCTGGCATCCATGCTGCCTTGCTCGGCGACGTCTGGAATTCCTGGTAAAGAGGTTTGTGATATTCCATATCCATAAACTGTACTTCTAGTATGCAAGAGGAGTCTGACTGTGTGGCCTTAATTCCAGGCTGAAAGACAAACTTTCAGAAGTGAATTTTCTATTTTACATACAGAATTGGCTTAGTGCTTCTACTATTGATTTGTTTATTTTCTATCTTAATTAAAACTTTCTTTTAAAAGCCATTTTATAATTGATGTGCCATTCTCATTTAACAAAATGAATGAAGAGAATAATTTGTCTTTAGCTAAACAGTTTACAAAGTGTTGGGAGCTAATTTTTTAAACAAATTATTTATGCAGACAATTTGCCACCCTAGTCGGAATGAAGAGACAGACGCCAAGTTTGGATACAAGGGCCACTTCATTAACTTCATACAACTAGAACAAGCCAGAACAGTGGCAAGGGCTTAAAGCGGTACAGGTCAAGCCACGGGGTCCACCCTGGACCACTGCCTTGATCTGTCTGGTTGAGCCTCGAAGCCCCGGGTGCGACCCGTCCATGGATGATGTGGACCTGGCCGGCCAGGCAATTTGGTCACCCCCCCTTTCAAGCTCCTGAACACACCTCAACCGTACAGCAGTGAGGGAAGGACTTGCACGTGGGGGTTCCCGAAGGCAGCCTGCCCCTGCAGCTGGCAGCCATCAAAGCAGTACCAGCCCTTCAGGCAGGCCCCTCTTCCCACCAATAGGGAAGCACCAAGGGTGCTCACCGGCCCACACCCTATCTCAAACTCCAACCTGCCAATGCCAGGGCCAAGCCTCTGCTTAGGCCCTAGCAACCCCACTGGTAGCCCAAGGCTGACCGGAGCCCTTGCCGCAAAACCTCCATAAAAAATTTTATTGCCTGCTGAGGAAGATGTCTTTGCCCTTAGTGGCCAGGTGAACCCCCATTACCTCGGTAGAGGTTGGCAAATTCAGCCTAGTATGTGGAGGTGTGGCAAATAAAGGCCCATACCATCCCCGAAAGCTTTCTCTAGGGCTCCGTTAGCCTTTCGTCTAGCCCTCTCAAGGGCTAATGAGTCCCAAGATTCCTGCCGCACTGACACGGAAGCATTATGGACCGATCATCAACACCCCAGACCACTACTTGCCTATGCATTGCAAGTCTGTGTGAGCCTGTAACGAAAGGGCCATGCTCTGCAGCCAAGATCATGCCCAACAAACCAAGGTCATTACCACGCAGTGAATGACCAGAACGTGAGGTGGAGGACTGCACCTCCCCTCAAACCATCATGCCACTACTTGCCTGGGTGCTGCAATCCTGTGTGAGCCTGTAAGGAAAGGGCCATGCCCTGTGAGACAAGGTCATACCACCCAAGTGAATGACCTGAACATGAAACGGAGGCCACTCCTCCCCTACAGCTCATGAGGCCACCATGCTTATGTGTGCAAATCTGCCTGACCCTATACCGGAACGGCCATGCCCCACGGCCAAGGTCATTACAGCCCAAGTGAATGACCAGTATGTGAGGTGGAGGACTGCTCCTCCCCTTGAGCACACTGGGTCACCTTGCCTCTGCATGCACATCTGTGGGGCCTGTAACGGAAGGGCTGTGCCCTTGGGAAGCCCAGCTTATTACTCCCAGGTGAATGACCAGGAGTGAGGCAAAGGACCCCACATCCCAACAAACAGAAGTAGTAGCTTGGCCATCACTTCCCCCACGGCTAATGCAGAGTCAACCAGACCCTTTCTTAAGGGCTTGGGTCATCACTGCACTAACACTCAGGATCTAACTCCCATGCCCACCATTCATGTCATGCAACCCCAAAAACTGCCCGGGCTTACTTCAAACTTGGAGGTTTACTGGCGAACCAAAAGGCGCCTAATCTGTCTGATGGCAGCCACTGGATGTGAGGAAAGCTCCTTAACTTTCCACTCACCCATAATAATAAGTTTGATCCTGGTGGAAGCCGGGTTCAGGCAGCAGGCCCAAGGCCGACTCAGCCCTCCATCCCCCAAAGGTCAGCAAAATGCACACCCAGCCCCCCAGGGTCAAAACACAGACAACCGAGGAAGGCAATGGCAAACCACCCCGCACAAAGCCTGCCAAGAAAACATCGCAACGCAACGTCCCCCCATGGGCCAGCAATGACTCGATACCTGCACAGAGGACCACCCTTACCTGTTTAAATAGTAGTAGTAGTAGTAGTAGTCGTAGTAGTAGTAATAGTAATAAATTTATATTCTGCCCTTCAGGATGACTTAACGCCCACTCAGAGTGGTTTACAAAGCATGCCATTATTATCGCCACACAACAAACACCCTGTGAGGTGGGTGGGGCTGAGAGAGTTCCCAAAAGCTGTGACTGCCCCAAGGTCACCCAGCTGGCTTCAAGTGGAGGAGTGGGGAATCAAACCCAGTTCTCCAGATTAGAGTCACACGCTCTTAACCACTACACCAAACTGGATCTCACACCAAACTGGCTCACCAAAACTGTGGGAGAGATCTATCAGCTCAGGCAGAACTCCTACAGACCAACTGGTACCCCAGCCTAGAGACTGCTGGCCACTTGGTCATAGGTTCACCAGATGCTGGGGGTGATCCACCCAGTTGCCTTTCCACAATTGCCCTCCCTGGAGGCATAGCTCCGAGGAAATCCAAGGGAGAAGCTGCACCATCCCATCTGCAGGCAATACTGGGCACTGCCTTAAAACCTAAATGCCGGGACCAGTCTCCAGAACCCACCAGGACCCATCTCAAAATCCTATGCCGCTCAGATGAAAGAGGGTTAGGTATGGGCACCACTGCCTAACTGTATACATGAAGTGGGTTGAGGGCTATCTAGTTCCCTCCCCCACAATCCAACTGCCATGAGGACTGGAAAATTCCAATCATATATGATTTATAGTTAGACTCCCATATTGACTGGTAAATGGGCCACTTCTTCACAGCCTACCAGTCCCCTGAACTAAACCCAGAAGCCATTGGGCCCCAAGGCAGCATAGACTCCAAGGAAACTCCTCTTCTAGGTGCCAACACCTTGGAGACAAGGCTCGGTGCCCCGCCAACTGCTGGAGCTCCCATAAAGGCTGGCCAGCAGCCGACTGGCCCAGGTGCAATAAAGTCTCATTTACTTGTCTCCCTCCTCAGATCCATCTCATCCTTCTCCTCCACTTCCTGAAGCGGAAAGTTAATCCCCAACATGCTTCTCCCTTTATGGCTGTCCCTTTAGGACTGAGTCAAGTAACAACCCAATGGCTAAACTGCGAAACTCGAAGGCAAGACCCAAGACGATACAACTCAGGAGTCTGAACATGGGAGTCAGGAGACTGATGCCTGACCGCCCCCCCCCTAGAGCCCTGCCCCCACCCTGCCACCCCCACCCCTCCCTACCTGGCCGCCGGGGGCGCGCACACCTTCCATGTGTGCCCCCCCTGCGGTGTTGCGCACGCCCACGCACAGCAACCACCAGGATCAGGCCTGTTTTGACCTGGATCGGGGGCCCCTGTAGAGCGCGGGAGTGTTCCTGCGCTCCACAGGGGCCCACAATGGGCCCGATCCGCGGCTAAACGGGCCCAATCCGCACCCATTTTGGCGCAGATCGGGTCCGTTTCGGTGCGGATCGGGCTCGTTTCGGCGCGGATTGGGCCTGTTGTGGGCCCCCGCAGAACGCAGGAACGCTCCCGCGCTCCACAGGGACCTAAAACGGGCCTGATCCGCGTCGAAACGGACCCGATCTGTGCCAAAATGGGTGCGGATTGGGCCTGTTTGGGCGCAGATCAGGCCCGTTGTGGGCCCCTGCGGAGCGCAGGAACGCTCCTGTGCTCCACAGGGGCTCACAATGGGCCCGATCCGTGCCCAAACAGGCTGCGTGGTGATTTCACTGACGTCATCATGCTTGTAGGAGCACGCGCGCATGCTCCGCACGTGCACCCCCCCCTCCAGGTAAGAGCCAGGCCCCAATCTCCCACTGGGAGATCGAGGGGGCCTGGCAACCCTAGCGTAGCTGAATGCCAGGAAGGGGCCATATTGCTGAAAAAGAGAGATGGCATTTATTAAGAATTGTTTTCAGGTGCAGTGTTTGAAATGCATTATCAGTAATAAAACACTGGTGACTGAGCAACTGTATTATTGGAAACATCATGGCTTGGAAGACCCTTCATAGAAGGGAAGTCTATGATTTCTGTCTATTTCCCCTCCAACCTTACCACGTCTCACACTATTCGATCAGAATTTGCTTTGCAGGAGGAGAGAATGGAATATTGCAGCAGTTATCTGTGTGTGTGTTTGTTTGAAGCAGTTCTGTGACTCTTCCCCACCTAAATTGGGTCTCCCCAAGGGGCCAAATATCAAAACATTAAAACATTTTAGCATTAAAATAGCATTTGAAAAATAAAAAATATATGTCCATAAGAATATATAAACACACAAATACACCTAATACTAAAACCAGGGAGGAGAGCCAGGAAGAGTTATTGGGATACGCTAAATATTTTCTTCCCCTGGTAGAAGACAATGATAGAGGGGGAGAAATGAATCTCCCTGGGCGTGGATTTCCAAAGTTTGGATGCCGTGGCCGAGATGGTCCTTTCTCATGTTGTACCCATCCTGCCTCAGATGATGGGGGCACCCCAAGCAGGGCCTCCAAAGATGACCAGAGCGGCAGGGTAGGTTGAAGGAGGAGGTCAGCAACATAGGGCTTTAAAGGTCCTGAACTGGGCCCAGAAGCAGATGGGGAGCCAGCGTAGATGGCAGAAGGCTGGAGTGATGAGGTCCCTACAACCCACTCCAGTCAACATTCTGGCCACAGCATTCGGCACCAACTGCAGCATCCGGACGGTCTTCAAGGGCAGCCCCACAGAGTGCAGTACAATAATGTTGAGGCTCAGCAGCCAACGCTGGTGAAAGGCACCCCTGGCAACTGCTGCAACCTGTTTATCCAATAGGAGGCTCTGGTCCAGCAGCAGCCCTAAGCATGAAGCGGGGAGGCAGAAAAAGTCTATTCTGCACATCAAACTCCAGGTCAAAATGCACATTACGTTTGATGCATGTCAGGACATAGGGCAACCTTTACGAACATCTTAGCCCCACCCCCACCCCCCAATGGCTCCAAAGGCTTCCCTCCCATCCCATTTTCGTCAGCAGAAGCAGCCAGGGAGGGGTCCTGTTTGTCCCTGCCTATTGCTCCATATGTCCATTCCCATGTAATGGCAATTCCCATGTAGCCTGGCCCTGAGTTCATAGTACTCCAGCTCTCCTCCTCTATTTTTATTGGTTTGCACTAAAGCACTAAAGTTGAAGGGTTATACAGGAACACGTTATTGCAAAAGGCCTTCTCTAAATTGTGCTCAATTCCAAATATGGCCTTCATGTTGTGGGTATACAGGCCAACAGATTACCCGTTGGAAATGTGGGAACCTTGCTTTCATTGCTTCATCGAGCCATTTTCAGACATTACAGTTGCACCTACTGGGAGCCTACTAAATTGCATAAGAGGCACTCATTCCACCCGTGACGTGGGCCTTCTGATTCACGTGGGACAGGGGCAACACATGTACGTAACATCCATTCAGCCTCAGGACACATGGCGACAGTCTCTGCATAGCCCAGAGGTCCATTTCCACGTACTGGAGCTGTATACATGTGCGGCCTCAGTTCACCCACTGCAGCATCGGCATGTGTCAGGAGGGTTTCATGTGTTCCCATGAGAGGAAGCTGCCTCCCAATATGCACAACTGGAACACTGGAAAAAGACTGGCGTGCTGAAGAATTGTGCAGCTGTGGCTGTTTTTGTGATATTTTTTAGTTGCTGTATGTCTAACTATGCATTATCCCTAAATGTGCATTTGTTTGTTTGTGATGCATTTATCTTGTCCTCTTACAAAAAGAATTCAGGGCAACTTTCAATAAAATAACCTTGAAATAGTAAACAAATAGAGCTCATGTTAAAGATTAAAATTGTTTTTTAAAAAAATCAACAAAAGAACTTCTGCCACAACAAAAACCCTTACAAGCCCACCAATGATTTAAAATACCAGTCATCGTGACACCATTAGCCACTAAAGAATCCAGGATGGAGCATTAATCCCTTTCCTCTGGCTACCTTCCTCCTCTTCCGGCTACCTCCATGATGTGCTGAGTGACATCTGGTACCCTGAAATCACTTCAGTAAAACCGGAAGTAACATCACAGGATGTTCTAGGATTTATAAAAATTCTATGGTAAATCCTAGAGTGTCACTTCCCTGCTTATTCTTATTTTCCTGTCCTAGTATAGCGTCCCTTAACAATAAAGAGCATCTATTTATTTTCGTAAGCAACCAGCCTTGCGGTCACTTTACTCCATCTCTCAAGAGGACACCTGGGACTCCCTGCGTGCAAAGCAGGTGCTAGACTGCCACTCAGCCCCATCCCTTCCCAAAGACCTGAAGTGTCTCTATTTAAAATATTTTCCACTGGAAATTTGGGGAATCCTGTTGGGACCCCTGAGAACGGCTGCTAGGCAGGGTAACTGGACTATGTGTTTCATTTAGCATAGGACAGCTCCTGCATTGATTTACTACTGGGAAACGTAGCTTTCAAACAAACAAAAAGAAATCCCAGCCAGCAACAACCCTCAGAATTTGCGATCTGGTAGATGATTGATTTTACTTGAAAGCTTATATGAGACTGTCGGATGTGTTGACTTAATAATGTTTAGAGAATACAGCGTTTTTTAAAGGAAAAGTTTGTAGCTATCAAGATTAAATGAGTCACCCAAAGATTACTTCTCCTGTATCTCTCCTTGTTCAAAAGAAAAGCAACCGTGCTGCCCTAAGCAGAAGAACCCCTTTCTAAGCTCAAGGACTTCAGTGGGCTTAAAAGGGTGTAACTCTGGTTAGAGTAGCACTGCAAAGAACTTACTGGGTTCATATAACTCTGTCAAGCTATCAAAACCAAAATCTGCACCTGACTCATAATCTCGGGCTTTTAAGGTCTGGCCTTGGAGAAATTAATTCCATGGGCTGCACTTCTCCAAGCAGTCTGGCTGCTTAAACTTTAGGCAGCTTTCCCCATAAATACTGCACAGAGCAAAGAGCTACAGAAGTGCTTCCACTCTCAGCGCTGCATCTCATTTCTCTTCCTGCCTTCGCTGTTTCGATACTAGTCGTGTTCACATATTTTGGAAATCTACGTGTGGCTCTTGTAGAGCGGAGTTTGGGAAGGAGACGGAGGTGTGGCTGCAGAATGTTAGAAATAGCAATGTCTGGTGTACTGCAGCAGCAAGAAGGAAGAAGAGCCTACCATGCAGGGGGCAGCAAGGATCACTCAGTTAGGACAGTGACAGCAGTACCTCTCTTGTTTCCTGGGGGTCATTTCCTTGTCTTGTCTCCTATTGGGCTAAACAGGGCAAGATCCTGCTTCTTCTCTCTCCTGCCACACTTCTTCTCTCTCTCTGCAAGATGTAGTCAGATAGCAAGGATCTCTCTCTCTCCCCCTTTCCCTCAAGTATGTAACTTCCTCAAATAAAGCTTTTGCCTCTCTAACCAGCTCGGCGTTTAATTCCGCAGCGTTGTTTTACACTCGCTCTAACACAGAATCCATCCGTTGAAGCTGTCATTTCCTCCAGGGAAACTGATCTTTGTGCTCCGACGATCAGGAGAAGAGGAGAATTCCAGGTCCTACCTGGAGGTATCAGTCATGAAAAGGTTCGGGTTAAAATGCTGATCAGTGCAGAGGGTTTTGTGCCCCATCACAATCACAATCACATCTCCTGTTGAAATGCAAAGTGAAAGGGAAGGGCAGTCTGCTCAGCCCACTCACAGGGATTTAACAGGGAAACCGTTCCCTTCTTTCCTTCCTGTAGTTCCAGGGTTTAGGAGAAGGACCTTGTTTTTCCGGCACTTCCCCTCCTTTCAAACTGAGGGGGTTTGGAAGATGAAAGTTGCTATGGCCTCTTTTCCCACCCCTAATTGCAGCTTCTGGGCAGAGACGGGAAAGCCGTCCTAACTTCTCCCTCAGAGTCTATAGGGTGTGTACGCTTGGAATAAACGGGCACCAGTACCAGGTCTGGAAACAAAGTGTGGCCTCCTCCCTTACTCTCCTTGAGCTGCTATGGTTGCAAGGGAACGAGGAGAGGTCGGAAAGGGGGCTGAGGGAAAGAACTAGGCTTCTGTATCTCTCTCTGTGTACTAGGTGATCCAGGTGAGGTGCAGACCCCACTGGCCCTTAAACAGCACTTCAGTCTTCAAACGCAGGGCAACGAGTCCAGATGCTCTTCCTGAGGATCTGCAGACACCCCACCCCAGAACAAAACGGGAGTCTCCACAGACAGCAGCAGGAAGGGGAAGCAAATGTTCTGCCCTGCAAAGCCCTCGGCTATCTGGACACCCCCCAGGAGCCTGTAATTTCTCCATGCGGTTGAGATTTCCTTTTCATCTAAAGCAGATTTGCTGCATGCCTCTAAGCACATTAATTAACTTGGTCCAAGAGTATAAAAACAACAATTGCTAGAATATCAGCACAGTTGAAAGAAAAGCTATGTACTTTGCCAGTCTAGTAATTAAAGACTTATCTCATGTGCCTACCAAACGGCCTTCAAATACTTACTATATTTTTTTTTCTGCAGCAACATGAAAAACAGCACTAAAGAGAGATTGGAGGAGCAAGATGTGCACCACTAACCCAAACCGGGCTAGATGGACATAATAAAATAACCTTTGTTCGCCTGCTCTTTAGACTGACTCTCTAATTTCTCAAGGCACGGTCTTCTGCTCGGCACACAGATGAGCTGAACTGAAATATAAGAGGTACAGTCTGCACTCACAAGGAAAAGAGGCAGTTGCCATGACAACAACCTTCCCGGAGATACTTCCAAATTGTCAGTGGAATCATCCTTCAGGTACATCTTTCAGGTTTCCTGATAGTTGCGTGAGGAAGCAAAGGAGGAGACTGTCCCAGCACCTTGCGGGCGCCGGATATTCGGTAGCTGCCACCTGCGGCATGAAAAAAATGAAATCTTGCCCTCAAGTCAGAGTTGACTTATGGCGACCCCGGCAAGATTTTCATGTCAAGAGGTTAAGAGAGGTGGTTTGCCATTGCCTGCCTCTGCAACCTTGGTCTTCATTGGAGGCCTCCCATCCAATTACTAACCAAGGTCAACCCTGCTTAGCTTCTGAAATCTAACAAGATCCGGCTCTCTTAGGCTATCCAGGTCAGGGTACTTGTGACACAGGGGTCACAAAGACTTCCCTTCCTATCCTGCCCTTCTCTATATTCTTCTGTTAAAGAACAGGAGATTTGTTGCCTTCCTTTATGTTGGGTCACTCTATTTACAGATTAGGTGATCAGTTAACTAGTATTTGGGAACCAGAACGAGTGTAGTGTGTTGGCTAAGAGGGTAAGCCATAATCTGGAACTCCTTGGTTAATTCAGGGGGCCTCCGACCAGCCACTCCGATTTCAACCTCAGGCTCCCACCTGAAACGCAGGGATAACAATACCAACCAATATTTCTGGGTTGTGCTGAGGATTACTACGATAAGGGATTTGAAGCATTTGTAGTAAAGATTGTAGTAAACCAGGTTTGACGAACAGCACGTCATGGACGGGGAAAGCCTGGGAGATGGACCACCAGAGGACGACGTTGGGGGAATGCTCCCCAAAACAAGGCTCTCTGGTTTGGGAGCAAAGGGGGAGAGAAATTTCCATGTGCCAGACCCCTGTGATTGATAAGCACTCTTTGATATTAGTGGGAGCCCTGAGATTGAATGAAGGGGGAAATGTCAGCCATCGCCGAGATGTCTTGATCGTCTGATCCAGAGGCAACATCGAGGAACAGTTTCCATAGGAAGTGGCCTTATATTTTACTTAGCCTGTTGGTTCCTCTAGCAAGTGGCGTCCACTTTGTCTGTTTTCAAACAAGGCTTCTAGCAGGAGAGTTGGGCTTGGGAGCTGAGCAAGGCCTGTCGAGAGGGAACAGGAGGGTCCCATGCGCCCCCCTCCCTCAAGTCAGAGTTTCCTGAGAAAGAACATACCAGTTCCACCTCAGCCAGGAGACTGCTGCGCCCCAGTATCCTTCTTGCGATGGAAATCCATATAGATTCAGGTAAGCACCTCTTTCAACCCTAAAACACCTGATGAAAACCGTCATGAAGGTATAAAGCCAGACGGGGGCTGGGGGCTGGCCAGTGTTCCTCAGGGAGTGCCACGTGCGTGATGGTCAGAAATGGTGGGTGTGCTGGGTGAGGCGTTGCATTGTAGAACAAAGCGGGTATAGAATCAAATACGTTGCATCCTTATGGGCAATGGTGAGGCTTGTGCCCCAAGCAAAGGACACAGAATACACAACGCTATTGGATGAAACGGGACGGAACTCCATTGATTACAGCCATTGGAGCTTTGGCCCGGCATAGGGCAGTGGATCTGCTGCATCAAACAGCCCCCTGCGGTCCAAGGGTTGCTTCCCCAGCGTGCCTGCTGGGCGCCGCAGGATGGTAGGTGACGTCCTACTGGCTTTGCTGGGCAGCCCCTGCCACCCAGGGCGAAGCCTGCAACAGCCCCACAAGGATGCATCCCCTTCAGCTTTGCCCTAAATCCTTTATGGGAACCCCAGGAGATGCAGGGGGAGCTGCCCAGTTCGCACCACTCACCCCAGCAGATCTGGCCTAATCCCTCAAAACCACCTAAACTTGTGACAAGTCATGCCTTGAGGCCTCTAGCAGCCCAAGGGAGGGGAGGAGGAAAGAGTTCCGTCCCCCCCATTGCTGCCCTGAGAATGGCGGAACCCCTGTGGGCTGCGGGAGAGGAGCCCGGCCCCACCTGCTGTCCTCCCTCCTGTGCCCCAAGTCACAACTTGCTGCCTCCGCCTAGCCTGGCCCCCCAGCTGCACCCTCGCCCACCAGTGAGTCAGTGAGCTTCTTTTAGAAAGCATTAGGGGAATGAAATTCCCAGCAGAAGTGGCATGGGTGGAAATACTGGGCCCTAATTGTTACTTAAAAGAGGGGGTGTTCTATGGCCCATCCTTGAGGCTGATCTCGAGATGGAGGGGGAAAGGGACTTTTCAGTTTAGAGAAGAGATGGAGGGGGGGTGAAAGAGGTTTGTGCATGGGGTCGAGAGAGAGGACACAGAGAACTTTTCTCTGACTCCCAAAATATTAGAGCTCAAGGCCATCCAAGGAACATGATGGGCAGTCGATTCAGGGTGGATAAAGAGTGATTGAAATACAGGATTGGCTGCCAGGGATGTAGTGATGGCCAGAGGCAGAGGCGGCTCTAAGGGGGGATTAGACAGGTTCATGGTGTAGGTAGGTCTATCAGTAGCTCCGAGCTTTGGTGACTAAAGGGAACGTCCATATCCAGAGGCAGCCAACCTCTGAATCCCAGCGCCAGGAGGCCACATCAGGGGGAGGCCTCCAGCCTCTATGGCCTGTGGTTGGCCCTCCAGAATAACTGGTTGGCCACGGTGTGAGACAGGAGTCTGGACAAGAGGGACCTTCCTCAACTTTACTATCATCAGTCCTTTGGAATGGAGAAGCCAGAGACAGAGTTGCCAACTTCCAGGCGGGCCTGGAGTTTTCCTGGAATTACAATTGATCGCCAGACCACAGAGATCAGTTTCCCAGGAGAAAATGGCAGCTTTGGAAGGTGGACTCTATGCATCCCTTCTCTACTGATCTTCCTCCCCAAACATTACCACCCCCAAATCTCTAGGAATTCCACAACCCAGAGATGGCAGCCCTACCAGAGGCCGAACCTGGGACTCGATGCTTGCAAAACGGGCTCTGGGATGCTTTTTAAACTCTGGGATTTCAGTCTGGTCAACAGCTACTACACATGACATCCCATTATTATTAAACAGAAGGCCTTTGTTCTGTATTCCTTAAAATGGTTTTTAAAATAGCCACACTGGGAAGAAGGACTTCATTTCAGGTGGAATTAGGGTGGCCAACCTCCTCAAGTTCTTCTGGAAACACAATTGATCTCTGGACCACAGAGATCAATTTCTTGTGGAAATGAAAGTATCGGAGAGTAGACTCTATTGTATACTATCGAGTCTAGGAGAAACAGAAGTCCTAGAATAACATCACACCCCCACTGAACTCTCTCCCTTCCCCAGACTCCCCGCTCCCGATGCACTGCCCCCAAATCTCCAGGAATCCCCCATGCTGGCGACCCCAGCAGGAATAGGTACCTTAAAATACAGTGTGGCCTGCTGATTTGGATTCAAAATTCACATGCCACTTCAGCATGAAGTGATAATAATTTTACTCAAAATCTTTGGATGCAAGAATACAGCAAAATCAATATTGCAGCTGTTACCTTGTGGCATCACAGCTCAATTTAAGTAACAGTAAAAATATTCCCAGATCTGCAAGAGCATTTCATTTATCCTAGCTGACAGTTGGTGGCGGGGGGGAGGGCACCAGAGACAGTACGTGCCGTGTCACAGTAACCTGTGGAGATATTGAGTAGGAAGACAGAAACAGAAGAAGGAAGAGCTAACAAAACAGCAGCCATTGTTGGTGTCCTTAATTTGAGGGTTTTGTTTTTAAAGATATGCCCTGACTTGGATAGGCCAAGCAAGCCCGATCTCTTCAGACCTCTGAAGCTAAGCAGGGTTGGCCTTTGTCAGTAATTGGATGGGAGACCTCCAACGAAGACCAGGGTTGCAGAGGCAGGCAACAGCAAGCCACCTCTGTTAGTCTCTTGCCACGAAAACCCCACCAGGGGTCACCATAAGTCAGCTATGACTTAAGGGCGCTCACCACCTCCACCAGATAAGTATGAACCCTTCAAAAAAGTTCTGGAGAAAGGTGTCATGAGAGTACATTTAAGGTACTTGTCCTGAATTTCCCTGACATTTTCTTTTTGTCACATTTACGACGTCTCTGACTAGTAGTCTAAGACCCCAACCAAGGCGCGAAAGGGGAGACCCATGATCAACACCTCCCATTTTCTCCTCTTGTCACTAAAATATTTGACTAAGGAGGCTGACCTGGGCTGTTTCCAGATTGGCGTTCTCCTCACAGGGACTGTAGGGTGCCCCGGCAGTGAGTGAAAACATCCGTATGGAGCGGGAGCAGAACTAAGCTCTGCTTTCAAAGTGGCACAGGGCAGCTCAGGGCCACCTGCCATCCCCCCCCCCACACACACATACCCCAATTTGGCCCTTTCCCAGCTGAGCTGCCTGGTAGCATCAAAATGTGGCTCGGGAAAAGAAGGTGAAAGGGAAGGTCTCAGGGCTGCGAGGGGGCTGCCAAAATGCCCCCTCATCGTCTGTATTTGTGCACCAGCCAGAAAAAGGGCCGGGTGAGCTGGAGCGGGGGGGGGAGAACGGGGTGGCAGGAGTGAGGAGAGCAAGAACAGGGGCATACGAACGAACGACGTTTCCACTCATTCCTTTCCTCTTTGCACCTCCGTGTTGATGCTGCCTCAACCGGGGGAAATGTATTGAAGAAAAGAAGGTGTAACCCTTTTCTCTTGTGTTGTTTCTGTAAGCTAACCCTTTCTGTTCCTCTACAAAGGCAAAAAAACCCACTATATAAACTGCAGTGTATTCAGATCAGGGAAATTACGGAGGAGGAAAGAGTTAAGCACCTCTTTTTTCCAACACAGTTTGGTGTAATGGTTAGCGTGTTGGAGTAAGATCTGGGAGACCCAGGTTCACATCTTCACCCTGCCATGGAAGCGGACTGGGTGACCTTGGGCTGGCCATGCGGTCTCAGCCTAACCTACCTCACAGGGTTGTTCTGAGGATAAATGGAAGAGAGGAGAAAGATTTAAGCAGCTTTTTTCCTCCATTGTGGGGAGAAGGCAGGTGAAAATGAAGTAAAATAATCACAGCTTCTCCAATCAAATTAGCAGCCTACTCAAAATCTTTGAATTAAAGCAAATGAACAGAGATCTTTATCTTACAACTCCCACATCCTTTCTGCTTTGGTACTATAGAAGCACCTGAAAATGGCCAATGAAGAGGGCCCCTTCAGACTCCAAAAAGAATTGTATGACCCACGTGTGCGTGGGGGGGGGATGTGAGGGGTTCACCCCACACGGGTAATATTAAATGGGGAATCTGGTGGCAGTCAGCTTCATCATAGATCAAATTCTGAATCCGGCTCCAGAGCGTGGATGAAACATCCGAACAATGGAGCCGGGCACAAAATGGGGGGATGTTTCTACAAGCTTGGAAGAACCCCCAGATTTACAGAAACATCTAATAAGTTTTTTTTTAAAGTCCCCCAGTAGGGAGGTGTATGAGGGACACCACGGTTGGCAACCTGGGCTTGCCAGGTCCTCTTACCATCCTGGTGGGCGGGGGAGCAAACCTGGCACCTTGAAGATATTTTCTCATGCATGCAAAGCACGCACACACTCCCCACAAGCGCAATGCTATCACTTCTGGAAGACACAATCACACCCAGCAACGGGCATGCTCCCACACTTCACAGGGTCCTTGAGAGACGTCATCGAGACCAGTGGCAGACATGCTCCCACGCTATGTCTGCCACTGGTCTTGATGACGTCTCTCAAGGAAGTGACATCACTGCAGCTGGCTGGAGCATGCCCACTGTGTGCTAAACCAGGAGGTCTATTCCCTGGGCCTTTTCCCCCAGCAGCCCTATGGCAACCCCATACAACCAGGCTTCCTTGTTAAAGTAAGGAGCAGCCAGGAGAAGAGAGAGAAAGCAAAGGCAGGAGGGTGGGAAACAAGGCAGTGAGGGAGCAGGAGGCAGTGGGGGCAGAAGGGTGGAGGAGGAGGGGAGATGGTGCTGCTGATAATTGGGAGCAGCAGCAGGAGAGGGAAAGAGCAAGAAGGCAGCAGTGGAAGCAGATGCCGGAGAAAGGAGAGGAAGGAGGGGAGCCACGCAAGAGGAGAGGAAACAGAGCCAGCAGGGCGGGTGGGATTTCCCCTCTCCCGCAAGTCCCCCGCTTGTCGTTTCTATACCCAGAGTAAAATAGATATGTGATTGCTACTATAGCATTCTGTCAGAAAAATACTCCAGATACTTCTTAATGTAGCAGTCCCTGATCTCCTTGGAGTCTGGATTTTCCTATGGTGGAATATACATTAGGTAATAATGTGAAGATTTCCCTTTGTAAAGAGACTTAACACCTACATGTTTTTGTGCTGGGTTCCAGCAGAAGTGGCTGTTACCTGACATATTTTTGCACTACATTTTGGTGACGGTTTTTGTTCACTGCAAACAACAGAAGACAAAACACATTATGAACCCATATAAATACTCCCTCAAGTTAGTGTGGCTGTTTTTCTATTCTCCTTGCTTTTGCATGGAGTAATTATTGCTAAACACCTATCAGCATTTTTCTTAAAAGCCTCTTTTTGAGGTCCGGAAAATAAAGAATCTAGCACGCCACTCCTTGCCCTTCACGCCTTTTCCATCATGAAAGCAAATAGATTTTAAAAAATTAAAAATGTTGACGAAAGTCACGCGCACCATTGCCTAGCAGCCAAGCATGATCAGTTACCAAATTAAAACCATTTTGACATCTGTTTGTTTTATCAAGATAATATATTTTAACTGGAGAATGCAAAAGAAAACTCATGCAGAATTAACCCATTGTTAACCTGATTCCCTCTTTCTGTCCTACTGTTCAGAAAATCTACACAGACAAATCAAGTCTTTTGATAGAAATGTTGTCTCTATGTAGAATGAATAATGCGAAATGGTTACCCTCCCATCACTGGTCAGGTTAGATATTAATAATAAACCTCATGAATTTCGCAAGCAGGTGGGATGAGTTCTTTTGAGGAACCTGGAGGATCTTCCCAAGTCCCCATTTCAACATAACTATAGAATTTGGATAATAAAACTGCTCAAAAACATCACAACAGGTGGGCAGGCAGAGAGAGAATTATTTAGTATGATTTCCCCAGCCACTGCATAGGTTCTCTTATTTATTTACGTCATTTATACCCCACTTTCCTACCCAAGGGGGACTCAAAGTGGCCTGCATCATTCTCTCGTCCGGTGCCTGCCATACCCAGCGCCACCCTGTTGTTCCTGCATGCTGTGAAGATGGTTGAATGCTGAGGCTATTCTTTGACCGGACTGCAACTGTTACTGGCCTCGCCTTTCAGACCTGCGATGTGAAACTACGCAAGGATGTTTTCCCACCGATGCTAGCTGACCGTTAGACGTGGGGTGAGGGGTGGGGGTCTTAGAATTTGCCCACACTGTGAAAGCCTATATATGCCTGAAGCCTGTCTGTGGACGTCATTCCTGACAAAGATGGAGTAAGATCCTGATGCTGGCAGCTTTTCAATAAAGTTCTTTTACTGCTTGCAGTGAAGTCTTCCTGAGAGTTGCTGGGCAGATCCTCTCATCTCCCTTCCTCTATTTTATCCTCACACCAACCCTGTGTAGTAGGTTAGGCTGAGTGTGTGTGACTGGCCAAAGGTCACCGAACGAGCTTCTGTGGTACAGTGAGGATTCAAACCTACATCACACTATATATTGTCAAAGGCTACATCACACTCACATTCAAACCTACATCACACTGGCGGTGACCTTTAACCTTCCCCTCTCCGGCATGCCTCGTTTTCCTGCTGCTGCCTATCCAGTACTTAGATGCAGGCACGGTTTAATGGTCAATGGGAGCAAACTGACTAGCAAAATGGGGCGGGGCGGGGCGGGGCGGGGCGGGGCAGGGCGGGGGGACCACTGGCATCCCTGATGCAATGATGCAACTCTCAGCATGATCCAGAAGTGATGTCATCACATTAGGCATCGTGTGGTTAAACCACAGAGTTTTTGGAGTATGCTAGACTGTCAAGCTCCAGTGTGCTGACATCATTTCCAGGTTGCACCAGAAGTGACATTATTGTGCCAGGGAATCCAGTCATCCCCAACTGCCCCTAAGTTCCCATCTGCGCCCACCACGCCTGACAGCCCTACTTTGGGCAGCAGCAGGAGGGGGAAGCAAGGGAGTCTCCCTTCAGGAGTTGTGCTGGGCTAGCAGATCTGATTGGATGCAAGTCCCTTGCATGGGTGTCAGGGGGGTCCTGGAAATCCCATGTGCCCACGTTTCCTCGTGGCAAGGAATTGCACAACAGCAAGTTGTGTATAAGGAGCCCTAGAAGTAGTTTTCACACCAAAAAGGAACATTGAAAAGCATTATTTCCAGAGGTCCTGGGCTCCTAGGGCACTGCCACTGAAGGGGGAGGAAGGGAATCCTTGCAGAGTGAGGCTTCCAATAAAACCTCATTTCACTGTAGCCGCCACCACCGCATGAAGAGTAAGGGGTGACAGACAGGCAAGGTCCCTATACCCTCCCACTGGGAGTGGGGAACCTGGTACTCACCTTGTGCAGACAGCAGGGTCCTCCGGTGCCTGTACAATGACGTCACCTCCAGAAGTGGAGGGGCTGGTTTGGCCCGTTTGGGGCCCAAAGGAAGCACAAGAACACTCCTGTAGCCAGCACGATGATGTCACTTCTGGGGGGGGTGACATCATCGCGCCCCTTGGGAGCACACACACGGAGCATGTTCCTGGGGCGCCTGTTGGTGGCGGACTACTTCCGGGAGCTTGCCACTGACCACTGGTGGATTGGCAGGCAAGGTGGCAAACCCCAGGGAGTTTGCCCACCACCAGTGGACACCTGGGAACCCTAACGACAGTGCAGGGTTCAGGGAAGGCTGGGGGGCTTGCAGGGGGCTGAGGGAGATATTTGGAGCTCATTGTGCTCCCAGTGAAGCTATAAAGAGTTTTATAGGATCCTCATTTTGAAAATGGGCCCTGGGTTTGGGGGTGATGTATTTGGAAAGCAAAACCACGTGTGGCGTTTGTGTACTCCGCGGTGCCCCTCTGCTGTTTTTCAGGTATGTGGAAAGCAGCCTGGTCTGCAGAGCCCAATTTGGACTCTTGCAAGAGGAGTTCACCTGCCACAATTACGGAGTCCTCCTCCTCTCCCTGTAACGCTCTCCCCTTCCAGCCCCCAAACACCCCTTCGCACCAGATCCTTAAAGGGTAAAGGGGATGTACGATGTACAGCTAGTTCCACACCGTTGGGACAAGAGAAGTCTTGTGCAAAGGATAGAAATGGGGACTGCAGCTGGCTTTGACTGATGGTGCTGAAAAAGTCTAAGTCTCTTAACCCCTGTGCTCGGAAAGATGTGGCAAGAAATCTCAGGAAAGAAAGGCTCCAGCAATTTATTAGCCGACAGCTCTGGTCTTGTCTCCAATATACTAACAGCACCCCACCTTCCCACCGCCCCCTTTGCTGGATATAAGCCCGGAGCTTATTGGAGTCATTTATCTTCATTCTCTGTGCTCCACCGTGAAGTCCCATCGTGGCAATCTTGAAAAGCACAGAGCAGTGCTACATTCCACAGTACGAAGGACTGGAATCGCTCAGATAACAAACCAACAGCAGCCGCTATCAATTTACCCTTCCTTTACGAAGCGAATGTAAAGTTAATTCTTCCAACAACTTTACAATGCATTATTCTGTTAGGAACAACTCTGCTCTTTATTTGGGGATTTTATAACTAGACATGGATACAGCACCGCAAACTGTAAGAGGGTGGCTTTTCCAGAACCTCGAAAATCATTTAGAATGAGCACGCTCGTCTCCCTCAAGGTATATCGTTATGTCCAGTTTCTGTTAGAGGCGTTTCCAATGAGCCCGGCGACACAGTCTCCTTCCCTTGTCCTAGCACATGATGAGCACATGAAGCTGCCATAAGCTAGGTAGGAGTATTGGTCTGTCAACGTCAGCCCTATCTACTGGGACTGGCCAGGTCTCTCCAGGGTCTCCGGCAGAGGTCCTTCATATCACCTGCTACCGTTTAGTCGGCTAAACCAAGGACCGAACCTCAGAACTTCTGCATGCCAAACAGATGCTCTGCAACTGAACCGCAGTCCAGCCCCTAATAGTGAAATGGCTATTCTCTGGGTGGACGGAAAAAGGAGCAAGACTGCAAAGCTGAGGGTCTTTACATACTCCAGGGACTCCCTAGTTATTTTTGTAATAACAGTCGATAACATTCGATTTATATACCGCCCTTCAAGACAACTTAATGCCCACTCAGAGCAGTTTATCAAGTATGCCATTATTATCCCCACAACAAAACACCCTGTGAGGTGGGTGGGGCTGAGAGAGCTCTGAGAGAGCCGTGACTTGCCCAAGGTCACCCAGCTGACTTCCAGTGGAGGAGTGGGGAATCAAACCTGGCTCTCCAGATTAGAGTCCCGCGCTCTTAACACTACACCAAATTTGTAAATTAACCAAAAGAAGAAGCAAGTCCTCCATGTGGTTCCCTTAAGCTGATAATTTACCTGCCTCTGCAGGTCATTAATTTCTCAATGTTCCTTTTCCTTAGTATGGAAGTCCCCAACCTTTTTGAGCCTGAGGGCACCTTTGGAATTCTGACCCAGAAGGGTGGCTGCTACCACAAAATGGCTGCCACAGGAAGCAGAGCTCAGCACAAAATGGCAGGAGGCGGAGCAAGGAGGGAGCCGAGAGGACTATGCTCCAGCCCTCAGCCCTAGGGAGGTGGCAGGACATGTGTGGCGTTCGCTTGGTCCCTGAGCAGGAGCTGGTGGCTGGGGCTGCCCAAAGTGCTCCGTCCTGGCTGAGGCGGGAGGAAGAAAGAGCCCTGGGCACCACCAGCACACGGCGAGGCGGGCATGCGGCGGGCTGGCTGCTGGCTTCCTGTGCTGCATTCCTCAGTATGGACTTCAATGGCACCAGCAGAGCAGTGGAAGGGATTCCCCCTTTTCTCCCCAGTGGAGAATCGTATCGTGGATTCTCTTGCTCTCTTTCAAAAAGCTGCCCCGGATTTCTCTCCAGAGAGAGAGAGAAAGAGAGAGAGAGCTCTTTGTAAAAGAGCTGGTGCCAAGTTACTAGACCACTCTGAGGTTGCGCATTTCAAGTTTTATGTCGAATGCTTTAGTCATTTCTGCCAGTAGTGTCCTTCTGTAGCACCTGAAGCCATTCTAAGTGTAGACGTTGTTAGCTGAGTGCAAAAGAGCAGTGAAGTTACGCTGTGCTGATTAAAGAGGCAAAAAGTTTATTTGAGGAAAATACATACTTGAGAGTAAAGAGAAGAGAGAGATTCCTTGCTATCTGACTACATCTTGCAGAGAGAGATAAGAAGTTGAACAGCGTGTTCAGCATGACTGCAACAGCTTTAGGAGAATCCAGAAAGAGTCCACACCTTGCTTGTTTGGTAAAGGTGTATAATACAATTTATTTACAGGTGGATAAAGAGCAATATATATACAAGTTATAGTCCAGAGAGACAAAGTGCTTCGCCTACACCTGGACTCGAAAGAAGCCAAACCATAATGTACACAGTAGCAATTTATACATGTAGACAACCAATCAGATGCATGAGTGAGTTTAGCTGAGTCATTCCCTCAGGGTCTCCTGACTTTGGAACTTGACCACCTGACTCTGAGAGCGGGACCACAAGTGACGCCTGACACAGATTGGACACTTGTCTGCTTCCCTCAAGTTTTGATGGGAAATGTAGGCATCCTGGTCTTGCAGCTTGGCTCTCCGACTGCTGTCCAATGGACTTTTCAACTGTCACTTGTCCAACATTCCGCCAAGCTGCCTACATTTCCCATCAAAACTTGAGGGAAGCTGACAAGCGTCCAGCCTGTGTCAGGCGTCACTTGTAGTTCCGCTCTAAGTCACCTGATGTGTCTAACTGTCATACAGATCGTTTTGATCTAGAGCCTCTGCACACTGGCTTTTGACATTTAGATTACAACAGTGGCAGGAGAGAGAAGAAGCAGGATATTGCCCAGTTTAGCCCAATAGGAGACAAGACAAGGAAATGACCCCCAGGAAACAAGAGAGAGGTGCTGCTCTCACTGTCCTAACTAAGTGATCCTTGCTGCCCCCTGCGTGGTAGGCTCTTCTTCCCTTCTTGCTGCTGCAGGACACCAGACATTGAAATTTCCAACAGACACGGACCAACATATTCACCTTCAGGGCTTGACGACAATCTGTCCACATGTTAAAATTTGATGATGATGATTTTATAGAATGTAATTGTAGATAACTGCTGATAAAGATCTCCTATATCTGTACAACAAAGCAGCTTCCAGTAGAAATGTAATA
This sequence comes from Eublepharis macularius, assembly GCF_028583425.1. Classification (NCBI taxonomy): domain Eukaryota; kingdom Metazoa; phylum Chordata; class Lepidosauria; order Squamata; family Eublepharidae; genus Eublepharis; species Eublepharis macularius. Next base: position 8,403,964 of record NC_072790.1, read on the forward strand.
TTTATCTGGGGCTAGAAAATAACTAACAACATCCAGACAGTGCACCAAAGAGGAATAAAAGGGAAGCCGGATGGTTTTATTTCAGATTAGGCCAGTCTCATTTTAGCTTGTGGTCCACAGCTGGTGAGGGGGCGGGGTGCAGATATAGCAGGAAAACAGTGTCACACAACAACTATGATGATAACACTTCTGGGTGAAATCTGGAAGTGATGTTGGTAGCTCTAGGAATTGCCAAGGACTCTATGGTTTTGCCATAGAGTTTCCAAAATCTCTATAGTGAAACCATACAGTTTCCAGCAATTCCTAGAGCTACCATCATCAGTTCTGGGTTTTCTCTGAAACAAATATCATTGTACCTTGGAATCTGGTGACTTTTTAAAACATTTACCCCAGCTGCCACTTGGGGTGGTGGCAGGCAATGTAGGTTGGGCAGGGGTTCACCCTTCTCTACCGGGGGCTTGGCATACCTTCCATCTTTGGATGTATAATTGCTGGCTAAACTATTTGTTAATGTTTAAATTATATATTCACATTTTTGAAGTCATTACAGTCATTTGTCAATCAAGGAGTTACTTAAAATGAATTCAAAAACACCAGTGAACATAACCTAAAATTAGGCATGACACTCATTCAATAAAGTTTCTGGATATGATTGGTATACAGGAGCAGGGCAAACTCAGCAGGCCCCATTTCTGTTTTTCTCAGCAGAGCCAAACACAGAAGAGTTTGAGGAGCTCAGAGAGGCCAAGGGCTGGGAGGGGCAATTCTGAGGGACTTTTGTTGCTGGAGAAAGAGGAAACTGTCTCTCCGAGGGTCTGGCTCTGTAGTGCCTGCTGTCGGAAGAGGAGGATCCAAAGCTGTCCCTCTCCTCAGGTTTCAGAGGGGGACAAACCAGAGAGTTAGAAAGATAGAGAGGTCAGGGCACTCTGTTTACTGTTACTATTGTTTACTGCTCTGACTGTCCTTTAATATGCAGATTGCTACTCTCAGGATTGCCTCCTCCTGACTTCCTCCCTCCCTCTCCTCCTCTTCCTGGCTTTGTTCCAGGCAACACCTCTCTCCTCCTCCCCCCTCCATCTTGGCAGCATGGATGCAGGCCTTGTCCTGCCATCTATGTCTACCCTCAGACTAGATAGGTAGTTAGGATCTACTCCTTTCCTAACAGAGTATGGAGTTCCTGCAATAAAGAACTCTTATTTCTTTTCTTAATATAAACCAAGTGTATGCTTTTATTATTTTCATTCCTGCACACACAGCAGCCAGTGGAACAAGCTCACAACAACCATCTATAATCACGCTTCCTATGCCTAATGATAGACTCTGCTAATGGCCCAAACATGGAATCCTTTAATTAAGTTTCCGGGGCCTACATAACGATTTATTTATCACCTGCCTCTCCCTGCTCAGGTCATGAGAAAAAAAGGGGGGACACCCAACTATTTCCATCTAGCCTGGCTTCATGTTCCCCGGTAACTGAATCCCCGTAATGCTGAGAGGAAAGTGTGACAGTCAGCACCCCACCCCTTTCCAAGCAGTGTTTTAAGATATTAAGGATATTTAGCCCTATTGAGACACCACCTGTTTTATCTCTAGTCTGCTCCAAGAATTCCATTAAAATGTATAATATTATCATAGTTCATCCATTCTGGCATTCTTCAGACACAAAGCCTTCCTCCTGTCCAAGGAGCAACTGAGGAAGAAGAAATGAGGCCACCAAGCATAAAACTGTAGTGCAGAATTATTGAGGCTTTTCACCTTAAAATGAGAAGAAACACTTGGTAAAAGGAAATACATTGGGTTAGGCAAAAGCATCGAAGAGGCTCTGAGATCCAATTCCTAATGCCTCACTCAGCATGTCTAGGAAAACAACTGAAAATTCTCTTGCATCAATAATGGGAAAATATTGTGCAAAGAAAAGGGGGACTCGACACTACCAGCAGGCCGTAACCATAAATATCCTGTTTTGTGGCCATCTCTGCTCCAAAACTTCATACTGGCCGTTTCCACACGGCTTACCTTATTCTGCAAAATAGCGAAATCTCACTCGAAATCTCGCGGGAAGACACTGTTATCACGTCTTCTCACGCGATAACAGCGTCTTCTCGCGAGATTTCGATATTTTGCAGAATAAGGTAAGCCGTGTGGAAACGGCCACTTTGTGGATATCTTGTGAAAGGCTGTCAACTTTCGCTGAACAACAAAATAAAAGGGTGGCAACAGATGTCCTTTCAAAACCGCATTGACCTTTTCAAAGTTGATTCAGGATGACAAATGCTTCGTACAGCCGAACCTGTTTTCAAGTTCCATACGCATCTCGTATTCTTATATCACTGCCGCACGATTCATTTACATTGGACTTACTACACCCAAGCCATTGATATCAGATACGAAGACTCCAATTGAACATGAGATTTGAATTTATTTATATCTCACTGTTCTACGCAGCCCGCCCGCCCCAAAACACCCAAGACAGCTAATGGATACAAAGCATTCTAATCAAATATAAATACTGAATAATGAACTGGTAATTAATCAAACAGGACCAGGTTATAAATCCTTCCCCACGAAGATGAAAAGCGAGTCAATATGGTGCAGTGATTCAAGTGTTGGACCAGGATCTGGGAGACCCAGGTTTGAATCCCCGCTCTGCCAAGGAAACTTGGGCCAGTCCCACAATCTCACCCTAACCTACCTCACAGGGTTGTTGTGCAATTAAAATGGAGGAGAGGATAATGTTGTAAGCTGTTTTTGGACCCATTGAGGAGAAAGACGGTGTATCAATGGAGTCAATAAAGGAAACAAATACACGTGCGCAGACGGGGCAAGGCTCAGCTAGGGCTGCCCACTCTGGTTTGGGAAATTTCTAGAGATTTGCTGGAGGGCAGAATTTAGAGCGGGAAGGAGCTCGGTGAGGACGGGATGCCGTAGAGTCCACCATCGGAAACGGCCAATTTCCTCCAAGGGAACTGATCTCTGTATTCTAGAGATCCGTTGCAATTCCGGAAGAACTAGTCCCGGCTCCACTTGGATGTAGGCCCAGCAGGTGGGACAGCTCAGCCCTGGACTGCAAGTTCTCCCACGGGAAAGGCCGCGCTGGAAGTGAACCAGGGGCTTTCCGATTTATAAGCTAGCTCAGCTTCAGAGCCACTACACTAAACCAGTCCTGTATCTTTGTATTTGTAAGGAGGGTAGATTTATTTCTCTTTCTTCTGAATTTCAACCTGGATATCTAAATTGCTTAGTACTGGTCACAAAATGGCACTGATAACAAAAAAAGCAAGACGCTCACAAGCAATGCCATCCACTCTTTACTTATTTCTTAATTTGAAATATTGATATCCTGCTTTTCTCTGGGACTCAAAGCAGCTTACATTAAATTTAAAAAACGAATACGATGTCAAGTCAACAAATGTCCACATAAAAGGAAGCAAGCCACAGCCTCCCTTCATGAACCACTCAAAAGCATGTTAGAAAAGGGCCACTTATGGACGGTCCCCAAGAAGCCCAGCAAGGAAACACAAGCCCAAACAGAGACGGTTCTCGCCAACCCGAGGGACGGAACTACTTAATAATCCCTAGACGGATCATTGGACTTGCCTTGGGGGCATATATGGGTAGAGGCAGCCCCACAGATATGAGGGCCCCCGATCATGAAGAGCTTTAACCGTTCCATCAATTAAGTGTGACGCTGAATTGCAGCCAACTCTTCATGACCCAAGAAGACCAAGGGGGTTTCAAGGGCAGAGATGAGCAGAGGTGGTTTGCCGTTGCCCTCCTCTGCCTTCCCGGGTGGTTTCCCATCCAAGTACTAGCCAGAGCTGACCCTGTTTAGCTTCCCAAGTTCCTATGGAATCGGGCTAGTCTCGGCAAATATGGAGGCAAAAACCGTCTTTGTCCCTGCAGCTCTGACGTGATGGTAGTCACTTGTATTTGTTATAGACAACCTTCCCATCTATTGCTCACCCTACCATTAAGCTTCAGGGACAAAGAAGAAGAGGAACTAGATACAGGAACCTCAGACTTTTAAACTGAAAAATGACCCCTCGGCATGTGTTATAGTCCTCTAATAACGGCAAGAGGGAATCCAGCAATTTCCCTATCTGTCTGACAGACTACCTCAAACGCAGTGTTCTCCCAACTTGTATCCACAGCCAGGCCTGTATGGGCTTGTGTAGCATGGTCCATTTCCCCAAACCCGTTATGTGATTCAAACATGGCACCTGTGATCTTGATGCAAGAATGCCATTCCGACCCTCGACTGCACAAATAAAGTTGTCTTTTATTTAACTTGGGGATGCCGAGGGAACTTGGTGCATACAAAACATTAAGACCACATTTAGACTAAGCCACAATTTGGTTTGTTGTGAGGGGCATGAACACAGCTTGTTCATTGTGCCTGCACCATCCTCTTGCCTCTCTCTGTTCTCATGAAGAGTAAGAAAATAAGCTGCAGCTTGAAAAGAAATCCCAATTATATATGACATTCAAATGTGCATGGGTAAATTAGAGCCAGGATTCTAAAGAGGATGACCCCGTGCCTGCTTAGGGTGGGCAGTCTCCAGTGATGATCTCCGTTTTCAGCAGGAGAAAAATAAAGAATAAATATTGGCCGTTTCCACACATCTTTATAGGGACGGCCCACTCGTGGAATGCTGGCGACATCTCCATTTCCAAAAGGGTTGTGGGCAGTTTGGCTTTCATTTTTAGTGCCTTTTTGGGGACTGTGAACATTGCCTTCCCAGAAAAGGTGATGAAAAAATGGAAGCCAAACAGCCCGCAACCATTTTGGAAATGGAGACCTCTGGCAGCGTTCCGTGAGTGGGTCGTCCCTGTCAGGATGTGTGGAAACGATCATTGTCAGCTTCTGCTTAGTTCTAGGGATCCAGAACTGTGACGATTCCTAGAGTTATCCATCGACACTCCCAAGTTGGACCAGGAAGTGACATAGTGGTGCCAGCAAAGTCGCAGTTATCATACGCCCCCCACAGCCACACTCCCAACCCTGCCACTGATTGCCGGGCTCAGCCTGACAACCCTAATTCTTAGCCGTCATTCAACCCAGAAATGAGGGAGTAAATACATTCCAGCGTGCCCAGGAGTCTATCTATATACCTATGTCATAGGCAATTGGGGTTTGTTTTCAACTGCAGTAAGGTTGTTAAGAGAAATTTGAGGGCGAAGCCTGGGGAGGGCAGGGTTTGGGGCGGTGGAGGGAGCTCAGCTGGACACTATGACAGAGAGACCACCTCTCCAAAGCAGACATTTTCTCCAGAGGAACTGACCTCTGTGGCCTGGAGATCAGTCGTCATTCCAGGAGATCTCCAGGCTCCACCTGGAGGTTGGCAACCACAGAGCTGCAGCCCTGGGGACCAGAGGTTTAATCCTTTCCCCCCTGCACAGTTTCCCCCAAGTTTTTGTTATGTATAAATAAAATACATTTTCTTATTCTTTTATCAGTCAGATGTTTGCTTCATAGTGTTTTAGTATTTCCACTAAAATGGATAAGTCAGCTATTCTGAGTAGCGGCTGTCAAATATCTGTCGTGGCAAAGCATACAGGATACATCTGCCCTCGACAGTGACATCTGGGTGTAGTTTGTCAAAGGAAAGAGAGGAATGCCAACAAAAATGAAGACTTGGTATGCACAGGGACAGTTCCTCAGCCGTCCGTACTTTATCCAGCTATGCAGAACGATGGGTTGTCATGGAAAAATTGCCGCCATGACAGAACTTGTGACGTCAAGTTCATTCACTGAGATTATAACTTGAAAGAGAGGAAAAAATGCATAGGGGCATTCAAGGAACAAAGAATGCTTTTTATATTTAATGAACTGAAAAATACCACATGCGTTACCTCCACTTGGTCACAAACCAGATGGGACTACTTGAAACATCTGGCTCTTCGTTCCAATCTGTAAGATGGGGACAGTGCAAATGAACTCCGAGTGAACTGCTGTCGTCTCCATGCTTCCAAGGGCCTTCAGGTCATTTTCAATTCAGTGCAGGAAGCTCAGCAGCTTTTTGAAGTTTTGAGCTCGAGCAGGCCACTGACAATTTCCCTGTGTGCTTTTAGAACCCAGCAGAACCTTGGCCACGTAGATCACACTCCTAAATTGTCTCCCATTGGAGCAGAGCTGCCAGGCCTCCCCCGTGGTGGGGGATTCCCTGCTCCCAGCCACCCCCTGGCATCCCCTGTGCCACCGTTTGCCTGTCCAGCAGAGGCAGGGAAGGTGGCTGGGAGGGGTGGAAGCTGGCTGGCAAGCACACAGGCAGAACACGCACACACGCCCAGCATCCCCCGGCAATGACATTGTCCCAGCCTGACCCAGAAGTGTTTGGGGGTACTAGTCTGGCCCTGTCGATTCGTTTCCTCACCTCCTTTGGTGGGTACTGTAGCCCCAAAAATGTTTGTTGTAAATCTCTTAAGAGAGAGTCCCGATCAAGAGCATTGGAGCAGATATGATTGTAACGTAAGGCTTGGCTGTAGACAATCGATCGAGTGGTATGTTTAGGGTGGGAGCTGGAGGCATGTAGATATGAGTATCGGTCTGTGGGTTTCCGGTATAAGGTGGTATTTATCCGTCCATTATGGAGTTGTACAGTGGTGTCCAGGAAGTGTACCCGTTGTGTAGAGTGGTCCAGGCTCGGGTTGATAGTAGGGTGAAAGTTGTTGAAGTCCCGATGAAATCTCTCAAGGGCTTCCTTCCCATGGGTCCAAATGATGACGATGTCATCCAAGAACCTCAAGTACAGTAGCGGTTTCAGTGGACAGGAGCTGAGGAAGTAACTGACTTTCAGGCATTGTATTCGGATTCTGCCACGGAGGGGAGGGGTCACACCCAGCCTGGATCCTTCATATACTCCCTCCATGCATCTGACAAAGAGAGCTGTGGCTCTCAAAAGCTTATGCTACAATAAAGTTGGTTAGTCTTAAAGGTGCTACTGGACTCTTTACTAATCATTTAATGGGTGTATTTGGGCCATTCACTCTCTCGCTCTCTCATCTTAATGACCACACAGTTGGACTCTTGGGTAAATAGAAAGCAATTCCTTCCTTTAAAAGAGTATCGCTTCCAGCCATTCTGATTTTCAGCAGCAGTCCCAATTATAAAACGTTTTGGAGGGTTCCCCCTTCATCTGCTTCCAACAGAGGCAGTGATAGAAGTAGCAAATCAAAGAAAGGATCCCTTCCGTCTAGATCTGATTCTGTTTCAGACAGTTCAGTGGCCTTCACCAGGGGCCAGCACCCCAAATCGGGTGTCAGGAATCCACGGCTTCTTTCCTCCAGAGATTTCTATCCTGTTGGTCTATTTAAGAGGGATTCAGGACTGCTCGTCCTCTGTGTGGCCCTCAGTGCTGCTGCAAACGGCATCCTCAATGGCAATGGAGCATCTCTCCAAACCTTCCTTGCCTCGGCCCCCTCCCCCATCACTGCCTGTTGTGGACTGAGCCTGGAGCTCAGAAGGATTGCAGCCCAGAGTGATTGCAGCCAAAACAAGGCTCTTTATTGCAAGCCAGAACAGACAGGCGACAGCAGACACTACTCACTAGATGACACTACCCAGACTGAACAGAAGCCCTCAATATATACACAGAAACCCCGCACCACGAATAGCCAGTAACCAATAGGAACATGTACTTTACGATACCATCATTTGCATGAACTATATACAATGTATAAGATAGGCAGGCCACTGATTGGTCTTTATTGGAGAGGACCGATTGGCTGCTGCCTTCAGGAAGTACCCAATGGATGTGCATGTGAATGTACCCAATGAGGATTAAGGGCAGGCAATGTGACCAATGAGAATGAAGTGCGTTAGGAACCTTGACATAACCTGAAGCTAACAGTGCAGAACATCCAATACCGTCATTACCTGAGAGGCCTTGCTTGGTCTCACTCAGCCCAATACACAACGCTGCCACACCCTCCCCGGCACCACCAGGCTTTTCTCTAAACATTTTAAAAGGATAGCTATAATTCACTCGTTTGCTTGATTGTTGTAACCGGAGATTAATCCATTGTAACCAGTGTACTAGTACCCAGCTTCATTTTAAACACAACCACGGTAAGTCTCACGCCCTTTTGGAAGCAGAGCTGGAAGAGGAGGCACTTACAGTGCCCATAATATGTCCCAAAGTGACTGTGCCTCTCTCCCGTCAGAGTGTCTTTGTCGCAGGGGGTGGCCCGCTGGGGATCGGCTCCCTCTTTCCTTTTCTTCTCCACCAGGAAAGAACTTGGCAGGGTTCTCCGAGTGGTGTTGCACCAACACGGCCTGAATTCATGCAAGGAGGTAGCAAGAGAGTAACACATCGGGGTCCTTTGGTTTGTTATTCCCCATCTGAAGTACCGTTACTGGTTTGGTCACTCACTGGAAGCTGCCGACAATGACCGACTTGTGAACGGGGGAGGTGTTCGGTCAGGGCCGGAAGGCACAGGGTGGAGTGACGCCATTTCCTTTGCCCACCAAGTGAATCGGTACACAGGATAAAAATCTTACAAACAGGCTTGCCAATCTCCAGGTGGGGCCTGGAGATAGCTCAGAATTACACCTGATCTCCAGGTGACAGAGCTCAGTTCCCCTGGAGAAAGTGGCTGCTTTGGAGGGTGGACTCTGTGGCATTGTGCCCTGCTAAGATCCCTCCCCTCCCCAAAGCCCGCCCTTCTCTAGTTCCACCCCCAAAATCTCTAGACATCTCCCAAGCAGGAGTTGGCAACCCTCCTTACAAAGCTCCGAGTGCAGAAGAAACTCCCCAGTTTCAGCTGACTTAGGGTGACCCTTGCGGGAGTTTTCAGAGCAAGTGACCAAGAGAGGTGCTTTGCTATTCCCTGGTCTTGCTTGGTGGTCTCCCATCCAAGTACTAACCAGGACCAGCCCTGCTGATCTTCCAAGATCTAAGGATGTTGGGCTCCTCTGGGCTATCCAGGTCTGGAGGGGCCCCTTCTCAGACCCCCAGTGTCAAAGACCAAAGAATTCCTTATTGGGTTTTAGTTAAGGCATGTTAACTAAACAAACTGCACACAGAAAGCTCTCATCCAAGTTAGAGAACCAGTTACTGTTTGTAAGTTCCCCTGGCAGGAAGGAGACTGATGGCAGCCTATCTATCTAACTGACTCTATGGTTGTTGCCTTCCTTTTTCTCTGCCGGCAGTCCTAAAGTAGGGTTGCCATCCCCCCACCCGGGGTGGGGGATCCCCCATCCCACCATCCCCCCCGTGCCTACTTACCTGGCCAGCGGGGGGGGGGGGCGGTCCCTTCTCCTAACACCCCTTCCTCTCTCCCAGTCCCCTACATGTGCCAGAGGATTTGGAGGGAGGATGTCAGTCCTTGGCAAGTAAATCCCCAAGTTCTCCACAGCAAACACACAGGTAAATTGGTTGAAATAACTTTTATTAGAGATCTATCAGGTTCAAGGTGCTCAGACAGTGGAATTGGCAGAAGTGACGTGTTAAGGAAAAGCATGGTTAGTTATAGGTTAAGGTCCCGCCCCCCAGGTTAGTAGCCCATTGAAATTCTGGTGCGAACGCCAGAGACAAAAAGTATGAGAGTTTAGACTACAATAAGCAACAATAGCAAATTGGGAATGAAATCATCCCCTGTTCTCAGGGAAGATACAATCCAGACTAGCTGCCTCCGGCCTCAAGGCCGTGAGCTGCAGAAATGAAAGTGTTTAACTTTAAAGCAGACATAACACACCGAACTTCCAAATAACAGGCATTGGATGGTACTCAGAACTCTGTATAGTGTAAGAGGACCAACAGGTTGCATACAACATGCACGTAGGATATGGTGGCAGTCACCAATAACGGCTGGCTAGTAGTCAGACCAGCACTTGCACAGCTCTGCTCACAGACAAGAGATCAGCTGTGCTTGCAGAGCAAACATTTAAACAGAACCTCCACGTCCAGAGGTAGAATGCCTGTCGTTGTCCAATGGGGGGGGGCAGGAAGCAGAGGGTGGCCCGGCACCTTCTGCCCCTCTGAAGGCCACCTTGCCAGCCACTGGCGGAGACAGAGGGCTCAGGCTGGCCTCTGTAGCCTGCAGGGAGACCTTCTTGCATCCTGGTCCTTTCTCTCTCAGACAACGTAAACTTCTCACAGATATCACGAGAGCAGATATTTGTGGGAAGCGGAAAGAAGATCTGATCTCTTCGGTTTGGTGCTTGGTAGAAAAATAAGGGCAATGCTGCAGCCAAATTTAAACACACACAAGGGTTGCCAGGTGCCCTCGGGGGCCCAACTGAGAGGGCAGGGGGGTGGGGGGGTATTTGCCTTGAGTGTGCAAAGCATGCAGGCACTCTTAGATCGCCAGCTGATGATGTAACTTCCAGCACAATGCAGAAGCAACATCTCATGCCTAGTTTGGGGGGGGGCTGATTTTTAGAGAAACAGCCCCCTGCGTGACCCATTGCTTCTGCTCCCCACCAAAAATTGCATCATCAGCTGGCAACATGGGAGCGCGTGCCCCCATTTCAGCTGCATGACTCCCGGGAGGTGAGCACATCGTTGTCTGGTTCCCTGCGCCTTCCCCGCACCTGCCAAGAGTGCGGTGGTGGGGGAGGGTCCTGGAGGTAGCTTGGAGGGGGGATCTCCCCATTGAGAGAGGGACTGGCAACTCTAGCCCTTGCTTGTGATTCTTACAGGAAGCCACCTATAATATCCAGCAAGCTGGAAAATAGGAATTGTGCGTGTGAAAAGAGAGAGATTGTGCCAAATCAAGATCCTTTGGGTGAGTATACTTCAGAGTAGCTAGGAAGGGACCCAGCACATCAGACATGCCTTCTGGCAGACATGCATAGCAGCTTGTGTTTTTTTCAAGGGGGAAGGGGGTTCCTGGATTCAGTTAATTTCCACAGAAGCCGTTTGCTTATCTGTTGGAACCTCTGACCTCCCTCAGCAGCCAGTATGTGCCACTGCTAATTCTGTCGATTTATGATGGAGCTCACTCACGCCTAACCTTTCTACTTCAACGCCTCTCTTTTCCCCTTACACTGACATTGACATTTACACATTTTCCATTTGGAAGACTCGTGGTGTAACTCTGGGATTGCCAAGTCCCCTTACCCGCCCCTGGCAGGAAGAGGGGAGACCTGGCTCTCACCTCGTTCTTCCCGTCTTTATTCTGTGCAGGGGGGCACGAGTGCATCACAGCAGGCCGATGTGGGTCTCAAAGGGGCCCAAGTCAGCCTGGGGTGAAGTGTGGGCGTGCTCCCAGGGCAGCGCGATGGCATCAGTGACATTGTTGCGCTGCCCCGGGAGCACACCTGGAGGGCCCCTTCTGGTGCCTTCCTCCCCCACCACCCAGGTAAGTGGAGGTGGGGGGCGGAGGATGAAAGCGGGGGATCTCCCAACCCCCAACCCCCACCGGGAGAATGGGATCTCTATGTAACCCACACCGAGCCTCAAATCCCCCCACAGCTGCTCAACAGGCTGGCCTTTATTTTTTAACAGCCGTTCCCTGCAGCTGCTGCAGGGCTGTGGGGAACCTGACTTGAGTCTGTGGGAGCCCTTCCCAACTCTTTAAATACCTGTACGTTTCGTTTGAGCTGGCCCTGGCTCAGGAGAAACAATTAGGCATTCCTTTTAAAACACTATCTTCCCCACTCAACAACTAACAACTTGAAAAAGCCTTTTCTTTTTAATATTCCCTAAAAGGGAAATGCCAACTTACAGTTTCTCCCTGTCTGAGGCCCATCACATAGCTGCAAAGAAATCGGCAGTTCTCTCCGTTCAGTCTCTAGGCCTTCTCTCTCCTTGGGTAGGCCAGGCTGCCTCAGGAGGCACCCAAATTCCATTGCAATGCATGGAGTGCGGAATCCACTGCCAAAAAAAACAGGTAAAACTAGGCCAGAACTACGCAAGAGATACTAGATGGTGAGAGCACACTGGTCTGGCTTTCATTTTGACTTCTTAGAGAAGCTGAGAGCCACAGGAGATGTGATGGTGGCAAACCCAATAGATGTATTCATTTGCTTCCTTTATACCCCACCTTTCCCCACAACGGGGACCCAAAATGAACACTGTAGCTGCGACACCATTCTGATGCTCAGGTTTTAAATCTGGGTCTGGCCCATTCCCCTCGTCTAAGAGCCAAAGGCTGGACCTCATGGGTCCAGGGGCAACCATAGGATTGGGCAACCGACACACAGTGAACCAAGACAGCATTGACCCTCTGCAGTCGATGACTCTCCCTTCTCTGTCTGCGTGTACACGCCTTCACAGTTCCTCTCATCAGGAAGAAATCTGTAGCTGTGAACTACCTTCATTAGCTTTGGGGAGCATGTATAGGCTTCATAAATAATTTAGCATTGTGAGGAAACATCAGTGAGTCATTCGCAAAGCCGTTTCTCTTCCACTACCAAATTATTAATGCAGCTATAGAAAGACACCGAAGCTCCAGGCGCTTGAGGCTCAAGTCAGCCTGTGGAGTCAACGTCTCTTTCCGCCTCCCTTTTTGCAGAGGATGGCCCAGTCTTCAGTATGCGGCATTCGTGTTTTAAATGCTGGCCTAATTGTAGCCTAATGTCTTCATATCCATGCGGAGATTCTATACACAAACATACCCCTTCAACACCTATTAGCCAGTTTGGTGTTGGGGTTAAGAGCGGTGGGCTCTAATCTGGAGAACCAGGTTGGATTCCCCACTCCTCCGCTTGAAGCCAGCTGGGTGGCCTTGGGTCAGTCACAGCTTCAAGGAGCTCTCTCAGCCCCACCCACCTCACAGGGTGTTTGTTGTGTTAACATACTTTGTAAACTGCTTTGAGTGGGTGTTAAGTTGTTCTGAAGGGTGGTATATAACTCGAATGTTGTTGTTGTTGTTGTTAATACACCCACCATTTCTATCTGGAAAGCATGGTGGCAATTGTTTAAAAATAAACTATTTTTATTTCACCCTGGTCAAGAACACGAGAGGAACCCACAAGGACTCGAGGGAAAAGGAAATTGCATCGCTCCTCCCCAGCCCCATACTGGCCCCCACTTCCCCCCTCTGGCTCCACTTTCCTCCCCATTGGTTCCAGTTCCCCACATCCCACAATGGTTCTGGTCCTGCTTCGCCCCATTCCAACTTCGCTTCCTTCCTTTACCTCCGGGTGGTGGAGGGGACAGTGGGTGAGCTGATGTCATGAAGTGCTGCAGCAACCAAATTTTGGGATTTTTCTCTTTTTTTTGCAATGTCTGGGGGGAGGAGCTATCTCCCAATTAGGGTGTTTTTTACAAATGAGATTTTGTCTGTAGATTTTTCTGAGGATGCCTTTGTTTTGCAGAACTTTAACTTGTAGTCAGGGCTTTTTTTCAGCCGGAACGCAGTGGAGCGGAGTTCCGGCACGTCTTGAAAATGGTCACATGGACGATGGCTCCGCCCCCTGATCTCCAGGCAATCTAAACTCCCCAGGCAATCTAAACTCCCCTCTGTCTGGAGATCAGGGGGCGGGGCCACCGGCCACGTGACCATTTTCGCCAAGGGCAATTTAAACTTTAAAAAACTCCCCCCTTGTTCCAGCTGATCCAAAGTGGCGTCATTGTGCGGTCCTGAGTTCCACCACTGAGTTTCACCACCTCTTTTCCCCGAAAAAAAGCCCTGCTTGTAGTCATAACGAACGCTGCAGTGCAGGTCCTTTCTATCCAGGTGGGGCCAGCCCAGATGCAAGAGTAGGCACGGAGCCATTGCAGGCATGCTTTCTGGAGAACAGCAAGCGGGACGAAACCCACTGCAGACGACTGGGAATACCACGTATAGGGCAGAGAAAGGACTGGCGCCACAGTGCCTGCTGCAGCCCCCCGGCCACGTGGCACAATCATTCCAGGCAGAGATATGACTGCATTGACCACGATGGAAAGACTATGGGTTGTTCCTTTGTAAAGAAATAATGCACGTTTCTATGCAGCGGTAAACATTATCTGGGAGTTTCTGTACTATACAGCGGAAATAAGATCGGCCTCACTCCTCCTATGTGCTCCACCACAGAATGCATTGATGCAAAAGGCTTTAATATTTTAAAGTGGTTATTAAGACTCCAGGCACGCCCCCATGAACAAATCCTCAGCGTATACAAGAACTTGGTCTGCTGAATTATTTACATAGCAGACTCTGCAGACCTCCCCATTACACCGAGATGGGCGGATATGAGATGTCTTTGTGTAGACAGGCTCTCCTGCGCTGCACCCTCAAGGGTTTCATCCCCAACGAAAGTGGTTTTCTGACTCAACATGGTAGCGCAGCTCTGCCACTGAAAAAGAAATACGTTGCAAGACAATAGCATGGTTTAGACGTTAGATTATCACAATACACAGAAAGGGGGGTGGGGTTGCTCCTTGTTTCTGTACCCTCCCATATATTAGAGCAGCCTTACAAAACACACACATGAAGTTGCCTTATCCCGAGTCAGACCGTGGGTCTCTCATGCTCATTTTTGTCTGCTGTCACTAACAAGGACTCGCCAGGGCTTCGGGTGGAAGTCATTCGCATCACCTGATCCTGTTAACTGGTGATGCTGATTGGATCCAACCAAGGCTGCCATCTCCTGGCTGCTCAGAGCAGCAGTGGGAAATAGGTCTCATAACAATAGAGTTTCTGGAGATTCCTAGAGAGGCATGATTTCACTTCTAGGTTTCCCCCTAGAAGTGATGTCAGTGACGGTGCCCCCCTGTGTCCCCACCCCACCAGTTACTAGGCCATGCCTGACCACTTTAGTTACAACGCTTCTTGTAAATAGATCTTTACTTACATCCTAGTAATGTTCAAAGAGTTTTATAATCAACAGTGAAGTCACTGAATAGAAAATAACAAAGATTGGAGGGGACGAGTGGAATGGCAGTTTTGTATAGCACCTAAAACCCAATGGCATAGGTGCAATGAAAAAACCTCTAATTTAGCTATTATTTGAAAGAGCTTTGTTGGTTCTAAATATATCTTTAGAACAAAGTTCATCTTCCCCATATGAGTACACTCTTTGAAAATTACTGTTATTTACAAGGACGGAGAATGTGTCTTGGGTCTGAATGCTTCAGATTGCCGCTTTTAACTTCTGCCTGAAGCTGGATATCAGGACTAGAGGTAGAAGACTTAAGAGGTAAGGTAAATTGCATCATTAGAGTGAAAAGGGTGGGCTGTACGGTTGCCATTCCCCAGCTGCGGGGCAGGGGGTCCCCCCACTCCCACCCTCCGCTCCCTGTCACTCCTTACCTAGTAGAATAAAGGTTTGCAGCACTTTCTGTCACGTTGATGGTATTTCCACACATGGCACACGTAGGTCAATTTGAGGACCCAAAGAAGCCTATAGCATCATCCTTCGCTCCTCCATTTTATGCTCGGGTTGCCCACCTCCCGGTGGGGCTTGGAGATCGCCTGGAATGACGATTGATACCCCAGACTCTCGACATCAGTTCCCCCGGAAAAAAGGGGTGGCTTTAGAGGGTGGCCTTTATGACGTCATATCCCCGCTGAGCTCTCTTGCCTCCCCAACCCCTTCCTTCCCCAGGCTCTACTCCCAGGTCTTTGGGAACTTCCTGACCCAGAGTTGGCAACGCCATTTCATTCTCACAATCACAACTCCATTTACCTTGTCCATGTTTACTCAGCAATCAGTCCTATTGGTCATGTTGTTGACTCACAAGCATATATAAGCGCACGATGGAAGATTACTTAAAGAGTTCTATAGCACATTTTGCTTTTCCAGTAACTGTAACAGAAGAGTAAAGGCTACACTGAGCAGAAAGATCGTGCGTATGACTGAAGAATTACATTTCATCCTACGTTAACAACATATAACGCACCCAAAGAGCATACCAAGAGGAGTTTGTTTTTGGTATCCTGTGGGGAAATGCCACGATATAGTTTCAGTGCAAATTGCTTTTTCAGCTGATAAAATATTGTGGTTTATCTCAGCAGAATTGTCAGGGATGTATGCACAGCATTCTGTCTTGGACCCGATCATTCTCTTTGCCTCCTCAGGTGTCTTGTGAGATGGTGGTTAAATCATAGACTTGAGCCACTGGAAATGTTCAGTGCTTGAGATTTATAGCTTCACCACATGTGTCTATAATATTTGTGGAGAGCCAACAAAAAACTGTAACCCATCTTAGTTCTCCTTCTCTGGCCTTTTTGCATGGGTGAATTTTGTGGCTTTTGGCCCCGTACCTCTTTGGGTTTTCTTCCAAATTCCAGATGCTTAACTTCCCCTTCAGATTTCAATGCACCGTTTCAAGGGCTCCCTTCCAAATTTTCTGCCATAAGTTATTATGCCATAAGCTCTTGGGCCCTTTGTGGAAGACCTCATGGTCAGGTTGTCTTTTGGTGAAAGAAATCCCCTTCACTGACCAAAAAAACCTGCTCCTAGAAATTGCTGATTTGAACCCAAACAGCACCCTACAACCATTTGTATATTTCTATTTTTTAAAGTAAAAAGAATCTTTGGGTGCAACAGTGGCTGATTCCGCACACGTTGGATAATGCACTTTGAATGTACTTTATCAATCGTTTGAAGTGGATATTTTGTTCCGCACACAAAAATATCCATTCCAAATGATCTATAAAGAGGATTGGAAGTGCATTATCCAACATGTGCGGAATCACTCACTGGCTAGTAGCTTTTGAAATCTTTCCCCTTCTACCTACTCAGGACTGTCCTTCCCAAGAGACTTAGCAAAGTGTTAACTTACAACCCCCTTTCTTTTTCAGATTTTTCCTTTAACTCTCTTCTTACACCTTCTGGACAGATTGCTGCCACCAGGAATTATATTCCAAAATAGTTAATTTAAATTTCCCCTTTAATAACATGCCCAAGCACCAGGCTCTTCGTGGGACTATGTGGCCCGGAGGAATGGGATACAGGAATAACATATACTCTGGGATGGAAGAAAACCAAAATAAACTTTTAATTTTTACAAGAAGCATATCGGTTTCATATTATTTCTTAAGCTTGATGGTTTCAAAGATAGTTCTCAGTTCTTAAAGTTTCTTTACGTAAGCACAGTCACACAGATTTTCATAAACTTTCTCTCTCAGGCGCGCACACAGTTTGCCGGCTTTAGACAGAATGAATGTCCTCTCACAGCCACGCACAGTTCAGGCTTCCACACAGGCTGCCTGTCTAAACCAGGCTGAACCTTCTCTCTCTGCTCAGTAACGAAAAAGAGCAGTTCACGTTGCCCACCCTCTCCGTCATCAACCTGTCATCTCCCTCGGCTCATCCCTCTCTTTCACCCTCATTCTTCATCTGTACCACACCAAGCGTTTAAAGACACACACACACACACACACACACACCCTTAAAATCATTACAAGGAGCTTTTGAATTCTTTCCCCTTCTGCCTGCTCAGGACTGTCGTCCCCAAGACACTTTACCTCCCAGGAAAGGAGCACTGGGGGAAGGGGGGGGATTTTAAACAAGAAAAGAGATGGCAAAGAAAGAGTGAAGACCCCAGGCCCCCAGGCCCTCACCTCTTCTGCCCTCAGGGCCTCTGCGAGTTTCCAGGTTTTTTAGGAAATAACCCAGCATCATGGAAAAGAAACACGCCACTGCTTGAAAGCAGCAGTTTGGCCCACAGGCTTGAAGACAACGCTGCAGGTAAGCCTGTTTCTCCAGCCGCATCACGTAAGCCTCTCTTAATTGCCAGCCCTGTTTGCGCAACAATGCTCGGCACATATCAGTCGTAGATAGAAAGCATCCCTCCACCCACACGCCTTTTAGAAGTCGGAGGCATCAGCCACGCGTCTTCTTTAACAAGTGTTGACAGCCTTGGAGGCTGAAGCCCTTTACACATTTCCCCACAGAAGACTGTGGGGAATCAGTAAATCAGTTCCCGGAAGCACCACTCCGTGGAAGGGCAGAACATTTGATAAGTCTATCGGTGGCTATTAGATGCGTTAGCCGAAGTGGGATTGTGAAATTCCAGGTTCGGGAGCAGAATGCCTTTGATCGTCAGATGCTGGAGAGCGGACTAACAACAAAGGACGGGGAACCGCAGGGTGTTCCAACCAGGAAAGATCAAAGGCCTTCCACGGACGAAGTAGACAATTTGCCGACGTAGTCCAAAGTCAGAATACTCTCTGACGTTCGAATGCAACACAGTGTTGTTTTCCTGCGAAGCGTCTGTCTTTGCTTTGGATCCATGTGCAGCTACTCGACATGCTCCTCCCTGTGATACTCTGGTTCTAATGCGAGTCGACCAAGCGACTGTGCCCCAAAACTCCCGGACACGGATCTGCTCAGCTGCCCCAATCCATGCCAGCTTGGTTTTTCATGGCATCAAATATCTCCCAGTTCCTGCCTCCTG
Source organism: Eublepharis macularius (assembly GCF_028583425.1). Classification (NCBI taxonomy): domain Eukaryota; kingdom Metazoa; phylum Chordata; class Lepidosauria; order Squamata; family Eublepharidae; genus Eublepharis; species Eublepharis macularius. The sequence goes on from NC_072790.1 coordinate 8,422,239, forward strand.
CAACCTTGTAGTGGGCGAGCAGGTGCAACACAGACATCAGAGACGCGACACACTGGAATTCTGAAAGGTAAATGGACAGGAGGGCTGCCAGCTCCGGCTTGGGGAATTCCCGGAGGTCTGGAGATCAGCTGAAGGAATCTTCCGTCCTGGACCCATTCCAGTCCGGCTTCTGCCTGGGACATGGGATGGAGACAGTACTGGTTGCCCTCACAGACAAGCTTCGCAGACATCTGGATCGAGGTGGGTCGGCGCTGATTTTGTTGGACCTTTCAGCACCATTTAACATGGTTGACTATGAACTGTTGACCCACAGCCTCACTGAGATGGGGATCCAAGGGACTGCCTTGCAGTGGCTTGTCTCTTTTCTCCACGGTTGGGGTCAGAGGGTGGCACTTGGGGAGAGCTTATCCACACAACAGCCTTTGGTGTGTGGCATCCCGCAAGGGGCAATACTCTCCCCCTTGCTATTCAACCTGTATATGTGCCCCCTTGCCCAGCTGGTGCAAAGTTTCAGACTGGGTTGTCACCAGTATGCTGATGACACCCAGTTGTATCTGTTGATGGGTGGCCGGCCTGACTCTGCCCCGGATGTCCTAGTGACAGCCCTGGAGGCTGTGGCTGGATGGATAAAGCAGAGCCGGCTGAAGCTGAACCTAGTAAAGATGGAGGTCCTGTACTTGGGCCAGGGATTGCCAGATTTGGGGATCCGGCTCCCGACCATTGATGGGGCACCATTAGTGCCTGTCTCATCGGACCAGAGTCTTGGAGTGATACTGGATTCCTCCTTATCGATGGAGGGCCAGCTCACGACAGTTGCCCAGTCTGCATTTTTCCATCTTCGACAGGCCAGGCAGCTTGTGCCCTGTCTGTCGACCCATGATGACCTAACTACAGTGATCCATGCAATGGTCAACTCCAGAACAGACTATTGTAACTTGCTCTCTGCAGGGCTTCCCTTGGGCTTAACCCAGAAACTACAGCAGGTCCAGAACGCGGCCGCACGTGTTCTGATGGGCACACCATACAGGGCACATGTTACTACCATCCTGCAGCAGCTGCACTGGCTCCCTGTGGAGTTCTGGATCAGGTTCAAGGTTTTGGTCTTAACCTTTAAAGCCCTAAACAGACTGGGACCAGCATACCTGCGGGACCGTCTCTCCCCATATGTACCCCGGAGAGCATTAAGATTAGCAAATAAGAACTTGCTGGTGGTCCCCAGCCCCAGGGTGGCCTGGCTGGCCTCGACCAGGGCCAGGGCCTTTTCAGTCCTGGCCCCAACCTGGGCCGATTCTGCACGGCTTACCTGAAACTGGAACGTTGCAGAACATGCCGGCAAAAACACGAAAGATCGAGTTTTCTCGCACGAGTTTTGCACGACATTGCACAAAACTCACGCGAGAAAACGTGATCTTTCACGTTTTTGCTGGCATGTTCCGCAATGTCCTGCAACGTTCCGGCTTCAGGTAAGCTGTGCAGAATCGGCCCTGGTGGAACTCTCTGCCTGAGGACACCCAGGCCCGTCAAGACCTTACGTCCCTTCGGTGGGCCTGTAAGACGGAGTTGTTCCACCAGGCATATGGCTGAGGCCAGTCTTTGACTTTCTGATTGCTTAGGAGCCTCCCTACCGATCTCCCACCGGGGGAGGCCACAAAGTCATCTGCCTATAAATGCTGTCACCAGAATATTATCAAACTATGCCCCCCACCCACTCCTCTTGGTTTGTTTATGTTAGGATTGGGGAAACTGGAAGGGGCCGCCATCTGATATGCTGTTGTATGTATTTATGTTTCCTGCATTTTAAAATCTATGTATGTATGTATGTATGTATATTTTAAATGCTCGTTGAGCATTATATTGTACCCTGACCTGAGCCTGTTTGCGGGAAGGGCGGGCTAAAAAACTGAATGAACGAACAAACGAATGAATGAATGAATGAACGAATGAACGAACGAACGAACGAATGAACGAACTAATGAGTGGGGCTGTAATGCCACAGAGGCTGCACTCCGAAGCTCCCATTCCCTCAAACGGAACTGATCCCTAATCTGGAGATGGACTCTAATTCCAGGCCCCACCAGGAGGTTGGTAACCAAGATGTACAAGCTGATATAACACGTGTGAGCCCAGCACTGCAGCCGTGTGCAGTGCCCTCGCATATGTTTACTTGGAAGTAAACACAAGTGAGTGTTGAGCAGGGCTTACTCCCTTATAAAGGTGGTCTGGGGTTGGCTCAGTCAGGCAGCTGCTGGGGCACAGCTCACTGGGAGGGGGGGCCACGACTGCTGCACCCAACCTGTGTGTCCTCCTCACAACAACCCTTTGAGAAAGGCCAGGCTCCCAGAGAGTGATGGCCCAAAGTCTCTCAGTTGCTCATGGTGAGTGGTGTCCTGGTTGCCCACTTTCAAAATTCAAACCATTGCACCAAAATTCTACAGCTAACCAACTAAACAGGGCCAGCTAACTAAACACACACAGTTGTGTCTGTGCAACCCATACTTGTAAAAGTATGACTAAAAATGCTTCGTAGACTTTCTGACCAAACAGTATCATTTCAGACTTGGCGATAACAACAACAACAACAACAACAACAACTGTGCATATATACTGCTCTTCTAGACAGATTAGTGCCTCACTCAGAGCGGTGAACAAGTTAGTGCTATTATTATCTCCACAATACATCTGGGGAGCTGGGCTGAGAGGTGAGGCTGACCCAAGGCCATCTGCTGAGTTCATGGCAGGAGTGGGATTCGAACCAGCAGAGTTATAATTTGCAGCCGAACCACTTAGCCACTGTGCTACAGCAGCTCAGTGCCCACCATGTCTCCTGGAGACTGCTAAAGATGAGTGGAGAGAGCCCTTTTAACAGGATGACGTTCACAGCCCCTTTGAAGACCTGCAAGAGCAGAGAGACGCCATTCCCTGACACGGGGGTTGCTTCCCAGCCCTGCCCTCCCCAAAGCCTGTCTCTGGGTTAGTGGAGGTGTTGGTTGAGTGAGATTAAAAAGGGGAAAGTTTGCAGAGTTTGATATTAGCACGTTGGAAATAAGTAGAGAGACTTCTGTGGTTTTGGCTCTATAAAAATACTTTTACTACATAGCAGGACAAAGGGTACATTTGGTAAGAAAATAAAGAATATCCAACTAACTACATCTTGATGGTTAGAGAGAAAGACTGAGAGTTACTTAGAGACTGAACACTGAACTGAACAAAGAGCAACAAAACCTTAGTATATGTTTCTAGTTCATCCAATAGGCAATCCGAGATTCCTTCGTTTAGACTAAAGACTCCCCTTTCTATGGCGGGAACTTTTACTTGGGGTCCTATGCTAACTAACTATCTGACTAAACAAACAGAATAACATTTTAACTCGTTCATTGACTGAATGTTGGACATTTGCAGAAATCCCCTTCTCAAGTGCCAGAAGCTGAAGTCATGAAGGTTCATCTTCTTGTGTAGCTGTTCCAACGTCTCCTTCTCAGGTGGTTTGATGAGGGTGTCTTTCATGATTGGACTTAGGGCACTTGCAGAAATGCCAACAAGAGAGCTCAGTGGTTTTTTAAAAAGCACTTAGTAGGACATCCTAACATGGGTTTTTATATTTTAAACACCCGGGTTCATAAGATTTTAAATGATCAACTTGCTTTTATAAGATTGCTCCCCATCCTCATTTTATCTAAACTAGGGTGGGTTTTGTTTAAATGCAGACATTATTTTGTTTCTGCTTTGAGACGTCTCCCGCGTCAGACTTCAAGGGAACTTTCCTGAACTTTAGCTTGCGGAAGCTCAGATCAAGATTCTGTAGATTTGCGATGCAGCAGGCACTCTCTTCCAAGTACCACAATAGTTCGATAAAAACGCTCGGCTCACCTAGAAAGGCAAAACTTGAAAATATTTGAAAAGAAATTGGGAAATGGGTCCATTGCTATGAAGCATCTACAGAAGTTGGCTTTCTACCTGCCTTGGTCCTACAAACCTGGTCTCCTGGAGAACAATAGAATTATCAGAATATTGTCCTTAGTAGAGGCACAATGGAGAATAATTAGAACTCTCTCTGAGGAGAGGGCGGTGAATTAACGGAAGGGCACGTTGCCAAACATTCACAACCAGATCCTGAGAAACTTGTCTCTGGTGCACACAAAGAGCAGAGAGTCTGGATCTGTACACACCTTGTGGACAGGGATCTACTGGGTGTGTGACTAGAAAGGTCTGCACCATGTGAGTTTTCAGAACGCAGTGTGGAATTTGTTTCCTAAGTGACCTCAAAAGATATACGGCTGGTGGCTGGACCCACCCCAGACTCGCAGGTGCAACTTGTCTTAGCTGAAACAAGCCACACATAGTGTGCCGCTGCTTAAAGTGGTCGAGTTTGGCAGCCAGGTGGAGTCCATCACATCATGAAGCACCACCCAGGGGAGGGACCTACGCAGGAAGGTGAGGCAGGGTTCCAGGGCGCTTCCTGGTTGATTGAAAAGGTGGAGGGGAGGAGACAGCCCTGGGAGGGAATTGGAAGGGTGGCCTGTGTAAGGAGGATCTGTCGCATTCCTGCTTAGGTAGAGTTGCTAGGTATCCTGGTGGGAGGAAGGGAGAGAGGGAGGGAGGGGGAACTGGTACTCAGTGGTGTGATGATCTTTACACACCCATGCATATGCCCAGCCCCATCACGATGACATCATTTTTAGAATCAGCCCCCACGAAGTGCGGGAGCACTTCCACGTGAAGCGTGCTGACATCACTTCCTGAAGCGATGTCAGTGCTTCCACTGGGAATGCACCCGCCACTCGCTTGCCTAGGGTTGCCTGCTGGTGGTGGGTAGTTGCCAGACAGCTTGCAACCTCCTGCCGATTGCTGGTGATCAGCAGGCAACGGGGCAAACCACTGGCAGTTGGCCTGCCACCAGTAGGCACCTTGGGTCCCTCGATCTTGTCCATATATTTATCTATTTATTAGCTTCATTGATAAGCTGACTTCCTCCCCAATGAGTCTTCAAGACTCAGTCATTTCTTTTCCTTGTTCTGAAGGTAAATGGTCATTGTTCTGTGAGGTTCTCAGTATCTTTCACTGAAAATGTTTGCAAATATTAACTCCCACAGTTCTTTTGGGTCAAAATGAATCGGGAGAGCATGTGCTCAGTGCAGCTGACCCTAAAGCATTGCCTATATGAAGGTTTGCCCAGCTTTATGATGCCCTATAACAATTCTTTCATTTGTGAATAATGAGATGTACTACAGATATGCAAAAACATGAGTAATTTTGAACGGATTTTGAACAGTTATTTTGAGCAGATGGAATAATCTCTGTAGCCACTCCTCAGAACTTGTTCTAGTTAACCTCTCATGGGTAGCCAAAGATTATAGGTTAGGCTTAACAAGATAATAGTGAACACAAAGTAAGCAGAAACTTTCCTAAAGAGAAAATCAGCCAGAAGAAGTGATGAAAAAGCCCTGACAATGGATGCTTCCACACACGTTGGATAATCCACTTTCAATACTCTTTAGTGAACATTTGAAACTGATTTTCCATGTGTGGAACAAAAAATCCACTTCTAAAGGATTGTGAAAGTGCATTGAAAGTGCATTATTCAACGTGTGTGGAAATGACCATGGAGAGGGGTAGAAGGGCTAACGGAGGAAACGGCTTCGACATCGAGGTGGAATTCAGGGCAGGCTCAGGAATGCCTAGCTAGATATTACTGTTTGGGGTCTCAAGTTAACTTTTTATCTGTGTTACACCCTCAGTATTTGACCTTTTATTTGTATTAAACTAATTGAAGTCAACAGACATACGTTGAAAATAAAATTTCTGTTTATTTTTAAGATTATACTCAAAATACTCTTATTTTGTGCTTGTGACACTTTGTCATAGTCTGAATTACAACAGTTTGATAGTAGTAGCCTCATAGCATGGGCAGGGGCTGGCCTTTACACCTTGAGGTTTGATTCCTCTCGTTGCTGAAATGGGGAACTGCCCTGGGGAAGCAGGCCAGTAAATTGGCAACATTAAGGTGCCTGTCAGTCTTCCCATATAAGATGTGCCAGGCCCAAGGGGAAACCAGTTATGTTTAGGTAACATTAACAATTTGAGATATGCAGATGACACCACGTTACTAGCAGAAAATAGTGAAGACTTGAAACGACTACTGATGAAGGTTAAAGGAGAAAGTGCCAAAGCGGGATTACAGCTGAACATCAAGACGACAAAAGTAATGACCACTGAGGAATTACACAATTTTAAAGCTGACAATGAGACAAACTGAAATTGTTTGAGATTTTCTATTCCTTAGCTCAGTCATCAACCAAAAGGGAGACTGCAATGAAGAACTCAGAAAGAGATTGAGACTTGGAAGAGCAGCTGTGAGGGAGATAGAGAAGATCCTTAAAGATAAAGATCTCTCTCTGGGAATCATGATCAAGATAAATCCAAACTATGGTATTCCACATTGCCATGTATGGATGTGAAAGTTGGACGGTAAAGAAAGCTGACAGGAAGAAAATGGATTCATTTGAAATGTGGTGCTGGAGGAGAGTTTTGCAGATACCATGGACGGCCAAAAAGACAAAAAAGTGGGTTCTAGATCAAATCAAGCCAGAATTCTCCTTAGAAGCTAAAATGACAAGACTAAAGCTATCGTGCTTTGGCCACATCATGAGAAGATACAATTCTCTGGAAAAGTCAATAATGCTAGGAAAAGTGGAAGGCAGCAGGAAAAGAGGAAGACTTAAAACGAGATGGCTGGACTCAGTTAAAGAAGCTACGTCCTCCATTTTGCAGTATCTGAGCAAGTCTGTTAAAGATAGGACATTTTGGAAGTCTTTCATTTATAGGGTCGCCATAGGTTGGAGGCAACTTGACAGCACATAACACACACACACACACACAGGTAACTGTCATTGCTCCCATACCTGGAGATAGCTGGGTTGCAACGTTTCTATTGGATCCCTTTCTTTTTCTTGCAAAGAGCTATAAAGAGTTATGATGTGATTTGCTCTGTGCTTCTGTGGGAGGAGGCTGGCAGATCCCGTGCAGATTAAATAAAGCTTTCTGGCTTCAAAGAGAGGGGCTGTTTCTAGTTTCAGTCCAGCAGGCAGAAGGAACCCTGACTCTCAAAAGCTGACGACGGCCTGAAAATCTTGTTGGTCTCTAAGTGCCACTGGGCTCAGCTCCTGCTGTTTCATTCATTTCTGTGCCTGGTCTGCAAAATCATCAAATTGGCTGTTGTCGGCACTGAAAGCGTATTTCATAATAGTTGCTTCATTAATATAACCCCAGCCCTGGCAACCAACGGGGATGGGGTGGGTCTCATACTGCTAACAGTGATCCAGTCCCCAACGTTAGCTGGCTTTTTCTTTTTCTTTGTCTTATGTCTGTGTCTATTTGTCTTTCTTATGTGATTGAGTGAAGTTAACCAGGGGACTTCAATCCCTTCAATGTAATTTAATGTATCTGTTCTGGTCTGAAGTAATGGCTCCCCCTGACTAATGGAGACTTTAAAACTCAGTAGCCCTTTATGGGCTCCTGGAATACCAATCAGTTCTGTACCATCTAGAAAACTGCCTGCAGGCTAAAGGGAAAAGATTTTCACGATGGCCGTCCTCCTTCCTCAGTTTTGTCCTCAGTCCTAAGTTTGCCTTTGTCATTTAGCAGTTTTAACCCAGTTCTCAGTAGTGAGCCAGATCACAAGGGTCTGTCCCCTTAGACTCAACTAGGATTTTAATGGCTTGGAAAACTGGGGACAGCCTCTCTTTAGCTTCAGATAGCAAAAATGAGACTCTTCTTAAAATGGTTGCTCAAAAGAAACCTCGAATGATCTGTTTTTGATTTTTCTGTCTCATAAACCTTTTTCTGCCATCAGCATTTCTGGCCTGTCTTCTCTGCAAGCTTGACTGCACTGGACTGGTTCTCTGCTAGTTTCTTGTTAAAGGCTTCCTAAAGCAAACTGTAAACTCTTCTAATCAAGTCATTCTTTCTTTTCCTTGTCCTCCTAGGCGAAAGCAAGTTTGTAAGTTTCTTGGATCTGCCAGTTACTGTTGTCAAGACTGAGGATTCCTAATTTGGTTCAGTTGGCAAACTACTTCAAGGCCTTACGCGTGCTTCTATTCTAGCTTCCACACACCTTGGATAATGCTCTTTCAATGCACTTTAGCAATTCTTTGGAAGTGGATTTTCCTGTTTCACACAAGAAAACACAGTTGCAAATGATCACTAAAGAGCATTGAAAGTGCATTATCCAACGTGTGTGGAAGTGCCCTCACCCAATCTCATAGGGATGCTGTGTCATCTAACCAGGGCTTTTTTTCCCTGGGAAAAGAAGTGGTGGAACTCAGTGGGTTGCCCTTGGAGAAAATGGTCACATGGCTGCTGGCCCCGTCCCCTGATCTCCAGACAGAGGGGAGTTGAGATTGCCCTCCGCGCTGCTCCCCTCTGTCTGGAGATCAGGGGCGGGGCCACCAGCCATGTGACCATTTTCAAGAGGTTCTGGAACTCCATTCCAACACGTTCCAGCTGAAAAAAAGCCCTGCTCTTGCATAAGTTTTTTCCTCCAGGCCTCCATTTTTTGGCGGCAGCAGCAGCGCACCTTGTTGAGGCGCCTGAGGTCAACATGAGCCTCTCGCTCTCTATTCCCCTCTAACACGAATGGTTCTTTGTTCTGTAAAGCTCAATTTCTCTAGCATCTCTCTCTGTTGCCAGCCTTACTCAGTATGAATCCTTGCTTCTTTATGCTTCATTCTCCCTCGAGTCTGATACCCATCTCATGCTTTAAGCCAAATCTTTCTGTGAGCCGCATATATCTGGACGTTCACAAGACCTGCAGTTGACAATTCTCAGTCTTTTGTTTCTCCTTGATATAATTTCAAGTGTTAGGAGAGAGACGTTTTATGAACTCTTGGGCTCAGTTTTACATTTTGTGAAATGGCTATTAAGGAACTGGACTTGCAGAGTAAGGGTGAGAATGAATGTGAAAAGGGACAGATTTGTTAATTGCCAGAACCTTAAAATGAAGGCCTTAAACAGGTTCTGGTATTGTTATAAGTGGGAAATTGCTATTCTTGAGCAAATGTTCTGATTAAGCAAATACCCTGTGGGAATTGAAACATTTGTGATGAAGCAAAAAATTGGCAATGAGAGGCCCTGAGGTCTTATACCTTCTCTCTTTTCTAGCCTAGCTTCTAAGAACTATCACCCTTCCATTCAACCCATCACTCACACTCACTGTTTTACGCCACTTTCACGACTGATAGACTGCTGTTTCTTAGCCGCTATTCTTTATCCTGATTTATCTGATTTCCCTCTCACAAAACCTGGTCTGATGTTATGCACTGATGGCTCCCTCTCTGGAAGTCCCTGTCTCCCAGCATCGCACGTTTTACGACCCGTATAACTTGGCTGGGCAGCTTTTCGACTGAAAGCAGGGGGACCTCTAGAGGTGAAAGAACACACTAAGCCACCTGTCTGAATTAAAGGTGGTTTCAATTAATACCATACCTGCTAACTGTACTTGTTTTCTCACTGCACTCTGGATGCTGTTAACCAAGTATGCTTCTAATATGCACACGACAAATCAAAACTGTCTTATTTTTCCAAATTTGGGAGGGGGGGAGTCAAGTTTGTTTTATTGCTACTATATTGCAGCTACATCTTCATATTAGCATATGGGTGGGGACTGATTTTTTTAGACCATTTGTACCTGGATTTTACTACTAATAGTTCTGTCTTTGTGATCTGCCCTCACAGTGGAAAAAACAAAGAAGAAAAGCAGTACGTTTTTGTCTGTGTACTTTTATGCTGCCGGTCCCACAAGGAGGTCACAGTGGCGCCGATAGCTGTTGCCCCACACTAGTTATCTAGTGATAAGTCTTTGAGGGAGGTCAGGCAGAGAGACAGTGAGTGATGGGCCTGAATTCTCCTAGTGACATTCATTCATTCATTCATTCATTCATTCATTCATTCATTCATTCATTCATTCATTCATTTATTTATTTATTTATTATTTTTTCAATTTATATACCGCCCATCCCCAGGGGCTCTGGGCGGTGAACAGTTAAAATCTATAAAAACAAAAACTAAAATCAATATACAAATAATAAAACAAATTAACAAGGTGCAGTGGTGGGGAGAACCTTCCCCACCCCAAAGGTGGGAGGCCGACATGGCACCGCCCCCTTCAATCACCAAACGCCTGGCAGAACAGCTCTGTCTTACAGGCCCGGCGGAACGATAATATGTCCCGCTGGGCCCGGGTTTCCATTGACAGAGCGTTCCACCAGGCTGGGGCCAGGACTGAAAAAGGCCCTGGCCCTGGTTGAAGTGACAAAACAAGGGTTTGAACTCTGGTCTCCTAATCTCTAGCCCAGCCACTACATCACACTAGCCGTCTCTGGGTCTATATACAGTCTTAATGCACATTGGCTGCTACAGTGATCTCTTCTTACAGGACTGGATAACTCTGTCATTGTGTACTGCTAGGGTTGCCAAGCTCCAGGTGGTAGCTGGAGATCTCCCTCAATGACAACTGATCTCCAGATGCCAGAGATCAGTTCCCCTGGAGAAAGCAGCTTCTTTGGAGGGTAAGCTCAGAGGCATTATACCCTGCTAAGGTCCCTCTCACCCCCCTCCCCAGGCCCCACCCTCAAAATGTCCAGGAAATTCACAACCTGGAGCTGGCAACGCGATGCACTGCAGAGCTAGGAAAGTCAGGTGCAGTCTAGCAGGGACCGCCCCAATATCCAAAGGATTACTGTTCTCTCACTAGTCGCTGGGATTCTTGGAAACAAAACTGGGCCTTATACTTGGTTCAGAGGACAGAAATGGTAGGATGATCCTCACCCTTCCAACTGTCAGCAGAAGATCACAGTTTGGAATTCTCCCAGGTTAAAAATTCCCTACAAACAGAAAAAGTGTGGTGTAGCTAGCACATCAGACTAAAATTGGGGAGAGCCTGCAGCTCTGCCCTGGAAGCTCACGGGGTGACCTTGGGCCAGTCACGCACTCTCAGCTTAACCGACCTCACAGGGTTGTTGTGAGGATAAAATAGAGGCAAGGAGAATGTCCTAAGCAGCTTTAGGTCCCCGCTGGAGAGGAAGCCAGGGAATAAACGAAGAGGGGAAAAAATAGTATAGCAAGCAAACAGAGTGAGGGTAGAAACCTTTCTCCCCACCGAGCCAGTTTTCTGTTTTCATGGAGCTGTATAATGCAGTGGAACCTTCAAAGCTGGGATCCATCACCAGCGGTTTGAAATGGTACCATCTCTTCTACCACCTCCTCCTTCCGCCTGGGTTAATCTGCTAGAGCAAAGCACTTCTGTTCTTAGTCATGCAGTACAGAGATCCTGCTTTGTAAATTTAAAACCAAACAGCATGGACTAGAGAAATTTTAAAAATTAAACTCTGCAAGACCTCTACTTTACCAAATGTTGAAATATAAGCCTCTTGTGCATGGGTGTAGATTGTCAAGGCTAGAGACAAAAGCGGTGCTTTGCCATTTCCTGCCTATGCACAGCAACACTGGACTTTCTCGGTGGTCTCCTGTCCAATAACTAACCAAGGAAAATCCTGCTTAGCTTCGAAGATGAAGCTAGCTCGGGCCAACCAAGTCAGGTTCTAAACATTTTAGTAGGGGGGAATTTATTGGGGACACTTTGAACTTGCCTCTCTCTCCCAAAAGGACTCAGGGAGGGTTAGAATGTTAGATGAAACCACTATAAAGCCCAATGAACCTGCAGCATTTTGCCTCTGACAACTAACAAATAATCCCGGATCACTACTGAACCCACACCCGAGATCTCAACGGCCTACAATTCCCCACTTCACAGGAACTCCTGTCTCTAAAAGACTGACAGTGCGGCAAGGGGATGGATCCACTTATTATTGTTATTGTTGTTGTTGTTGTTACAATATTTCTAATCCACTCTCCCTGAGAATGGGCTCAGAGCAGAATACAACATATATAAAGTACATAAACATGTTAATTTAAAACCAGATAGAATGCCTTTTGTATTTCTGAAGTATCTGTTAATACCTTGTCCGCCTCTTGTATTTTCAATTTCATTCTCTTTTCTCTCTCCTTTCTCAGTTTATATGCCAACCATTTCCCTGGCTTATTTGCATATTCAAATGTTCTTTGTTTGGCATAATTCAATTTTATTTCAATTTCTCTTGACATTAACATCGATTGTTGTTGTTATAAGATCTTAATATGTTTGAGACAGAAGAAGAGCAAGTAAAAGAATGTATGATTAAATGGGCACAAAACTGTGGACATGACATATTAATAGAGCAATGGGAAAATATGTGGACAAGGAGGTTGAAATTTACATTAAGCTCTAGTATCAAAGAAAAAATTTATAAGATGATGTATCGTTGGTATATGACTCCTGAAAAATTGGCTAGAATGTATAAGAGTGCTTCAAATGTATGTTGGAAATGTGCTAAACAAGAAGGGACATTTTTTCACATGTGGTGGACATGTAAGAAAGCAAAGAGTTTCTGGTTGCAGATACAATTATCGATTCAGAAGATTTTGAAGATTAAAATCCAGTTGAAACCAGAGAATTTGTTGTTGGGAATAATGGACAGCCAGTTGGAAAGCAGCTTTGGAACTTTGTTTTTATATTTGATTGCAGCGGCAATCTGTGTGTATTCTATGCACAAAAGTGGAAAACTCAAACATTGCCTACAGTGGAGGAATGGTGGATAAAATGGTGGATAAAAGTGTTGGAGTTTAGTTTAAGGGTTACTTTTTCTGTTTTCTTTTTTCACTTGTCTATGTATTGCTAGTGTCTTCTTTTTAGAATGTTTTTTATCCTCTATGTTGGTTGTCTATAGTTTTTATGTTATTGTTTATAGTTTAAATAAAGAAAAATTATAACCAAGAAAAAAACAAACAAAAAGTCAATAAATACAGGGCTTTTTTTCAAGGAGAACGCGGGGGAATGGAGTTCCGGCACCACTTGAAAATACTCGGCAATAGTGCTTGAAAATAATATGATTTCAAAGAATCCCGTGTGTTTCTTCCTCATTTCCCTCTTGAGAGTTCTGCCACCTCTTTTCCCAGAAAAAAACCCTGAATAAATATATAATACAATTTCTAAAAGACAACAGCACACATATTGCACAACTGAAATAGCAATCTGTGGGGGCGGATGGCCAACTATTCACTGTTAACAGAACAGGGGATAACCCGCCCCCCATGGCAAGAGGCCACCTGCCTCAACCACCATATGCCTGGTGGAACCTCTCTGCCTTATCCTCTAAGGAGCCTTCCTTCAGCCTAAGAAAATTTCCTCCAATCCTCCAATTTAAGTAGGGGGAAGTTTTCTTTGACTGGACTCTGGAGGAACTTTGCTCAGTGGAGTTGTCAGCAAGGCTTTTCCACCATGTAAAGGACCGTCACTGAAAATGCTCTGGTACAAGTGGACAACTGTTTCACCAGTTTACAGAATGGAGCTTTAAGAAGTCCCTGCTCAGCTGAGCAGAGCAGTTGCAGTGGGAGATGTCGAGAGAAGCAGCCGTGCAGGTTTGCAGCAAGGCCTCAGGCCATGAAGGACTTGCTAGGGCATAACCAGCACCTTGAAATGAATCTGGAAACTAATGCGTAGCCTCCAAAGCACTTGGGGACTGTTTGACAATAAAACGTGAGCATATTTATATAACTTATCTGCAAAATTATGAGAGTGAAAAAAATGGGTTTGGGCCTTACCCATTTTTGGGGGGAAGTCTGTTCCGGTCAAAGAAATGTGGGACAGATTTCACCAAGTCTCTGCATCCTCTGCAACCCTCCAAACTGCTCCCAGAGATGCAGCAATCCTTGGCCCATGACTTTAGGGGACAGCTGGGTTGCCACCCTCTAGATGGGGCCTGAGGATCTCCCAAAATTATAACCAATCTCCAGACTAAAAGAGATCATTTCCCCTGGAGAAAATGGCTACTTCGGAGGGTGGATCCTATCATATCACGTCCCTGTTGAGCTTCCTCCCTTCTACAAATTCCACCCTCTCAGCTTGTACCCCCCACCCAATTTCCAGGAATTTCCCAGCCTGGACTTGGTAACCCAAAGCACAGCAGGGCTCAGAGGGATGGGGGAGGCAGGAAAATTCGGTTCTACGTGCCCTGCTCTGCTAGATCTAGGTAGGATCCACTAGGGTGCCAACTCCAGGTTGGGAAACTCCTAGAGATTTGGAGTGTGGGGCCTACAGAGGGATCTTAGCGGTCTAATGCCATAGAATCTACCCTCCAACGCAGCCATTTCATCCAGGGAGACTGATTAATGGAGTTTGGAGATCTCTTGTAATTCCAGGAGATCTCCAGGCTCCACCTGGAGTTTGGCAACCTGAGATCCACCCATGTTTATTTCCTCTTGCTGTGTGCCTGTGCCGTCAAGTCGCAATCAACTTATGGAGATGCCAGCAAGGGGCTTTTTAAGTAAGTGAGAAGCAGAGGTGGTTTGCCAGTGCATTCTTCAGCATTTCTTACATAGCTTCTACTTTTTATTATTATTTTGGGCTGTTCTTGATTCATCGCTGTCCTTTTGACTTTTATTATCAATCATCCTAGTTGGATGGTATTACTGTATTGTTATGTTGTAAGCCTCTTTTAGAATTTCATTATTAGGGTGGGTTATTGAGAGGCGGCAACTGGGATTCTCTACCAATGTTTACTGGGATTGTTCCCTTCAGAGAACTCTTGAAATAATCAGTCAGATGTTCAACTGGAAAGGGTTTTTTTTTATTAAAAGAGAAATAAAAGGGCAATAATACACACAGAGAGAACACATACAAGGTAACTAAGAGGAAATCAGGGAGGAAAGGCAAGAAAAGTTTCAGGGAAGGCTATAATTACCAGTTTCAAAGATGGGTGTGTGTGGAAGCAGCAACAGAACAAACAGCATTTCATGGAGAGAAGATCCAAACGGATTTGGGGGTGCATGGACAGGCCCCAAACTTGATGGGTTTTCTGAAGGAGGATAGCAAGTTGGGAGAGGCTTGATGGATCTACCTGAGGTGGGCTATAGGTTTAAGTGGTGCTTGAGGGCCCTGTGAGTTCTGGATGGGGAAAGCTACAAGGCTTGGTGAAAAAGCATAGCTAGGTTAGGGTAAATGGACGAGGGGCTGGGTTTTGAGCAGGTTAGTCAAGAGTTTCTTGGGAGAGCCACTGGACTAAATTATGCATCTCTCCAGGGTATGGAGGGGGCTGTCAGTCAGCCAGCCACTCCAACTGTCCTTCTAAAATATCTTCCCTGCCTCTGACTTGACTGGCATCCATTTTGTTTCATCTCAGGCCAGGCAGTGCCATGTGCTTATGATAAGTGAGGAAGGGTGTTCCTGATTTTCCATCTGTAAACTGTCCCTCAGTGACGGGAGGGGTTTGATTGCTAACAGCTCCACACCCGAATCTCCAGGAATTTCCCGAATTGGTGTTAGCACACTGACGGGCCACCATTTTAAGCCAATGCTCTACATACACTTGTGCTTTCTACAATATATGTAGTTACTGAAATTATTTCACACAGTTTATGGCTGCTTTGATATGAAAGTGATCCACAGAGGTAGATGCTATACTTGGTCTCACAAAATAACTTTCCCCTTCCTCTTCTTATGTAGCAAGAAGGAAGGCATCAAGAAAGAACGGCCCAAGCAGGTAGCCAAAGTAGAGGTTAGCACAAAGCAGGGCTTTTTTTCAGCAGGAACACGGTGGAATGGAGTTCCGGAACCTCTTGAAAATGGTCACATGGCCGGTGGCCCCGCCCCCTGATCTCTAGACAGAGGGGAGTTGAGATTGCCCTCCACACATGGCACGGAGGGCGATCTAAACACTCCTCTGTCTGGAGATCAGGGGGCGGGGCCACCAGCCATGTGACCATTTTCTCCAAGGGCAACCCACTGAGTTCCACCACCTCTTTTCCCAGAAAAAAAGCCCTGGCACAAAACAATGAGAGTGTTATCTAAAATGTCAAACAGGCATTGCTCTAAAACAGAGAGAACACTATCTTTTGAAAAAGCAACAACATTTGTCACTGGGGCAAATATCAAACACAGCAAAGAAAATAAAAATTTACATATGATTATTATTTTTATTTTTTTCTCTTTAGATAACAAAGCTGTTTAGTAAAGAAACTGTATTGTAGATGCCTAGGAAATACAGAAAGAACGTCTGTCTTTTGCTCAGTTTCTGGATTTCTCTCTAAGATCCTGGTAGGTGGCCACAGTTGGGACAGAACTTATAATTCAGACACATTCCCTTATATTAAGGAATTGGTAGTTTGTGGACTCGACCTAAGATCACATGACCTTAGTTTTTTCTAGAACAAGAATCTTCTAAACAGCTGTATAACATGGCTCAGTTGCTCTTCATATTAAAGTTGTTTTAAGCCATTCCTCATTCCGGCGCTCTTCTATTTGTTGACTCAGAAGGTTTTAGTCACAGAAGAAGTCGATAACCTGCAGGATGCAACATTAGACGGGAATAGCAAAATGTATTCATTTGACAACAGGGCTGTAGTTATTCAAAAGAAGATGACCTTGAAGACACCTCCTAAAAATGTTACACTTGGTAAAAATGATAGCAATATAGTGTAATAATAATAGCTATGAATAAACGGGGGGGGGGGGGTTCGAGTGTTGTTGGAAGTCAACAAAGAAAAGGGGGAGGGGGTGGGGTATATATCTATGTAGAAGGGTTAATTTAGATAAGTTTAATGTATTAATCAATTATTGTATATTGCCTCATCCAATAAAAATTATTTTTTAAAAAAATGTTACACTAACATACAAAATTTATTGGATGTAGCTGTAACTTCCATGCAAATATAAGATGACGCCCCACCCCCCTTTTAATGGCATACCTGGAAAAATGTCGTCTTGCCTTTAGTGTTGCTAACTTCAGGTCGAGACAGGCCTGGAGATTTGGTGGGGGGGGTGCTGGGGGTGTGTGTGACTTCAGTGGTATATAAAGTCATAGAATGCATCCCCCAAAGTAGCCATTTTCTAGAGGGGAACTGATCTCTGTCCCCTAGAGATAGTTGTAGTTCTGGAAGATCTCCAGCCACAACCTGAGGTTGGCAACTGTATTTTCATTTGAGAAAATATAGTAAAGTAATTGGAACATAATTCTACCTTTTTTTAAAAAAGGGGTCTCGAAATTAGATGCGCTGATAAGAGGCCCACCGTGGACTTGATTCTCGAAAGCTTATGCTACAGTAAAGTTGGTTCGTCTTAGAGGTGCTACTGGACTCTTTTCTATTTTGCTACTACAGACTAACACGGCTAACTCCTCTGGATCTGTGAAGATGTGTCCAGAGACCCAACTTTGCTATTATATCAGGGCGACTCCCCACCCCCGCCCAAATATCAGCTCCCAAAGTCAAGAAACAGCCGAGCAACTCAGGACCGCTCTCAAAAGGCCCCCTTGTGGCCCACAGCTTGGGCTGTCAGCTGACTTGGAGGAAAATGTCCTGAACCTTTAATGGGCTCTTAATGTGTGGGATGGAGCAGTTGAAGATTTTCATGGCATGGAAGCAAATGACATCACGTGGCAAACAATGGGTGATTCCGCACATGTTGGATAATGCACTTCCAATCCTCTTTATAGATCATTTGGAACAGATTTTTTTGTGTGCAGAACAAAAAATCCACCTCAAACGACTGATAAAGTGCATTATCCAGCGTGTGCGGAATCAGCCAATATCCCTTTAAGCCTCTGTTAAAGGGACAGGACCCTTTTCTCTAGGCCCGTGGGCGACCCTATGCACAACTAGGCCTGCCGACTTGGGGTTGGAAAATGCCTGAAGATTTCAAGGGGGAGCCTGGGGAGGGACACCAGCAAGGCATCATGCCACGAGCTGGCGCTTCCCCCAAGGGAACTGACCTCTGTCGTCTGGAGGTCAGTCGGAATTCCAGATCTCCAGGCCCCCCCTGGAGTTTGGCAACCTTGTGCTTCTGATGTAGCTGCTGGATCGCAGTCTTATGAGACAAAGATGGATGGAGCACATTTTAAGCTGCTGCTCTTCCATTTTGTAACAGCTTTTGAGATGTTATTTTGGAGACATCGGAAACAAGCCATGAAATTCCTAAAGAGGGTTTTTAACGGCAGGCATCAGTTTGGAAGCTGGAGCCTCCTCCTCACTGAAGGGGTCTGCCAACCTGTGCCTGCATCATCACACTGTTTCGGGCTCCCCGTGGCTGCTCTCCTCTACGAAGAAATCCCCGTCCACACAGAAGCTTTGGCACCCTAGGGCCCCTCCCCTTTCCCCCCTATATGCAAGCTTCCGATGCGACCGGATCGGTTTTTAGAGCATTCCGTCCCGCGCATCCCCGCTTGCAACCTGAAGTGTTGCTGCCCTGGCAAAGTTGATCTCCTCAGTGCAAAGCAGCCTGGAGTTATGCATGGGGGAAACTGCTGCTCTCAGTACCACAGACGTTATCTGCAAACACCTCTGCTTCCTAAGGAGGAAGGAACTAAGAAGGCAGATGCTAAGAATTTGGTGCGTAGCCCAGCTCGGGGGGGGGGGGGGACAGCTACTAGCCACAGGCGGCAGCCTGGCCAAAAAGCACACAGTGGGCCCCTTGTGCCCAGAAGAGGGTCGCTTTCAGCACATGCCAGGCCAGAGCTAAGCAAAATCTGACACGAGGCTTATTCAACGCTTTCAGGGAAGCAAACGCATCACTCAGTTCGCTTAGCAGCCCTCTTCCTTTGAAAACCAGCCCATCGGCTTCACCACTGCTATGGTTACAGGCCAAGAGGCTTTGGCAAAACACCAGCCAGGCCTGCATCCAGTTCAAAAGATGGTAGGACACGACCGATCACCTCTTACCTTTGTGGGAATAGTCTTGTTCGCTTCCCGATAGACGTGTTGTTCCGTAACCAAAGTCCTGGGGAAATAACCAACGGTGCCCATCTGGTCCTCATATTGCTCATTGTAAACCTTCCAGGTTGCAGCAAACAAAAGCCAGAATTAAGCACGGCCCCCATTCTCCAGAGTGCAACTAAGGCTGGGCGTCTTTTTGGAGAGCAAGGCTTGCCACTGCTCCTTGTTCCCAATGCAAGCTTCTTTGGGACAATGGAAAAGGGGTCAGAGAAATTATCCTTTTTCCTTTGCTAAAATGCCTTGTGAGTGGGGATGTTTGTTTAGAAGGGGGAACACTGAAGGTGCAAAGAAATATCTTCCTTTTTGAGAAATGGTCAGCGTCAACACTTTATTTCAGCTGCTACTCAACAGCTGCACGTACCTCAAATCAGTAGTAACATTGCTAGAAAAATTTTGTTCTAGTCACTTCAATAAAGGTTAACTAACAAAACAAAGTTATAGCTTCCATAATTGCTTACCTAAATGTATACATGTATTCCGTGTTTGCTGTCTTTTTGCCTCCTGCCTCGCTGCTGCCTAATGGCTTTGTGCAATACACATTTCGGTGTTTTCAAAAGGCAATGCCTTCGTTCGGCCGTAGCACGAAACCGACTTTAAACCAACGCCCAGCATGATTGACACATCGGGCCACCGCATTAACTGTGGTTAGGGGGGGCGTGGCCATTAAACCCGGAGTCAAAATGCTGGCTTGGAGGTTTGTTTAAGTCTTAACTGTGGTTTCGTGTGATATACTAATGCCAGCTTCCTGGGCTGGATCCAGCGGAGCAAGCAGGATATGCCTTAAGGAAGTGAGTTTTTCCTGCCCTACCCTCAGCCGCAGCCCCCAAAGCCCCCTGAAATGCTGCTTTTGGGGAGGGGCATTTGGGGCTGCAGCTGGGCTTACCGATTCCTGCTTATGGCGGGAGAGCTGCCGCCTGCCATCACTGCCGCTCAATTGGGCAGTGGGAGGGAAGTGGCCAGCAAAATGGGAGGGCACGATCATCGCCTCCGGTGTGATGAGGCAACTTGCATCATAGCCCGGAAGTGACATCATCGTGCTGGGAGCAACATGCAGGCAATTGGCCCAAACTCTGGCAAATTCTAGGGTATCGCCCCCAGCCGGATGACCTCACTTCCAGGTCATGCCAAAACCTGCGTCATCGTGTCAGGGACAACGATGACAGCCACCCCCGTCTACCAGTTACCAGGCCCTGCTTGGCATCCCTAGCTGCAGCAGGATGTGGGGGAGGGGGGAGGGGTTTCATACTCTGTGGGTAGGAATCCTTCCACTTGGAGAAGCCCTTCCTTTGGATCCAAGCTGGAACCCAGATTTGTTTCTCAGAGCCATCCTGATTCACTCCTCCTGAGCTACAGGATAAAGGCAACAAAGCCAGCCTTCGTCTCCGTACCGCAAGATTTCAGTAATCACGTGTGAGCAAAACAAGCCATGGCTTAGCATTATGGCAGAAGTGACCTAGGGCTGCTTTCTTTCTCAATCTCAATGCTTCATTCCAACCCCACCTTGGAGAACTTTATTGGAAAACTCTCCCTTTTGGCCAACAGCTACTCAGCCTTCCTCCAGACCCTCTTCAGAATGCATGGGGAGGAGGAAGAGGCCAGAATGGACCTGCCCACCGAGAGCCAAGCTACAAGTGACGGCTGACACCGGTTGGACACTTGTCAGCTTCCCTCAAGTTTTGATGGGAAATGTAGGCATCCTGGTCTTGCAGCTGTAATGGAGAGCCAAGCTGTAAAACCAGGACGCCTACATTTCCCGTCAAAACTTGAGGGAAGCTGACAAGCGTCCAACCTGTGTCAGGCGTCACTTGTAGCTTGGCTCTGAATCACTGCTTTTTATGGAAAGGAGCTTCCCACCTCCACTTCTCCCCCTGTAAACATCTAGCTGGAGAAGGAAAGCGGTGCTCCAGGCACGTAACTAGTTGTGGGGAGAGGTAGGGCTGAGAATCTGTCCCCTGGCTTGCAAAGAATACTCATCATCCCAGTTTCTCAACATTGCAGGCATTGAAGCCAAGCACAGATAGCAGGCTGTTTGTATGCTGAAGACCTTACACTTCCAGACCAGAATTCTCCTGCTTTTTTCTCTTTCACTAGCTTCGAATAAACATAGATCAGTTGCCCCTTCCGGATATTAATGAATCTGCAGTCTGGTGCGTTGTAATCGTCTTCTGCTCTTGCAAGGGAGATGGCATCTGGCAGGGAAAGAGAGACAGGCGGAGGGTGAAAAGAGGGCAGGCAGGGCAGCCTGCAGGGAGGACACCCTGGTATATCTTGGGAAATGCCTTGAACCAAGAGGAAAAGCAAGGTGGAAATGTTTTAATAAAGGAGTAAAATAAATGCCAAACCAAAAAGCAAGACACCGAGTTCTCTCAAATGCCATTCAACTATAGCTAGAGTACAGAGTGCCTGAAATTTTTGCAACAACTATCATTCTATTTTTTAAAAAATCGTTAACGTTGGGACATGGTACACAACAGCTGAAGTTTATCATTGGATATCTCAGAGATTCTAGATATTACTTTCATACACTACTTGTGCCCGCCACAATCAATTAAAAACAGACTTACACACACAGTCTTCATCGGCACAGAGCTTCTTTCTGGAAAGTTTGTCCATAAAAATCCCCCTGATGGTAGAGAAAGTAGATCCAAGACAGAGTAGAAAGAACAGCCGACAAACAGCGCGTGACATTTTCTTCCTCAGCCCTCTCTTACAGGGCCCTGGCTTAAATGAAAGGCAGACAGAAAAATGGTTCTCTTTCATAGAAACACCAAGACTCGGCAGCAGGGATAAGCATCCCTGGCCACGGGGAGGGGGCAAAGACAACATTCCAGCACTTTGAAAAAACTGCAGAAGTCCACAGGGAACCTCTGGTTTTATTTACCAGTCTTTCCAAAATCTCTCTCTCAGCTACACAGATTATTAATGCAAGAGTCTTAAATTTATATCAAGGAAATTTTGCACAAGAATGGAAGAATCATTAATCTGATAATTGTGCAAATGGTTTAAAGTGCAGCAGCACAAGCAGTCCTGCGTTGGGCCAGGGAGGATGCGCCAATGTGCCACGGTCAAATACAGGTCTGGAACCAGTACGAAGGGGAACGCTAGCATCCCTCCATCCCTCCCTCTGCCGAGACTTATGAGACACTGGATCCGTTCAGAAGACAGGGGAAGCAATGTCATTTAATGCAATCTGTAAATCACAGACTTACTCAAACGCTCTCTAGGGATCTCTTTCTCCAATCTCAGTAGCATCTCTAAAATGCCCTAAGAATATTGCCCATTGGGGAACATCAGACTGAACCCGCAGGGGGCTTCTAAGGCCTTCATGATGTCCCAAAAGAGGAAGGCAGTCTTTCCAGACTCCACACAAATTATGAACCAAGGTTCAGGAGGACTAGGAACCAGATGTTCTCATTATTGCTCTACTCTCTAATATTTATTTACTTCATTTATACCCTGCCTTTCTCCCCAATAGGAACCCAAAGTGGCTTACATTGCTCTCCTGTCCTACATTTTTATCCTCACAACAACAACCCTTTGAGGTAGATTAGACTGAGAGTATGTAACTAGCCCACGGTCACCCAGCAAACTTCCATGGCAGAGTGAGGAACTGAACCCGGGCCTCTGAGGTCCTAGTCCAGCACTCTAACAACCGCATCACGCTGGTTCTCCATTCAGCCCCCAACATTAAATGGTAAGAATCTGTTGCACTGGGGAGGAGGCATTCGAGGTGGATGCTGCGGATCTGCAAGCTTCTTCCCACGTTCTGTTCCGCAGATACAAAGGCTGCCAATTAAGGTGCAATTAAATTTTAAAAATATGAATTTTCAGACCTTTATTGATATAAAAAGTGGACAGCTTTTTGATAATTACGATTTGTAGATAATGGCCGGGATGAAGAATTTTGAAACAAGCTAAATCATAAGCTGGCAGGCTCGTTGCCAACCATCTGGAGCTTTGTTGTTCTGCTGTTGAGAAGCCCGACAGAGGTTTCTGTGGTGTTCTATTCATCTCAACCTAAAGTATTTAAACTGTTGTAATAGATTGGACTTTGGGACTTACCCTTCATATGGACTTACCTATCTTGCGTTGGTTTACTATCATCTTGAATGAATGTAAATTGTTACCCTGATTGAATATAATTATTGGTATTATTTATGACTTAAGAGTAGATATGGGCACAAACCCAAAAAACCCCGAACCATGGGGTTCATGGTTCGTGCGTTTTTCATGAACCAGGAACCATGAACTGGCATGGAGCTGGGCCAGTTACGAACCAGTTCGTGGTTTGTGGGGTTTAAATGCCCCTTTCCAGCCACTTAGAAGCAGCAGGGAAAGAGGCATTTAATCTTTAAAAAGCCCTTTCCTGCCGCTTGCAAGGGGCAGGTTCCTTTAAACTATCAGCTGGGGGGAATCCCCTCCAACAGCCACGGCTGCCATTTGGGGTAAGAGGACCCTTTTTGGGATTGGGCTGTTTAAAAGGCCCTGCTACTTAGGCAGGTCCCTTTAAAGTATCAGCTGTCAGGTGGTGGAGGGGGGATCCCCACCAGGAAAGGGGCTGGGGTTTGGGCCATTTAAAGGGCCCTGCCACTTGCAAGTGGCAGGTCCCTTTAAACTATCAGCTGGTAGGTGGTGAGGGGCTGATAGTTTAAAGGGGCCTGCTGCTTGCAAGTGGCAGGAAAAGTTTAAATGGCCATTAAAACTGCCCCTTTAATACGAACCACGAACCAGTAGTCCAGTTCATGGAAATTCATGGAAACGAGCTTCCACTAACCTTGGTTCGCGGACCCCGAACTGGGCTAGTTCATGGGTTTTTTTGCTTCGTATTTAGGTTCGTGCCCATCTCTACTTAAGAGTGATGATGAAAGAAGTCATCAGAAGTGTTTGAAAGAGTGGGTGACAATAAAAATAGTGTTGGTAGGTTCTATTGTGTTAGATAAAAATACCCTACTGTGATGGACAGGACTGGTTCTGGGTCTGCTTCTCCTCAAAACAGCCAATGACAGTGGGAGAAATGCTGGGCCAATGACAGTTGGAGTCTGTTGGAAGGCAGTTAGGAGAAGAGAAGGTTTTGGGAGCTGCTGCGGAGAAGGTGGTGCTACACCTCTGAAGATGCCAGCCACAGCTGCTGGTGAAACGTCAGGAACTACAATGCCAAGACCACGGCAATACAGCCCGGAAAACCCACAACAACCATCGTTCTCCAGCCGTGAAAGCCTTCGACAATACATCTAAAGTAGTTCCTTTCCATGATAAGATCTAACAGGTCTAACAGGTCTAGAAGGAAACTAGTAGGAGGAGATTTCTCAAGGCGTAAATTGAATTGAATTATTTTTCATTTGATGTAAGTAAACGAATGGCGTGTGATTATGCAACATTTTTGTGCCATTGGCGTGATAATTGTAGCATTATTGTGTATTGTTAATTTCAGATATGGTGGCCTGAAGAAAGACATTTTGGTCTGAAACGAGCAAAGAAAAACTGCCGGCTCGTACTCGTTGCCATCTACCTACTTCACCACTTATCTGCTTTGAGCGCTGTCTCCTTGTAAACGCGTTCACGCCACAGTTTGAGTTTTTAGAAATTGTGTAATTACCCATTGTGGCTAAAGATTGTTTCCAATTGGAATTTTGGATGGTAGTGTTGGTGTCTTTATACAGCTATTTGCTTCGAGTGTCTTATATGTACCATGCCACGGCTTGAATCCTTATGAACCATACTCACCCATTGTGGTGAAAGACTGACTTTGACTGGGATTCTGGACGCTCATGTTGTAGCGATCGTGGAGTTTGTACTTGTAAAATTGTGAAATATATATGTAAATTACAAGTACTATTACGATTGTGCTGCTTTCACTTCTTTTTTTCTCCTGTTGTACATGTAACTTGGAAGTGATACACCCCCCCTTTTCTTTGCTGATGCAGGAATAAGAGGCACGGACCCATGAAGCTGCCTTACGTTGAACCAGACCCTTGGTCCATCTGTGTCAGTATTGTCTACTCAGCCTGGCAGGAGCTCTCCACAGTCGCAGTTAGAGGTCTTTCTCATCACCACCTTTTAAGTGAAGATGCCAGAGATCGAACCCGAGACCTTCTGAAGTCAAAATGCTCTGCCATTGAGCTGTGCCCCTTCCCTGCAGCCTCGCTTGATTACGCAAAGGAGCCCTGCCATTCTGCGCCTTTCGTCAACAGCGGCCCGCAAACACGGAGGCTGTTCATAAAGGCAACATCCCTCCTTTGGTATTTGCTCTTCACCGCCGTACCTGGTATTTGCAGGTACACTGTCCTCGAACAGAGAACCTCTCTATTTAGCCCTTATGACTAATAGCCATGGGAGGACCTCTCTTCTGGGAATGTGGCTACTCTCCTTTGAAAGCCATCTAAGAGCGGAACCACAAGTGACAAAAGGCACAGGTTGGACACTTGCCAGCTTCCCTCAAGTTTTGATGAGAAATGTAGGCAGCTTGGCGGAATGTTGGACAAGTGACAGTTGAAAAGTCCATTGGACAGCAGTCGGAGAGCCAAGCTGCAAGACCAGGATGCCTACATCGGGAGTCTGGAAAATGAGGCAACTACCACTTTAGTGGGGCAGAGGAATACCGCTGGACTGTTTGCCTTCCTAAACTTGACAAAAATATATCTTTAGGTTGGAAGGAGGGAAAAGTGAAATTGAAACCTTCAGTTTCAGCTGTAGAACAGTCTCTGCATGGGTAACAGAAAGGAACGTGTTAATATTTAAGACATAGTAAGGAGACTCCAGAGAAGTTCATGGGGTGGACTGTAAAGTCGATGTATAATTTATGATACTGTGCACACATGAATTTTTCCAGTTACCGAAAGTGTTTTGTTCTTTATGACTATTACTATTTTCATTAACAAAGCTGTTTATCCAGAATAAAGTTTTTCCCACCTTTTCCCCATAATAATGTGTAAGGTTCTTGTTCGGGGGGAGACTTTTGAACACTTCTTTAGTAAGATTCGTTTTCAGAAATATGCTGAGGATCGCGCGAGGACATCCCACAACTGATATGCTTAAAATGAAAACACCGGCTCCTTAAACTAAAATGGTTCTTTGCTTAACAATTAGTCTTGGATCCCAGTGTGGTACACACTAGCTTACAAAGCTAAAGACTGATGTCCAACATGGCGGGGGGGGGGGGATTTTCCAGACCACAAGCTGGCGGGAGAAAGGACCCACCACCAATCCTTCGCATTGTAGCTTTACTGTTTGGGTGTGTATTCATCTGTGTACTTAGGAGATTGTGGCTGTGTCACACAGTGGGGGGTTTTTTAATTCAGGTGGTAAAAATCATGCTTGGGTAGGAAGGGAAGGCAGCAACCAGCAGTGCCCAACAATCTTTGGAACAGAAATATTTAAAAGATGCCTGCAGGCTCTAAAAGGTTGGAGATCCTGATTTAATGGTGAGTTAGGTCACCGGATCAGATTAGAATCCAGTAAAATTGGGGTCATACAGTTTCTGCATTGCAGCGGAGGTTTGTTAGGACTCTGGCCACAGCATTTTGAACCAGCTGCAGGCTCCATCCACTTTCAAAGGCAGACCAGCATGGCACATGTTGTCGGGTTTTCTCCCAGGCGCTGCTGCGTTGGGTGCCGGGGTACCTGGCTTTGGCACCGCAATCTAATCTGAATGTTACTAAGGAATACACAAGAATGGTCAGGGCAGTTTCCTCCAGGAATGGCTGCAACTGGTGCACCAGCCTGAACTGGTGAAAGGCAGAAGTTGCCACTTCTGTTACCTGCTAATCCACAGACTAACAAGGCTAACTCCTCTGCTAATCCAGGGTTACTAAAGAATACCCCAGACTGCCCACCCGTTCTCTCCCGGGGGTGTACAATTCCTTCCAGAACAAGCAGTACTCCTGTAGGTGGTGGAGAGAGCCCTCAAGTCAGAGCTGACTTATGGCGACCCCTGGTGGGGTTTCCGTGGCAAGAAGAGACTAGGAGAGGTGGTTTGCCATTGATCCAGCAGGGTTTCGCAGAGAATAATCTTCCTAGTACAAATGTGTCTATAGCACCACCTGGTGGAAATGTTGACGTCTGAAACTAAATATAACCGGATTAGCAGGGGATCTGAAAGTAAAAAAAAATGCATCACTCAATAAAAGGTCCTTGTTAAGATCTAAAGTATTTTGAATTAAATATTGATTCTTGGGGAACATAATGTGCATGAGGACCCATTCCTAAGCGCTGTATTTCCCCATATAACCATGAATCAATGCACATATTTTTGCTTGCCTCAGTAGCCAACCTTCACTAGCACTTACTTGTTCCCTCAAATCTTCCATGCACTGCGGAGCATTTGGGGAAGAGGATCCCATACCCAGCCAGGTTTGGAAACAGGCAGAACTTGTAGGGCTACCATCCTCCGGGTAGGGCTCGCAGTTATAACTGAACTCCAGTGCAGAGATCAGTTCCCTGGAGGAAAGGCAACCCTGGAATCAATGGACTCACATCCCTGCCGAGCTCCCCACCCTCCACAAACTCCGCTCTCTCCGGCTCTGCCTCCAAATCTGCAGGAATTTCCCAAGGCAGGGTCGGCCACCCAACCTCCAGGGCCACCCCTGAGTGCTCACAACATGCTGAGAACTGCGGGGGAGGGACGTGTGCGCGGTGGTCAGCCGGACTCTCCAGAAACCAGGGTCACGTGCCCTGGTTGAGCTGGGATGGGGCTGAGCGGAGGCTTCACCTCCCCACCCAAGCGCTCCCAGCCCTCACCATTTTCCTTGGCCTTCTCGTGAAGGAAGCGTCGAGAGTCTTTCCTCTTTTCCTGAATGTGGGAGAAATTTGCCAAGTAAAACAAAGGAGAACGGGTCAAAAAGAGGTCCGATGTTGCTCCTACAGCCCTGGGATTCATCCTTACCCTGTCCTGTGGTATTTCCTGAAGCCACGGTGCCAATTCCTTGGCGCATTTAACCACAAATACAGAAGGGTTTATCTGTAGATGGCAGCTGTCTTTTAACAGCCTTGTTTATGATTTAGCATCTTTTTATGCCCCACCTTTCCCCCACACACAACGAGGACCCAAAGTGGCTGAAAATAATGATCTATTACATCAATGAAAACACAAAAAAAAACAGTTAAGTCAGAGCGCATTCCTTCTGTCCCGTAAGCGTAGGGTTACCTGGTCCCCCCTCACGCATGCCAGCATCCATGCCAGGAGTCTATGACTGTATGTGCACATGCCATGTCTATGTTCTGCATTTAACAGGTCATGTTGATGAGTGCTAATTGCCAAAGCTGTACTGCATTCTGTACTTGCCATTTGAGAGTCTAAAGGTAAACTCCCAGAGAGCCTCAGAGAGCTGGAAGAGGCCCCCACGTTATCTCTAAGAAATACGTACTTTCGGTTCTAACATCCTTGGAGCAGATTGCTCCCAGACCCCAACGTAACTTTCTCAGACACTAAAATAGTTCTTTGTGTGGTTTGTGTAGTCTAAACGAAGTCATTCCCACACGACTGTGTGAAGTTTCGCGCCAGAATGTAATGGACTCCGCAGGGGCGGGAAAATCTTCCTATAATTACTGACACCTTTGTTTGAATTGTCACTTCTGCCAACTACCACCTTCGGGTGAACACCTGTACTGCACAGATCTCAATAAAGCTGCTTCAACTGGAACTCCGGTGTGTTAACTGTGGAGGGCTTGAGGGACTTACCTGCCAGGGACTGACATCCTCTTAGCCTCCCAGCGGGAGATGGGGGACCGGGCACTTACCTTTTGGCCGGGCCCACGAGGCTCCTTCCAGTAAGCGACATCATTGAGCGGACGGGCGTGCCGGCGTGCATGTGGTGCAACACAGCCACCCACCGGAAACGATCTACCATCAATATACTCTACAGGAGTAAGTTTTTTTGAGAAAACTAGCGTCCACTTATACTTAACTAAGCAGGAAACTGTTTTGGGTATTCCTCTTTGTAAGAAACCAAAGAACTCTGCAGCATTCTCAACTCTGCGCTTGTCCACTGCAGAGCAGGAGAGGATAACGTGTGTCAGGAGGAACTTCCCTTTTTGTAATTGAACTCCAAGTTGCCAGAGAAGAAACAACGAACGTTCAGAAAAAGATTTTCAGACCTTTTTATCAAAGGTAGTAAGACCAGTAGGAAAAAAAACCAAACAACAGGCACCCGTATTCTGTATTATCAAAGACAGCGTTACGTGGAAGAATTCAGCTGTCAGGAGGAGATTTTGATCGCCATCTGCTTATCTTTCCAGGCGTTGTACTTTCAGTAGAGAAAGAGCTGCTGCTGACATATTTCTCTCCACCACCAAAAACGGGAACATGAGTGTGGTCAAACGGTCTCCTCCCCACATGTTCACTGACAAAAATGCAGGATCAGAAAGACTGGTCCACAATCCCCTTTTCTGCCACTCCCAGCATGACGGGGAAGTCAGCACTTCCAAACACAGGTCCGGATCCGCCAGAGCATTTCCACGGATGTCAAGGTTTCCTTCCGTCCATGGAGCAGGACTTCCCTGTCTTCCCCCCTCCCTCCCGCTGATGTTCTTGGAAAGTTTGTCCCCTCCACCAGGCACAGCACTGGAGGAGGGGGGGGGGCAAGCTGAGATGCAGATGGAGAGGGGGGAGCCATGCTCTGGGGACAGAAACACGGCTACCCACACAGCTACCCGTCTAAAATTGTACCAGTCAAGTAATTTGTGAATAAGTGGCTTGGCTGAAATAAAACTACACACCAATTATCATTTTTAAAAAAACAAACCACAGCTTTATTCTTTAACAGGCAACATTTCCTAAAGGGAACTTGACTATGAAGGGCCTAAGAAAGTCAACATATAACCTGAAAAATAGAAACTGAACATAAGGACAAAAAAACCCCGCACAAATAATTATGTTTCCTTAACGTGTGCGTAAGACTCTTACAGACGTCTCTTTGAATGACCCAAGAAATTTCATACAATATATTTCTTGTTAAGTTTTCATTTCTTGTGAACCACAATATACCAAAA
Source organism: Eublepharis macularius (assembly GCF_028583425.1). Taxonomy (NCBI): domain Eukaryota; kingdom Metazoa; phylum Chordata; class Lepidosauria; order Squamata; family Eublepharidae; genus Eublepharis; species Eublepharis macularius. Next base: position 8,452,080 of record NC_072790.1, read on the forward strand.
CTCCGATGCTTCATATAAAAAAGCGAGTCCTTTGAGGGTTCCAGTTCACTTCTTGGCGTAAGTAATTTTCATGGCATGGGAGGGGGTGATTTTGAAGCCCTGGAGAGCATCTCGCGCAGCTCCTGCCTGGCCTTCATTTTCAAACTCCACAAACGCAATGTCGTGTCTGCCAGGGACCAGTCGCACTTCTTTGAAACCAGGGAACCTTGAGAGGGAGACAGGGAGGGAGGGAGGAAGAATTGCTTATTTACAGCATTTATTTCCTGCCCAATCAGGGCAACCACGGCGGCTTTAGACAAGATCAGGTTCTTTATTGAGTTACGTGGCTGCTCTCGTTCTCTTAACAAAGGAAAAATAAAGTTGAATGCTGCAGACATTCTCTTGCCCAAATTGCTACACACGCGAAGGCCCCTAATCAGCAAAGGCATCCCCTTGCCAGCAAGGCACAAACACGTGTCTATAGTGGGGTGCTATTCTGGGATCTTTAACCCGCGTGTTCCGAGGTCCAGACTCAGCACAGAACTCAGAATAACTAGGGGGAACAAGCACTCTTGAAATGAAAAGGGTTTTCATTGAGATAACATAAGCTAAATTAAACAACTGTTACGAGAAAAGAGATTGCAAAACAGCAAGCCAAAAAGAATATTCCCTAACAGCTACGTGTCTATAAGGGAAAACAGAATGGGGCGGGGGGGGGGGGGGGTGATCGCATTTGACCCGTCCTGCAGAGTGTGGAAATCCTGTCTAGTCCTCGTGTGGAGAACAGAGGAGTGGGACGTAGAGACAGAGACCCACAAGCGTCTCCAAGCAGCCTGTGCCACTCGGGGGCAGTGGCTGGAAAAACTGCTGCAAAGTACTGCGCGTTTGGGGGGCTATATGTGTAGTGCAGGTGTTCTTGATCTGGAATGTGTCGGTCACTAATCCTGAAATGTGGTTATCCTGCCTTGGACCAGTATTGCTGTCTACCGCAGTGGCCTTCGATCTTTCCAGACTGAGGGCCTGCATGAAACCTGCTGAGCGGCAAGTAGGTCAGGAAGATATATGTGACATCAGTTACGGGACAGGGAGAGGGAGACAGAGGGCTATGACCCCCACCAGGGTCAATGCCAGAGCCGTGTCAGGGATACAAACGGAGCCCCAGAAGCTGAAGAACGAGCCAAGGGTCAGGGCCATGGAGGAACCTTTGGACAAACGAGAGCCCTCCCCGTGCCATCCTGCTTGCATGCAAGAGGTGCCAGAAGGTGTGCTGAACCCTCCCTTTCCACATCTGCACGCTGGCAGGACGTGCTGCCCCAAAGCAGCAAAACCGGGGAGCTCTGCAGGGGCAGGCAACCCAACTCAAGTGTCCAAGGCTCATGGGCTGAAGACTCCCACCGATCCACGGCATCTCCTCTCTTGTAAAGCCATTTCGAGTGCATGAAGCTACGGCCGACTCCGTTTTCATGCTAGGGCTTTTAAAAGCTGTCCCAAAGACTTGAGTCAGAGTATGAACACAAACGCCCCAAATGGAATCGGAAGGAAACGGAGGAGGAGGAGGATTCCTGAACCCGACACGGTCAGCTTCCCAGGCTTAATTTTTCTTTTTTAAAAAAGGAGTGACATATGCCCAGCGACCACACTCAGCCACGCCTGAGGCCTGCCTCCAACCTGAGTGGCTCCTTCACTGGTGGAAAAGCCACTTGAGAGGAAAGAGGGCGCAAAGCCTGGCTGAGCCAAGCGGGAGAACGTAGGGCCGACATCCTGGCGCTCCCGACTCCCTAAGCGCCAAGTCCGGACCAAGAGACAGAAGACGGGCAGTTTTAACGCCTCATTATACACATTAATACCACCAAGAGAAAGTCAATTAACCGCAGTGCCTGGCACCGGAATTCATCCTCCTTGAACAGAACAAAGGCAGCCAGCTCGGAGCATTGTATCTCACAACAACACCCCATTTTTCCTCTCTGAATGTTTAGGAATGCGAGTATGGAAAGAGGCGTCTCGGAGACCTCCACCGCCCCCTCGTCGGCCTGCACCGAAGCGGCAGAGGCCTCCATTCATCCCCAGTGCAGACAGCAGGGGGTCACCCGGGCTCACCTCCCAACCGAGGGCACAAAAGCACCACAAAACCGAGAGCGTGGGAAGCCGCTGCCAGGGACCTAAGGAATCCAGGCACTCTGCTATCTCACCACCGGGTCTCCTCAGGACCAGAGGGTTACGAAAGAGTGAAGCACAACAAAGGAGGGGAAAGGGCACCGAGTTCCAGGCACACTCACTGATTAAAGAGCATCGACAACATCATTTCATTTGTCTCCTCCGGCAAGTTGTTCAGGAAAAGGATGTAGTTGGGCGGATTATCGGGCACCTACAATAAAAACACACATTTGCTTTCATAAACTGTAATCATTTTTTTGTTGGCACTCCTGGTTATTCTACAAGTGTTGTTATATTTGATTAAAAAAACGGACTGGGAGTGGGCTAAGAACGGCACGATCCCGTACAGGGTTACTCCTGAAAAGACTGAAGAAACTGCACGGGGAGCAATCATAAACAGGTCTACTTCACAGTAAGTGCCATTTTGTTCAATGAGGCTTACTCCCATGAAAGTGTTCTTAGGATCACAGCCTGAGGCTACTGCAGATCTTCTAGAAGACAGCCAGCATAGTGCAGCGGCCGAGGGTCAGACCAGGACCTGGGCAACCCCCGTTCAAACCCCAGCTCTCTCCCAGAAGCTTGGTGGGTGACCTGGAGCGAGTCACACACTCTCAGCCTAACCTACCTCACAGGGCTGTTGCTGGAAGGATAAGATGGAGGAAGGGGCAATACTGCAAACTGCTTTGGGTCCTCATTGGAGAGAAAAGTGGGGTATCAGTGAAATAAATAAAATAAACACTAGGTTTTCCAGTTCAGAGCAGCTCTCAAGGATGCCTTGGATCCAGCTGACGGTGACTTTCTTGCCTCACCTCCTGCTGCAGACCAAACAGTCCCTGAAAGCCTTCTGGGTCACAGCAGGATCGGTGGAAGCAAGGAAGCCATGCTCCGGGGCAGAAACCCTCCCGCCCACAGAAGCACTCCGCTGGATCCAAGCCAGTCATTCACTCCGTGTCGTCAGAGAGCTGCATGCGAGGGGCCCGGCTGCAGCGTTGTGAGCTGAGCAGCAGCTACAAGGAATGGAAATATTCTTAGCAATTATTCAGCCTGCCCATTTTCATGATACAAGAACAAACACTGAGGCACGGCTGGGACGGTCAGATTTCATTGCATACTTCGGACCCAATTCATGTTTCCTTTTAAAAATGAGAAGAAAATAATACCACATTTGTTCAGAGGGATTATAACTGATCGATTAGTTTACTATCATCAGAAGCAGGTCTCAGAAGCCGTTCTGCTTCAGACAAAAATGGCTATATACAAAAAGTACGTTATTCAGGATGGGCAAATGTGAAAACTAGTTGAGTTTGTTTGAGGGAGATAAAGAGGGAGAAAAGATCACCTGCTGATTCTGCGCAGAGCTGGCTTGGGCGTTCGCTGAATTCTGGTTTGCTCCCTGTTAAGAAAGAATGAGAAGATCGAATCTACTTTTATTCCAGAGTCCAGACCTACAGTCAGAGAACGTTCTGTTAAAAAAAAAACCCTGAGTTCTTAAGCCAGGCGGCTTGCAGTTCTTTGAAATGTTTGCCAATAGGAAACACCCGGTCTAAGCACGCGGCAGCCCCCTCCCACTGGCCCAGTTTCCCACGGCCTCCGCAAGCACCAGGGATATGGAGAAAAGCTATTTTTATAGTGCAATCCTAAACCGAGTTACTCCAGCCTAAGCCCACTGATTTCAACGGACTCAGACTGAAGCAACTCTGTTTAAGAGTGCACTGTAGGCGTCCTTGTCTTTCCAGCAACCTCCGAGGATATTTTTCTGCTTACTCCTTGGGTTCTCCTCCGCAAAGATCCCCAACATTTGATAAGACAATAAGCAGTCTCATGACATCCCTATAAAACTAACACGTTTCTTGTGGCCTACGCCATCATGAACTGGAGCCGTCTTCACCCAAAAAAGGGAGAGAGGTGACAATTTTCATACACATTTAATGAGAAAGGCCGGCTTTTAATCCCCTAGCGCGTAAGTCCTACACTCTCCACTGCAGCACAGGATGCTTTAGGCAAAGAAGAGTTAATATTTTGGAAGGATCCGGTTAGTTGAATAAAAGCAACAAAATGTTTTCTGATTCAGAAAAGCAAGTCCGTAGAACTCCGCAGAGTGAAATAAAATACACAGGCCTGCCATTTCTTAAATGCATCTCTGTGGACGACAGCTCCCATCGTGCCCAACTAGGCCAGATTTAAGGGCTCCTCTTGTCTTGCTTCGGCAACAAACGTCCCCAGGCAAATTATATGTCCTCAGTACAAAGGAGTCAGTTTTGGAGCTGAGAAGGCTTAGCACAGCTCACAGAACACGCACAATTCTTCTGTATACACAGCCCAGCACAGTTATCCCACCAATTATTAATAATTTTAGGCAAACACACACGTGAGCGGTTTTATTCTCTGACCAATGATATTTACAAGTTGTTCAGGACAGTGAAAAACTAGATTGCCAAAGACCCTTACCTGATTTGGCTTTTTGTTTGCATTCGCAGACTGTTCCAGCAATTTCGATTTCTTTTTTTCCTTTCTCTTCTCCTTATCAGCAAATGTACCACGCATTTTAGAAATGACATCGGAGTCTGTTTTTGCATACTGAATACGCTGTTGAAATGAGAAGATTGATACGTTTTGCTATGCCAAGCAATCTGCGTTAAGCTTCATCAAGGCTGCCACTCTCGAGCCAGATGTTCAGAACACAGGATGCAGGTGGGAACGGATCCAAGGTTATGCAATATTTGGGTAACAACTGAATCACTCGGTTGTGTACTGACACTCAAAACGCAGGATTTGTGTGTCAATTCAGTACATTTTTAAAATCCCACTTCCTTTCCAAGGGGATCAGGATAGCTATGTGGTTCTTCTCTCTGTTATCCTCACAACCACCCTGAGAGACAAATCAGGGGCTGAGACAGGATGGCTGGCCCAGAATCACCCAGTAAGCTCCACAGCAGAGAAGCCATTCTATCAGGGTCTCCCAGAACCGGGTGTGCATCCCACCACAGAATGAGACCTCCCTGCTTCTCCCTCCTGCTGCAGCGCAGGGAGCTCCCCAACCAACCACCCCATTTTGTTCCTGGGAGTTAGAAGACGCTCACGTATAGTGTCAGGGGCAAAGTAGGAGGGCAGAAATTTGGTGGAGGTAAATTGTTTCAGCGGTTTTGGTTGTATTTGTTCTAATTTGGTGCCTGCATTTATTCTTTTTTTAATTCATAAATTTGTGCATTTTGATCTGTAGACTTTTAATATTGTTTATTGGACTGTTTCTAATTTGAGTCCTTGCAACCTGATGATTTCATTGATCCTGAGGAGTTAGCCGTGTTAGTCTGTAGTAGCAAAATCAAAAAGAGTCCAGTAGCACCTTTAAGACTAACCAATTTTATTATAGCATAAGCTTTCGAGAATCAAGTTCTCTTCATCAGATGCCTGATCAAAACTGGGCAGATGTATTGCCACAGTCCTACAGGCCTGTGTACAATGTCGGAAACTCAAGGGTCCCCATCAACAACAGAAGATGGCTGACCTGCCACCGGAACGACTCAGTACCGAGCCCCCTTTCACCAATGTTGGACTTGACGTGTTTGGACCCTGGAATGTGGTGACGCGCAAAACCAGGGGAGGACAGGCCAACAGCAAACGATGGGCAGTGCTTTTCACATGTCTGAGTATCCGAGCCGTGCATATTGAAGTGATCGAGTCCATGGATACCTCCAGCTTCATAAATGCCCTCAGAAGATTCCTTGCCATACGGGGACCTGTCAAGCTATTGAGGTCTGACCGTGGAA